>NC_080698.1:33094793-33695134 GCF_030445035.2 Dasypus novemcinctus
GCACTGGTTTTCTCTAAAATCTGGAATGCTGAGTTCTCAACCTTCTTCTGCCTGCCTCTCTCTTGCCATTCAGACTCAATTTAAATGTCACCTCCTCCAAGAAGCCTTTCCTGATTACCTCACCTAAAGTGGCCCAGACATACTTTTTTTTTTCTTTTTCTATCACCCTATTTTATTTCTCTACCCTTCTTTATTTTCTCCTTAACATCTGTCCCTTCCTAGAATATGAGTGACATGACAGCAGAGTTCTTGGTGGTCCTGTTAACAGCTATATTCCCAGTAATTACATCACTGCCTGGCATATGGAGAGTCTTTGATAAATGTTTGTTCACTGAAAGAATGGGTCATATTCCACATCATATCAATTCCCAATAATTTATCATCCTTTGATATGGTCAATATTTCACAACTTTGCTGAATCAATGTGGAGGAGGGCATAAGCTTTATTTATGAATTATGTGGCTGTATTAAGATGTATCTGAAATGCTCTGAAGAAAAGATGTTGCTTCTTTTAATGGTACACTGAGTAAGCGGCATCTTTGAAACCACCAGGAAACAAATGGTTTACAAACTGCAGAGTTTAATTACACAAATCCTTCCCGTGTTGCTCATTCTACATAAAGGAGGGTGAGCACCAGGACTTTAGTTAGAAGGTGGGAGCAGGTGGCACAGAGCCCGTCCTCACCCTATACCACAGTACCCAGAGCCTGTGGCATTGGCACACTCGAGCATCAGAGCACAGCAAGAATCCTGCAACTGCATGGAACCACACCACAAGGAGCAGGAAGCTAAACAAACCTCAGGTGTGCCCGAAAATAGCAACAAAGCCTTGCAGTGGTGAGCGCACTCCCTGAGCCAGGCACCTGGGAAGCATATTCCGCTCACCGGCTCATTTAATCCCCACCTCATCCCCAGGAGGTCCACACACTCATATCATCTCTGTTTTATAAATGAGGAAACTGGGCTTGGGTTGTTTAACTTGCCCAGTGTCACAAGCTGATGAGTTGCAGAGCCAGAATTTGAACCCAGGGAGTCTGAGTCAAAGCCAAAGCTGTTAACCCACAGGCTGGTCCCAAGAGGACAGGCTTCCTACTGAGTGCTAAATCAATCCCTGGTCAGTAAGATGGGCCCCGAGGCAACTTAGCTTCAAGTAACACAAACTCTGGGCTGGGTAAGGAAAGGCAATAACTGAGAAGTCGCATGCGATTACAATGACAGGAAGAACTCAGGAGTTAGGGGCAGGACTGGCTACATAATTTGCGGGGCCCAGTGCAAAATGAAAATGCGCGTTTCCCTTATTCAAACATTATTAAGAATTTCAAGACGGCAACAGCGAAGCAGTAAAGCGAGCTCAGGGCCCTGTGTGACTGCACGGGGCGCAGTCCCCGAAGGCAGCCCTGCTTCTGAGTATCTTACTTCTTTGAAATTTTGCTTCCTGTATTTCAATTTTATTCATCTCTTTATGAGGTTCAATATATTAGTCATAAAGAATATATACATCTATATTTTACAGAGTCGAGGATGGGAGGAAGCGTGCGTGTCTTTCTGTCTTTATACCTTCAATAGTCTAAGGGCTGGGTACAAGCCACCAAGTGGCAGGCTCAGAAACTGCGCAACACATGTCTGGGAGGCAACAATCAATTCCGAAGGGACCAGAGAGCCAAGTGGGGTCTAAGGCAACAAATTTTAAATGAAGAGGATGGTTTAAAAAAAAAAAAAAAAGCTCTGTAAAATATGTGGCCATTCATTTATAATTTGGGAATGTTTTACCTGGATGGATTTGCTAGCCTTCTCCAAGAGACACCCTGAATTCAGATAACTGTTCTATGTGGTTCTTTTGATTCACTCAGCTGATACCACCTGATCCATAACCTTTTATGTCAGGCAATGTGACAGACCCTGGGCACGCAGATTTTGCCTCTGAGGAACTCAAAAGACTGGTCGCAAGGAGATAAACATTAAGCAACTAAAATTTCAAATACATGTAGACTCACAGTGTATTCTTCAAGAATTTTACAAAAAGTTCTACAAGTAGTTCAACAAGAGCTACCAAGTCAGAAGTACCATGAGAGAAATCAGGAGGACCTCATCTTCTTGGCTGAGAAGATAATGAGGGTCATAGCATTATGAGATACCTAAGCAGCCCACCATGTAAAGAACTCAAAGTCTTCGACTTAGGCTATTTGAAATTATTTTTCTTTCTATCCTGGCAAGAGACAAGAAAGTTCCTTGGTCTAGGATAGTTCTACTCTTCTATAACAGATCCCATCCTACCATATGAAAATTTACAGGAAAGGAAGGAGAATGTGGAGCCAGAGGGAGAAAGAGAGGAGAGGGAAGAAAAGGAAGGTAAGGAAGGGCAGGAGGAAAAGGGAAACAGAAACGTCATTACCTTCTGCTCCCATAATGGCCCGAAAGATATATCCTCTATCTTTTTTTTGTTTTGTTTTCCTCCTCCAAAAGCTTGAAAATACTCTCCGAACCACTCATAGTTTCTATCACTCCAGGGTCTTAACATTATTTTAACAGAGCTTTGTGTGTGCAAATACTACTAAAATCAGAAATTGTGCCTCTCTCCTTAGAAGCATCTATCTAATCTGACTGTATATAAGTCTAAGTGTGCAATATGTATGCCAACAGTGCTTAAGTGATATCTTGTCTCCACTTGATTTCTTTGAATTCTCATATTAACCTCTTCTTTTCTTTTCTTTTTTTTTTTTTACAGTGCTGGGATTTTCCTTCTTTGAAACTTCACAGAAACCTAAGATAGTTCAGCTCTTGCTATGAAGCAGTAAGAAAATTGAAAATACCACCAGCACTTTATTCTCATTAGTTTCCTTTAAACACCTACTTTGCTGGTATAAGCTAACGTGAACCTTTTTCACCCTGTTTAAATTCCAACATAAAATTTGTACACAACAATAAAACATGTGGCTCATTTGTCATGCCCCCATGAGCAACGATGTCACTCACACCAAGAACCACTGGCTGGGTGTGCAGAGCGATTTTGTTCCTATTTCACATCACTCAATTGAGCCTTCTGTAGAAAAGCTTTTAACAACCACATCTGGTCTTTAATAAATCACTGCACTTTGTCTTCCTGCCAAAACTCCTCCTTTATCTAACTTACATCTTCATGATGAGATAGGAAATCACGCATTATGGTGGTGACAAACAATTGTAATTATGTCATTAGTAGCCATTTAATCTACAAAGGTGCTCAAAACGGAAATATAATGCACAATAAGAAATATAGGATAATACATTGATCACAGTTCTAATCCGCTTTTACTTCATGAGAATAAAAAGCTGGCATAATTCTTGGGCACAGCAGGCAGTAATGGCATGCCACTTTATGAACTATGCAGTTATTTTATTCCCCTATCTACTTAAAAATAAAAAAGCATTTAATAGCTTGATTTAGACATAAAAGTTATTTGTGATGCCTCGCTGATTATAATATTTATTTTTCAACTTTCCACAGAAGTGACTTTTTGCGTTAGGAAAGAAACTTGAGTTATTTGGGCTTAGAAAATTTAACAACCATATAGGTATGTGCATGGACATATACATATATATGTGTATGTGTGTACGCAGGTATGTATGTTATGTATGCACACACATATGTACATGTGTATGTTCCTAAAGGAATCGAAAAAATTCACAATGCAATATATTCTTTAAGGATCCAAAGTAATGGAACAAAAAAACAAAAACTACAAAACAGAGATTTTAAAAAATCTATCATTTATCATGCATCCCCCACCCGCTACGCAGTTTAGAAATAAAGCAGGTTCAGCTGGCTTCAAAATAAGTAACTACTTGGGTATTTCCTAAATCCCTCACACCCTCCCCATTTTCCCAAGATAAATAAAAATCAATACCCAGCAGAGACCATACCTCTAACAGCCACCCAGCCTGAAACACTAGTGACAACTGGGGGGAGTGAGGGGGAAACCTTTGATAAGCTACCACCTACTGAGACGGAACATTATGAAATTTCCTCTGTGACCACATCTCAACTTCTGAAATGCATACTCCTAAAATATCTAAGGAAAATGAATCAGAAGGCAATGTGGTCAAATTTTAATAAGAGTGAAATTATTTTGTATATACCTTCAGTCACCCACTTCAACCTCTACACTGCTCACTGCTCATTTTACTGTGAAATCTCTAAATGAGATGAACTTTAAACGGAGTCATTTTCTAATTTTTCCATTTGGCAATTCAATAAACACAAAGCAAATGCCTACTATGTTCTATATCGATCAGTTAATCTGAAGACAATTAAATGCTAACATAGACAAAAAGTAGATATTTGAATGCTGCTGCCAAATCTAATTTATCTAATGTTAACAATTATGATCATTATTTTCAGGTATATCAGTTTTTTTGTTTTTGTTGTTTTAATAATAGACTTTCATTTTTCACTGGGTACTTGGCAGTTGTTTTTTCTTAGAGGATTTGGGGCTAACATCTTTTATTTTACTTTATTGGCAGGTAAATGAAATATTTTGCTTATGTGGTCAATTTGGAGATAAATCTTGTCAATATCATTACCTAGTAGATTCAAATTGGGGCTGGCATGAATGCAATGAAAACATTTATTTCAAAATTTCGATCAACCTAATCTAAAACCCAGGTGGCTAGTTGGATTGAGTGTTTGTAAAGCACAAATCTTTTCTGTTTAGTTAATTTATGTATAATTATTGCATCATGTTTAGTTTTTGTTTTTTTTTTTAATAAATATGTTGTTCCCTTATAACTTTATTATAATATTTAAATGTCTTTTATTTTTTATTTATTTTTCCCCCCCTCCCCTGGTTGTCTGTTCTTGGTGTCTATTTGCTGCGTCTTGTTTCTTTGTCCGCTTCTGTTGTCGTCAGCGGTACGGGAAGTGTGGGCGGCGCCATTCCTGGGCAGGCTGCACTTTCTTTTCACGCTGGGCGGCTCTCCTCACGGGCGCACTCCTTGTGCGTGGGGCTCCCCCACGCGGGGGACACCCTTGCGTGGCACGGCACTCCTTGCGTGCATCAGCACTGCGCATGGCCAGCTCCACACGGGTCAAGGAGGCCCGGGGTTTGAACCGCGGACCTCCCATATGGTAGACGGAGGCCCTAACCACTGGGCCAAAGTCCGTTTCCCTGTTTAGTTTTATCCAAACACAAAACCTTAGAACTTAAAAAGATGCTAGGAAAGTAGCAATTTTCTTTTCAGAAGTTTTGATTTAAAATATATATATATATATATATATATATATACACATCCATGAGACATACGCTGTGTTAAATGCAGAAACCCCCACCATACCCCATTTTCAATGCGCTGGGGGAAGAATTAGAAATTGACATTTACCAGCCAAAAAAAAAAAAAGATCCAGAAAGTAGACATCATAGTAATAAACAGAGGCTTCAAGACATCACAAGAGGGCAAGGCGATTCTAAATTTCATTTTATAAACAAAAACAAAACAGAAGAGACTTCAACTTAATTTTCTAAAGATGAGACTTTTAGTACTGGAGTCCCCCCACTCCATTCAAAAACTATAAAACTTAGAATTTTATTTTTTCTAAGAAAAGCTTACCTAGCACTCACATGCTTCTCTAATTACATAATTACAAAGGAAATTCTCTAATTACAAAAGAAATTACACTGGCATCGACATTATCTTTATTTATCAACTCCCCTGCCCATGGCCCCTTGGGGACCAGCAGTTCAAAAGTTCAAAAAGGTTTTCGAAAATAAACCAAGATGGAAAACAGGCACCAATTCCTATTTGGAACTTACATTCTCATGCCTTCTAGCATTCTCTCGATGATGGATCAAGAGGAGTGATAAAAGATAGCGAGTGAGGCAGCTGCCAGGGGAGCGCACCAGTTGGTGTAGACAGCATTTCTCATACTGACGGAAATATTTGTCTTGTCCACTCAGGCTGCCAAGCCTAAGCTTGGGACAGGTCTACACATCACCTAGCGGGAGGAAGGAGCAGCTGGAAGCCTCATTTACTCCGAAATTTTCTACCTTTTGTTTTCATCTTTCAATTACACTTTATTCTGTTTTCTATTTGCTGTTGCTTTGAATATTCCTCTCTGTTAGCCTTTTGAAATTGAACAGCTGAGAAAGCACATAAAAAGTCTGTGTCCAGGACCACTGCAGCCAGCCGTCTCTAAATACACCCATTCTCTCGCTGGATTAATAGGGTGACATGTTCCTTCTTCTCTAAGCCTTGTCACAACCTGCAACTCAAGACTGCTCTTGCTATTCAGTCATCATATGGAACCGCTCTCTTCAAACGGCTGAAATGAAAGGACACGACATCCATCTGTTATGAGATACTGGTGACCTAAGCACACATGACCTTCATCTTGAGGGCACCAACACAATCCAATCCAAACAGCTATGCTGCAGACAGAGCTGTCCTCTTCCACCTCCTCCCCAGAATAAAGGCTCCCTGAAGGAAGGAACTACCCACACCCCAACACAGTCCTCAACTCTGCATGGTGGCAAGCTCTGTACGGAGACTCCACAAACCCTGGTAAGAGCAATTAGTGATCTCAGCAATTCTACTCCAGGGTATTTAAAGAGACACATATGCATGCCAAAGAGCTTTATTGCAGTAAAAATAAAATTACAAATATCCATTACAGGGGAATGAAGCAGCACATGGGGGAAGCGGGCTTGGCTCAACGGATAGAGCATCCACCTACCACATGGGAGGTCCACGGTTCAAACCCAGGGCCTCCTTGACCCGTGTGCTGGCCCATGCGCAGTACTGATGCGCGCAAGGAGTGCCGTGCCACACAGGGGTGTCCCCCGCGTAGCGAATCCCTACGTGCAGGGAGCGCGCCCTGTAAGGAGAGCCACCCAGCTTGAAAGAAAGTGCAGCTTGCCCAGGAGTGGCGCCGCACACACAGAGAGCTGATGCAGCAAGATGACGCAACAAAGAGAGACATAGATTCCTGGGCCTCTAACCAGAATAGAAGCGGACACAGAAGAACACACAGCAAATGGACACAGAGAACAAACAACTGGGGGAGGGGAGAGAAATAAATAAATTTTAAAAAATAAATCTTAAAAAAAAAAAAAGCACATGGCCAAATAACAGAATACTATGTAGACTTTTTAACAGAGTAACACTAGATCTCTACATAGTAACATGTACCTTTCTCAAAAACAATTAGGTTAAATAAAAGAAGCATGAAGTAGTTAGACTATACAATTGAGTTTGATACTAAACTTGTCAACTAAACCCAGACTCTCAAAAAGACGACCTGTTTAGTAATGTATAAACATAGGATGGAGTACAGTACCCCCAATACCTTGATGGAATTTACTTTTGAGGAATGAGAAGAAGAAAATTTTAGAAGAAACTTAGCTATAGCTGGGATGTTTTATTCTTTCTAAATACATCTAGAAACAAATAGAACAAAATGTTAACAACTTTTTGTTCAGGGTAGGGGGAATGCTGGTGACATCTAATTTTTGTGCTTTCCTCTAACCTTTAGATGTCTCAGGCCCTGCCAGTTTGTTTCAGAGGGTGGTTTGAAAATCGTTCCATCAATTAGGTTGTCATTTTATACACATTTCGCTAACAGTATGCCCTCATTTAGATAGGTTGACATCTTAAAAGATTTTATAAGCAAAGCCAAATTAGTCTCTCAAAAGAGTAAGTGTAGGTATGTTTTTGGTGGAAAAAGGGTATCCCAATTGTCTGGAAATTGGGAATAACGAAGTTGGACCTCCTGGAATGCACAAAACTCTAGTCTGTTCACACGTGGTGTACGCATGTTTCCCAGCCTGAGGAAATGATCACAAGCTGTTCTTCTCAGTTCTTGTCCAGACAAGGAATGTGAGCTCCTGGTATAACAAAAAGCTTACCTGAACCCCCAAACTGGAGACAGAGCTTTAAATATGTATGTGGCTCACCACCCTAAACGTTTAGTTTGATGGCTGCTAATAGCAAAGGCAGGCAACATAAAAATGAGGTAAAACTGAAGAAATCAAGGATTAGAAAAGGATTACTCATGTGATAAACATACATCCTACCTTTATCAGAAAGACTTCATTCTCAAAAGAGAAAGGTCAAGGACGCAAGGAATGACAGAATTGCAAAGGCAACAAAACTGCCCACCAAAACTATGTTAATTAAAGAAAAGGATATTATCATCAGAAGCTAATCAAATTCCATTTTATTCTTTGTTTTCCATAATACTAACACCAATGACAATAAAAGATGATTTCTACAGCAAATGAGTCCTTGTGGCAATGATGTACAGATAATTTCCTTAAAAGGAGGGATGGGTGGAGGACAGGCTGTCTCCCAGGCTTGGGATATTTCTTTTGGAAACTGGACTTGTTTCTTTCTTCTATTATTGTTAACTTGTTTCCCAAGAATCAACAGGGTCAAGGCACAGGTTTTCTTAGTGACACCTGACCACGTTTCTAAAAATGTTGTACAAAGGCCATTAAAGTACAAAAAGGAAACATAATTGTTGACTTTAAATATGCAGGCAAAGTCATGGTAAATAACAATAATTTGCTTGGAATATTGTTCCATATGGCATTTCACAGAAATGCAGCATACAATTTCCGAGAAAGTGCAGGCAAATTAATTGTATACTTTCACCTTTTCTTCTCAACTCACATATGAGAAGAATAACATTTTACCCCACGCAGAGAAGCCCCATACACCACATACAGTTTTGAAAAGAACCTAATCAATAGTATCAACTGAACCCGAGATTAGATTAAATGGCAGACAGAGGCAAACAGCCCATAACTGTTAAGAATCATCACTCCCCATGGCTTTCAACGTCCTTCTCCCTGACGGTGGGCAACAGGGCAACGTGGTTTACTGTGCAGACCCCCAGTCTGAGTGCTGACACAGGTAATGGTTTATGAAATACTTCCAAAGGTGCCTTGTGAGCATGCAGCCACCAACTTGCATATTCTAGAACATCTGCCTTAACCTTCCATGGAGATCTCTCCAGGGGCAAGGGACAAGAGGCAAAGGGTGAGCAGGCATGGTCCCAAACTCAGAGTGAGACCCAGGTTCAAGTCCCAGCTCCTCTGCTTATTAGCTGCGTGACTGTGGATGAACTGTTTAACTTTCGCCTGATATGGAACGGGTGTAACAAAAACCCAACCCTGTGGGACAGTTGTCAGTATTAGGCATGTAACATGGCCAGGCATTAACCCTAGTTTCACTCGCCAGGGGATCTATGCTCTGTGCACCCCAATTATCCTACGAACAGTAAAAGCAGGAGCTACAATTTATTGAAAATTGCCATTTGAGACACATGTGGTCTTTCACATTTAAGGATCATACAACCCACGTGGACGATCACGGTATCCCCATTTTACAGATGGGGGAACTGAGGATAAGAGAATAACTTGCCCACACACCTAGCTGGCAAGGGGCAGATAATGGATATAAAGGCAGATGCTGGACTGAAGCCAAAGCTTTTGCCCTAAACCAGGGTTCCACAACCCTGGCCATACACTGGAATTGCTTGAAGCTATAAAATTCCAATGTCTGGCCCCCCCCACCCCCATGTCCACCCCCAGAACAATTAAATCAGAATCTCTGGAGGCAGGGCCCTAGGAATTAGTATTTTTTAAACCCTTCAGGTGACTCCAACATGCAGCCATGTTTGAGAATAACCACTCTAGTCACCGTACAACTTTAGGCATATCGTCCTCCCCTGCTGTGTCAGGTTCCTAATGATGCTATCACAAATTACCACCAACGTGGTAGCTTAAAACAACACACTGTTCTTGTCTTAGAGTTCTGGAAGTCCAAAATCCAAACTAGGGCCCACTGGACTAAAATCAAGGTGTCAGCCAGGCTGTGTTCCTTTCAGAGACTCTACCTTCTCCAGTGTCTAGAGGCCAGGGCCATGGGCAAAGTGACACATGGTGAAGGTGACCTGAAAGAAGGCCGAGATCTCCTGCTTGCTTTAGTCTTACAGGAAGTACTTTGACTCTGCATCTTAGGTACCAAGTACAGTGCTTGGAATACAGAAGGGGCCCAATAGACACTTGTAGAAGGAAGGAAAGGCTTCTGTATTTCTTCCGCTACAGATAGGCTCTCCTGTTCAATAAGGGAAGAAATAAACAGTGCTGTTTCTAACTGGGCACTCACATGAGAAATTTCTGCTCAATTCTAAATGCAGCAACTCCACTCTGCTCTCACATTAGGAACTACAGCCCATGTCACTTAGCCCACCCAGCACACAGGGCCTGCATCCAATTTTACAGGAGCTTGGAAGTAGTATGTCCTCTAACTTGGGTTTTCTTTGCTAGTGACCACCACAATAATGAATTACTTTCAGGGAGGCTTTTTTTTTTTAACTGGATTTGTGCACAGGGTTATTTTTCTGAGTAGGGAAAGAGGAGGGGACACTTATTTTAAAAATGTTTCTAATCCTTAAAAAGACTAAAATAGTTCCATCCTTTCATAACCTGTCATCACGCATGTTCCTCTAAAATTAAACACATATGGCTCAAGCCAGAGTTACATTATGCACCATATTATGTAATTATCTTTTCAATTTATTACTCCTCAAAATAGAAAAAGATTAGCCCATGTTTCTTAAGTCTGAGTAAGCATATGGCCTGAGGATTGTAAATGACATCCTACTTTAAAACAAGTTCCAAGACTAAACAACATACAATACTCCATTCGGAAAGGCCATACATGGTATCAGGGTTGTGGGTTACAGTCGAGCTGTGTGTGTGTACACATGTATGTGTGTGTGTGTATCCACATATACACACATATACCTACATACATCTTCTTGTTTTCTGGCCATGTCTTTGATGCCGTGAAATGTTTTTGTTGGCGGATCATAAACAGCAAAAAAATTGTGACTCCCCTGCCTCCCAAAAATCTCTTTCAGCATTTCCTATTAGTCTTAGCACACTTGGGAACTGTTTAATCCATAAGGAGAAGGTCCCCAGTTGTCTGGGTGTTCATACAAGAACTACCTGCCTCTCTACAATTCAGGAGCTTTGTGCCCGCTTCCCCAGCAGCCTGTATATCCCATTCTTCATGTTGCCCAGTGATTTAAGACCTCCTTTGAGACTCTCGGCGTGATCGCTGTCCTTTTCTTCCTCTAGGAAAGGGAGCAGTCGGGCGGGCATCCTCGCCTCTGCCTTCCCTACAGCTGCATTAAATGCTATTACAGAGGCTCCCAGCAGTGCGCAATGTAGTTAAGGGTCTGACAACGTCCCTATTAACAAAATCTTTCTTCAGGGGGGTCTGCAACTTGAAGACTTTTAATTTGTAAAAGGCAGACATTTTTGCATAGGGCTGCCAAGCATAAAGGAGGTATTTCGGAGACAATTCAAACTCAGATCCGTTTAATTGTTTATTTTGCATTGAAGACTATCAGAAATGAAATGCTCTGAGGGGGTTTCTGATGTCTCCATGCTCTCCTTAACTAGAGAAGATGGGTTTAAAAAAATAATAAATATATAAATAATCTGGCAAGTTGAAAACCAGCTAATCAGGCCTGCACAAAGCCGTTACCATGCACACGTTCACGAGGTGTTTAAATATACGTTGTGCTAAGATTGTCCAGCAGGGAATCATAGATTTCAGAAGACTTTTTCTCCAAAAACTATAATTCTCAATGGTCAACACCAGCAATGCACATTGGTGTTACAAATCATATTTTAGGACTACACCATCCACTAACATTTCATTGACTAATGCAGCAGCTTTTAGATGAGATAGTAAAACAGTTTGACAAAGTTTTGCTCTACCATGATGCAATAGTTACTAACCTTCAAGTCATAAAGGCAATCCTTGGGAACTTTAAATTGGTAACTGGAGCTCTTTAGAGGTGGTGGCACCATATTCTCAGTCCATCATCATAACCATCACATGCAACCTGGTTTCCAATTCCCAGGATGAGCATATCATCCACTAAAAATAAATGGTTCAGCTGGCTAGAAAAAGATTTATCCTGGAGGCAGGATCACTAGACTAATTTTTTGGACTACATTCCATGTATACTCAATCTTTAGGATGAGAAACACCATGTTTAAATTATCTGGCACCTCAATATTAAATAAAGATTGACACTGATATTGTCCAGAGAAATTTGTAATAGTCCAACAAGGAAGGAACATGTAACTGTAGATTACAATGAATGACTGGGTTTTTCTTTCTGATGAACAGGCTCTCACCACAGGGCCTTTGCACTTGTTGTTCTTTCTGGAAGGCTCTTCTCTCAAATATCGTTATAGCTCCCTCAGGTCTCACTGTTCTTCTCCTCCTTAATATTTCTAAACAAATAGCATACCCACCATAAACTCTTTCCATTTCCTTACCCGATTTATTTTCTCCATATGACTTACCACTATGAGACACATCATATATCTGTTTGATTTCCATCTCTTCTCCCCTACAAGGATATAAATGCCATGAGACTGGGGTATGGTTTTGCCCAGTTACTTTTCTTATGTGTGAAAGAGTACCTAGAATATAACTGTAACTCAATAAATAAGCGAATGAACAAACACATGAATGAATGAACAAACAAACATGCGGGCCAACACTAAGAGCCTCTGTATCCTCTTCAGTAGGCACAATGCTGGAAGAAAGTTAATCTGTGTACATTTACATGAAAGACTCACCTATCTTTTTTTTTAATTGGGTCCCCTGAGTTGGCTCTGTTGTCTGTTTGCCCATTTGTTTTTGCTAGTTGTCTGCACATGTGTTTTTGCTCATTGTTAGCTTGTTTTTTGGTGTTTTTTTTGCTGGTTGTCTGCTTGCTGTTTTTCCTCCTCATTGTCTCCTTGTTTATTTTCTTTAGGAGACACCAGGAACCGAACCCACGACTTCCTATGTGGGAGGTGAGTGCTCAACTGCTTGAGCCACATTTACTCTCCCTTTCACCTTTTTTTTTAAAGATTTATTTTATTCATTTATCCCCCCCACCTTGCCTCTTGTTTTCTGTCTGTCTCTTTGTCCACTCACTGTGCATTCTTCTGTGTCTGCTTGTCTCCCTTTGTTGCGTCATCTTGCTGCGCCAGCTCTCTGCGGGCGCGGGCCAGTTTGCCTTTACAAGGAGGCCCTGGAAAGCAAAACCAGGGCCTCCCATATGGTAGACAGGAGCCCAGTCGGTTGAGCCACAGCTGCTTCCCTCTCACCATCTTTTGAAAGACAGGAGAGCTCACTCTGAGTTACCTTCTTTAAAATAAAGAGACTTCAGGCTATTCTGAAATAAACTGTGAGAAAAAATTTAAACAAAAAAATCTTGAATTAAAAGCAAGCTATCCCAGATGTTCAGTGTTTTAGCTCTGGGGCCAGACCTCCTAGGTTCAAGTCTCTCTCCTCTACTTGAAGGCAGTATGGCCGTGGAAGTTTATTTAACCTAAGCCTCAGTTCCTCCTTACCTATAAAGTACGGACAACAGAATTTACCCTCGGTGTTTGGAGGACAAAATAAGGTACTTAAAAAAGCACAGTGCCTGACACACAATAATGTCATTACTAAATTGTACTTGTGAGTTATTTTCCATTTCCAAAAATCAAATGATTAAGAGATTGGAATGGAGATTTTGTGATATTGCTGATCTTGAGGTTTTTTTTCACCCACTAAATGCCCCACAATTTTTTAAAAATATAAGAGGTTTGTTCCCATATCTGAGATATTTATAGCATTTTAAAATTTCAAATGGACTATATTTTTGTTTCCAATTTTTCTACCCCAAGAAATTGTGGTGTTCCTCAAATTGCAGTTGATCTTTCCTCAAGTTATTTTAATTATTCTCAAGAGGCATTGCTTTCTTCATTCACCAAAAGATACATTCTGTGTATTTAAAACTGCCCACGCACATCTAATCAATGTCTCATGTGTACCCCTAAAGGAATTATGAAACAATATCACACACAGCTGTAATACTCTTTTTTTTTTTTTAATTTCCTCCAACATAGATTTTGTGCTTCTGATGTCTTTGAGGAATGTATCAAGGAAGAATCATGATCTCAACCTGCAAATACTTTGTTCCATGACAACTTACCTTCTCAAATTTGAAATATTCCTATTTTTGTCCTTTCCATAAAAAAAGCAATAAATGTCTTTTCCCCACGATGGACCTTTTTTAAATATGGCTTTTCTTAAAAATGGCTGGTATCTGTCTATTTTCTCATCTACTGTTCATGTTGAAAACCTGCTGGAGATATGCTGACTCTCATCACATGTGGCTTCCTACGTAAAGGAGACAATACCAACAGATGAGCTGTTTACTCTGAGATGTCGGATTATTAGGTCTTGCTTTAGGGGCTCCAGCGTTAGATGGGTGTGAAGATGTAATAGAATCAATACACGACTGAGGGGTACAACATGATGTAAGAGGATTTTAAAATTCACATATTTCTGTGTCAGTGGTTACATTGCGACATACTACAATATATGATTTCTACAAATTTGCAACTTTGCAACTTGCTCCATTTATTTATTTTTGGGGTATTTATTCCAATTCCACATCCACAATACACAAATCTGTCCTGGAGTTACACTAGAGGTTGAATGGTCTATTGACCATATTTCTCCAACCTCTCGATGCGACAGGTGGCAGGCAAACGTTTTACAGAGAATGACCCATAAGAAAAGGCAGCTTCAGTCAAGGTCCTTCTCCACTGCGGCAGGGCAAAAAAGAACCAGCTTCTGATGAGGGACATCTCAGTTCCAATCTACCTCTGCCATTGACACTGTGACCCTAGCAAGTCATTTAATCTCTGTGGGCCTCAATTTCCTAATTAACAATATGGGGAGAGAGATCACAGTATCTATCCCAATGGACTGAGAAGGTAGATACATCAAGTGAGAAAACACACATTAGAATTGCCCAACACTGTGGCTGATACAAAAAGCCCCAAATTCTCAAAAATGGGAGGGTACTATAGGAAGAAGTGCCCCCAAGCAGAGCAGACACTCTGCCTTGCCTGAATGACACCCGTTTCCTCTTGCTATCTTTGAAATGCTCTCTATTTTCTCAACATAATGGCTTTTCCCCTGCTTAACAATCTATTCAAAAGCCTTTGGAATGTCATCCAGAGGGGCAGGTGGCATGGGGCTGGGGATCTGGAGACTTCTGCCCTTAGTCTTGGCACCTGGGCCTGCTGGGGAAAGTTACTGAATGCCTCTGAGTCTGAGATGCCTTGCCTGGAACTCTATAAGGGTTGAAATAACTATCTTCCAACTACCTTCTGTAAAAACATCACAGGGTTTATAGGCAGGGTGAAGTTTTTAGGAATGAAGTGCCCGGTGCATTCAGAGGCACACCCTGAACGAAGGTTTTCCTGGATGCTTCCGATGATCTGGCTCTGCCACAGAGGTAAAAACCACATGGTCTTCCCCTCCAAGCGGATGGACCAAGGGCCCAGCGTAAAGCAAAGGACAACCACCTATGTGCCACCAGAGAGCCCGGCTAACCCCTGGAGGAAACTCTCAACATGAGGGACGTGCCGTTCTGCATACTTCAAAATAATACAACCAGATTCCTTCTTTTAAGAAGAAATGAAAGACACAGAAAGAGAGGAAGGATTGTTCACACGGAGGCTGTGGTCCCCAAGGGAGACTGAGTGCCTTCCTTCATGTCTCAGGAACCCCACCCTGCTCTGCTCCACCTCCCCTCCACCTCCTGCCTGGGCACCTGGGCACCACTACAGCAAGTCACAGTGTACATAAATTAAAAAAAAAAAAAAAAGGCAAGGGAGAATAAACACATTTTGGGTTAAATATGTTTGTCTAATTAAAAATATTGTCCTGCTTAATATAGGCAAACCGGCTGGAGAATTAATGTGCCACCTGTCCACATATTTAGTGAGAGAAGAGTAAAAAAATAAAAGTAGGAATTTCAAAAGGTGCTTTGTCTCCTGATGTATAGGGACAACTGCCCGAATTCATACACAGGCCTCCACTCCTTTGAAAACACAATGGAAATGGAGGAAGAGAGAAAACCCAACAAGCCAACTAGCTATTCAGCTAATTAACACACACACACACACACACACACACACACACAATGTCCAACCAGCAAGGAACTGCCTCAGTAAATGACAGTAAGTCATGCATAGGACACAACGCTGTGTGCCATTATAAAGCGTGACACACATCTACAGCTAACAACATGGCAAGATGTCCATCAGAGATATTTTTACTGGTTGTTTAATTTCCACCCCAAGAAATCCCTGGTTGGATTTCCCTCCAACGTTTTATCTCAAAAATGTTCAAACATCCAGAAAAGTTGAAAGAATACATTGAACACCCATGTACCCAACCTTCTAGATTCTACAAAAACAACTTGTTCTACTTGTTTACTATATATCTATCCATTTTATATTTGGAAGCATATCAAAATAAGTGCCACAATATATTTTAAATGAAAAGGGCAAACAGCATGTACAGCTACAATCTCATTTTTAAGAATATATATAGGTGTGTGTGTTCACATGCCTAGAAAACAACAGTGGAAGGAAATACTACAAAATGCTATTAGTGACAATTTTTAAAATATATTATTTTCTTTATTACCTCGGTATATTTTATTTATTTATTTTTTTAGCATCGAACATTTACTCCTTATGAAATAAACAGACATGATTAAGGGAAGAAGACAAGGATGCCGAGAGGAATGCAAGACAGGCAGGGTCCAGGGCAGAGGAAATAGTAGAAGCCAGCAGTAGCTCCTTTCCTGGCATGCAGCCGTGAGAAGCTACATCCTCGACCCACCCAGGAAAGCACAGGCCCTGAATGGCAAAGAAAGCAGAGAAGCAACCTGCGTCTAAGTCCTCCTGGCCATCAGATAATTTAATATTAGCTGAACTGTTTTTCAGATATGGCTCGAAACCAATTTCCAATCACCTCCCTGAGATTGTCCATGGACGACGGGACGGGAATTTCCGGTTTCCAGGCTCCATATTTTTACCACCTGACATAAACAATCCACCCAATCAAGTTTCCAATGCACAAGTGAATCAGGGCCACCGTCCTTTGCCTCCACGCCCAGCTTACCACCTTCCTCATCAAAAAAGCACTTGGTCAGCATCCACCTGGGCCCAGGCCTACAGCTTGGAAGACCAGGAAAATCCCAGACACAGAGCAACTGCCCAGATTCCCTGGTCTTTGACCTTTTCACCTGCAAATCTGTTTACCAATTCAAGGACTCATTAGGAAAGATTCAGGTCTTATCTCCAGTTTTTGCCAAGAGGGGAACAAATGGGGGGAATTTCCTCTACTAGAAGGAATATTCTGACAGCAGTTCTTGGAGGCTTCTAGCCACACTCCACCCTGTGGGTGGGGGAAGGCGGCAGTGGTAAGGGGCAGGGGGAGAGACAGCCAAGAGAGGAACGTGGAGCACCAGGTGTCACAGATGCTTGTTTCAGCCTTGCCTGTAAAGACTGGGCATTCCTATGAAAACAACACAGGGAAGCAACAACAAGACAATCACAGAGCAAACAAAATAAAAATTTTAATGGAGGTCAGGCACTTCAATTTTCAAATAGCATTCACTGATGTATGCATCAGCAGATTCTAATAGCATCACTGCTTAGTTTTCAAATCCTTCCACTGGCTTCACGTTAATAATCCATTGCTGTGTTCTCATTCAGAACAACACTATACACTATATTCTCCTGGCACTTTGTTACTGCTGTTGTTCATTTAAGAAAAACAAAAAACAAAAGCTTAAAGACACTCCTAAAGTATAGTATAATCATGGCCCTATGAGAAATCCAGATATTTGGAAATCAGACATTCAGTTCTTACATCTTTTTTTTCCCTATCAATCAAACTTTATTTCGAATTCAAAAAATAAAATAACAGACAAAAGGCAGCGCAACAAGTTATGAAAGCATTAGTCCAAAAAAGTTCTGTCCAGGTACTTTTTTCTCATCTAATCCCTTTAAAAAACAAACTCAATTCATTCTTAACTCATTCATATCTTAAGAGTCATCTGGACCAGAACCAACCCCCCACACCCACACCTATTCCAAAGAACAGCAGTTCTTAAAAGATCCCGGACCTCTATTCAAGTAAGTATACTATTCATCTTGGGAATTCCTAAGGCGTATTTTTATATTAGAGACCCTGAGAAGTCCTTAATAAAGAAATCGAGCATGGCCCAAACTGGTTTGTCCTTTATTTCATCACAGATCCACTCTTTAAAGTCCCAAGGGGAAAAAAAATGTTGGGAAATGAGAAGCCTGGTGATAAAAGACAGTTAAGTATTATAATAATCTGTCAATGTGTAAATGTGATTATATTTTTCACTCCTATTGACAAAAGAAAATATTTCAAAGCCCTTGTGAAAGCATGCAAGCTTCCTAAATGCAGGCATGGAAATGTGTTTTTGAACCTGGGTCTTTGATGGAAGGGCCAATATTTACACAAATAAAATCTAGAATGTCATAGCCAAAAGGGAAATTAGATCATCATCTAAATCCAACTCTCCCATTTCATAGATAAGGACGCTGAAGCTGAGAAATGCTAAGTGGCTTATCCAAGGTTATAGGGCAATAAATGACTCCATAACATCATATGAACAGAGAGACAGACAGACAGGCAGACACATTATTAGCTCATGTAAACGTAGGGAGAACACAATTCAAGAATTATCTGTTTCAGGGGTTGGAAGTGAGGTATATGGGAACCTCTTGTGTTTTTTAATGTAATGTTTTGTGTGATCTATTAACTTTAAAGAAAGATAATTAAAAAAATAAAATTTAAAAAAGAAAAAAATAATTAACTGTTTCTTCCCCCATTACACATGCCAGGATCTGATGTTTGGGTCTATGATTACAAAATAGTCATGACCACAAACTGTTTTCAATGCCACTGAACACACACATCACCCCCCAGAAAGAACCTCAGTCCTGGAACATAAATGCAACTTTGGAAAACTGATCAAATAAACCACTTAAAGAATATAAGGTTTGGTTTGGTTTTAAAAAGAGGACTTCAAAAGGGCTCAAAATAATAGTTAAGTTGAGGCTTCAGCATCTTTCAAGAAAGAAGGGAAATGGGGAGCGGGTATAGCTCAGTGGCTGAACACCTGCTTTGCCTTATGATGTCCCAAGTTCAATCCTCAGTGCCTCCTAAAAATCAGAAAAACTCAAAAGGGTAGACCAACTGCCACAGCCCTTTGCTGAGGAATTATCTGCTAAGCATCTAACTTTGTGTCGGGTACTATAGGCACTATGCCTAGGGATGCAAACACAACAGTGCCTAGAAAGTTAGTCTTGGCCTTTTGGAGCTAGTAAGCAGACATTAATCAAAATTGGAACACAGATGATGTAAAATACAGTGATATAACTATCACAAAAATGAGTTAAGAGGGTTTTGTCATGGTAAGGAGGTCAGGGAAGGCTTTCCTGAGGAGGAGGCGATTGAGCGGAGGGATGGAGGGACAAAAGGCAACCAAAGTGAAGAGGCAAGGGAGACATATTCCAGGCATTAGAAGCTACATGTGCAAAGGTCCTGAGGCAACAGGAAGCAGAGTAAGGCATAATCAGGGTGGCTGCCGCAGAAATAAGGGGAAACAGAATGAGAACAGGCAGAACTCACAGCATGAAGGCTGTGAAAACCACTTTGCACACTTCGCAATGGGAGGCCAGTGAAAGGACCTCACCCTGGTGGGCAGGAGAGTGGGACACAATCATAGTTGCACATTTAAAAGATCACTTTAGGGCTGCTGACTAGAGGGCAGAATGGAGTAAAACCGGTCAGCCTAAGCCAAAAAAAATACCCAACCTTATTCATTGGATTCCTGGTATATCTCAATACTCAAGAAGGTCATTAGAAAATGTTCAAACAACGTTCTACAACTGCAAATCAGAAAACAGGTGGAGCTGGAGCTGGGGAGAAGAATTACTATAACATTAAATGGCGTGGACTCCCAGAATCCTCAGGACTGGGATCAGTGGTCCACAGGACACAAATTAGCATTCTGATCCCCACTCCCAGCCCACTATGGAATTTACGGGTAGTTTTATTCAGCATCTGTTTCATACTGGCTGTGTTCCATCATTATTGATCTTAATTGATGTCCAAGACCCGAAACCAATACCAAAACTATTCCAAGTTTTCCTACTAAAAGTGAGCACTGTGCTTGTGGACTGTCTTCTTTGGCAAATGCTAAGTATGGCAGAGGAAAATAATAGACCATCCACGCAACATTTTAGTATCAGTACTTATCTTTCTTTAAATCACATGAAGATGCTTGTGTGGTTTTTTGGGTTTTGGTGGGTTTTTTTTTTAATTTTCTTTTTCACACTGAGCCAAAATCAGATATTACATATCTAGCCATTAGGAGAAAAAAAATTGACTAAGTTATACATGAAGCTCAATTCCTTTTAATCAAAGGGATGGAAAGCATTGGTACATCATTTCATATTTCCCTGCAGATCTAAAATGGGGACAGGCATCTTAGCTGGCCCTAAACTAGAATGAGTTTGGACAGAGCTGAGGTTGTTGGGTTTAATTTGGCCAAATAAAAGAACTCTCAACCCAACGAGCATTTGGTCCATGTAGCCGATTCACTTCATATTACAGATCGAGGACACCAGCAGTACTGTTTAGAAAAACTGGCAATGCTGTTTAGACAAACACCCCCGAGAAGACAGACTGTGGATAGGAAATGTGGTCTGTTGCACTGTTATCCTAGTTTTTTTTTTTCCCTTCTGCCTTCCCTCATGAGTGCTTTTCATGTAATTTTTTCTCACGAAGTTGCCAGTGTTAATTTCTACAGGCCAAATTTGGCTCAGTTATTCCTTGCCAATTCCACAGTCAAATTCAGTGTGCTTGTGGTGTGTGTGTGTTTCCACTGAATTGCACCTAAAGCCAAAGGGATTTCTGTGACCAGAGACTCGAAAAGAATGTAGGCAGTATCACACTTGGATATCTCTCATGACAAAATCTGTCTCTATTAGCAAAAACAATCAAACCCTCCGAGCTGGCACAAGATTCAACTCAGCAAGATGCATGGATCCCCACAGAACCTTTACAAGGATGTGACAGAGCATCCACAGAGAGTCAATTTGCATATTCTCCTGCACAGGAAAACGAAATACAGTAAAGCAAAGGGTAAGCAGCATTTTTCTTGAATTTTCCCTTGGGGGTTCTATAACTTAAACATACCATTCATTTTAGGGAGCTGAGTTCAAATGGAAGGGGCAGAAATCAACAAATTGTTCTAATTTGATGCTAGTTCTTTCATTATTATTATTTTGAAGCAAGAAAAAGGTTGCTTTTCCCCCCTCTATTCAACAGAGCTAATACGGAAAGAAATGATTAACTGTGAGAACCACAATATTTTATTGTGCCAACCTCTGATCCAAACGCTACTGTCGATTATCAAAAATCTAAAAATAGGATATAAATACTAAGCCAAAGATTAATTTGGGGCAACCACAAACTTAATATTTTGTTCCAGGTATTCACTTGAGGCCTACATCATTATAAAGAATTAAGAAAGCAACTACTCAATCAGTTAAATATATTTTAAAAGATTACTGTAAGATTTAAGAACCGGAAGTTAATGACACATACAGGGGAAGGGGAGATGAAGTCTAGTCCAAATTACAGTTTCTGACCTTTGCAGCAGAGCTGTGAAGAAAATAATTAAAAGGCAGTGTTTCCAGAGGCTGGCAAAACTGGGATAATCTTACTCAAGGTTGTTCCTAATATTCACTCTTTAGAGGGAGGAGAGAAAGTGGATCGCCACTAACATTTTTAGTCTCAACCAGCCACACAGTGAGGGCAGTGAACTTCAGAGTGGTCTCTCAGCTCACCACAACATTTGCAAGCCGATCTGGAGGTTTCTGATCTAACTCAGGGTTTCCCAAAGTGTGGTGGAAGTACCTGGGTGGCATGCTGGATGGTTTTAGGAAACACATGGTTTTAGGGACATTTTTAATAGCTAGGCATTTATTTTTACTTTGTTCTTTCATTTATAACCCATCATACTGGTTTTTCCAAATTATGAAGTTTCCCTTTTCAGGAAAAATGTTATGTAAAGAAAAACAATATTTTAAAGGAAAAGTATTAAGTAAATAATATTCCAAATGCATACTGATATGGCAAACATGACAGTGTGTGGAGTTTGGTGAACAATCATGCAGCTGCATAAAGAGGTACTGGGAAAGGCAATGAATTGTAATACAGCAAATACTGGGAAACAGAGGTATTCTTCCACCAGGATGCCACAGTCACCATGTCACCTCTCTGAGCTCCAGTATCCTCATCTGTGTAACAGACTAGATATGTGCATCCCACATATCTCTGTAAGAGACTCTATAAAATGTTAAAACATTTATATGTACACACATATATCACAGGCACACATACATATACACAAATATATAGACATACTCGACACATACATACATGTACACGTATGTGTATCAACAGACCTTACCCAAAGTAGGGGTGGATCAGATTATGACAAAGAGCTACTCTGAATAAAGTAGCCACCCCACCTAGCCCTAAGCATCTGAGTTTCTACTCCTGTCCTTCCCAGTGCCTGGTGAACTCCAGGCTCACCGAATGCAATCACAGAACTAGAAGCCCCTTTACACTCCCCCCTAGGTCTACAGTGTTAGTATTCTGAGAAGCCTCAAGCTAGAGACGATACTAGAGATGCCCATATCACACAGGATGGTGCTAGTCTACAGGGAACAAGCTGTCGCCGTCCCTCCAACACTTAGGTGTCTCCTAAAGAAGAGCCCTGAACAACATATTCACAGGGAAAAGCCATGTATGAGTGAGCAAAGGAAGAACGATGCTACAGGAGAAAGTGAATGAATATAATTTTCCTCGATTTTGACATCAAGATAAAAAAAATAAACAAATTAGAGGTGAATTTAGCTAGGCAATGCCATCCTCTACCCTCAGGTAAATTTACACCCTGTTCGTAATATCAGAAGAAAAAAAAGAATAAAGCTACACATGGTTTCAATATTTTCTCTGTGCAAGGGCAATCTAGTTATCTTTTTATTCAATAAGGCAACCAAAATTGCATCTGTTTCCTAAATAATCTTGAATTTATACAATTTGATTTTTTCCCCCAAAGAAACATAAATTGTTTAAGGGCCTTCTCTCCCATGCATGACAATAAATTGCAGACCATCCTATTTTAGGATAACCACAATATGCAAACATAGGTCATCAGCCAGATTCAGAAGAGACACCTGCATAATGAATAGTTCACACTAGAAATAGAGGGGCCTCTCGCTCAGGGCCTCTGGCCACAAGAAAGCTGGTTCAACTTTTCTTGCATCCAGGTGGGTTGTCGTCACAAAGCCACTGCCCAAAGCCGTCTCTCGGAATGACAGACTTACTCTTAAAACCGTCACCACCTACCATAATTCTCTTAAATAAAAACAGACAGGCATTGGTAACCCGTCTCTGATGAGCAGCCCAGCTGTCCCCCAAACTGCTGATGGAGCACCTCCACCTGCATAACTCAGGACCACAGCTCATAATCTGATCCCCTCCTGACGTGGCCTCGATTCCCTATTTCATCATTTCACCAGAAGCTTCTTTCTGAAATTGTTAAACACCCTGGCCTAACTTGACAAGCCAACCTGCAGTCACCGAGCAATTTGGGTACTGAGCATCTTCTACTTTCAGACATTGCGACATCTTAATGGAGTGACGTGGAACAGGAAACACTAACTCACCCGCTAGTTTCAGTCACACTTCACTGCTTTCTAACACGAGTCAAGGACAACACATCAAGGAGGTCGGAAATCAGGGGGAGTGAGGAAGTCGACACTTCAGAAGACAAGAGCATGTAACAGCATCAGCGTACACATGGATTTCTCAACCTAGAACACAACCCCCTGTTCACTCCTGTTAGGAAAAGAGACATGCTACCGTAAATGTTCTAGGGCTTCTCAAATTTAATGTGCATATGAATCATCCGGAGACCTTGTTAAAAGACAGGCTGAGTCAGTAGGTCTGGGGTGGGGCCTGAGAGTCTCCACGTCTAACAAGCTCCCAGGGGCCGCCGAGGCTGCTGGTTGAGGGACTGCTCTCGAGTCGCGGGGGCCCAGGGGCCCTCTCGCTCATCCCCATGTCCTTTCTCACCCTTCCAGCGAGGTCATGAGAGTCCACAACTGAAAACAGGTTTCCACCTGAGCAAGGCTGAAAACCTGTTTCAAATGAATCTGAAGTGTGGAAAAACAATCGAAAAGAAAGCCAAAGAGAATCATCAACCAGGTTGTGACAAGTTCTTCCAATTAGACGTGGAAGTAATGAATTGATATTGCTGCTGGGCTCCCTGCACTTCTGGGAAGAATCTAGTGGCCAGACTTAGCCACCAGGAAAAACAAGGCAAGTGGCCTCTCTCAGCCACGTAAGCCTTGCGATTCTTTCATCTCACTTTCAACCAAGGTGGCCTGCAAATTATGGGTTGATTTAAGCATGCATACATCCACACATCAGACAAAAACACATCTTCATTTTATACAGAGAAAAAAGCAAACCAGGACTCCAGTAAAGGGCTCAGTTTCTAAGCTAAGACAACCTAAGTCATGACTTCCTCAGAGAAAAATAAAATTTCATCAGAAGGGGAAGATGCTTTCCACCTGAAGCTTTCCAGCCTGCCCCAAACCCAGCTCCAGAATCAGAGGATTTCAACCCCCCATTTCCTACAGGCATGCTGGAAGTATAAGATATCAGCAGCTCATTCAGCAGGTAGAGAGAACCTGCAAGCCTTTAGACAGTGTCAAATCTTCCAAGCCCTTTCTAAGGGTGAACTTGTGAAACCACCCTTATGACTTGTTCTTCCGTCCCAGGTGGGTGTTAAGCCCATTTTACAGATAAGGAAGACGAGAGACACAAGAATTCCAGCAACTTGCCAAACTCATCAGGGGGCAATCCAAGCACGCATCCAACAGTGAAGAACGAGGCTCTGACTCCTACTCCTAAGACTAGACCGGCCACTAGGAACATCCTATACAGAGGCCCTGAGGTGGCATTCCTTTGGCAAACACAGAGACTCCCCTGTAGATTTCTGCCAGGGAAAAACACATTAGTCCTAAAGGTGTGGCCTCTGTCTTCCCTTACAAACTGCTGCACTCTATAGGACATCCGGGATCAGGCCAGCATCTGCTAACACAGGAGCAGCCTCCTCCTGCTTTGCGTGCTCAGACGTGTTTCTAAAATAGACACAAAGACAACCCGGGAAGAGTCAAAGGCTGCAGAACAGGCACCAAAGGGGACAGGTGCCCACAGGGCAAACCCAGGCAGGGGCTGGCATGTGTGTCTCTCACAGACATGAGCCAGAGCTCTGGCTCCAGGTTGGGCCCTTTGTATCTACTACCCTCACTGAACCCTGCAGCAACTCTGGGAGGGCAGCACAGTGGGAACGTGCCTGTTTCACGGGCCTGAGAGTCTTCAGCGCTACTGAATCTGCTTGTCCTATGTGTACAGGCGTACCTGGTTTTATTGCGCATCACTTTATTACACTTCGTGGATATTGCGTTTTTTACAAACTGAAAGTCTGTGACAACTCTGCATCGAGTAAGTCTCTCCATACCGTTTTTCAACAGCATGAGTTCACTTCATGTCTCTGGGTCACATTTTGGTAATTCTCGAAATATTTCAAACTTTTCATCTGTTAAGGCGACCTGTGATCTTCGCCATAACTACTTTATTTATTTATTTATTTTTAAAGATTTATTTATTTATTTCTCTCCCCTCCTCTCCCACCCCGGTTGTCTGTTCTCTGTGTCTATTTGCTGTGCATTCTTCTATTGTTGTCAGCAGCACAGGAATCTGTGCTTCTTTTTGTTGCGTCATCTTGTGAGTCAGCTCTCCGTGTGTGCAGTTCCATTCCTGGGCAGGCTGCACTTTCTTCTGCATTGGGGAGCTCTCCTTACAGGGCGCGCTCCTTGCGTGTGGGGCTCCCCTATGTGGGGGACACCCCTGCGTGGCAGGATACTCCTTGCGCGCATCAGCACTGCGCATGGGCCAGCTGCACACAGGTCAAGGAGGCCCGGGGTTTGAACCACGGACCTCACATGTGGTAGACGGACGCCCTAACCACTGGGCCAAGTCCATTTCCCTCAACATAACTACTTTAACTGTTGTGTTGTTTTTTTTAACGAGATTTTTTTTTTCTCTCCTCCCCCCCTCCCCCCCAGTTGTCTGCTGTGACCATTTGCTGTATGTTCTCCTGTGTCCACCTGTATTCTTGTCAGCAGCACCCAAAATCTGTGTCTCTTTTTGTTGCATCATCTTGCTGCATCAGCTCTCCATGTGTGCGGCAACCATTCCTGCACAGGCTGTGCTTTTTTCGCGCTGGGCAGCTATCCTTACGGGGTGTACTCCTTTCGCGTGGGGCTGCCCTATGCGGGGGACACCCCTGTGAGGCAGGGCACTCCTTGTGCACATCAGCACTGCACATGGGCCAGCTCATCACGCAGGTCAGGAGGCCCTGGGTTTGAACCTTGGACCTTCCATGTGGTAGGAGGATACCCTATCCATTGGGCCAAGTCCGCTTCCCTACTTTAACTGTTTTGAGACCCCATGAACCACACCCATACACCAATATACAAATGCAAACTTAATGGACAAATGCCAGGGATGTTTTGACAGCTCCACTGACAGACTGTTCCCCCATCTCTCTCCCTCTCCTTGGGCTTCCCCATTCCTTGAGACACAACAATATTGAAATCAGGCCAATTCATAAGGGTCTGGAACTGAAGCCACAGTATCTCCAAGGTATGCCTGTTCATGACCTCACCAGTGGCCGTAAATAAACCCACAATTCTACAATTATGTACCAGCAATAGCACATGCCGACATCTATGCCGGAGCACACCCCTTTACCAACGAGTAACAGTGAACAGGGCTGCTACATACCTTGACAATAAGCCTGACCAACAGTAAGAGACAAGGAACAATGATCTTTGGAAACCAGGAAAAGAGCATCTTGACCTCCTCTTCAGTAACACAGGGAAGATCCTAAATTCTTTCCTGGGCTTTAGAGTCCTAAAAAGGGTAAGCTGATCTCTTGTAAGCTCTATGTAGAAGGCTCTGGAAAAGACACTTTCCACATCTCATTTTCAACCCTTGCCATAAGGTCTTAATATCCCCAATTACCAATGAGGAAAAATGGAGACAGACATCTTGCCCAGGGTTCAACATCTGGTTTTCTTGACTCCTGAGTTTAGGATCTTTCTGTCATATACCACATCCTGGGTATCAGGGGTGTAAATAATGACAGTGGAAACCTTTGTGCCTCCATATCATAACTGGTTGCTAAATTCCAGCAATATATTAATCAGAACCCAAACTCTGCATAAGTTTTAAAAAACACAAAATGCCAAAGTCAAGGTCTGCTACTGGTTTCCCATTCATCCTACCAGAACCACCAGAATGACGTGGCACCCGTGAGCTAGAGAATTGGTCCTCATAATTCTGCTACTTCTACTGCTTCTCTGCTTTTGGATGAAAGCAGAGGACACAGCCCTTGTCTTTCAGAAACCAGTGGTCCACCCAGAGAAATAAAACATTCCCATGAAAGAACCTCTAGGCTGGGAAGAGGGTGGGAGGAAGCTATAAGACAAACATAAGCAGTAAGGAGTGATTAAGAAGAAAAGGAAAGGTTTTCCAGGTAGAGGGAAATGCATATGGTAGCTGTTATATGCTAAGTGTTTTCTGAGAAAAAGAAAAAAATTACGATTTTGAATTTTTAGTAACATACTAGTAATGTGCTGACTTATAAATGCCAGGTGATAACCTACAAAATGTCCTCATTTTACTTTGCTTACTACAAACTGTGGTTTTCAAACTCTATTCCAAGAGGCTTCTGTGCTAAAAGGTGGCAGGGAAGGGAGACAAACTCCTCTTATTCAGAAGTCCCTCAACTTACTGGTGTATAACTCAGCTCTAAGCAGAGTCGATGGAAAAATAAGTGCTTACTAAGTATCTGTGGAATGAAAAAACAAGGAGGAGGAGCTTTGAACTGATGCCCCTAGTCAACCATAGGAACTCAACCTTTGTTTATTTTAAATGGGGGGAAGGGGGTTCCAAGTAAGATTTCATTTGGGCAAGGCAGCCAAGCCACTTTAAAAAAAAAAACAAAACCAAAAAAAGGCATGAGACTTATGAATATTTCCTACATTTGCCCTCATTTCTTGTTCCACCATGACATTCCTCTAACCTGAAGGAGTCACTAAATTGTTCTTACTCAAAATCTGTAACCAATTTCCAAAATCCCAACCACGTTCACCTGTCTACACATTGCAAAACCACATGGGTCAATAGCATGGCTTGTTCAAGACTGCAGCCTGAAGGCCAGCTGGGTTTGCCCAACAGGCTGGCTTTCCCAGGCCTCTGCCCAGAACTGGAAAAACCCCAGCCAAACTCCAAGCTCAATGTATGAGCCTTGGATCATGCCAGCTCTCTGATCCCACAGGAGGCTAACCAACACCCATTCCTCTTGACCTAAGAGCTGGAAAACAAGGCACTCTGGAAAAGCAGGTAGAACTGAGGGTTAAAAAGATTCTATGAAGACTAGGAATGTGGTCAAAGGAGTCAGGGGAAGGAGTCGAGTCGGCATTGTAAGTTCTACTTTTAGTTCAAGGCTAGCTCTTCTCCCAATTATACTCCCAACATCCATCAATATTTCACCAAATAATCTGTAAATTCCTGTTAGATGGGAGTCTCCATTTTGGAAGATGCCAGGAAGGAAAATGGAAATATGTAGTGTGCAGTCACTGTCCTCAAAGAACTTAATGGAAACTCATTTAATAAAGAAAATGTGAGACAAAATGGAGAAGTGCTTAAGAGAGGACCCAAAGTGGTATCAATACAAAGGGCAGGTAGCGATGAACTCCAGCTGAGCCAACAAAAGATGGCTTCTGGTAGGAGGAATTTAGTGAAATATATGACAGAGAAATATAAATGTCAACAGGTGTTATGCCAGAGTCTACCACTCAGTTCCTTGAAGACTCATCCTTGTCCCACCTCGGAGCCTATGACCACGCTGTCCCTTCTGCCCAAAAGGCTCTTTCCCAGCTCCATGCATGGTAGTTCCCCTCTCGTCCCCTAAGTCTTCACTGAAAATTCAGCTTCTTGGAAAATCCTTCTCTGACTGCACCCCTCCTTCTTTCACTGTCTCTTAAATCATAAGCAGGTCTTTAATCATGGTCATCCCAATTTATCTCTATTTGTTCCCTGGTTTATTTGCCTGTTATATGCCTCTTCCCTTACCAGGCAGTAAAAGTCAGAACCAAAGCTGTTTTGGGTCACCTCTCTATACATCTAATATGTAGCCCGGCTTCTAGCACAAAGAAGGTGCTCAATGTTCGCAGACTCCATGAATAAAAATGAATAAAAAGTAAAGTGGGGAGAAAAAGCATTTCACACAGAGTGAAAGGAACAAGCATACATTGCTAGGAAAGCATAAGTGGTGCAAGAAGGGTGCTAGGTAGAAGGTCTGGCTGGAGCGAAGTGTATGGAGAGGGGTGAAAAGGAGAAAGAAGCCAAGCTGCAGAGGGGGTTTGCAGGGACATCCCAGCAGGGACATGCAGAGCAAAGTTGTCAGTTGCAGAGTCCCCCCCAGGAAGGAGAAGTGTAGGAAAGGATGAGGCCACAGAGACAGAAGCCACAGAACTTAGCAACTGACAGAACGTGAGGTGTGATGGGGGGAAGAAAAACAGAGACGACACCTAGGTTTCAGGTTTCAGCCCTGCTGGACGAGCAGGCACAGGAGAAAAGATGGTAAATCTATTCCAGAAATGTCTCTTCAGAGGTCTGGGGATAAGGTGCAATCTTTGTAAAGGCATCTGCCAGGATCCTGAAAGCAAGTGCCCAATGTCCAAGGCAAATATTAGCTTGAAAGAGGGCTAGCTAGGAGTCTGCCCATGGAGAGGAGCAGATTGCCTAGAGAGGAAATTAGGAGAAAAGTCCCACATTCAGGTGCCAGCATCATGGCTTTTAACCAAGTCGATCAACACTGTGGTGGGGAGTAGCTTCTTCCCTCCTAGAGGAGAGTGAGACTACTCCACCTGTATTCCAAGTACTCAGACCCTCAGAAAGATGCCCACACAGCCAACGACTGAGCATCGTGCCACCCAGCGGGGCAGTGGCAACCAGGGTGATCTCAGGAAGCAATTCTGAAAATTGGCAGGTGTCTCCTGCCCACCTAAACTCAGAATGGGCCACTGTGTTGAGTCCTCCGCAATTTCCTTTTGGTTTTAAAAATGCCCGTGTTCCAATTGTTTCCTGCTCTAACCAAATTACTGGAACAGTACCGATATGCATGCCAGTGCAAAATATGGCAGCAGTAAAAGTTGACAGAGCTAATTTTCAATTGTTTTGGCAAAACAGCTTGGTCCACCCCTTCGGGTTTGGAAAACAATCAGCTTATTAGCAGAGAATGGGCTACTGTATCTTAGCAAATCTTGTTCAGAAGCCTGCTTTATGGTTTTTATTTCATGAGAAATTCCTATTGAAAGTCCATTGTTCTAAAGAGGCTCCTGCATGACATGTCTTTCACGCCCAAGGTTTGAAAACAGCACTTTGAGAGAGACAGATTATAAAACAACAATTGTGAGGACAAGTCATGAGATTAAAAGGAAAATAAACATCTGAAATCTCTACAAGGAGATGTGGCCTGGGCATCTGTACATACACAAAAGAAACCTGAAGGGGCACTTTAAAGGGAGGGTTAAGCACACACTTCACCTTGAGCTGCATCTGCTCGGTGAGCATTCCCTACACCACAGCCCCTCCAAGAACTGCTGCTGGAGCAGGGGCTTTCCTAGCCCTGAGGTTCAGCTCGGCTTGTCCATTCTACTGTGCAATTACAGAATCAATAAAACATCCCTTTGAAACTCCCTGGACTAGTGCCGACACGCAGGCAGTAGTTGGGCTGACATTTTTTTACTGTTTCCGTTATTACAGCCGTCAGACATGAGGAGACGACATCAGAACGAAGGCACGGGCTGGGGACAACAAGGGAGATGTGCACTTTGGTTTCATGTGGGCTGCCCTCGGGCTCTGTGTGGCCCCCAGGACGGCCACCAGAGCAAGGCAAGAGCATCTCTAAGGGGATATTGAGGAAAATCTATGGGAGAGTCCGAATTATATCTGTCTTCACCCCTTTCGGTGGGGAACAGCAGGAAACTTTTTTTTTTTTTTAAGAAAAACAACCTTCTGGATAGGCTCACCTGAAAAGTGCCCCCCCCACTTTTTTTTTTTTTTGGTCTGCTCTGAGCATTTCAGGAATCAAACGCCTGTGCCAAGAAACAGGCAGCAAGGCGTACTCAGCACTCCGGCGTGTGGCTCGTGAGAACGTGTGTGTGTATGTATGTGTGTATGTGTGTGTGTGTGTGGCTCGTGAGAACGTGTGTGTGTGTGTGTCAGGGTTTGGGGGCGGGGGACTGCAACACCCTTGTCCATCTATTGATGCCTGCACAGCATAAAACATTGAAACAGAAAGTTAGAAAACCGCTTAGGAGCAAAACCTGAGGGAGAGTATTGTATTTGAAAAGGAAATGTTAGACTGATTGTATAAAAACGAAAAAACAGAATTAACATGTTCCATAATGATTTGTCTGTGTTAACTAAACATTGAGCTGAAATTTGGTGAAACCCTCAAAATAGGACTTTCCAAGGAAGTGGTCCAGCTTCGAGAACGCTTGCAATCTAAAGAGCGCTAAATCACCCCACGTATCCTACTGACTCACCTGATCGCAGGCCTTTTCATTTGTTTTATTAAAGTAAAAAAATTACGTTCATTTAGTCCTCATTCCAAAACCCCAAGACAAGCCCACTACCAGCATTCTTCAATACATATTTGCATATCCAGTGAAAAACAAAATTCAAAATCTTTCCAAGCTACTTCTGCTCTACTGGGAAGCTATAAAAACTGGCAACTTGAGTCAAATGAAGATTCCCTTTATCCTCCATCCAAGCTTACACAGGAAGTGACATGAGAGTCTGACTCAAATTCCTTGCTACACTGACCACGATTCCGACAGAAAAAGACCACCCCAGGAATGAGGCAATCCAGTTGTTTCACGGGCTCCCTCCTGAACATACCCAAAAATAGCCAGCCCAAACCACGGAAAGCCTGATTTGAGGGCTTTGCAGCATGAGCTATTTCAGCATTGCTAACGCAATCCAACAGTCCTTACTTATAAAACAAAGCCCACAGCCATGCACACACAGTAAAATGAGCAGGCGCAAATCTGGCGCAATATTGCAAGCCGAGTGGATAATAGTACAAAAATATCAAAAAAAGAAAAAAAGAAAGAAAGGTTATGAAATTTTATAACAGATGACAAATTGGTAGCATTTCCCCATTTTTCTGGAATGGATTCGGTAACAGATTTGAATCTTGGGCTTTGATGCTTGTCTGTGATACACAGGGATCCCAAGTTCAAGAAGGAAAAAAACAAAAAACACAGGAGTAATCTGCAGATTATTTCACCTATAGCAGGATATAACCTTTGCTGCTTTTTCCTAAAAATGATTTGGTTCCTTAGCCTTTATTTAAAACAACATTAATTTTTTTATTTTTTATTTTTAATCTCCAGGTTTTTTCTGTACTTGAAGGCCCCAGACCCATATCTTAAAGATGAAGCTATCTTCCTTGGCTCAGGGGAAAGAAGAGAAAGCACTGCATTCTGCCACCTTGGAACAGAGGCTCGAAACGCTGCCATATGCTGTCTGTCACCCAAGCTCGCTGGGCGATCTGGGGAGGTGGCCACGTTCTTGGGAGATGGTGTCAAAAGGCAAAGCCTTACAAGACACTGGTGCAGCTACCTTTGGGGCAAGAAAACAGCCACAATCACCCAAAGATACAGAACCTGGACCAACAGGCCCCTCCAATGTACATGAAACATCTTCCCATAAATTCTCCCCCACCGCTTAGGCCTTCCTTCAACTAAACATTTAGAAGGGGCTTGGTGGGAGGGAGTGCGTATGGAGGTATGTGCTGAATGGGGGATCCAGTAGACAATCTCTTGCCTGCAAGTAGATAAGGAAGACGGATATGCACATGAGTGGTACCAAAACAATACAGACAGAAAGACATCAGCTCATTAGTTTCATGACAAATGCCCAATGGGAAGCAAGGACATTGGAGTAATTTCTCTGGTTGATGGAGAAGGAACCAAGGAAGGCTTCTAGAAAAAAGGAGGGCAGTGAAGAATAAGAAGCAACATGCTAGGAAATGCTTGCCACAGGAAGTCCCCGGGTGCTTATGTTTCACTCCAATACATACTTCTCACGAGTAAGAGCTGACGAGACTCTGTGCTCACGCCATGCTATGCACTGGGCTCAGCTAGGGGCTCCACTAGCCCATGCTTTCATTCAATCCTCTCGACTTCCCTATTCTACAGATGAAATACTGAGGGTCAGAGAGAAAAGGGAACTTGCCAGGGTCAACTAGTAGCGAGAAGTGGAGTAGGAATTCAATTCCTGATCCATCCGGCCCCATGTGGCCCTACTGTCTGATTTGATGGTTATTTCAGCCAAATGCATTTTCTATAGGTATGTGTTGAAGTAAATAGAAACTTAGGAGCTCATCATTTCATAGGTAATAAACACACTGAAAGAGGAATGAATGGAAACTGACTTTTCCACCAAGCTGCCCTATGACCTTGGGTTGAGTTCAGAATCCAAACCTCCTGGCCTTTTCCTGACTATATTTTTCTTTCCATGTGTTTATTCTGACTTCACTGTGTATATTATGTGGGAAACCACAGCTATACATCCAAGTGAAAAAAAATGACTAAATTAAACTCCATCATGCTTATCATTTCAACCCCCTTGTCAGCACCCTATGGCCCACCTTGAGCCATCTGAGACGCTGAGACAACCAGCCACAGCATCATGGAACCCCTGAGGCAATTAGTCTTCTATGACCTACTTGCAGCAAGTAATTCTTGAGGGTCAAATACTGTACCAGGGGGATGCCTCAGAAGAGCTGGCATTTGTTTCGTCCTCAAGGAACTTCAATTTCCACAGACAACTGCGTTGGACAGAGAATCAACGCTGACCTCAGGCCTCAGTGTGCACAGATCGCCCACCAAGGGCCCAGAACAGCAGCCCAGCCCGAACCCTCAATTTCCCTTTCTACTTTCCTGCATCTATCTATCTAGGTGCTTTTTCCACTGCCTCCCAAATGCAGCACGGAGCATTTTTCCTTTTTCCCTTCTCTGCCTCACCACCCCTGAACCAGCTTGTGACCTGGCACCCCTCCCTTCATTCAAAGGACAATCGACTCGCCCCTCCCGGGCTGGCCCAATGACCCTCATTCTTCTCTCCCTTTGGAGGCTTCCTTTTCCTGTCCCTCCCAGTCTAATAATCTGCTCCTATTCCACCGGGTCTCACTGGCTGATGCTCCACCTAACAGAGCAGGGCATGAACTGGCTCCGGCATCTCAACAGAGGCTCCAAATGGCTTGGGCCTGCCCCGCTGGGGGCCTACAGCATCAAGAGTCTGGAACCAAGAACACAGAGCGCAGCCTCACCCCATCCTCAAGCACCCCTGTCTCAACTCCTGCACCCCCCCAAGAAAGAGGACTTTCAGCATTTGCATTCACGTTCAGGCTTAAGTGTAGATAGAGCTCTTAAGTCTAGCCTTCAAAGCAGTTCAACACTTAACTCTGACAGGAAATGTGAACATGTTAAAAAAAAAAACAAAAAAAAAACACCATGATTTGGCTGAAGAAGCTTCTCTTTGCAATGTTTCCAAGGATATAGCAGAATCTGAGCTTTAAAACAGACAAAATAATGGTGGCTTAGAATGATTTTAATGGTCTGAATGCCCTGATCATCTAATACCTGCATTTGGCTCTTAGGAGCCTATGTAAATTTTTTTAACAAGTAACATGAGTGACTTGCTTTGCCCGCCCCCCTCCCCCCCCAAAAAACCAAGCAAACCAGTGACAATGGCAGATTTATACATGAGAATTCAACCATCAGATGGTCAAAGTCAAGTCATAAACTGTTGAGCTGCAAGGACTCCAAAGAAAATACAGCAAGTCAGCCTAAACTAGCTCAACCACTTTAGGCATTGTTTTTTAAACTATAAAATGGAATAGTGGGTGTCAGACGTTTGATATATTCTCTTTTCTCTAAATATACAAACACACTATACATGCCCATCAGAACAGAGCAATGTCTCATGTTTGTTACTGCAATGGACACACAGTTAATCAGAGAAACAACTTTATGGGTTCAACCTCTAGAAATAAAAATGCTCAAAGGCTTCCCAACACATTTTGTATCTGACATCACACATCAGAAAGAGGGCAGGCAGGGGCGACTTTGAAAAATCTCCGGTTGTGCAGGGGAAAAAGGCCTGTAAACTAAAATAAAAATACACATTAAAAACGTGCATGCTGTACAAACAGAATATAAAACAGGTTAATGGAGGCTATATTTTCCTCCTGGTGAGATAAGCTCTCCTCGGCTTCTCATGTGCCCGGGAGACCTGCTAGTCCGCTGTCTTTCTACTCACAGAAGAGTCGCATCAAGCGCCGCCGGCAGGCCCCCAGGTGCGCTTCCTCTTTACCCTGTCCTGACTGGTTGTTTGGATTGGTACTGACGGGTCTGCAGGTAAGTTGAGGTGCTCCTGCACTTACCTGCACTGCCTGCCATCCCCTGTGGCACTACAGAAGCCTGGAAACCGTCAGCCAGATCCATGCCAACTGAAAACCGAAGCCCACGTTACAGCTTTGGAGTACTTCCTGGCTGGCTTAAATTGCAATCGTTTATCTTCATATGCCTCAAGTTTAGCTTCTGAAAATTATTTAAAGACCTACCACCATAAGGAATGTTTCTACTACATGGTTCTTCAAAAAAAAAATCATCACAAACTCTTTCTTAGGTAAGGAACCAAAAGGAGATGCAAAGAGATCAAGAATCAGAGTCCTAACTTGGAAAAGAAAAGTAACTCTTAGGAAATGCATGTTAAATGCTGGAAGAAAGATACAGAATCTAGTGCTGACTGGGCACTAGAATCTAGAGGCTCCAGGGGAGTTTATTCACTCCTTCTGCAGCATTCCAGACCCACACACCCCCTCCCCTCCTGCGTCCTGAGTCCACCACCTGCCTGCTGCTTTGGCCCCCCACACACCTCCCCTAAGCCTGCTCAGCTCAAGTCCCAATGCTTCCTAAAGCAGGAGTCTAGAAATAGGCTTCCAGGGTCTGTGAAGTGCCTAAAATTATGTTTATAAAAATTTCATACATGTGCGCATTATGATATAATTTATGCTAATCAAAGAGATACACAAAAACACTGTATGGACATTCATGTATATAACACAGTAAAACCAGAAGAAGGATATGGACAAAAGTCATGAGAGGGATGCTGTGTGTATGTGTGTGTGTGAGGCAACAGGAAGGATGAGATCTGAATTGTGTGGTTAGAGGAGACACTCCTTTTTTCACAAATATTTTATTTCTTAAAAGTAATAGCGTAGAAGCAACTATGACCAAAGATCAACAGTTACTAATTCTGAGTGGGAAGACTGTGGATATTTTGTGTTTATATACATATATATGTATTATATACACACATATATGTACCTATATCTATAATAAATATATATATACATACACGAACACACATATACATGAATACAGAAGAACTCAAGACTTTTTTGGATTCAAAGAGAATTCCCAAACAATTTAATACCCTTAAATTGTATCCCCAGGGAAGCATATGTGGCTCAAGCAACTGGGCTCCCGTCTACCATACAGGAGGTCCAACGTTTGATACCCAGGGCCTCCTGGTGAAGGCAAGCTGGCCCAAGCCGAGTGCTGGTCTGGGCGGAGTGCTGGCCCACGCGGAGAGCAAGCGCAGCAAAATGCAACAAAAAGAGATACAGAAGAGTGATAATAAGAGAAGCAGATCAGGGAGCTGAGGTCGCACAAGAGAATAATCACCTCTCTCCCACTCTGGAAGGGCCCAGGATTGGTTCCTGGAGCTGCCTAATGAGAATACAAGCAGACACGAAAGAACACACAGCAAATGGACACAGAGCAGACAAGGGAGGGAGAGGGTAGAAATAAATTTAAAAATCTTTAAAAGAAAAATTGTATCCCCAAACATGATCTCCAAACAATTTTTTTTTAAAGATTTATTTATTTATTTCTCCCCCCTTCCCCCCCAACCCCGGTTGTCTGTTCTGTGTCCATTTGCTGCGTCATCTTTGTCCACTTCTGTTGTTGCTAGCGGCACGGGAATCTGTGTTTCTTTTTGTTGCATCATCCTGCAGCTTCAGCTCTCCATGTGGGTGGCACCATTCTTGGGCAGGCTACACTTTCTTTTGCGCTGGGCAGCTCTCTTTACGGGGCACACTCCTTGTGCGTGGGGCTCCCCTATGCGGGGCCACCCCTGCGTGGCACAGCACTCCCTGCGCACATCAGCACTGCGCATGGGCCAGCTCCACACAGGTCAAGGAGGCCCGGGGTTTGAACCACGGACCTCCCATGTGGTAGACGGACGCCCTAACCACTGGGCCAAGTCTGCTGCCTCCAAACAATTTAATACCCTTGCCTTACAGCACCTGCCACTTCCATCTCTCTCTTTTCATCTCTTGTAGCCAAGTATTAACTGCCCACTTCACAATCCATTGTGCTCAGCTTTATGAAATTTCTTCAGTTTTTAAATCAGTAATTAATTCTCTCATTTTTTTCTTTACTTTTCACTATTTTTCTTTTTCTTCTCCAAATAAAGTATAATTGATTTTAATTTTTTTTACTAGGCAGTACCAGGGATTGAACCTTGGACCTTATGCATGAAAAGAAGGCACTCAACCACTGCGTTAAAACCACTATGCAATTTAAAAATTTTTTTTTAATTTTAGAAACAATTGCAAATTTACAGGACATTAACACAAATTATATGAAGCCAGTATAGAGAAATCCAATATACCCCTATCCATATACCCAGATTTACCAACTTCTAACATTTTGCCACATTTGTTGTATCATTCTATTTACTTATGTTTCTATCTATCTCTGAACATTTGAGGTTACATACATCATGCTCCTTGAGCACTTAATACTTCCAAGTATACCTCCTAAGAATAAGACCTTATTTTAAGACTTTCATCAAGTTCAAGACATTTACCACTATCAAGCATACAGTCTATATTCCATTTTTTTAAATTATCCCAGTAATATTCTTTGGGGAACTTTTCCCCCATTCTTAGATCCATTTCAGGATCATGGATTGCATTTAATTGTTATTATCTCATTAGTCTGTTTTTTTAATTGTGGAAACATATATACAATATAAAATTTCCTCTCTCAACCACTAAAGAATGAGTTTTTTGAAGTCAAGTAACTTAACTTCTACCTGTTCTTCTTCCTCAACTCACTGGTTCACAGAAAACAGTCAATAAATCAGTGTTATTATGCTATATTTAAGACTAAGAAACATCAAACAAAAATATAGCAGTGAGGTTTGGCAATCTTCATTCTTGAAAAGAACTATTCTCAAAAGGAGTGCACATTCAATTTCACAGCACATACACCAATTTTTCAGTTATGCCATTATTTTTTTTTTAAAGCTAAAAAATATAAGTAATTGAGAAATCCTATAGTTAAAAATTTAAACTAAAAGATTTAGCTTGGTATCAGTCAGTATTTCCCAACTTATTTAACCACAGAACATTTTCCACATGTTACAAATTAATATGTTGAGGAACTCGTGGCTAAACAGTGTGGAACATGTTGGCTCTTATGAGGATAATACCTTCTGGATTTAACACGATAGTCCACATTTCAAATACTCCATCCCACTGTTCCCATAAATAAGACTCATTCTCATAAAACCAGGAATCATAGCTTTAGGTTCATAAAATATGGTCCTGATTATAACACCATGTATTTCCATAAAAGCCGTATGAATCTACTCACACCACCCCTTATAACAGTAAGAAGAGAAGAGACAAACGTCAGGGATTAACTCTATCAAACCAGTAGTGTTAAACCAAGTGTGGCCATAAACCAAGTCTAGAACCCTTCCCCGAAGAGTGATGACAAGAATACATTAAAATATCTGGAAAGCAAATTCAGCCTCGGGGGCTCTACAGTCGAACTGAAGATCTGTGTGTAGGAAAAATGCCACATTTCTACTCTAATAATCTAACTTTATGTAGCTTTCACACCTACTTAAAAAGCAGAGGAAACAAAAATTTAAGCTCTACTATAAATCAAAGCAATGCCAATTAAGTTAATACCATTTTCTACCTATGAAATCAAAGAATATTTTTACATATAACACCCTACATTAGTGGGATTTAGGGAAGTGGGCCTTCCCACACAAGGTGAAGGGAAACAAACTTGGTATCACCATTCTGAAAAACAGAAGGCTAGCATTAAAATTTTGCAGTCTCTTGATCCAACAATTCCACTTCTAAGAACGCATGAAAAAGAAAACACAACAGTTCCCACTGGGTTCTCCCAACTGCCTAGGCATGGGAGAGGCATCTGAGAAGAAAGCAGGAATGTGATCAGGTCGCAGTACACAACACCCCAGGTCTCTCTGAATGTTCTCCAAAGGAGAGGTTATCAGAGACACTGCAATGGCCCCTCCCTCTCAAGCCAGCAGAAAGCTCACGCCCAAAGGGTGCAAGGATGTGAACTTCCAACTCTGAAATTATCATCTGCTCACAGAGGCATATCACAGAGGCATATCTGTGATGCCTTTGGGCATAAAAAGAAACAGCCCTGCCACCCTGGGAATAAGAGCTGGTTTAGAGGAGGTTTGGGTTAGAGGAGACCCAAATCAAAGAGGCAATCAAGAAGACAGGGAGCTTCCCCAAGGGATAGCCTCCCCTTGCAGACAAAAAGAATTCTTGGTTCCCAGAGATGAAAAGCTGTGAATATAAGACTGAGTGAAAGAGAACCCAAGGAAAGTTCTCGTCATTCTCTGAACGGAGGGGCAGAAAACTAAAATGAATTAAAACAAGCGGAGTGACTTATTGCCCAAAGAAAAGTATTTCACTGTGATCCCAGGGCTGGAACCCAGCTCCAATATTTCTATGAAAATAATGAATAAAAGTAAAATAATGAAATAGAGCAGTTCATTAACTTCCAGAAAATGTATGCACCTGACAGGTTTTTTCAATACACAGGAATTAAAGGAGCTGTAGTGACATGTATCCACTTTAAGAAAAGTGTGGGGAAGAGGACTTGGCCCAATGGATAGGGCATCCGTCTACCACATGGGAGGTCCGCGGTTCAAACCCCGGGCCTCCTTGACCCGTGTGGAGCTGGCCCATGCGCAGAGCTGATGCGCACAAGGAGTGCCCTGCCATGCAGGGGTGTCCCCCAGCGTAGGGGGGCCCCACGTGCAAGGAGTGCGCCCTGTAAGGAGAGCCGCCCAGCACAAAAGAAAGTGCAGCCTGCCCAGGAATGGTGCCACATACACGGAGAGCTGACACAACAAGATGATGCAACGAAAAGAAACACAGATTCCCCGCACTGCTAATAACAACAGAAGTGGTCACAGAAGAACACACAGCGAATGGACACAGAGAACAGACAATTTGGGGGGGGGGAGAAGGGGAGAGAAATAAAAAATAAATCTTAAAAAAAAACAAAAAAAGTGTGTCTGATTTTGCTCAGAATTGGATTCTCGACTCTTAAAAAAAAAAAAACCTCTTTCTGAATAAGTGAATGAATGAATGAATGAAGTCCCAAAGTCTTCATTTGCTGGCAGCCTAGTTTAACACAAACTCCAGTGGCCTGAAAGAACTGGTGTTTTGGCTCACTTCTAAAAATTGAAACAGCAAGACTAGTCCTATTTCCACTTATTTGTCAGCCTTTAAAAGTCTCCTGCAGTGGCATCAGCACCTGTGCATTCCATTATATCTGCTAACTCTCTGTCCTCCTGGCCATCAGCAGAGGATCCCCTGGCTCACAAAAGGATTTAACATCATAGCACAGTAGGGATTTCGGCTTCTGGCCGCCTTCTTCAGGCTCCCCCCTCCACTTATACTATTTTGATCTCCAAATATTGAGACTGTCCCACCCTTGGGTCTTTAAGGCCTCACTTAGATACCCCAGGTGTTGATAGTCAAGATCTAGCCCTTAAGCACAAAGCCTGGTAGGACCGTCCTGCAAAAAGAATTCCATAGATTGAGGGAGGTTTCAGTCTAATTGGGAAAAAAGAAAGGGCGGAAAAAGCAGTCTCCATAGATACGAGTTTTTCAACATATTGCTTTTCTGCTCTCCTGTTTTCTTGCACTGAGAATGTCAATGCAGAACCGGAATATTTATAAGTCAACTATGCAGACGGGAGGACTGAGCATCCCCACTCTTCCTTCCACCTCCCCACTGGTGACCCTCAGCAAGAAATGGTGAAGACCACAGGGCAGGGTAGAAGGCAGCAGGGATACCTGGGGCTCTGCAGGGGGGAGAACAGAGCTGGGAGGTCGAGTCCACCGCATGCCATCCAACGCGCTACTCGGAAGGAAGGCGCCAGCTCACCCTGCTCACGACCCACCTTCCCCTGCACGGCTTCATTAAACTGCACAAGGATGTGGCTCTCTATGCAGGTGGCAGGCAGACAGAGGCAAGAGCACTTTACCAAGCCACAAGGAGCTCAGGTCCCCGCCACAAAGTGCGCCAGGAGAGGCTCTGACTTCCTAAGTTCTGCTCAGAACCATGGACCACGGACACCAACTGCTACTGCCTTTCATCGGGTCCTGAAAACATTCTAGTACATCCCGTGCATAGAGAGGGAGTGGGAGAAAGCCCGGGGTCAGCAGGGATGCCAGGAAAAGCTCCAAGCAAGGGTGGGCAGGGGCCCAAGGGCAGTCAAGTCCATCTGCCTCCGGTTAAGAAATGGTAAGAACATTCTTCTTCATTTAAAATGAAGAAGGAAAAAGGACTTGGAAAAGCATACAACCCAAAGACCCTGTTCTTCCCATTTTAAAGTGAAAATGGTATTAAATGAAAAGCATCCTCCACATATATGTCAGGAATTCTTCTCTCCTGTGAGGTGTGATAGAACCTTAGGAAATACTGGTTGATTGGTTTTTTAAAAGCTAGCTGGATTCCCGGTTGCAAAGAGTATAAAACCATTCTTTAATCTGCCTCCTGTGGAATTCTTTTTCCATATTTTAAATTAGAGACACAGTTTAGCAGTGCCTCGGTCAGGGTAAATAACTTTGCAAATACGGGCATGACCCCCTAGATGGGCTCTCATCGGGGATAATTTTGCCGTCCTGGGGGAGACTTAGCAATGTCTACAGACATTTTTGATGGTCACAACTGAAGGGGGGTTGGTACTACTGGCTTTTAGTGGGTAGGGGCCAGGGATGCCGCTAAATAGCCTACACTGCACAGCACAGTGCCCCACGACAAATAAATTACCTGGAGTTATCTGGCCCCTAACGTCAACAGTGCCGAGGGCTGAGGCTCAGGCGGGCCTCCGGGTTCAGAGCCCGGTTCTTTCTTGCACATATGCCTGTGAGAAGCCAGAGGAGAGCAGGGGACCGTGCTAAGTGCTCTTTGTCGTACATCACTTTAGTCAGTCGTCTTGCTCTTGGGAGACACACACTGTGATGACTCCAGCTTCACTGCAGGGAAAACTCGGAGTGAAGACGTGCAGGAATGCATCCAAAGCCGACGCCAGGTGAGGTCTTAAGTCAGCCCTGCAGACTGGTGAGCACAGCAGTCTTACCTCTGCTTCCCAAACCCTCACATATGAGATTCAAGCTGGCCCTTAGAAGTCGATGGACTACTGCTTACCAGGGCACGTCGTGGAGAATGCGGGCAAAGGAAACCACAAAGCCAGCCAGTGCCCGTCCTACCTGAGTCCCTTCAACACCTTGGCAGCCCTGTCAATCCCACACAGGCAGCAGAAGAGCTGCGGGATTCAAGGGGGAAGTTAGGGGGAAGATTTATTTTTTTATATTTTATAAAGGTTGCTGTCCTTTGGACATTATAAAATTCTTCCATTCTGTCCTGTTATTTGCATTAAGAGAGTCTCTACAACTTAGTTCCTACTGATATCTTCACCAGAAGGTCCCAAGTTAGAAGTTATGCCTAAACAACTTTACAGAATTTCCAAGAAATACACACTTCAGGAAGCAAAGCTGGATATATCTCTAGCCAATGCCTTTGCCTATAAGGCTGTTCTTCCCCTTGAACTAACAGGGGAAGAACTCCGACTCATCCTTCAAAACCCACCTCAAACTTGGTACACCGCTTCTGTGAAGCTTTCCCATAAGCCCCACAGTTTGTCGTTCTTTCTTTATCAGTTAAATATTTTAACAACCTTTTATTACTACACATCCTCTTCTATATATTGATCATTAACTGAGACTGTGAGTGTCTTCACACAGGGACTGTGTCGTATGCATCTGTGTATGCACTTCATTGATGACAAAAGACCCTCAAAGGAATATGGAATGAAGCCTGTGGCCTATGTCTGCCATATTCTGCAAATAAAGTCCATTGGCTTAAAATTATATCCAACTACTAGACTCTTTCACACATGGTTAATAATCTCCAGCAGCCAAAAAATAATTCATTAAGAAATTAAGTAAAACATTGGGCGGAGACACCCATAGGAAGATGTTTGCAAACTTCTTTTGAATGCGAAGAATACCCAAGTAATTTGGGCACACTCATATAGTTTCTTAAAGGGAGGGATGAATTCAATAGTTGCAGAAATTAGTCATAAAAGTATCTTGTGATGAGTTTACTCTGCCCACAGCATACCTCCCAACAGTGCCCTGCACCACAGGGAGCCAACCAGCTACTCCATTCCCTAAATCGGGGGGAACCAAGAAGTTATTAGAGATGGGCATTTGGGACATTTGGAGGAAGTTCCATGGCTGTCAAGGTCCTCTTTATTGTCAGTATTGCTCCAAAGTAGCCCTGGCCTCGAAAAACGATGTAAGAGTGGCTTCCTCCATTCCAAGGAGTTTTTAAAAAAAAATTTTTTTTTCCAAAGCAGCCATTCCCAAAGTCAGGATTTATCAAAGGTCCAGGACCAAACTACTGGGGGAAGGGGCGGGGGGGAGCAGGGGAGGGAGGAAGAGGGGATTGGATAGGGATGCTTGTCCATAAATTACAAACTGCAGATTTTAACATCTTTAACAAACCCTCCAGGGGATTCTGATGTACATTTACATTTGAAAGCCACTACCTTAAGTCTCAAACTATAGTTATCAAACTGAAGTGACCATTAGAATTACACCTAGAAAGCAAGTGAAAACACAGATTGTGGGACCCCATCCCAGATTTTTTGGTTAGGTTAGTCTCTAGGGGGAGGGCCCTCAGAACCTGCATTTCTAACCAGTTCCCAAGTGATGCTGATGGTCCTGAACTAGCTCTGCCCCCACAACACTTTAAAAACCACTGTTCTAAAGAGACTCAGGGTAAGCAGACTTGGCCCAGTGGTTAGGGCGTCTGTCTACCACATGGGAGGTCCGCAGTTCAAACCCCGGGGCCTCCTTGACCCATGTGGAGCTGGCCCACGCGCAGTGCTGATGCGCGCAAGGAGTGCCCTGCCACGCGGGGGTGTCCCCCGCGTAGGAGAGCCCCACACGCAAGGAGTGCACCCATAAGGAGAGTCGCCCAGCACAAAAGAAAGTGCAGCCCGACCAGGAATGGCACTGCACACATGGAGAGCTGACACAACAAGATGACACAACAAAAAGAAACACAGATTCCCCTGCCGCTGATAAGGATAGAAGCCGACAAAGAAAAACACGCAGCAAATAGATACAGAGAACAGACAACTGGGGCGGGGCTGGGGGGAGAGAAATAAACAAATAATAAATAAATAAATAAATAAATCTTTATTTAAAAAAAAATAAAGAGACTTAGGAATTCACCTGCAAACCTGGGGGAGGGAGATTTAATTTTCATATTATATCCTTTTCTAATCTGCTTTTACTTGGAGGGCATGTGGAGGGGGGCATTTTTTCATTGTGTTTTTAAAGAAAAATGTCAAATAGTTCTCAATCTGAGAAAAGTTCTAAAGTGTTCTAGCATCTTTTGATGACTTAATACCAAAATAACCTCTTCAACAGAATACTATTTCCCTTTTGGCCCTTCTCTCCCAACATTCTGCAAGATTCCCAAGGCGAAATGCACCCCAATCTTTGGACCAGCAGCTCAGCACTCAGACTGCTTTAGAGATGCTTCACCAGTAGGCCCCAGCTCGAGTGACTGTAACTCAAACACTTGCTACCCAAGGGTCATAGCCACTGATTTTGCCTCAAAGTGATTCCTCTCTCAAGCACCCGGTACAACCACCTCAATTGGCACTGGTTTCAGTTAACGAACAGAATGGCCTGCCCAACCACAGCTTACAGCACGTGTGCTCAGCCTACTTCCCTATTTTAAATGCCTAATGATTATTGCTGCGCCTGAACACATCCGGAGGGAGCTGGGCTGCTGACTGCCTCACACCCCACTCCAGGCCTCCTACGACGGTGCACTGGGCAAACCCTCCAAGTCCAGACAGGTTACACAATGTTGCTCCAAGTCGGAGCGGAGGCCTCAAACAATCAAGGATTTTTTTTTTTTTTTTTTTTGGAGAAATGATCAAACCAGGGGTGGGGACAGAACTTCCTGCAAGAAACCGCATCCTGAACAAGCATCACCACGACTCACTGTAAATAAATACGCTCTCCTTGCAGCACTTCCGTCAACTGTCAGGGCCCTGGCTCCAATCGCCTTTCAAGTCCAAACAGGAAAGGGGAGAAAAGAGAGTGAGATGGCAGATAGGAGGTTTAATTTGCTTCTTGCTGCAGTTTTCATTGGTGGGGCACTTCCATTTCAGCAGGACTGCAAGCTGCCTGGAATTGCTCCTGGACCCCACTTTTTCCTGTTAACCTTCATAATTGTATTATTACGGGCCAGTCCACAACCGGCCTACCCAAGGCTGAGGCGCGCGGCTTCTTCCCTTGGATCAGATAAGCAGCCAAAATCAAACAGGCCCGCTGCAGACAGGCAGCTGATGTTTGCCAGGGATGCTCTGTACACACCTCTGCTGTACTTTAACCCAAGGGAAGGGAGGGGGGGCTGGCCATGGAGACTGGAGGGTGGAGGGTTCAAGAAGGAAATAAGTCGGTGACCTCAATTTTCTGGAAAACGAATGTGAAGGATATCCTTTTCAAAGTGCACACAATGTGGCTGGGTGGGGAAAGAGGTGCAAAGGAGACCATTCATTTCAATAACAGCAATGGCTACTATTTCTTGAGTGCCGGCTGTATGCAACTGTGTGCCAGGCACTACACAAAAGGCTTTACTACAATTAGTCCCCCCTAATTCTCACCCATGGTACCTGTGAGGCAGGTACTATAACGTCATTTGACAGATGTGGAAACCAAGTGGGGGGAACCGAAAAAACATAACACTTGTTTACAAACAGTAAACGGAAAAGAGTGGGACTCAACTCGGTTCTGTCTGAATCAGGGCTGCTGTGAACTCCTGGGCAGGATGTGCACTGCACAGCTCCACGAGGCGCCACACACGCCATCCAGCAATATATACAGCAGCCCCTGGAGTCTTGCTTGAAATCAGAACAAGGCTGATACAGAAGTCCATGTTTTCACCATATAATATGATGCCTCCCAAAGGTTCCAGAGAAAGAAAAACAAGCTCCAAACAGAACTTCTCAAATAGTCCTAAACATCTAAGGTTGTTGGAACTTCATGGCATTCAACGGAAAAAGTCTATTCTCCTCCCCTTTTTATAAGACCTTTCTTTGTTGCATTTCCTATAGCTCTAATTTCCTATTTGTCTCTGCATTATGGGATTAAGCCCTAAATCTGTTTTTACAAGGTACTGAAAGCACCACTGCCTGGTACGTTATAGGAACTCAATAGATATCTATTGAAAAGAACGGGTGAGTGAAAGAACAAATGAATGAATTCAGGCATTTAATGTGGAATATCCATTTGCCACAATGGAACCAAAGCAGATTGCTCTTACCCTTCTCTGATAAGCCTGGGCCCCATGGAGAATTGGGGTTCTGCTGCCCTGATGAGATTGGCTTCCATAGAAGCTTCTGCCTCTCGTGGGCACCCTTGATTTTTTTTTTTTTTTAACAACCATGGAAATACAAGCTTGGGCATAGTGGCAGGAGCAGCTCTGGTTACAGATGGGGGTAATGTAATGCACGGTTGGCAGCCCAGAAGGAAGCAGGGAGGGTAATAAGCAGAGAGAAGCATGTTCGAGAATGAAGGAGTGGGTGAAACCTCGTAAACCCTTTGCAGACAGCACAGGCTCCTGGAGTCTCAGCCTTCAGGAGGCAAGTGAGCCAGGCAGCTTCCCTGAGGCAGAGGAGGTTGGAGCTGGAGACAAGACTGAGGTGCCCAGGGCACTGCCACAAAACCAAAAAAAAAAAAGAATTAAATTAATAAAAGTAAAAATGAAGCATTACATGTAGCAGCAAAGTGTTATTAAAACGCTGTAATGTCTCAGAGGTTCCTATGAAGTCATGTTCTTACAATTCACTCATAAGAATTTAAAGACAAAATTATATGCCTTGTAATTCTCCAATGAGCATGTTTTTCTATGGATCCCATTGTTTATAGGGGATGCACAGCTTCCAGAAAGTTTAAATCATTTAAGGGATTAAAAAAAAAAAACAAGAACTGGCACTTTCCTGAAATCTAGCTGTGCATTCCTCAGCGGGAGCGACTGTCAATACTGATTCTGTGTACACAGTCATATATACTGGCACATACATGTAGGACACATTCTATATCACAGTTGCAAACTCATACGCCACAAGGGCCAGGCTGTTCGCTTACAGGGATGAAGCAGGCAGGGAATTAAAACACTAGGGAGTGGTGGGAAGCGGCCCTAACCAAACAGCTTGATGAGCCCCATCTAAGCGGGCACCTTGGCCCCAGCACCGGAGGGCCAGTGTTACTACACTGTTGGATTTGTTCAAAGAAGTCAGAAATCTAGGACTTGCATATGAAATTTCAGTAAATGTTAGCTATTTATTCAGATATTTTATTTAGAATATCATGCAGTCCTAATAAAATATATCTGTCTACACATAGGTTAACACATACACTAGGTAAGGATTGCTTTTTATATTTAGCCACCATATTACTGCGCCCTCTCCATCAAAAATCCAGTTAATTCATGGGGTTCCTCAAAGAGATTAAAAAAGGAATGCCCATTTGACAGGTGCGCATACTGAGGCAGGGAGGTACCTGCCTACTTGGGCAGCAACTAGCAACCAGTATGCCATGCAATTAGCATGGATCCAAATGGGAATCACTCCCACTAAAACAAATGAGCGAGTGGCCTGTTGTCATGGAATCAGAAGGCCCACTTCCTCCATCCCATCATATGTTACACATTTCACCTCTGGAGAGGTAAAAGCATAAAGGTCTCTATTCCAGATGCCACAAAGGAATCGAGAGGAACATCTAAAGAGCTGTGCGGACAAAGTTTCACACAAACAGCAAGGTTATTAAAAGGAAGACTGCTGGGGTTCAAAATATTTTAGCCATCGAGATGCATGTTGCAACAGATATAAGCAGGGCCCTTCTAAAATAATCCAGACGTTTTAATATGTATATATTTTAAACTTGCACACTCACCCGAATTGGGGAGGTGTGGGGATTGGATAGCCATTCCTCTCCCTGTCGCCCCAACTTAAGATCACAGAGAAATTTCAACGCTTTAGAATCAGCCAGGGACAAGTGTAGACATGTTCTGAGAGAAGAACCTCAAATGACTCATTCTTCCAGTTTTCTCAACTGATTTCTGCTTTTAAGAAAGAGGCTCCATTCATATCCAGCACACATCAGACAATGCCAGATCTCCCGGAACCCTTCATGGGTTGACGGCTCCGAACAGCGCTCCCTGACGTGGCCTGGGACTGCTGCCAGCCTTGGGGACAGAACCCCTGTCAGAAAGGGGCTTCTCCTCAACTCAGATCTTGGTGCTGGGTCTCCCGATCTATCAGGAGCTCTTGATCGCCCTGGCAGAATTAGGAATGCCCACTGCCTCCCACCCCCATACATACTCGTCTCTGAATGCCTTCCACAAAGAAATTACAAACTCCGGCTCCAGTAATTCTGCCAAAACTTAGTATGGGTGTTCAATGCTTGAAGGGTATGAAAATGAAGGATGTTTGTTTATGAGGTATAAGCAGTACTTAAGAAGGAAATTCCAGGATCTCTTCTAAAAGGCAGACTGTACCTATAGCACTGTCCCTAGACAACTCCTGGAACCTAGCAAGAGGAGATATCAATAATAAGATGCAGTGGTGAAGAGCACTGGCCTAAGGGTTAGGCTCTGTTATTTCTGAGCTGTGACCTTGGGCAAATGACCTTATTTCTCTGAGCAGCATTTCTCTCATCTGTAAGCCAGTAGGCAATAATGGTTCCTCCCCTCCCAAACAAGGTTTGCCAGAGGAAAAAAATGGAGAGGTACAAGGACAGCACATAACAAGGCCCCTAGAAATGGTAGAGCAGGGGTTCTTAAACGGGGATCCATGGATCCCTTTAGGGGGTCCACAAGCTTGAATTGAAATTCAAAAAAACCATTATTCTTATGGGGACGTGTTGGTGCAGGTGTGATTTATTTATTAAGTAACATACAGCATAGTGTGGATTTAGTAAGGGGTCTGTGGTTTTCACCTGACTGGCAAAGGGGTCCTTGAAACAAAAAGTTTAAGAACCCCTGTGGTAGAGTGTTTCTATCAGAAACAAAGGCAATTCTTGTCAACTGTTTTATTACCCCAAATTAAAATGTCCATTACAAATTTAACTTTTCTGCTTTGGATACCAAGGTACCATTTCCACACTTTCAGAGCCAAATAATTGCCAAGTATTAATCCTTAGAAACCTGCTTAGCAAACCTCAACCTGGTAATGCCAGCACATGTCTTTTTAACGGAGGGCACTTGCAACTGTACGACTTAATAAGGTGTGTGGCATGCAAAGTTTGTTAATGTCAAACCCTGACTCCAGTGGGATCAAAGAAAAAAATACATGTTATGACCAGACCTAAAGCAAAATTGCTTTTCAGTTCAGAAACAGAATGCCTGCCAATTCGGGGAGGCTGCATGGAAACAGTAATCAAACAGTGTCCCATAATTCACTCATTAACATTTGTTAATTTTGATAACAAAAGCAGCGTAGGTTGCAGAAATAGCAGAAAGGTGGATGTGCTTCACTTCAGTCATGGATTTTCTGTACTGCAAAAACGCAGCCCAGGATTAGTCTTCCAAATGTGCTAAAGCAGGGGTCCGGTCAGGGTGAGGCAAGTAACTCATTCTCAGGATAGTCCAAGAGCACGTGAGAGAGAGCAACTCCTTGAATTTAGCACCCTAGGTGTCTTGCTTGCCTCCTTTTAGCCCTGGTATTAAAGAGAGATGGAAGTGAAATGTGATTTTCATGCCTTTATGTGTGTGGCAGTAACTTGCAAGGAGGCACCAAGATGTCAACTGACGGATAACATTATAATACATGTCTCACTTAAAGACCAGAACATCATAACTGGGAGCAGCTCCGGCAAGGGACAATCCTAGAATCTAACCAAGTTCAAAGGCAGCTCTTTCCAACTTTGTGAGCATTTCCTTCTACGAACCCAAAGCAACCTTTCCCGTCCTCTCCCACGCAAATTAGATTAATTCCATAAACAGCAGAAAACCTATTCTCAGATAACATTTTTGCCCAACCCCCCGAAAGAAAGAGAAGAATGCAACAGAAAATTAAACGGGGCCAATTATTGACTATGCAATCTGACCACAGAGGCCTCCTTCCCCCACCCCCTTCTTTTCAAGGGCTGCCTTGTAAATGAATCCATTTGATTAGATAAATATTCATAGAACTTATTTTTAGAAAAACTAAACAATAATAAAGTATAACTAAATACATTCTAGCATACAAGTTCTATAGAATATGAGGTAACTGAAGTTTTACAAATCTGATAGAGGAAACTGGAATTACAGGGCATGCTATTTCTTTCCTAACATATTTACAAATGGAGCACTAAAAGGGAAAAGAGGCTTTGAAAACATAAGGTCCTAAATGTTCAAAATTTCCTTTCCGGTTTTCCGCTGTAACCTCATGAAGCCTCATTTACAAATAAACATGTTTCTAAATACATTAGAACAGGAGGTAGGTGAAGAACAAAGAAAAATCACACCTGCATATCAGAGTGGAAATGTATACATTCCTAACTTTGATTATTTCACTGAGGCTACTTTGGTTAGAATGCTAAACAAACAGATTAAAAACTGAAAGCATTACAGGTGTTCCTTTTCCTCCCTGTTGGTGATTTTTAGATGAGCTTCAGTAAAGACTTGAGAAAAAACACTGCATCCAAATAAAGAACCAGGGCAGAACACCTAATAAACTCTGCCCTCCCCAGCATAACCTTCTGCATAACTCTACTGCAGGTCTCCTAGGCTCCTCGCCAGCGAATACCACTTTCTAAGGCCGCACGGATTCCAATATCAGCTGTCCAATGCAAATGTGCCTGTGATTCCACGTGCATTAGCAAGCTACGAAGTCAGGGCTGGGGGTGTGAGCACATGCCCACTCTCCTTTCTGAACATAACAGTCCTTAGTGGCTAGCCCAGTCATATTCTTAGATGACCCTCCCCTCTCTTGAAGTAAGCCTCTCATCCTATGCTCATTTTGAACAAAACCGAAGACGACTAAATACTGCTAAGTTCAATTCCTCTCGAAGAAAGAAAATAACTGATATAAGTTGGTCAGGTTTTTTTTTTCCGTTAAAGAGAAGAAGAAGAAACGATTTTATGGAATAGTCTCCCTTATTTTTATTTTTTGGAGACCTAATTAAATACTAAGCAAGAAGTAATTTTTCTCTCCTGCCTACATTTTATGTTTTGGACACTTCCATTTCATGTCCCTTGACACCTTTTCCAATAATCCATCTACTTGATATTGGAAAGCCTCACATGAATAAAACTTTATGGCACTACAGGCGTTTAGCCTTCCACTGACATTCCTGGCCTGTTCAATTCTGCAATTCAATCAAAATCAAATCTCAAAATCCTCTTGTCAGCCAGCACTGCTTTCATATGCCCGAGCCTTGTGTAAGGATAACTGCATCCAATCTTCCCCCCAAGCAGTGCTTATATTGTTTTATTACAGTTCAATGAGTGGAGTTCAAAATTACATGCAGCTGCCTACTACTGTGGTTGGGCTGTGTTACGCATGGACACAAGTAGTGCCCACCAGGCCTGAAATCATTCACTTACTGGCCGGCCAGAAAGACTGTGAGCACTTCTTTGTATGGAAGAACATCCTGTCTGCTAGATCTAAAGAGGGTGATGTTAACAGATCACTCCCTTTATAAAAGGATTGTGAGAGCCCAATGAAATGCAACTCAAATGTGCTCAATGTTAAGAGTGTGGCTACAGCACATAAAAGCAAAGATAAACCTCAACATGCACTACTTATTCTCAGAAAGCTTGTGAAGGAAGATAAAGAGATCCGGAATAAAAGACATCTTCAAGAATTTTTATATGTGTTTTCAATGATGAAACATCATTTAAAAGGTTTTTTTTTTAATACCCCCGATAATCCTTTCATGGAAACAAAAAGACAAAACACAAAGCCAATTAAACACAATTTAACCCGGTGAACAATACACTAATTAAAACAACCACTAGTTTAGAAATGCTCCTGTAAGGCAGAGCAATGATGAAATGATATTAGGGGTGCCTGATATTTTTCAATGTTGGAGGGAAGACACCCAGTGGCCATCCCTATTTTAAAAACAAACAAAAAATGTGTTGAACATACTGGAACCATAAGAAAGACAAACTGGGTCTCATATGTGTAGGAGTTAAATTACTAAGTCACTGTGAAATGGGGGTAAAAAAAAAAGATGGTCTAGTTAGAAGAGAAATCACCGAAGCCCCCAAATAAAAATGTGTGTGCTAACTCCAGGCTGCCTTTGAGTAGGTAATTCCACAGGTAAAACCACAGCTTCCTAGGGTGGAGCTTTCAAGAAAAAAAAATTACACCTCTCTCATTTAAGAAGCTGTATACCTCCTGTGCAGATAGTCACTCACTTCTCTGTGGCAAAAGTCAGTGCCAATACCACAAAGACATATGTACAGTTGCAAAAAGGTCTCTAACCTGCAATGTCTGTAAAATTACACGCCCTGGGAGCCCCTAAAAGGCAAAATTATACCTGTTTCTAATATCTACCATCCTGCATCTTCTGAAATATCATTGAAGGGAACTCTAAATGGAATGTGAAAAGCTTACATAAACCCCATACAACTACAGAAACTAGTCCCAAGACTAACTCACCAGGAGTTTAAGTATTGAGGTAACCCTCCACCTAAGGAGGCAAGTGTAAAATCCATTCTGTTGCACCTCTATTTATTGCAGACAACTTGGAAAACCAGGTGATTCATGTATAATGATAACCTTAATTTTGAGTAATATAGGTGGACAAAGATCCAGTAAGGCAAGACGGGGAAAATTTAGACTTGGCACAACAATGGATGAGTTTCCAGACATAATTTTATTCTCTCTTGGATAAATGATGACGTTCAGTCTTGCCCAAAAAAGGCTCCTCTTAAATTTTAATATCTGCCAGGGATGAACTGCAAGAGATGAGGCATCTATTTTTGAATGCGGACCCTGCTTTGGTTGAGACCTGTCATTCTCTGGTGGTCACAGAGCAGGCATGCCTGCCTTCCTCCCAAGTCAACTGCAGTGCAATGTTATTGTTTGATAGCTTTTCAAATGCTGAGAAAATCAGCTGGTGTTCCCAGAAAATGGAAATGAATTCCAGATACTGGCCTCCCTCCCTTCCTTCCCTTTTCATGCAATAGAGTGCCAATGGGTAAAAGGAGCAAACCCTCAAGAACTTGGAGACCACTCTGACTTTTCATAAGAGCCCATTCCACTTTCTGGCAACTCTAGAGAAATCAGATCATCTTACAATATGGCCCAAAGTCCTGACAACAGTTGGCTGGACTTGAGCAGCAGAAGCTCCCTTCAAATGAAGGATGAGAGGCTCTAAACCTGAATTGGTTCAAAACCTGAATTATCTGATGCATTCTTCAAACTGAATGACATACACAGATGGAGATTTCAAGAGCTAGTTACTTTGGATATACGGACAGCTTATACTCGATAGACGGTGTGACCTGGCCAGTCCTACAGACCAAATGAAGGGGTAGGTTGAATTAGGATTTCAACACAGGGGCAAAGAAGAGTGCCTGGGACTGATGAGCTCATAAAGATAATCGAAGCCTAACTCCTGCTCTTTTTCAAATGAATTTGACTACCTCCTCACCCCTCACCCCCACCTTCCAAGGTCTTAGCAACTTATCCAAAGTCACTGAGATAATTACAGAAAAAATGTCATCCCCCAAACATTGTTGAAAACGAAAGTGGAATCCACCAGCCACAATCCTCTTCTGAAGAGCCCAAATATAAAGGGCATTCACAAATGTGTAACAAACTCAGACACCAATATCCCAATAACTTCTATCTTGTACAACCTAAAATATAAAGCTTTTAAGTAAAGACTCTCCTCATCCCTTTTTATGCAATGAGATAAAAGTCTAAGAACTCATTATGAGCCAGGCATCTGTGCTTGAGACAAAAAACAGATCAAGCTTGAAAGAGGTTGCAACTCTGAAACAGACCCGGTATGACTTTGAGTATTTTCACCAAATCTCTTGTGCTGTCCAATCTTTTACAAAGCAAATATTTATACTTGAGCAGGAAAATCCTGAGCTAGACTGTTACTTCTCTCAGCTGCCTTTGCAAGATGTCCTTCTCCAATGACCCTGGAGTTTAGAATTACATTCATTCTGTTTTGTTACATAACAGCAGCAGTAGAAAAGGTAAGAGAAAGTATCTCTAAAGAATCTTAGCTGCCCCTCTGTACTTCTACAAGGTTATGAGAGTCAAGGTCACTTGGGCTAATTTAGAGCGTTTGTGCCTCTACATCCATGAATTTTCACTTTTTGTGAAAATGCTCCTTAATGTTCATAGACGTTGCTATAAACTGAAGCAGAAGCTAAGAGAGAGAGAGTCACTGTTCAGAAGAAAACCACAGAGACAAGAAGCATCCAAACAAGGGCTTTACGTTTCTCTTCTTTCTTCTTTTCAAGAACTCTGTGACATGAAGGATTGAGCCTTAGTGCTCCAAATGTGGCCTGGACCAGCAGAGGGGACATGGCTGAAGAGCTCATTGAAAACCCACGGTCCTGGCCCTATTGGATCAGAATCTGTATTTAAATAGGATCCCTGTGATCCAGATATATACCAAGATTTGAGAAGCACTGCTTTAGAAGAGTTCTGGTGCAGCTGCTCTTGGCAGTGGGCATGGTAGGAAAGGTTCACGACTTCCAGAACACAGGTAAAGAGTCTGTGGAACACCCATATTAGAATCATCAGGGGAGCTAATTTAAAAGGACAGATTTCTAGACCCCATCTCAAACCCTCCACCAAATCAGAATCACAGTATTCTAGATCACAAACTCCTCAGGGGGTCCTGGAGTCCGCTACAGTTTGAGGACTGTGTCTGTAGCCACAAATCCTGATGCCAAAGACCTCACACTTTCATTCAGTGTTGTACTTCTATGCGCTAGTTTCAATAAACTGCTAAGCTGATCAACATAATATAACCATACAACGTGAAAAAAAATTTCAAAAAAGCATGTCTCAGTATTTCATATGCCCCAAAGTGAACGAGGCAGGGGCACTGTTCTAGAATTCTTGTGAAAGATACGTATCTCTTTGCAAATAATCAATTTTTTAAAAGGAAATGTGTGCATTCTGGGTAATACGTGCACACACGCACACTTTCAGTGCTAAAGTCTTTATAGAAAATGATAGGCAGCTGTGGGAATGTCTGCATGAACGCACTCCCTCCCCAGCGCCCCTACTTTCACAGCCAGATATGGAGGCACACATCTGAGTGCATCCCTGCCTAGAAACCCCTTTAAACAAAAATATACCAACACACCAGCAAGGGAATGAAAGTGTACTCTTTAAATCTAATATTCACGTTGTGTCACTCCAAACCAACTGATTTAACATGCCGCAATAAAGAACCCATTATATGTTAGCTTTTAGTCATTAAACACCCTTCCCTTTTAATTAAAGAAAACTTGAAAACTGACTCTCAAAGGGGTCCTAAATAAAAACTCACTTAAATGTTTTAAGAAAACACTACTTTTGATACAGTCTTGATAAAAAGAAAGACAAAAACTTTTCAATGTTGGATGGTGCGGCATTTCAAAGAGAGAATTAATTGCAACGCACGAGAGAAACAAGATGTGTTTGCTTCTGAGTCCCTCTTCTCACTGCATGCTTTTAAAGGACCAAGTTTCAATTCTGAAGTAGAAGCCAAACTATTTTAAAGGGTCAAAATATTTTAAAGGGCTGTACTTTCAACAGCTCCAATTTCCCTGATACAAGTTACCTAAGGAAGAAAAGTGCTATTAGTAACGAACACTGTTACCTCTGCGTATGTGGCGAGAGCTGCACGCAAACTTACACTTTCTTTATCTGCCACTGCAGATTAGCAGGAATATGCAAGGACATTTAATAAACATCACCATTTTACTTTTCATTTCAAAGTGTTTTTTCATTCAATTAAGTTACTGAAACATGACTATCATTTGACTATATTTGTAATACAATGAAGCAAGCCTTCAGGTAAAGTAAATTGGACAAAGAACTTCCAAAAACCATGGCCAAAAAGTCATGCCAAGTTGGGGGGTGGGGGGGAATGTAACATCTGTGGGAAGGTAAACAGTAGTAGCCCTTGCTTCGATTATTCAAGTATTTTGGGGGTTAGTAACAGTCATTCTCTAGCAAAGATATATTTGTGTATACTTCTCTATCAAATGGAGAAACTAACTGGTCTTGGTTTATAAAATATGGGCAGCAGGCACAAGAGAGAAAGAGAAAGGAGGGGGCACACGAAAGTCTGGCAAAACAGGAAATTTGAGGAAACTATTTCTGAAATGTAAATAAGGTTTTCTGTTACTTTCATTATTGCAGAAGCAAAGTAGCTACATCCAATGGAAGGTGCCGGCTTTTCTTGTAAACCTCTCATTTTTCAATACATGAAACATTTCAGAATCTACTAAAGTTCATATTTTATACAATTTTTTTAACATAAGACTGTTGTTTAAAATTTATTTGAAGCGTTTGCCTTTGCCCTTGCCCTCAGACCTCTCTTTCTTTCCCCTAGAGACCCATGGTTGAGAATTCAGACTATGGACCAACCCTCATGTATTCAAATCCAAACCCCACCACACACTACAGCTTAGGGCCTTTGGACAATGTATTTATCTTCTTTAACATCTGTTTCCTTTCTGGAAGAAGGGGAAAATAATATTAGTAATGCCTACTTCATAGCATTATTGTGAAATATCTAAACTGCACAGTGACTGAAATTCCTGAAAATACAGTAAGCACTAAATATGCTAGGCATTTCTATTATTAACCACAGGGCAATCCTAGTCTCAGACTCAACTCAAGGAATATCAGAGTCAGATTTATTTATTTTCCTCTCTCTGAAAAATCTATGGCAATTAATAACAGTGGCTTTATTTTAAAGAATATTTGCAGATTATTGCTAAAGAAAATGCCCCATATGAAAAAGATTGCCTGGGCAACTTACCTCAGAGATGTGTCATTTACCCTCAAAGAAAGCAGAATACACACACATGGGTTCTCATACTAGAACATAAAGATGGGTATTTGAAAGTGCTGACAGAATGCTAGGATACGGGAGGCAGAGTTTACTCGTTCGCACATCTCTGCCATGTTCTTAAATGTCTTTGCTAATCCTTACCAGGAAACTTTAAAAAAAAATACAGAAGGAGCAGGGAGGGGGAAGCATTTGCAAATCCACAGAAACCAGGGAGAAAGAAAATTATATTAATAAAAAATAAAGTACAGTTTTAAAATTTAAAAATCCAAAACTCCAATAAAATAAAAATCAAAAAATCCTACCTAGTGTATTTATTCACTGGATTCGAGCAAATCCACAGCACTGCTGTACACATGCGATCCTAGGGCATCTATGTAAATTATAATTACCAAACATTTTTATTATCAATTGATGGCGACCATTTTTCACCAAAAATCAAACACACATGCTCCCCTTTTGTCAGACATCTACATCAAATATCCGCAATAATCACACAAGAGATCTACGTCCTGATGGGAGAGCTTTTCACATCTCAACCTCTACCCCCACAGAATCAAAGCAACAACTTTATCAAAGTAGATAAACAGAGTCATGGGTATTAAATAACAAGGGAGCGTTACTTCACAATTACAGTGCTTTTGCAGATTCATATTTGGTGCACATGCCTTTAAAGCTTATTTTAGTCTACTTTGTCTCACATTTTGGCAATTGAGATCTCCCGTGTATACAAATAGTAGGGGAAATGGTTCAACCACTGGGTAAAAATATGCCGTTTGCCTGACATGCACGATCAAGGCAATCAAAAGATATGCCCGTGAAATGTGTTTTTATTGATATTTATTGGTAGGTGTGTTTCCCACAAGTCTTATCCATTCCTTCTTTCCATTTTCTTCTTTTTAGCAAAAAGCACCCTGCTTCACAGCCCCCGAATTGGGAGCGCAGGATGGGAACTATTGTAGTGCAGGCTTCCTCACAGCAGATCCCAACCAGTGTTGGCTACAACTCCAGCCCCATGTGCCAATTTCAGAAAAATGAGAGTTCAACCCTTTCTTTTCTCTCCATTTTCGTAATCTCACAGAGCACAACTGTTCGAGAAACTAGCTCCCCTACCGGTCAGATATTTACAGTAAACCTTTACTAAAGAGCTGGCTATTACAATGTATCTCATTGATACTAGATTACTTCACTTCGGAACCACATCAAGCTGTAGAATACCCCAACAATCAGAAACACTGCCCCTCGAGAAAGATGCAGCCCAGATTATTTTCATGTGTTTATCTGAGCGGAACGGCAGCGTTTTGTTTAAAGCAATGCAAATCTCAAAAGAGTCAGAGTTTAACCATGAAAGCAGTGTGCAAGGATATGTACTTGCAATGTCTGTGTGTTCACATACACAGCCCTCACAGGCTCATTACACAGGTAATCTGCAAGCTGTAATAGAAAGACTCACTCTGGATCTGAACTCTAAACATTTTAAATCATTCAAGGTGTAACTCCATTTCAAAAGCTCAAATAAGCATCAGATCAGATTTTTTAAAAATTTTTTTAAATCTTTGAGGAAACGTAATATCCCAGTTCATGACAAGGTGAGACATTCTGCCCTTTTTGCTCTGATTTTCAAAATAGGTATGTGGAAAAAATAACAGCATATAGCATTTACCTAACTATTTAGCAAATAATATGGAAGACCTATTCTACATCTTTATTCAAATGAAAATACTTTGTCCCAGCATTTATATCTTTAGCTGGTAAAAACCCCACCCTGTAAGGAACACAAGAGTAAAGCAATCTCTTGCAATGGACCATTTTACTTATTCTGCAATTTCTCACCCAAATTACACAGGTATAATTATTTTGACACTATAATGAAAAGAAAATGGGATTTGGGCACCGTAGGTTTATCTAATAACACTATTTCTTGCCAGACTTCACAACACTGACAGTCACAAAGAACCCTGTCCATTCCAATAGGAAATATTTGATTTTACTGTAGGAACATTATTTATTTTCACCAAGTTGCTATTATCAGAAAGGATATGATAGCTGAATAATAAAAATGAAATCAAGAAATTCTGGTGTTTCAAGGCTTTATTTTTTTCTGCTCTCACTTTTGACATTTTCTTCCCCTGGAGAGACAAGATAAAGTGCTGTCATAAATGGGTGACTTTTCTTGTCAAATGACAGATTTGATTCTCCATGGCAACCACAAATCAAGGTGCTAGTAGAAATTAAAGCTTCTCTTAAAAGGCATCTTTATGTTTATAAAATGAATTTAAATTAAATGGGTATTAGGTACAGTCTTTACCTCAATTTATTTGTTGACTGAAGAGCTCTGTGTTGCAGGGAGCACATTTGCATTTTTAAGGAAAGAGAATATTGTCCTGGCAGATGTATAAACAAAGCATGTTACAAGGTCATGTTTCATACACTAGTTTAGAGACCCAGGAACAGTACACAGATGGACATCTAGCAGTTAAGATGCATTTAAATATGGGACAAGGTGTAAAAATTACATAGAGGGGAACAGATGAAATGGGTCTCCTCTATTCCTCTCCTAACTAGCTTTCTTCTATGCCAATTAATAAAGATTTGTATAATTGTCACCAACAGAAGGCCAAAAGGCAATCTCATGCTTCATCTTGTGCCCCTCATGCAATAGATACACATTTTCTTAAATCCCTTCATTGCAAATAAATAGTCCACTTAAAATGAAATTATTTTGGCCTCCCAAATTCAAGTACTACAAAAATGAAACCTCTGCTTTCCAATGTTTTTTTTTAAAGAAAGACAAAACACAAAAGATACATGTATGATTTCACAGGAATGAGAATCTGTGCTTTAAGCTGATTTCAATTTTCATAAAAAATGAAAGCTGATTTACTTCATTTTTCAGCATTCTTGGCCATTAGAACTTAAGAAGTAAAGTAACGTGCTATTGGATCATAAAATAATAAATCAGATCTAATCGTCATGATATTAGCAAGCCATTTAACTAGTCTAGAGAAGTGAGGGTTTTAAGGTCATAAATAACATTTTTAAAGTTGTAGCCCAGCTCATTTTGGGGAGTTTCAATTACAGCAGAGAGCATTACTAGCCTGTTTGAAATATATATTGTCAACAGTACAGCCATTCCCATAGACATGTTTAACCTAAAATAAAGAAAGGGGAAAATAAAAGTTTTATACACAGTACACTGTTAGGAGAATCCATCATTCCAAATGGCACCCTTGTAAGCTTAGCCAAATTTGATTTTACACTGTCTCTAGTTAAAAGAAGAATATGGAGAATTAAATCAAATTCCCTTCTTACAATCCTCTGGTGATGTGTCTTAGACTGTTGGGAGTAGCTCTGACAAGCTAAAAAGGGGAAAACAGCTGGCACAATTACAACAAAGAGTTGGACAAAATAGTTTCATCTAGGAATTTGGGACTCTAAACCGACATGCTTGCAAGTTGAGTCTGTATTTTGGAGTTGTAAGTTGGGTTTGTATTTTGGAGGGTTGTGTGTGTGTGGGGGGGGACTGAAAATAGACATTGTCCACACTCCAGTTTAATCAGTACGAGCTATAATAAAACGGTGCCTAAAAGTTATAAATCTCTTTAGAACTCTTTGTATAAAGTGTATTTTATGGTGGTGTGAGTCACAAACCCTCTATTTCAGTCACAATGGCTTTTGTTTCATTTTATAATAAAGTGGGTTGATATTATTCTCATCCGTGTAAAAAGTCAAACTAACATCACATCGAAAAACACAGATCGATGCACTACATAGAAACAAGTGCTCACGTCCACGTCACACCATCCAACAGGCAGCCTCAGCATCATGGGCACGCAGCGGTATGACACTGGTCTTAAAAACTGTGACCAGAGGTCTGTGTCAGCACAGTGTCACAATTATCCTACCAAGGGGTATCCGGCAGAGCATGGGCATTCGCACAGAGAGAGACTGAAACTGAGCTCTTGGCCCTTTTCGAAATAAATGACCCTCTCTTTAGACAGAGGGAGGAATCAAGGCTACCCAAATGCCAATGAGGCCTCCCCATAAAACAGGACTGTCTGTACCTGGCATTAACAGTGTCTCCCTTAAATACTTCACTTTAAGACAGGGACAGTTGTCAAGACGGAGCACCCACAGAATTGTACGTAAACACTTGTTGCATAAAAATCAGAAAACACTTTACTAATGTATTACTGGATAAAGCAAATTGCTCATTAAAATAAGACATGTCAGGGTGAAAAATGGCAATGTTATTTTGCCTAGAAACGAAATTATTTACCATTTTGTTTGAAAGGGTTGGGGGGGAGAAGAATGTATAAACCTATTTCAGTCATGCAATGGGAATCTGGTTACTCTGTTTAGATATTCATGTCACAGAACCAGCTCAAGAATTTCTCGAGAAAAATAAAATATGGTTCACTTCAAACAACACCTCCCACCTGCCTTCAGGAGTGCTCCAGGCTTTTCCGAGGTACACGCAGTCTAATATCATCACGTCTACATGAAAAATGGACTCTACTGGAAAAGTTCTCCTTCTAGTAAACCCCAGTCACCTTCTAGCTTTTTAAAATAGAATTCACAGGTGAGAAAAAGTTCGTGTAAAGGTGAAATGTCATTGAGTGTCTTCATCCAAATCCTCCATAGGATTTAAAAGTCAGTTAAGAAGTGAGAGGAAAATCATTTCATCTGCATTAGAAATCTGGACTTTACTCAGAATTAATTATATTGTATCCCACAGTTACCCTAAGAACAAACCACCATAGATGATGTGTTTTTATATTTGTATGTGATGCAGCTTCATATGGACCAAATGAAGGACTCCCAAATATATACTGCAGCCTTTTGGGTTCACTGCTCAAGCTGGTCAAGCAAACTGGTCACTCCTGACTAGCCTTCTCTCCAGTCATGCCCGGACATTCCCCAGCACTATTTGTAAACTCACCTCCTATCCCCCACACAAATCAATTAATAGTGCATTTTCACCTGAAAGGTGCCAGCCTCCTAGTCCAGAGTCTGATTTCACCCTAGCAGGGTTATTTGTATGGCCTCTGAGCCCTGCTGCTAGAAATCCTCTCAGAGACCCCACCACTCTGACCTCAGGGTTTACCAAGGGAGAAAATAGCCACCTACAGTTCACCTTTGAAAATGGGAAAGCATGTACCTACAAAGTGGTGTGGGGTCCAGAGATCCAAGGCAGGGATGTGAGTGCCTCCCCTCAGGAGCCACCTGCTCTTCTGAATGGCAAGACCAAGCTTCTCTGGGCTATGCTTTCTCCCTAAGAGAAATGAGGATAATTATCCCTACCTCATGGGGGTGTTATAATTTCAATTTTATGATCCCTGGATTAAAGGTACTCTTGGATCAAAGCACAGAAGCAGCCACAAGAGTTAGTGTTTTCATAGTGTCTCAACTCCAGAACACAACTCTGTTCTATTAAAGCATTGTCTTAAGGCTTTGTCTGGCTACAGCTGATGTGAATGGGGAAAGTTGAGAACCAAGAACAGCCTCTACAAAGGTATATGTTCTGTAAAAAGAGAAGTACTGGCAAAGGCAGGGAGGAAGGAATTGGCATCAGGGCAGCCAGTCTCAGCAAGGTTTAGAAGCAATGTGAAGCATCCATTTCCGCAGGGGAGGCATGTCTAGCTTACCCATCTGTAAGCAGGGCACACAATTGTCCTTGGATTTCACTACTTTAAGAAAATACCGGTCTAAGAGCTGGGAGCAGGTGATCAGCTTCCCTGGGGAATGCCTTGCCTGCCCCAGTGTGGTGCTCAGAGCTGACTGCCAAAGCTGGCAGCCTCCAACCTGAGAGGCCCCTCACACGGAGTGCTCCTGGGGGGGGGTTGAACCCAAGGCCAAGTGACTACTGTTCCACGCTTGACCTCTTCAGGGAATAATTAATGGGGCCAGGAAGCCTTTGGCTCCCAGGAGATGGGGAAACCAACGAGCCAAGAAATGCCACGCCCTCCCCACCTGGCCCTTCCAAAATGGTCCTTCTCCCCATGTGCAGTACTAAGAGTCCATTTTGCTTTTGCCTCGCCTGTTTCACTCCCACATGGGGGGATGAATGGAAACAAGTGCCCTCTCCAATCTCAGCTAGCAGTCACTCCCTTGGGAAGTCCGACCCTCTGACTATGCCGTCTCAGTCAGTCACAACAGTGGAGGCACACAATGAGGACAGACTGTGCCAAGCAGGAGACCAAGTGAGGGCACCGAAAGCTAGACTGCTTGAAGCCAAGTCACCATGCTGCCCCCTTCTACTTACATATCCTCAGATGAGCAATTTTTCATCTAAACCTCAATTTCCCTATCTGAGGATTAAATGACGTGATACGCATAAGCTCTTGGAAGAGGGCCTGGCCAGAAGTGTCATAATTTTCCTCATAAGAATGCTCTGACATGGACACTAATAATATCCCCATTTGGCAGATGGGAAAACTGAGGTACAGGGAGCTTGAGGAAAAGGTCCAAGAAGGAAGAGCTAGGAGGTGGACTAACCCAAGCAGTCCAACTCCCAAGACTGCTCTCTAAAAGCTATGCTACATCCCCGACACTGGTTCCACCAACCTCTGTTTTCTACTATTTGGCATGGCGTTGAAATCTTACATTTATTTATGCAATGCTCTGGGAGGGCAGGGACAATAACTGGTTTCACTCATCACTGTCTCCCCACTATAGGCAATGAGAGAATGAATTAGTGAATACACCCATCCTTCCATCCATCTATGCAACATGCTGGGCAAATAAAAACTGAATATTGAAAAAGCAAGGGAAACGGACTTGGCCCAGTGGTTAGGGCGTCCGTCTACCACATGGGAGGTCCGCGGTTCAAACCCCGGGCCTCCTTGACCCGTGTGGAGCTGGCCCATGCGCAGTGCTGATGCGCGCAAGGAGTGCCGCCCCATACAGGGGTGTCCCCCGCATAGGGGAGCCCCACGCGCAAGGAGTGCACCCTGTAAGGAGAGCCGCCCAGCACGAAAGAAAGTGCAGCCTGCCCAGGAATGGCGCCGCCCACACTTCCTGTGCCGCTGACTACAACAGAAGCGGACAAAGAAACAAGACGCAGCAAATAGACACAGAGAACAGACAACCGGGGGAGGGGGGGGAATTAAATAAATCTTTAAAAAAAAAAAAGAAAGAAAAAGCAAACAACTATGAACACATTTGCACAGGTATCTCTAGAAAACAGACACCAGATCATCATAAGCCTCCCCCAGACCCTTCGAGAATGACTGCTCTGCTGCATTCTCTTCACCACCCTCCAGTCCCACTCCCATGGCCTTAACCTCTCAGGCTTTTCTGGCCTGGGGCTGGGACAATCCGAACAGAGGAGAGCTGCTAACTTTTCTCTAGAAAGCAACTTTTCTCAGCTATTTGTCAACTTCTGCCATTCAAAGGGATACAACACAAATGTATATCTATAATGAAATTCACAGTCAAGAAAAGTTGTCATCATCTAGTTATATCTGTTATGACATACATTTCATTTTGTTCAATACATAACAGAGAAGCTATTTAATCAAACAGAAGATTCTTGCTAAAATGACAGTCCAAGCAATGTCCAAACAAGCGTTTATTATGCTGTGTGAATCTGATCAGGATTGGATTGTTTTCAGAGAAATCTTTTCCCCTGCCTCTTCCATTTAGAAAATAGCTGGGGAGAAGGGTGCAGAAAACAGCACAGGACAACAAAGGTGGAGTTTGACCTGAGTCAGAGGCAAGTGTCATAGAAGAGCCCCACCCATGACGTCTATGGGGATAAAGGAAGAAGGCCCCTGGATCATCTGGAAAATGGAAGGGCAGGCAGGAGGGTCGTAGGGCACTCGAGGCCAAGGGGCTGTGTCTTCCTTTTCCTCCACCATATAATTCCACCTAAGAGACTGGGAACGCCTCAAATATAACATACAATGTAGGGAATGATGACATCTGTGTTCCTCAAGTGATGCTTAACCCTGGATACATTTTGTTTGTCTTCACACTTTAATGAATACCTAGCTTCAATGAGAAAACCACTATTACTCTGGAGATTTTGGCAAGTTGGAGAGCTAGAAAGCCCAAGGCCAAAAATACAAAAGAAAAAAAAACATTAAGGAGGTGACTGGATACTTGGACTTTGGGAACCACAGATACTGTGAGTTTGAGGGGGAAAACATATACAATATAAGTAAATTTAAAGGATCATGATCACTCTTCCGTCTGCTCCATTTATCTACAGAGTACAAGACTGGGGTATCAAAAAAGAATTGTTGGATGAATTGATAGAGGAATGGATGGATAGATGGAAGGATATATGGGTGATGGGTGGATGGGTGGATGGACAGAGGAAATGCCCCCATTAGAAAGAAACGCTTGATGAAAATGGCTTTAATCTATTATATCCTGAGAGATGGTGGGTCCCTAGCACAGGGACTTCTTCCAGCTTGCTCTTGCTCTTGCTGAAGACGTGTCCTGAGGCTGTTAAGGCGGCCTTTCTATTAAAAGAAGACAGTTGGGGGCAGTCTGTGGTTAAGAAACTTTCTTTTCCCTATGCCAAGTTAATTAGTCACCATGACAATGACACAGACTGCCAATTAGCTCAAAACTTTATATTAATATGCAAATGTTCTAAATAAATGAGAAGTAGTCGAGACCAGTGGTTCTCAAACAAGAGGGCTTATTAAAACACAGACTGCTGGGCCCCTTCCCCAGAATTTCTGATTCAGTGTGTGTGGGACAGGATCCAAGAATTCACATTTCTAACAAGTTCCCAGGTGATGCTGATGCTGAGGTATAGGCATCACATTCTGACAGCCACTGGTCTAGACAATCGCTAAGGCTCCTTGGGCTCTGGCATTCTACAAATCTCTTCAAGACTTGAAAAACTCTTCTGACTTGAATGGACTTTGCAAAATAGACCCAAAGCCATCGAAGGTATCAAGAAAGCACACAGCAGTGCTAAATTTAAGATCAGGGGACCTAATCTTCCCAATAGTCCTCATGATGTGGGATTCTTAATTCTCTGAGGAACACTCACAGGATTTTATACATATAAAAAATATTATATATATATATATATATACATATATCTCCATTCATTTCTAGAGAGATAAAAAAAGTGTCTGTCAAAACATTTGAAAAAAAATAAATTTCAAAAAATGCAGTCTCGGTAAGTTATGATCATAAATAAGAGCAATCCTGGGGTCATCCAGGTCATGGCTTGGCTTCAAACAGGATTTGCACAGCAGCCAACAAATGCACTGAGGCATGACTGCCTGTGGTCACCACGAGGAGACACCACCTCTCTCTCAATGGGGTCATCTTCCAGAGCCTGAATACCTGTAAAAGACTCTGGCCATGTAGTTCTCACATCAAACTGGAATCTCCCTGGCTCCTCTATTAGCGCCTTCCCAGTGTTAGGCCTTTACAGTGCCAAATATAATCACTTTTCAAAAAAATGGACAAGATGTATAAAAACTCCCCAACATATCTGCACATACCCTTGGGCTTCTTCTCTCTGTGTTTAATAGTTCCAATTCCTTTAACCTTTCCACAATGACCACATTCGGCCACCCTTTCATCATTTTCATTGATCATCTCTGGAACCCTTCCAGAATCCCTACCTTTTTCTTACCTTCCACCTGGGGCTGGGACAAATCACTGGTCCCTTAATCTTTCACCATACTGTCATTAATACATCTTGAATCATGTGAGGTTTTTAATAATAACAGCCCTTCATTGCTGATACAAGCATAAATGCAAATGGGGAGGTACTAGACAAGCCCACATTACTGAAGACAAATGAGACCTAGAGGACTTGATTAAAGAGAAAAAGGAGCAGAACCAAGTTGACAAGTGGGTGCTTGAGCCAAAGATATCCCAGGAATCAGTCTTCTGAATTAAAATGTGATACACAGGGATGGTTGAGGCCTGTGGAATACTTATAACTCAGAGAAATCCCACTAGCGTTGGGTGTTGGCTTTTAAATGGTAATATCCAAATCAGAAAGGAAATGACAGTGTATTCCAAGCAAAATTGCACACATTTAGATAAACTAAGAAAATAACAAAAGTGCAAATTTATTCTGCATGTGTGATTGTGATTATCATTATATCAAGTTCCATACATGCCCAGCCAGAATAAATATTAACCCATTTTATAAATGACTTTATATTGCATACGGCTCCACCCAAACCCAAAACAACACTGTTTCCATAGAAACCAACAGATTTCAAAGAAGGAAAAAGGAGAAGATCTCAGAAAGGATAGCAATCAAATAAAATAGCCAGCATCAACAAAATATGTCAGCATTATTTAAAACACACATTTAGAACCATTCTATAGTTTAATCCCTTTCCCAGAAAACCAACCTCTTGTAAATCACCTTTTTGTAATGCTGGTCCTCCCACAAGGACAGAAATGCAAAATTGTTTCCATTTTAATTGAGGAAAGAAGCAAATTTCTTGAGTCATGCCTGAGATTCAAATGGGAGTTATGATGAAGAAAATAACATTTACTCAGTGACTTAGTGCAAAGTGAAATTCAAAATAATTATCAACTGGTAATTATGAAATCTTAACTGGGCTTTGATTATCATATTAGAGTGTCTTACTCTTTTGCTGAATGCAATGAGAAGAAAAAAGGAGGAAAAGCCAAAATTCAAAGCCAGAGTGCTAAAGACCATAAAAGCTGCAAATTATCATCAACTGAAAGTCAGATATTTCACAGAATTTTCTCAAATATGACTTCCCCAAGTGACTTAGTCACAGATGATACATCCTTGGGAGGATGTAGTTTATCCACATCCTTCCAAGTTATGTTTGCATTAACAAATCTTATTTTTAAGACGCTGAGTATCTTACGCCTGTAGATAAAACTCAAGGCATCATCTGTGGGCAGTGCCCTGTCTATGGAATGGAATTGACCTCGTGTGGGAAGCGTCATCTGTGAACTCAGTAAACTCACAGCCCTGGCCAATCAATCTCTCTCTCCTATCCTCTCGCCCTCTCCCCTCCAACCTTCCTTCCCCCATTGCCTTCTACTTCAAAATAGCCTAATGAAAATAAAATATTCATAAGATGTGCAAATGGATATTTTGAGTCCCTGGCTCCTACACTCCTTCAGAATAAGTTCTAAAGTTATTCAGTAATTTACTCTCTCATGTCCTTAATCTATGACTTCAAGTAAGCTATTTAACCTTTCTTAAACCTTTCTGGGCCTCAGTTTTCTCATCTGGAAAGAAGGAATATTAGAAGTACCTACCTTATAGCATGGTTACAAAGATTAAATGAGTTAAAATATATAAAGAGCTGGGCAGAGTAACTGCCAACAAAGAGAATGTGGCATTACTAATATTTTATTTCTTATAAGTAATTCTTTCTTAATGACTAGAAAAGACCTTTCAATGTTGCAAAAAGAAATTCTGCAAGCAAATATCTTAGGAAGTTTTCACTAGGAGATCTCAAAAACTGCCAACAGTCCATCATAGCTACCTTTTAATGGTATAAGCTTCCATACGGACAGAACTGTGTTTGAAAGTCACACACAGCCTGGGAATTTCCTCCTGTCAGCCTTCATGTTACTCAAATGTGGCCAGTCTCGAAGCCAAACTCAGCATGTAAATGCAATGCCTTCTCCCCAGCGTGGGACATGACACCCGGGGATGAGCCTCCCTGGCAACGAGGGACCACTATCAACTACCAACTGATGATGCAACTGGAAAATGACCTTATACGGAAGGTTCAATGCGGATCAGCAGAATATCCATGTCTACATAAAATAACATGACTTTAAAATGCTGTTTGACCTAAAGTAAGGGGGAAATGGAAAGGAGAAATGAGTTTATATGGCTACGAGTTTCTAAAAAAGAGTCTGGAGGCTGGCAGAAGGATTGCCCTCATGCACAACTGAGCAGAGTCAGAGAGACAGATAAAGCAGATACAACCCCCAGATATTGGTTCCTTTGAAGGCTAAAGAGACCCAGGGGAGTTATGGTCATGGCCGATGGGGTTAACTACCAGGGCAGATGGCCCCTCTTTGGAAATGGTGTTTATGTGTGATGAATCTGGACTCAGATGGGATCTCCCTTCATAAGACTTTCATGCTAATGTGCTGGAGGTGCAGTTAATGTTGGGGTTTAAGATATATTTAGGGGATTTGAATCTCTGGACTGACAATGTGATAGCCAGGTCCTGAGTCTCAACAGACTCCAGCACCTACAATCTGATCTATTGGACTTACCACACTCAGCTAAGATGGAGTTGAAGAAGGACAACCACCACACCATGGAGCCTAGAGTGATTACAACTGAAAATGGGAGGATTGCATCCAGCATCTATGTGGAATCTGAGCCTCCTCTTGACATAGAGGTGCAATGGACACAACCAATCCAATGTCCACATAGAAGAGGTGGCACTGGATTGGGAAAAGTGGACATGGTGGACGATGGGTATGGGGAAAGGCAGGAAGAGATGAGAGGTGGAGGCGTCTTTGGGACATGGAGCTGCCCTGGATGGTGCTTCAGAGGTAATCACCGGACATTGTAAATCCTCACAGGGCCCACTGGATGGAATGGAGGAGAGTATGGGCCATGATGTGGACCATTGTCTATGAGGTGCAGAGGTGCCCAAAGATGTACTTACCAAATCCAATGGATGTGTCATGATGATGGGAACGAGTGTTGTTGGGGGGGGAGAAGGGGGGTGGGGGGGTGGGGTTGAATGGGACCTCACATATATATTTTTAATGTAATATTATTACAAAGTCAATAAAAAAAAAAAAAAGAAAGTCACACACAGCCATATGAGTTCATGACTTAACCTTCCTAACTCAGCCTCCTCCCTTTGTAGTAGGAGCAGTTTAGAGTAACCACCCAAAGGACTGCTGCAAGGTTCAAGCTGGGAGAATTCCTCTCAAGCATTTCACAAAGACTGTTACATTTAAACATTAAACATATGTCTGCCATGATTATTAAGTACTAACGTTGCTCACTCAAAACACTGATTTGACCACTATTTACTGAAAGTATTCTGTGCCAGAACCTGTGGTGAAAAAACAAATTGATGTGGTCTGAGCTCTCATGGAGTTTATAGCCCAAAGGAGGGACAGTAACATTAAATAAGCATACACAAAAATGCATATAATTACAATCTTGGAAAGTGTTATGAAGGAAAAGAAGAGAGAGAAAGGGATGAGGTTTATCAGTGACAATATCACATCACATTATTAAGATTTTTCTCCTGTACTCAAAACAGCACAAAACGTTACAGCCCACCAACTGCCCAGGCCATGAATATGGAAGTATTTAGCGTACATCTTCTAGGCTTTTCCACGTAGGATTCAAAACTATTCTAGGGGCTTACTTTTAGCCAAAACCATAAAAATGTTTCCATTCTTTTCAACCCAGATGCAAAATCAACTAAGATAATGTTTATAGCAGACATACAAGTTGAAAACCCAGGTTAACAGAAAACAGGAAAGATAAAAATGAGACAGCCCACCTGTGATGGTTAAGTTCACGTGTCATCCTGGCCAGGTTATGGTGTCCAGTTGTTTGGTAAAGTAAGCACTGTCCTGATGGGTTACTGTGAGGACATTTTGCGGGTTTAAATCATCAGTACATTGATTCTGTCTATGGCTGAATGCATCTACAATCAATTGAGGAGATTGCCTTCAACAACGAGAAACATCTCATCCAATCAACTAAAAGTCCTTAAAAGTAGAAGTGATGATTTCAGCAGTCAGAAGGGAAAATTTCTATCCTTAATTCAGCCAGCTTCTCCTGGGGAATTCATGGAATACCTTCATTGGAGTTCCCAGCTTGCGGCCTGCCCTATGGAATTTGGACTTGCCCATCTCTACAGTCACATGAGCCAATTCCTCTAATAAATCTATATCTATCTGTATGTATGTATAACCCTGTCAGTTCTGTTTCCTTAGAAAACCCTACTAATATACCACCTTTAAAGTCATACCTTAAAAGACCCAGCACGTTTAATGCCTATGCCACTCTGTAAATCATCAATACCATAAAACCACAGCATACAGCTGTAGTTCTATAAAGTACCCAGGTGAATAAGACATGAGGACCAAGGTATGATGACCCAAAGGGTTCCATCTTGACAGACTAAGAAATATTCCACAGCGTAACACAGCAGCACTCCCAAGTTTGAAGATTAATCTGAATTCATCCTACAATCCTATCAGTAGTTTCCCTTTACTTCTTCCTAGAGTCTGCCTAATGGGAAAAGACGTGCAAATGTGATTACATTTACATTTTATTATGAAGTCAGTGAGTCAGTAAACGTACGTGCTAGAAGGTACGTTTTATTGTTTTTCATTATGTACTTGTGTGCTTCATTGCTTTTAGGGTCATATTTTTGGCGGGGGAGGAGTTATGAGAGAGGAGTGCTTATTTTAAAAAGGACATACATTTTTATCAGGGTTTTTGTCTTCACGGCCACAGAATCACTCTCACTCCGGATTACTTGAATTATGGTACATTATTCTTGGTAGAGAATAAAGATTTGGACTTCCGAGATAGAATCTCCAGAACTATTAACACCCAATACATCTGTTACAAATATACAAAACTGATTGACAAAATAAATGAAAACTGAAGTTAGTCCAAGAGAACTGAGTAGAAGTTTGAAAACATGTATAATCAAGTGCCTTCCCATTTTTTCTATGCCTACTTTTAAATTACATTTTCCAACTAATGTTTTGGGTTTTGGTCCCAATTACTTTAATAAAAACGATTCTGTTCCAGGGGAGTAGAAAAAGTTTCCAAACTTGAGACAAGTCTTCTTCCTATGATACCCAGCATTAGGGACTTGAACACCAGCCCAGAACTTCAAGAGACAACTCAAGTCCAGAGAACAAATAGGAGCATACAAGTTCATGTCTTTGCTCATAGCAAGGTATTTCATTAATTCTAATTCTTTTAGTCTATAAGATATATATATTTTAAAAGTCTATAGCTGGACATCCTAGGTATTTTTCTCCCAAAATATGACAAGAGAGGAGTAGACTATGTGATTCCACTTATTCACGTTCCCCAGGCCATCACGGTAACCACAGGTGCCATTAACTGAGCGCTCCAACACACACAGGCACTCGACAAAGCAATTCCTCAATTAGTCCTTTAGTCTTCAAAAGAGGGTCCTTTCCTTTTTCCCATTGCACAGATGAAGAAACTAAGTCATATACTGGCACAATATCTCATACAGGGTCACATGGCTAATAAGTAATTGAGTAAAGTTTGAACCCAGAACCTGGCACCAGAGCATGTGCTCAAACCATTATACTGCAGTAGACAAATACTGGTCTCCAGTTACATTTTAGCTAGGAGGATAACTTCACATACATAGTTCATTTAATCTTACAAGATCTTCTGAGGTAAGTGCACTATATTCTCAGTAGCAGAAGAAGATAAAAAGAGACACAAACCTGGGTGACACAACTTAACCAAGGACACACAGGTAGGACACACAGCTAGCAACTAAGATATGAAGTGAAACTCTGAACTGTGGATATTAAAACACTTCCCAATATTATGTCCCTGATTACTCCCTGAAATTATACTTTACTTTGTGCTTGGGCTGATAGATGAGGTAGATGTAGAAGAGGAGGAGCAATGAAGAGTGAAATACAAACTTTCTCAAAGGAGATAGTATTCAGAACTAATTCCCCTTCTGTCACATGCACTTCCTCCAAGCATCATGAAAAATGTTTTCCCAAAATTTTGAATAGGCTTTCTCAAAAGTAATAAAATAGCATGAAGAATCACTCATCACCCAAGCAATTGTTCTACAATGAAATGGCAATCGTAGGTACAACTGATGTATAACTGTGCACCACCATCTGCCCCCAAATCCCCAAAAGAATAAAAGAAAGGAAAAAAGAAATGAACCTAAATGTCTAGCAGGAAAACAGTTAAATGAAATTATGGTTTAAACTGGTGATTCTCAACTGGAAAATGGCGGGGGGGGGGGGTTTGAAACTGTGTAGGAGCATTTTTGGTTGCCATATGACTGGAAGGTGCAAAGGGAATTCCACACCCTGAAAAGTACAGCACATACAAAAAGAATTGCTATGTCTAAAATACTGACGGATAATACCATGGAGAAAAATGGTAATTAGTAAACTCCACACAAGTGGGAAACATTATTTTTCTTTATTCCAAGGACATAGTACAGGCCCTGGCATATCGTAGGCCACTACTAAACACCTGTGCAATGACTAGTAATCTATTATAGATTATAGTAACCTATAATGATTATTTTAAAAATCATCATAAAGATAACATGGCAACATGAAAATAGTTATGTTAGGATAAGAAAGGAGGATACAAAGCTATATGCACCTGATGACTCCAATTATATATCTACTTAAATTGTGCATCCAGAAAAGACTAGCAGGAAATGCATGAAAATGTCCATTTTGGTTGTTTCACAATGGTGAGCAAATTAGTAAATCTTTTTTTTTAAGTGCTTGAGTATGGTATCATTTATCATGTATGAGTAAAAAATTTAAATGAAATTTAATTAACCCAAGGACAGTTAGAATAGGTTTGCTGCATCTACTGTGAGAATGAAGACCATTCTCAGCAAGTGGACAGTCAACATTCTAGAAAAGACACACAGTTACTGTGAAGGCCCCAGAGGAACCCTGCAGCGGGATTTCAATCACATCAGTGTAGAACCCATCTCCTTAGAAAGAAGAAGAAGTCCAGGATGACTAATGGTGGGGAAATAGAACTGGCTGCAGTTCACACTATCACACTATCTATCCTGCTCAAGGGCGCTACACTGGGCTCCCATTACAAGATGAGGTCCCTTTGTGCTCATGTCCCCAGCAATGTCATTATTCAGGAGAATGGTCTCTGGTTGAAGCCCAGCATTTCCTGGGTGAAAAATATATCTGCAGGGTTCAGATGAGGGCAGGCATTGTTTGTCAAGTCTCCCAAGCCCAGAAAGAGGAGTTAATTCTTAAATTAAATGACAATGAACTTGTAATAAAATTCAGCTGCTTTGATTCAGCAAGTCACCACACTTCAAATCAAGGATATCAAAAAATCTGGGGACAATTTAGCAAGCTGATGAATAAGATCTAAGAGTTGTCTGGCTATAGAAATGAGATTGAAATGATTCCTAAGACCTATTTATGATATATTAAACACACAATAAAATTCATCTACTGATTAAAAAAAAAAAAGTGCAGGAGAGCATGTTACAATAGAAATATACTGGAGTAAAAGCACCCTTGAATACATGTGGCCAAGAGAGAAGAGCAAGAGAGTTTCTGAATAAAGGTAAGTTAGGACTTTCACCTGGGTATTTCTAAATAGATTTGTCATCCTTACCTCAAACTCACAGTACCCCAAAATAAAGTCAGTATTTTCAACCCCTGCCCCACCAAAGTCTTCCTTATTCTGAATTTCCTGTCACTATTAAGCACACCTCCATCCACTATGTCAGACAAGTTCAAGGTTTCGAATCATAATTTTCTCTTCTCAGTCCCCTGCCTCCCACCTCAAGGTATTCATTCGCCTGTCCACTCAGCCTTCACTACCCTTCTCTCCCATCTGACTCTCCCCATTTCCACTGATGATGCCACTGCTCTACCTCAAGACCTTTCCTCTGTCCTGTTAGCTACTACCATGCCTTCCTAGCAAGGGAAGAGAAGACATTCTCCTACCACATGTAAGGAGCACACAAGCATTTTTACTGACCTGGTCAAACTCCACTATGAAAATTCGCAATGGAATTAAGAAGTAGCTTTGATTTTTTTCTCTCTTTTTAAGGGAATGATCAGCGGAGAAACTAAGTTTGAGCTCAAATATTTCTACCAAAATATGTTAATGGCAATGGGGGACCAAGGAAAGGGTATAGAAGCACAAATGAAACGGGGTCTAAGGAAGCAGGAAGTGTCACTATAAGCATTCAAAATCCTGCTTTATAGCCCAGCATATATTTGACCATTTAAAATGTAAAACTGATATCTTTTCCCACCAAAATCTTCAAGGAAAAATCGTTCCTTCATGAAGATGTGTCAGAGTTAATTAGTTTGCAACCTGGGGAGACCCTGACTATCCTGTGTAGACGGGATGGCCCAAAATCCCCAGTTTGAGATGCACAGGTCTCCATGACAAAATTGAAGATAATTCAGAAAAAAACAAAACAGATTATCTGTTAGCATTCACAGTCAAACGTCACTAGTTTGTTAACTGTTAACATTTACTAGATATGTCAATATGATGTATATATAGTAGAAATGACAAAATGGTTTTCTCACAATGAGATTATAATCCATGAGGGAATAGAGACATTGCTCTGCTACATTTACAATAGATGCAGTGAATTAATTTAAAAAGCCTTCTGTCCCCTTTTCTCTTTGTTTTTTCCAATATATCAGTCAAGTCTTGAACTTGAGCAATCTTTGAACCACCTTTTAAGGGAAAGAATTCTTACAGATACCTGATTTTTTTTTTTTTAAAGATTTATTTATTTATTTAATTTCCCCCCCTCCCCTGGTTGTCTGTTCTTGGTGTCTATTTGTTGCATCTTGTTTCTTTGTCTGCTTTTTTTGTTTCTTTGTCCGCTTCTGTTGTGGTCAGCGGCACAGGAAGTGTGGGCGGCGCCATTCCTGGGCAGGCTGCACTTTCTTTTCACGCTGGGCGGCTCTCCTCACGGGCGCACTCCTTGCGCGTGGGGGCTCCCCCACGCGGGGGACACCCTTGCGTGGCAGGGCACTCCTTGCACGCATCAGCACTGCGCATGGCCAGCTCCACATGGGTCGAGGAGGCCCGGGGTTTGAACCGCGGACCTCCCATATGGTAGACAGACGCCCTAACCACTGGGCCAAAGTCCGTTTCCCAATACCTGATTCTAGAAACATGGAACTAGTATGTTCTGTAACAGTGTTGTCAAATAGAAATATAAAGTGAGTCGCATATGTAATTTTAGGAAAAATAATTTCAAGGATATAGTTGATATAACTCTATACCCAAAATATTATCACTTCAACACGTGTCTTTGAAATCCAATATATATTTTATACATAGCCCATCTCAAAGCCAAATTAATGTGCCCATAGGCACTGATGGGTAGTAACTATGTATTGGACAGTGCCATTCTAGAATATCATATTGCCATGTCCCAAGAAAAAGAAATTTTAATCACATTCCTGATTTAAATTGTCTTAATTTTGCTTTTTTTGTTTTCAATTAAGGTCTCTGAATTTTGGTCTTATTCACAGTTTAATAACTGATTTGGTCTATGATATCCCCCATGAACCCAGGAATTTTAAGAATCTGTTTTATTAAGGAATTACTTTGTCTGAAAGAAATTTATGGATGCTTTTCTCTCAATTTCCCTCCTGGTCTTGATAAGAGACACCTAGAGTTTCCAAGATAAATTGCAAAAGGGGAGAGTGTTTAAAAATCACCGGAGCCTTGAGCTAGTGCTGTGGATACAGTTTTCTCCAATGGTTTCTACCATCTTCCTTCCTGTAGCAGTGGGTACACTGTGAAGGTGTGACACAGCGCCCTCCAGAGGAACCAACAAAACAGCACCAACTACTGAAACCCTCTAACACACACACCTCCCCACCTCCCAGTAGAGACACCCAAACCAAGTATCAGAGTCCCAAGAGCTGGGAGTATCCCAGTTTTCCAGTTCCTCATATTCTGAATATTTAAATCCTTTCTCATTTCCACCAAATTCTTTCCAAGTACATTTTTAAAACTCTCATAATCAATGCCACTGAAGCAACATGAAATGAAAAGTCTGGGAATTGTGTGTAGGCTGCCATGACTTAGCCCATTATTCTCATTTCCTTAATAAAATATATTTTAAAATAATACTCTATTCATATATATATTTATAGAATAAAACAAAAATACATTTTTTATTCAAATAATTAAATAGGTAACCTCAACAAAAGCAATTCTGAACTGTACAAAACCACACAGCAAAAACTTAAAGAAACATTTCTAACCCTGAAATACTATTTCTCCTGTAACAGTCAGCCTTGCCTTCTTAATGCTGGATTGAATATGAGTGCTACATCCAACTTAGGTAACCATGACACTACCAAAATAGATACAAGCAATATACACAACCAAAATCCTGTCAGATTAATCAAGTGGCATTGGAATAAGCATATTACATGGTAATTTCTAATATTGAGAATTTGTATCCATACATAAACTATCAACTGAAATAGATCTTCAGAATGAAATTTCCTAAAATGATTAAAGTAAAATGTGAAACCTCACAGTTTATACAGACAAGAAACACTTGGCTGCAAATGGTTTTATAATTCTGCTAATTAAAAATTATCCCATTTTCACTTTGGATTCATCATATAACAGAAACAGGAATAACCTTACCATGCCAGAAACACAAGCAAATGATTAAAGTTCTTCTCTCAAAAAAATCTTTAAAAGTTGGCAAAACATTTCATTAGGCTACAAATCAAAATCTGTCTGTCCTTGACATCTCTTTAATGTCTTCCAGATTCCACATCTACTTTTTTAAACACTCACTGAATCACTAAGAAATTAAAATATGTTAAAATACCACTCAGCTTGGACCTCTAGAAAAGTCCTCTGATAAAAACTTCAGGTCCTTTCACATGAGCAATGGTCACATAATACCACTCAGGAGATTTATGTTAAGTATTCAATATATTTTATGATAAAAAAAAAATTCCCAGAATTATGCCTTCATCAATAAATCTGCTACATGTAAAGAATATAAATAAATACTAAAAAGGGGCCACCGTGAACTCTCTCTCCTGAAGTTTGCCAAGTAGAAATGGGTACAACTATGAGTAAAAATAAAATCATTTTCAAGCTTCCAAGGTGTTACCAACAAAATATGCTCTAAAGAAGAAGAATTGAATGGCAAGGAGGTTGCCTGACGAGCACGTATTTCTCTGCAAAGCTAATGAACGCAATGTTTACCGCGCATACTTATTTATTTACGCTTCCCTTTCGGAGCCCTCTACGTGCCATGGGAGTCAGTGTGCAGTAATGGCACTGAAATAAAGAGAACCTTCCAACTGCAAGTTACAGCAGTCACTGTGTCAATGGAAACAATGAATCACAGAGACTCAACCTGGGATGAGTTGTGGCAGCACCTTACATGTGTCACCAGTGTGTCATGTGACATGGCTGTTACCATAGTGAGGCTCCATGTTCAGGAAATGTGTGAAGTCTCTTAGAAGGCACCCAGCCATCCCCCCAGTTACCCGTTCCCATAAATGGATTTTGAAATCTTTCTACTGCCGATAACATTGTGATTGGTTTCCGATCTGGGAATCTTGCTGGGGAGAGGGGGAGGAAAGCCACTTGGGGAAGGCAGAAAGAAAATGAAGTGTACCTTCCCCCTGTCTGGGATTGGGGGGTGAGGGGTTTCCGGCACATACAGAACAGCAATATTTTTGAAAGAACTGGTTTGTACTGCTCCAATGGAATAAAAGCAAACTTTTGAAGACAAAGAAAGAGAGGAATTCTGATGTTATTTCTACAATTTCTGTACATTAAAATAAAGTCTGAAGTAAAAGACAACAAACAGTACACCATTTCTTCTGCAGGACACTTGTGAAAGTGACCAGAAAAAAATTATGTGTATTAAGTAAATACAGGAAAATAATCCCGGTCATTTTTATCAAAAACAAAAACAAAAAACCTCCTCTAAATTCCTTACCCAAGTCTCCGACTTTACCGTAGAAATGCTTTCATCAGCTAAAAATAGAAATAAAAATAGTAGTAGATTCATGAAGATGAAAGGATCTACTGCAACTAAAGGACAGTGTGGAATATCTGGCCCATGGTAGGAGCACCATGAGCTGCTACTACAGCTACCAGAACCACATCACTACTAGGTCTACAGTTCCTAGCTGGGAACAAAGGATGCCTATCTCAGTACACTGACTTCAAGGCAAGATTTATGATTCCCTTGGCAGGGGTTTCTGTGTGTGCCAGCTTCCCAGATTTGGAATTTAGGAAGTGGGGTAGGAAAAATCAAAATATTTCCCTACCAAATAAAGACAGTTTTGTCAAAAAGAGGTACCTTTCAAGTGAATTCTTTCTAAACACAGATCCATGCACAAACTACCTCTGCAGCTGTTAGCTGCTGTGGAACACATAACGGGATATGGCTGGGATGGTTGTTGCAGGACACTCAAAGCCCAAAAGAGACAGGAACACCTCAAGGAGCAAGAGATTTTAACAGTTAACACTTGTCAACTGTCCTTGACTATCTGATGGGTTCTTACATCAAAGAAATGGGGTTTTGCAGAATCCTAAATTACCAAACCAAATTATTCAGTGGGAAGCCCCCAGGTGTCAGATTTTAGCCAGGTGTAAGAAATAACTTCCTGGCTCTGAAGGCTGCTTGAGAGAGAATGGATTTCTTCAAGGATAGAAGTTCACTATCCCCAGTTATTCAGATACAATCTGGATGTCCAGCGGTACAATATCAAAGATTAAGGCACATGATGCCTAGAATCAAGAGACAAGCCTCACTATTCCTCTGGACACTGAAATTCTAGGAATCTCTGAATGTATATAATGTATATCAATATATATATATAATATATATATAATGTATATCAATAAGGCACATACCTACACATACATATATACACACAGAGAAATTCACATCCTGGGACACTCTAGGCAAATAATGACAAACTTACTGTATGGACTACAAACAATATTTATTTAGGGTAAACTTTAGGGCTATTATTTACTATGCCAACTCTGTTCTAATGCCTTATATTTATTGACTCATTTAATCCCACTATCATCTATGTGTTATGTGCTATTATTACTTGCCTTTTACAAGCAAGGAAACTAAGCTACAGAGAGATGTAGCTTACCCAAGATTACATAATAAGTGGCAAAGTCAGAGTTCAACCCAACTTGACTGGCCAATATCCTGTGTTCTTCATCACCACCCTTAGCTGTTTATTACATATGAAGGTTTTATATACTTTGGCCCTGAATCCTAGAATAAATTTATTTAACAAAAAAAAAAGTAAACTATTCTATCAAACTGTAAGGCTTTCAACACAATTCTCACTTTTTTGTAGTCTCTTCCTGAACTTTTATCTTTTTATTATAAAAAAAATAGATATGAAAACATATTTGCTTCATAGAGGTTCAGTTTTTCTAGATGTTTATTCCCCAACTGCAATAACAATACGTAAGAATTGTGTGAAGATCATAAATTATGGCTTGCTGACAATAAGAAATCCTTTCCCCTTGGCATCCAAGGTAGTTTTGTCATGATACGTGACAAAGAAAAATTCTTCCAGATTATTCCCTGATACCCTCTCTTGAAGAACACACTTTTCATTTCTCTTCCTTGGCCAGCTTCCACTTCCCTTGCCACATGGTTACCTACACAAGAATTTTCTCCAGCCACCTTCTTCCTCACATACCTTCTCTTATTTGACCACTTGATCCTGTTTCCTACCTTGGCCTTCGTTTTATGAAGATGGTTTGTTGAGGACCGAAGTGTACTCCCCAACAAAAGGCATGTTCTTAATCTTAGTCTGTGCGCCAGTGGGTGTGAGCCATGTGTAAGGAGGACCTTTGGAAATGCTCTTATTAGTTAAGGTGTGGTCTCATTTGTGAATAGAATCTTCAAAGATCCTACCTTGGATAAGGCCACATTTAAGCCGGGTAGGTCTTAATCCACATGACTAGAGAGTTTATAAATTGAGGAAATTCCCACACAGTAAGAGAAGTCAGGAGTAGAAGCCAGAAACCTGAAGAAGCCGGAAGTCAGAGAAAGCCATCGCAGGAGACCTCAAGGACATGACCATTTAACAGAGGCAGAGGCACAGTCAGCGAACCCCAAAGACTGTGGCAAGCCAGTACCAGAATGCCACAGAGTCTAAGAAAAAGAATACCCTTGCCAACAACTTGATTTGGGACTTCAGGCTTTTAAAACTGAGCCAATAAATTTCTGTGGTTTCAGCCAACCAACTCGTTGTGTGGCATTTATCATTGCAGCTCCAGCAAACTAAAGATGATGCCCCACTCCAGGAATTCTCTCTTTTCCTCTACCTGTTTACAATACGAAAGATGAACATCTTCAGGAAAGAGGAGAGGGAGGACACTGACTAGAGGCATCTTCTTTACAGAATGCTCACACTCACTTTTGATCATTTTTGCACTCCAGAGATTTCTTTAGAGAAAATCCATTAACATAAAATATGTCTCCTGGTCTTGACTCTTCCCTCATGATAAAATAAGAGAAATGTAAAAGAAAATTTCCCACTTTAGTAATTCAAAACCATCTCAAAGAGTTTTGCAATACCCAAGCACCACTTGTACAATAATTCCCGTATTTTTCTTTAACCCTTAACATTTTCTCAATGTTACATTTAAGGAACTGTACCTGAGAAATCATAGACTTTGTGTGCTAATTCTATTGTTTCTAACATATATTTAAAATGACACATGAGTCTTCATTTTTAAAAAATGCTATTTGTGTCTCCTAGAAAATCCCCTGTGAATGCCACTAGTGAGACATGCAGCACAGTGTAGAAAACGCTGGTTTTGAAGAGAATACAGGATTATCATCACTTTTTTTACTTTCTTTCCCTTTCACTTCATCTTTCATCTCTAGCCTCATTTCTACTTCTAGTTATATATTTCTCTTACTTTAAACAAAAGGGGAAAATCTCACTGAATCACTCTAAGTCAATAAACAACCCAATTACACAGAACAGCATACCTCAAGATGAGAACTGAACAAAAGCTAATGACATGATTTCATCAGAAACTGGGACACGAGTGAACAAATGATGACGCTGAAACATCAGAGCTAGAACAGAGAACTGAATCCTCAGCATTGCTTCATACTATATCTTCTTCTAGAACAGGACCGCACAAAGCACAGTCTAAGGGCCAAATCTACCTGTCACCTGTAAGCTAAGAATGGTTTTTAAATTCTTAAATGGTGGGGAGAGAGGGAAAATAATATCATTTAATGTCACATGAAAATTACATGAAATTCAAATTTCAATGTCCAGAAATAAATTTCATTGGATACGGCCACGCCTATTTGTTCCTACACTGCCTATGGCTGCTTTCGCACTATAATGACAGAGCCAAGTTGTTGCAACACAGACCCTGTGCCAGCAAAGCCTAAAATTTACTATCTGGCCCTTTAAGGAAAAGTTGGCTAACTTCTGTTACAGACAGAACCTAGATTAGCCTCTGGTCAACACACAGACATGCAAACCTGATTATCTTTTTAACTATAAAAGTTTTCCAAAAATACCCCACAAAAATAGAGAGAACAGCACAAAGAACCTCCAGCTACCCAGTCTCAGGACCAGATAAAAACTCTTTTTAATAACTGGCATGCTGGCTAGAAGTACCCACCAATCAGTACCGACACCCACAGACCATTCCACCCCCCAAGGCTTAGTTCCCCAAACTGCTCATGCAATTCCACAGACTAAAGCCACCATGTGAGTACACTATCCTGATATCTTTTTGAAGCAGCAATATTATTAACAATTAAAAAGCCACCACTACTTTATCTTTTAATATGCATATCCACAGTCAGATTGTAACAGCGTCTAGAGATTGACAAGAAATGACTGAGTGTATTGGCTCCAAAAGAGACACTAGAGTTGATCAGTAAATAATACACGTTTTTTGAATCTAATTGCATATTTACTCTTGTCAACTCTCATATACTTAGGTGACAGAATTCTTTTTCAAACATCTATGTAAAAACTCTAATACCGATTTTTAAAATGTTTTTAATAACAAAACAAAAAAAAACATCTCTAGGATGTCTGATAAGGTTTAACTGATAGCCACCAAAGAGTGCCACCTGGAGCATTAACTGCTACAGCTTCCACATTCCCAGTATGTCGGGGTATTTGCGAATGTCTCAAAAAGGTTAAAATACAGTTGCAAGGAACACAGATCTAGTGCTGAGAAAGCTCTCCCTCACTAAACTACAGGCCTGTGTCTGGGCATGGGCCCAGGAATCTGTATTTACCATGCTTCCCAGGCAGTGCTTGGAGTACACTTTGAAAATCATCACCCCAAGGACTTGGAGGCAGGGGAGAAGCAAGTCTGATGGGCCCTGAGATCAGGTCTCCTGTACTCCTCCTCCAAATGCTGCCCCCAGAAGGAGGAGAGACCGTCTACAACAGGTGTACCAAGCTCAATCACGTTAGCTATTGACCCTGCTGGCGTTGTTTATAGTTGGTCAGGGAGTGCTTATATGTCAAGTAAAGTCATTTTATTTGTCTTGCCCAGAAAATTACTTCCATTTTCAGCTGATTAGGTTAGCATCTCCCTGTCCTAAGAATCTTCACGTCAATTAAATTACACCAGCAGCTGAGGCCAGGCAGGGGTCATATGGAAAGAAGGGGGAAGGAACCCTGCAATTGGTACTTAAACCACTAGAGTAGACAGGGAGCTAGATAAGACCCCCACATTATCATCAACATCATCATCACTACTACCACTACAGAAGTCTTCAAAAATATGCAAAAGTAGAGAAAGTAATACAGTGAACCCCATATACCCATCACTCAGATTCTAGAATTATCAAAGTCTTGTCCCACTTTTTCTTTTCTAAATAACTATAAAGGAAGCCACAAATGACATGTCATTTCACCCTTACATAATTCAATATGTATCTCTAGAAAATATGAAGAGAAAAGCCCCCTAAATAGTGACTGAATGTATATTTCGCTTAAAAAGTTCCACAGACTTGAAACTAACCTCTTGGCCTTCAACCCAGAAGTCCGTCCTGGAAGGGGAGAAGCCCCTGCGGTCCAGATAATGGGCCTAAAGGGCCTGGCCAAGTGGCAGGACTCGCCTCGCCCTCACCCTGCGACTGCAGGGGGGCCAAGGTTTTCCCTCCCAGCACCCATTCTCTTGAGCAGCTGACCCACGCGTCCTCTGAGGTTCTGTTCTAGAGGTCCAGGAAGAAACCCAGCTGCTGAGGTGTCAGGGACCGAGGGGCCACCACCAGGAGTGTCTTTACTTCCAAAGAGGACTGAAGAAAGCAGGCAAGGCTGGGCCCCAGGGCACGGAGCACTGAGATTTAGAGGGAAGAAGGCATTCCTCTTCTTATTCTTTTTTTTCCAACAATTTAGGAGCTTATATTTTGGTGGTTGCTTTTGTTTTCTTAGGGGGTACCAGGGATTGAACCCAGGACCTTGTATATGGGAAGCAGGTGCTCAACCACTGAGCTATATTGGCTCCCCGGCAGTCCCTTTTATAACACTGGCTCTCTAAAATCCTATCTGTAGATTAACCTGCAGTTTTAGATGAGCTGGATTCCATTTCTTTCATAAATTCCATGATAAAACTCAAAATCTTCCCTGCCTGAATCCAAAAGAAGGCCCTTAAAGAACGAATGGAACTATGCAAGGAGGAGGAGGGAGTGTGCTGAGACACAGGCTTTGAAAATGGTCTGCTCTGAGTTGTGAGCAAGCCCCACTTCAAACACTTGCTACATGATCCCGAGCTGAAGACTTAAGCGCTGAGTCTCTGTCTTCTCAACGACGACAATAATAATATCCAGAAAAGAGAGCTGCTGTTAGGATTAAGCGAGGTAACTAATGTGATTCATAAACCAGGGTAAGAAAAATAAGTGGCAGGGAATGGCGTTCTGATTATTTATTATAATCATTATTTAAATCTCCTAGAACAGAAGGCGGGATGACAATATTTCATTCAATGGGCCAGTTTCAAACTAATGGTTGTGGCTACACAAAACAGTATCTAGAGAAGATCCAAAGGCACCATCAGCACAGGCCATGTTCCAGGCCCACCGCTTTTTACATCCTTGACCGAAATCAACCATGTGAATATGGACCCAAGAGGTTGACAATTCGTGTTCACCCACAATCACTTTCCAGAACTACCTCTCTCTGTTCCATCTGATTACCAACACCAACACAAATAATAATAAACTAAACAATACACTGAAATGAAATGCAAATGTTACATTAATTGATAGCTGAAATGTACTAATTGCTCATTTTTCCTTAAAAACGAATTAAAAAGAATGCAATTCTCAACAGGGTAGCTCTGCAGTCTGTACATAAACTGAATAAAGATTTAGTTCTCTTAGCCACTGTACATTACTTGATCCAAAAGAACAGAGACCAAAATATTTTCAAAAACAACATGTAATAGAGTTGAAGTTCCTAGAATCTTTACATCACAGAAGGTATCATTTGAAAAATAATAGCCGAATGTCTTTCTCCCTAGCTCAACTTGCTTCATTGTATTGATTAAAAAAACAAGATTAATATGCAAAAGGAAATTGCAAGAAACTTGCCTGGCACAGGTCAGCACCTGTTCTGAATGTACCCTCCCCCTTTTAGAAAGAAACTGCACTCAGGGAGTGAAAGTCTGGGTTTGAATTCTCACCCCACCACTTCCTTGCTATGCTAGAGCCCTCCCCTGACACACAGGTAAAATCAGGGTGCGGGAAAGTATTGGTCCCATCTTTTCTAAAGCTATGTAAATGGATAAAACACTATACAACCATAATGTTTCAGACACAGACACCAAAACCAGAAGGTAAGAAATAACAAAAAACAAACAAACAAACAAAAAAAAAAACTACCTAACAAATCTTACAAATCCAGTACCATAAATCTAATTGCTTACACATTCAGGTAATGATCGGGCATAAGATTCTTTCATTAATATAACAAGCAGGTACTGATTAGTCACGGTTGCCAGATATTAGGGTAAGTATTGGGGATATCAAAACAAACTACAAAAACTGGTCAAGAGCTACTTGCCTTACATATTGTTTTATTTTATTTTTTAGAGATTTATTTTTTATTTATTTCTCTCCCTTTCCCCCCCCCCCCCCCCAGTTGTCTGCTCTCTGTGTCCATTCGCTATGTGTTCCTTCTGTGACCGCTTCTATCCTTATCAGCGGCATGGGGAATCTGTTTCTTTTTGTTGAGTCATCTTGTGTCAGCTCTGTGTGTGTGTGGAGCCCTTCTTGGGCAGGCTGCACTTTCTTTCGCGCTGGGCAGCTCTCCTTGTGGGGCGCACTCCTTGCACGTGGTGCTCCCCTAAGCGGGCAACACCCCTGCGTGGCATGGCACTCCTTGCGCACATCAGCACTGCACATGGGCCAGCTCCACACGGGTCAAGGAGGCCCGGGGTTTGAACCTCAGACCTCCCATGTGGTAGGTGGATGCCTTATCCATTGGGCCAAGTCCACTTCCCCATATTGTTTTATATAAATGGTGAATTTGTAAGTTTGCCTACCACTAGGAATGGTGACATCCAGCTGCACTATGTTGGGAGTGACTCTGAAGCCACCTCCATGCTCAGAATGGGATAAAATGGGAATAATCAGTGATGTCTCCCAGGGGCGAGGGAATGGGTCAAGGAGCATAAAATCGAAAGTGTGTCAAGAATGTCTGCCACCCTTGATTTAGGCAAAGTGCTTGGTGCTTTGTGTAGTGTCATGTGAACAAAGCCCTGTCCAACACGTTATAAGTTTACTCGCTAGTGAATCTGTACGTCCAGAAAAATGTGTGTATAATCCCATAAGGGGCTTAGAGAGGAATGGAAATATCTGCAATATAAATGCAGATTACCTTTATTACACAGTTGGATCATATTCTCATTCCTGGACTAATTTCCTAATCATAAAACCTATATTCAATTTTATAAATAGCATACACAAAGAATCATAAATTCGGTTAATGCAGAAATTTTACAGATTTTTAAAAATAAAAGTGAGAAAAGGCTGCTTTAGAGCAAGTATCTGCAAGAACAAAAAGGGTTCTTTCCTTGAAGATAAGTTTTTTCCCTCTGACTCTACCTCCTTGGGGACATAACTGGAGAAGAAATAAATTTCACAGTTAATATATATGAAGTAACATGTTTAACATTATCCAATGAATTTATATCTATGAACACCATATAAATTTATCGCACATAAACTGTCATCTCCAACAGAATTCATTAAAACAATGTTATAGCTTCTGCATTAAATGCAATCTTCTAATTGGAATTCAATCTTACAATAAGTAGTTGGTGGATTTCTTAAAATTGACAAATGGAGTAATTCATTAGCTTGTCTCACAGTTTTGTCTGAAACATTTAAAAGTACAATTGTCATAGGGATTGGCTAGCTACTGCTGTTGAAGTACTGGGGGGAGATGTTTCCTTCATGATCTTCAAAACTCCTCCTGTTGCCTCTGATGGGCAAGGATGGACACTTCCACCATTCTGAATTACTATATTACTAACATATTCTATTACCTCCAAGTAAATGTCACGTTAATTTCAGACAATGGTTTCCACCTTGACCCCTTGCCAATTAGCTATGGTAGAAAATATTCAGCCAATTATGTTATCTGTATTAGGTTAAAGACTGGAGAGAGAGGCAAAATAAATGCTGCGAATATACTTTGGAGATAAAACGTAAGCTGACACTGTGCTCGTGTGCTGAAGCCCGAGTTATACGATCTGATAGGCAGCTGCCAGCACTCATAACTGCTTATTAAATCTAGCCTCTCTTTATGGTGTGAGTGAAGATCTGTATTTTTACCAATATTAGGTTCATTGTGTTATGAAAGAGACCAAAATACTTAAGATCATTCGCTTCAGCTTATAAAACATATTATGTAGTTTATTAAATTGTTAAAATTACTTTTCAAAGTCAAAATTTCAGGGACTTGAAGTTGAAGCACAAGGTGGCTCAGCTGGCTGACAGTCTGCTGCCCAGAAGGGGCGGCCATCGGCCGCTTTTCCTGTCCCCTAGTGCTACCCCCACCTCATCTTGGAAGCTGCACCATCACCGCACACCTCGAATTGACGGCAAAAATCCAAACTCTTGAGTTTTCTAAAAGAGCAAGGAGTTTCCCAGCCACAAGATAGCAATATCAAGTCTAAAGTGAGATGAGTGTGTTTCCCCATGTTTTTACCTCTTCCTAGAAATCAAAAAAGCTAGGAATCTGATTATGGAGAGCAAAAGAGGAACAGATGGCAAATAAGGGAATAAGGGAATACCACTGGAGCCAAAACAGTGTCAGGGGATACTTAAACCCTTACAACAGGTCCACCAGCAAAGGACAGTTTGTCGGCAGGGACAGTGCAAGACAGAGAGTGACAAACAAACTGGCATATTCGCCGTCTCCAGTCACCTCTTCTCAGGAAAACTCTATGCAAATCCAGGCTATTATTATCACCTTTATTAATAACATGGTGACTAAGTGCCTATTAAATATGCAGCAGCCTTAGTCACCCTTCACTCTTGAAGTTTTGTGATATTCATCATATACATACCGGTATCAACTAAAGCTTCAAGCAGGGACAACAGGAGCCAGCTGCGAGTCCCTGCTGGTGAATTAGAGAACACCACTGCTCAGAGACTAGAGTGCTTAGCCCCTGTTTCTCTGTATCCTGCCCTAAGTTATCATGAAAGTGTGGTTATTATCATCAACATAAATCAAGCACATTACCCATTTTCTGGCCTTAAAATTTTGCCCTAATGATCTGTTTGTGGTAACATTTTATCTTACAGTTTCATTTCCTTGCATTTGAATGAGGCAATTTGTCGTTCTGGCTACCTTGGCCCATGGCCAGCCATGCCCCTGGTCCACTGCAAGGAGGCTTCCCATGGAACACTTCACTCAGAATTAGGGTTTACTGCAAGCCTAAAGACTCCAAATTATCAGCCGTAAGAATTAACTTGTCCCTCTTCTGGTTACCCAATAAACTATAAAGTCCTAAAAGCCATAGGGTTATGAATGAATTTTTTAAAAATTCTTTTCCATTTATCCAAAGGTAACAGTTTTGAGATCCTGGCTTTATAAAATGCCCTACTCCACAAAGCAAATTCCAGCTGCAGTGGTTGTGTTGGATTGTTGTTGCTGTTGAAAAAAAAAACTGTTTTTTATTGAAGAAGGGGGAGAAAGAGAGGGACCAAGCGGTGGGAAGAGAATATGAAAATGTCTGAGGAATGGGAAGGGAGGAAAAAGAGAAAGTACAAGATAGGTTAAAGTGTGTTTTTCTGGCACAGACCTAGGTTGAACTTTTTTTTTTCCTATCAATTGAGGCAATTGATTACAAATATAAATAAACTTACTTTTATTGATGCTTTTTAAAAACATTTATTTTGCTAACCTATATATGTTTCCCATTTTATCCATTGTTAAGCATACAATTTTAGTGGCATTAATTACTTTCACAATGTTATATGACCCCTGCCAACATCCATTACCAAAACTTTTTCGTTACCCCAAACAGAAACCCTATGATGAATGAATTTTTGACAATGGAATAGCTAACTAGCTATCAGATACATAATACATGGAAGGCCAGGTTATTACATCACCTACAAGGAGAAGAAGGGAGGGAGAGAATTATGGCTTTGAGTCAACCTTGGAGGTGTGCCCTGAGGAAAACTGAGGAGGAGAAAAAATCAGAACACATGCACCAACTCATCAGATTTTGTATACCTACTTCCTACTAAAAACACAGCAAAGGAAAGTTTATTACAATCTGATAAATATAAAACACTTCCTTATTTAAAAGAAAATGGTATGCAACTGGGCCTAAGAATACTTTTTAGCAATTCAAAAGAGATAACATTTTCCTTATAGTTCTTTAGATTGATTTTTCAAACACTGGGCCTTACCCAATTGAAATTAATGAATAAAATAAGCATAGTCTTCAATAAATCCATTCATGTGGTTTTGCTAAATTTCATACATCAATTTTATGACCGTGAGATTGAGTCAGACTCTCTCAATACTGAAGACAGAAATGACAGGTAACCTAAAACCTGAGTTTGTTGCTATTTCAATACCTTCCAAATTCCAACCACTTCTATGAATTCTTATGTCTACCAGACTTTCTTTTCAACTCAACTCTGCTCCCCAAATATGAACTATTTCTTAACATACTATCTGCTCACTACCCACAGATCATTCACTAAAGTCTATCATAGCTTCAGAACGATGGAAAATCCTGAGGAGGACTTCATAGGTGAGAAAACCGAAGGACTAGCCAAGACCATCCGGTATGATGATCGAAGACCTGTAACAATTCTAAAATTCCCCATTTTCGATTAGATTCTATCAGTCTCAGTTGCTTCGTTTGTAAAATGAAAGGATTTAAATAGTTAATTTCCAGAGTGGTGTTAGCCCTGACAGGAAGGAATTCTCTAACCCACCTGGCTTTTTTTAAACAGAGGAAACCAAACCAAAGAGAGACTAACTTGCCCCATGCTAGATAACTGTTAGGTCTTCCAATTCCCAATTCAGTGCTCTTCTTCCTTCATTACACTTCCCTCCATTAAATAAAATCTATTTCTATTACAATGCCACTAGGGCAAATAAGATGAATTTATGCCAATGGTCTTTTCCCATTAAATGCCATCCAATACAAAAAAGTAAATGGCTCCCCATAAGTTGACCTCATTCTCTGAGCAAACTACCATGGAATGATGTCAGAGTTTTTACATAAAACACCTGGCCTCAACCAATCATTGGTCACTGACAACAGCAAGTTATAATTATTCATTCATAGCTAAAGGGGGCCTAACAATTTCTGAGGAACACAAAAGACACTAGATTAATATAGAAAATACACATAAGTGAAAAAAGATGATCATGCCCCTTCTAAATGCCCCTAAAATTATGAATTATGAATATTCTAATGAGGTAAACTATGATACAGGAAAAACATATGCCCAAAAGTCTTTCAGAAAATCTTTCAGAGCTCAAAGTTTCCAACCCTTTGATTTTTAAAAGAGCGCTAATAACGTGGAAGGCTTGGGATGGAATCTTCTCAATCAATAAATCAGACTTAAATATTACCCAAACACTCAAGATGAGATAATTATAGTCTTATTTCATGGTGGTACTATTATTTATCACCAAGTTGTAACATAAAAAGCCTTCCATGTATGATTGAAAAGAACAAGTAAACGAAAAAAGTTCTGCTATGTCATAGTACACCTTTTATAAACCCTCAGATCACTCTATCCGTTGTCGAAAAAGGTTATACCAGAAAACAATGATGAGTGGGTTCCTTCTTTCAAAACAAGCATCTTTCATCATCAATGGACAATTATCTGTAGGGGCTCAGGATTTTATGTTTCTTGCACTGTGGGGGACCCTTTCAGCAAACTTTTTTCCTGTGGCTTTCAGACAAATAATCGTAAGCATTCACTCACCCTTTCGGCTAGCAGGCATCACATCCATCCATTCATGGCCGACAGCAGACTGGAGAAGGGATCACCATTGCCCAAATGATTCGTTTGGAAACTGGAATGTTTGTCAGCGAAAGCTCCTGGAACACTGCAACACAAAAATATTTTTTACACATAACTAAGATGTAACTTCTAAAACCACCACTTCCTTAATCTTGAAAACAGCAAGACAGACATATAGTCTAGAGGTAGGGGAAAACACCCTTCAAACAAGGGTATGTCAATATACCCATCAAGTGTGATGCTGTAAAATATGAACCGGAAATTCTGTTTTGAAAGATATGTTTACCAATTACTTCAACCATACACGAAAAGGTTGCTATTTGTTATAAGCCTTGTACCAAATATTTTTAATATTTTAGCATTACAATAATACCACATCCTACCATAAACTGTTCAGGTAACGATAAACCTTTAATGCAAATCTTAAACGGATAATTGTACCATTTCTTACTAAGTAAAGATCATTTCCATAGAATGAAAAAACATGAAAATATTAAATAGTGATTAAAAATGTCCAACAGTCACACAGTACTATAATTGTAAAAATAATAATAATGAACATTAAAACCAGTAAAAGGGAAAGCGGATGTAGGTCAAGCATTTGGGCACCCACCTACCACATGGAAGGTCCCAAGTTCAGTTTCTGGTGCCTCCTAGACAAAGATGAGCAAGATAGCAAGCTGGCATGATGGGCTGATGCAACAAAATGATGCAACAAAGAGAAAACACAATGAAAGATACAACAAAGTAGGGAGCAGAGGTGGCTCAAGTGATTGAGCCCCTCTCTCTCACATGGGAGGTCCTGGGTTGGGTTCCCAGTGCCTCCTAAAAAGAAGACAGGCAGACACAGAGAAAGCACAACAGACAGACACAGAGCAGATAGCAAGTACAAAAACAATGGTGGGGTGAGGGGAATAAATAAAATAAATCTTAAAAAAAAAAAAAAAAAAACAGTAAAAGAAGTATTCATGATTATTTTCCCCAAAAATAATTTTAATTTCATTCTAAATACAGTTATGAATTACATAAGGAGTGACACACATGGAGATATTTTCACCAAAAAAGAACACACTGTGTAATAGGTAGACCTCAAAATTGAGAAGCCTGAATTCTGGGCCTGGCTGTTATCACCAGTCAGGTGTGTGGTCCCAGGAGGGCCATTTAATGTCTCAGGACTCCAGCCTCTTCATCTGCAAGGTCAGGCAACATTAGCAATAATCTCCCAGTCTCTTCCACCACTAAGCATCTCTGTATTTTTTTTTTTTTTTTACAAAGCATATACATTTTCTAAATAACCTGAACTATTAGCTTCTTTTCCCTGATTAAATAGAAAATTTTTTATCATAAATCACTCTTAAGCCATACTACCATTAACATCAAAGATGTGCTGTGGGCAGAGAGTTTTGCAAATCCTGAGAAGAATTCTCACCCTGGAATGAGTGTTCAACCCTTAGCAGCTAACAGCATCCCCTGGGTGTCCACCTACTACTCTCCACAGTTCCATTTCCTGCAAAAATCTGTCTGAATACATTCTAGATCCTTAGTGTGCATAAAAATTACCTGGAGAGCCTCTTAAACTACAGATTCCTGGATTCCCCCCACCCTCCCCCCCACCCCCAGAGATTCTGACTGAGTAGGTCTGGAGCAGGACTTGGGGTGCTACACTTCGGACAAGTCCCCGGGGGATGTGCATGCCATCATATATAGGCAACACTAGGAGTCCAAATCACAAAATCCCATTCTCCAAGCCCCAGCCACCCTTGAGGACTGGGAAGCACTCCCAAGGCTCAGAAATGTACCCCCACGCTCGACCCCCAAAGCTACAGGTCTATATTGTGTAGCAAAAAGAACTGGGGTGAGGTTGCTCACCGCCTTTAGAATAAAATCCCAACTTTCTTCCTTGGCCTAGAAGGTCTTGTATCATCTGGTCCCCCCCCGCCGTCACCTCAAGCCACCAACCCAATCCCTAACTGCAGTGCAGATCTAGTGGCCTTCCTTCTGTTTCTAGCCAACCAAGTGTTTTCCTGCCTCAGGGCTAGTGCACTTGTATTCTAGCTCCCCAGAATGCCAAGAACCTACTCCTACACCATGGGCTCCTTCTCACCATTGTGTCTTGGGGACAAAGGTCACTTCAAGAGGCCTATCCTGACCAGCTACTTAAGTTATATCCTCAGAGTTATCTTCAATTAATATCATCCCACTCACTTACTCCACAGTCTCGCTATAACTCAAAGAAAATTTTTTTTCTTATTTATTCAGTTATCTTCCCCACTTGTATATAAGTTCCATGAGCTAAGGGATGTGATGGTTAACTTAATTTAATTTTTTAGTTTTATGTACTTCCCCCCCCCCCCAGTTGTCTGCACAGAGCAGACACATTCGATATGTGTTCTTCTGTGACCACTTCTATCCTTATCAGTGGCACCGGGAATCTGTGTTTCTTTTTGTTGCGTCATCTTGTTGTGTCAGCTCTCCGTGTGTGCGGCGCAATTCTTGGGCAGACTGCACTTTCTTTCACATTGGGTGGCTCTCCTTACGGGGTGCACTCCTTGCACTTGGAGCTCCCCTACACAGGGGGCACCCCTGCGTGGCACGGCACTCCTTGCGTGCATCAGCACTGTGCATGGACCAGCTCCACACGGGTCAAGGAGGCCCGGGGTTTGAACCGCAGACCTCCCATGTGGTAGGCAGACACCCTATCCATTGGACCAAGTCCGCTTCCCCCTTATGGTTAATTTTATGTGTCAACTTGGCTGGTCTATGGTGTCCAGTTGTTTGGTCAAACACTAATCTGGATGTTGCTGTGAAGGTACTTTGTAGATGTGGTAGCATCTACAACCAGTTGACCTAAAGTAAAGGTGACTACCCTCATAAGGTAGGTGGACAGCATCCAATCATTTGAGAGCCTTAAGAGCAAAAACTGACGTTCCCTGGAGAAGAAGAAATTCTGCCTCAAGACAAGAACAGGATGAAGCTCCGTTCTCCACGCCCCATGAGCCTTCAGACCCAAGGAGTGTTACCAAGGCTCAGAGAGGCTCACCAAAGCTACCGGTGTTATATCACACAGCAAAAAGAAATGGGGTGAAGTTGCTCGCCATTTTTAGGATAAAATCCAAACACCTGGAGTTTCCAGCCTGCTGGCCTTCCCCCCAGATTCTGGACTTGCTAGCCCCCACAATCACATGAGCCAATTCCTCAAAATAAACCTCTTAAAATATATACATATATCCTATTGGTTCTGTTTCTCTGGAGAATCCTGACTGATACAAGGGAATTTCCTGTTTTTGTTCAAAACTTCAAGAAAATGCCTGGCTCATAGCAGATACTTGATATATCTACTGAATGAATAAATGAATGAACAACTGAAAGAATTCTTCAGCATCCTGTAAAAATATAGTTGTCATTTACTGAAAACTCACCATGACCTGCATACTTTTTCAAACAATTTGCAACCATTATTTCATTTTATCCTATTCTTGCAACAAAGCCATGGTATACACAATTATTATAAGTTCAATTTGAAGATAAATTGAGTCATAGATAGTAACTTGCCCAAGATCACACAGTAGCACAGACTTGACTCTATAAAGCCTGTGCTCAAAAGAACAGCATATTTTTCAGGCCAATACACTAATACAAAAATTTTGAGTACCTTCACTGTACAAGATACCCTTCTCACTCAAGCATGCTCAAGTGAGCTTTGGCTGTGAGATCTTAAACACGACCCTTAATCTTTCTGAACCTAAGCATCTGTTTACACAGGGAAAGGGCTAAACTATGGCAGCTGCCCCAACCTCAAATGCCCACCATGACCAGCCAGATAGTGCAGGTGAGTGAAGTATGCCAGGTGTAAGGTAACATGGGAAGGTGAGGAACATGGAAACTAGAAGACCTTGACTTTCCCTACCACAGGAGGTGGCCACAGAGTTTCACCAGCCAATTATTGCCACGTAGGAACATATAAGTCCAGGGCTTAATCAAGCTTTCAATTCTACAAATGAAGACAGCAATCCATATTTCTATTTTGTGAAATGTCATTGTTTTTCAAAGATGGTAGCTAAGTTTTCAATTGTATATACTGAAAAACAAAACCCAAAAAACCTTGTAACCCCTGTACCAAGTGATTGCTTAGATCACCCCAGCCTCCAGTTCTATTACTCTACAAAAGTTCAGAAGCACTGAGGTGCTATACGAATGAACAGAAGACCACGCAGTAGGTGTCTGGGCAGATGAGAGGTCTCTAGAGGAATTCTCTTAAGCAGTTTTTGAAGGAATGAAGAAACTGGAAGACAGGAGGAGATGGCACACCACAGGTCAGAAGAGGCCAAGGCCTGGGGGAAGAAAGTAGGCAAGTCACCAGCAGAGAACAGTCAGGGAGGAGAAAGAGAGCTGGGGAGGAATTTTCATTCTGGACTGGAGTAGCCCCACAGGTTTCACAGCTATTACATGAACCGGTCAAACAACGCTCTAAGTGTAAAGGTATGGTCGTTACTGCTGTCTGGCTCAGCTTCCCAATACATTAAAGTAGCCAGGCACCTCCAAAAATAAAGGCAGAATCACCACTGTGGTTTATAGAAATTTTTTTCTATTTGTGTGTGTATGTGTTTTGTTAAGAGTCCAACAGACCCAGAGCAGAATTCCATCTCCACCGAGCTCTACAACTTCGGCCAAAATAGCCTCTGAGCTCTAGAAATGAAAAACATAGCAACTGAAATATTAAAAAACAAAACAAAAGAAAAAAACAGAAGAGAAGATAAATATCCAAATAAATTATCCAGAATGCAGCTCAGAGACAAAACTTGTCCACCTAGAATTGAACACTCCAAAAAACTAACTTCTAAAAATGAGCATGAAATAAAGATCTTTTCAGACAAACAGAATTTTATCATCTCTCTAAAGAGCATTCTAAAGGATGAGTTCAAGGCAAAAGGCAAATGATTTCTGGAAGAAGGTTCTCCAATATAAAGAAAGGGGAGTCAAAATAATGAGGAGTCTGTAAGTAAATGAAAGGTAAATTCAGTATCAAAACAAGACACAGGTCTCAAAAATTTAAAAAAAACTCAACAGCCTAGCAGCCCCATCGCTTTCTCTCTCCCCCAAGTTCCCTTATTAGTTATATGGCAGCAGCATCAATCACCAAGCCCTTGTTTACAAACATCCGTGTACAACTGAAGCACTTGCCAGAAAGGCAGAATCCTGGACTCTACAGTCCAGAGATTCCCAATCAGGTCCCTGCAACCTGCATTTCTAACAGATACCCTGGGAAATTCTGATGTACATGGGTGGGCCCTCCTCTCTCCTCTGAAGAGTGCTGCAGTGCTATCTAAACACTGCGGAGCAAGGAACTCTGAGGTTACAGGAGGTTATAGCTGCGACAACAGCAGGCCTCTGTCCTCTTCCTCTTCACCAGAGCCCCAGAGGGCACCCTGCCTCAGGAGGTCAGCCGTATCCAGGCCTCAATCCTGCTAATCAAGAGCTGCAATAGATTAAAAGCCCATTAAAATATTTTAGAAAAAAGCCTAGAAGTGCTGAAACATTAATTGTGCCATATTCAATCTGTTTTCCTAGAGACTTGAAAAGCCAGATTACCATCTTGGGGGACATTAGAAAGGAGGCCGCTTTCTCCCTTGTCAATTTACATATTTAAAAATGCACATGTTCTCTCAGAGGCTACTACCCAAGCTCTCCAAATCCCGTGGCTACTGCAAGTGCCCAGTCTGACCATGGGGAAAGAAGACTGTGAAGCTATGGGGGCCTACTCTGTTTTTTTTTGAAGTAAAGGAACCAAAAGCCCAGGGCCTATTCTTGCAGAAAAGCTCCAAGAATAGGTAGAAGCTGCAAGAGGACAACAATGATGCTTTCTTGTTTTGTTCTTCTGTTTATTTTTCCCATAAGCGATCCTTACTGGGTACAAGAGTCTGCAGGGAGTGGAAAGAGCAGCTGTGGTTCCCTAAGGCCAAGGCCTAGCAATCAAGTTGTTTACCAAATAATGCCAGGCACCGGGGAAAAACAACAGCTCAGGCAGCATATGCATCTGTTTTTCAAAAACAACCTCCCCAAGTCAGGGGCTGCTGAGGAACCTCCCTGCACAGCTGGGAAGAAAACCTGGAAATTAAGGGCATAAACTGCCTCTGGTGTAGGCCTCCACGCCTCAAAGCAATCCTTTACTCCCTGTCTAAAAGGGAGGATTTGGAGTCTGCAGCCGGGAGAACATGAAGCAACAGATCGATGTGGACCACGTGCTCATGACAGGCGTTTCCAAGCAGCTATAGGAGCCATCTGAGCAGGGGGCCCTCATTTGCTGAGCCTCCTATGCCTCTCAGACACCCAGCAGTGGGTGCAGGGCTCATAAAACAAAGAGTGCAGGGCTGAGTCCCCAGAGTTTCTGCTTTGCTGTGTCCAGGATGGGGTACCAAGCACTTCTACCAATTCCCGAGGGACTCTGGTGCTGCTAGTTCAGGGCCCGCCCTTTGGCTCTAAAGCTAATCCTTCCTCCGATTATCTGGGAATGCCATTCCCACTGTGACCTCTCCAATGGACTGCCTGGGTGAGTGGGGCAGTGTAGCACCCAAAGGAGCTCACAGAACGAAACACATTCCCTGGTTTTCCTGTCTGCGTCTCCAGGCCTCTGCCCGCCACCTTCCGCTCTGCTGTGTCCCCGGAGGCTGCCCTGTGTGGCTGCAGCAACGGGCCCCTCATCCTCTGGCTTCCAACTGGGTTCAGTCAGTCGGGGGTCTCAGGACAGAGGATGGAGTATTCATTCCCCTGGGCCTGCTCCCACTGGGCTCTGCAAGTTGACTCCCACCCTCTACAAAAGGCCATGTATTCCCCTTACTATTATTCTCCCAGGTTCCAGAGACCCTGTCTTGGGTCCCCGAGGCCTGGGGGTAAAAGTCATATATCTCCTGCAGGGACCCTGACTGAGATAAGAACCAAATTCAATGTGTTGCCCACTGGATCTACCTTGATTTCAGAATGCTAAATCTTGTATTTTATATGAACCCATACTATATCTATATAAACATATATATATGTTTACATGTCTATGTGCATGTGTGTATACATGTATAATATAGAGTACATATATATATAAACATATAATCTTCATTTTTAAAAAAAATAATGCAGTTAAATCGGATTGGTCCAAACGCCTGGAAGCCCAAGGCCAAGGCCATCCACGTAGTTTGCACAGGTTCTGGTCCCGCAGGCCCCAAAGAATAGCAGGTCCACTTTGTCTAACCAGTTACACAACCTGAGAGGAAGGAGCACTTTTGTGAGTGCTTCAATCCTTCTCTAATTTACTAACTTAGTTTCCTTTGTTGCAAATAGTACCAAAATAGAAAGGGAACAGAAGTGGGTGGAGCGGGCTCCATCATCAACCCCTGTGAATAACTTTCTGACAATACTGAACCCGGTTCAAAAAGCAAGTCGGCTGCAAAAATCCTCATACGAAAGGTGTGTGTTGTCAGCTCATAAATAAAAGGCCAATTTGCCTCAATTAATAATACACAGAAAAGAACAAATACATCTGTTTTTAAGATAATAACAATAACTCAAATGTTCTCTAAATAAGCACCTGACTGAAGAGCTAAGTAAGTTCCTGTCAAACTGGCCACTGAGATAGAACCAACGAGGCCACGACATCCACACCAATGGCTCTCAGCAAGCCCACTCTACTTTGTCTCAATTAAGTGCCCTAGAACTGATCACTACTGCTTTTACTTAACTTTCACTACATTTCTTTCCACATCCCGGAGGGCTTGTTAGTCTCAATGCTCAAAAACAAATTTTTAAGTAAATTTACCAGATTAATTAGAACACAGGGGTCATATGGTTTCTATGTAATTACTTTTCAAGTCATTGAGGCTCAACCAGAAACATTTTTGTTTGATGGCTGGGAGTTCTTCCTGCTGTGTCTGTCCCACCCACACCTCATTCTCTCCCCAGTAAGGAGCCCAGCTTATGTCTGTTGTAGAAGTGACTGCCTTACCTGCAAGCCCTACCTTCTGCCTTCACTTCCTTTCCTGGACCACTCATGCACATCCTGCCCCCTTTCGGCCGTTCCAGAATCCCTCTTCTGTGTTGATGTTGATTCCACTACTCACCACTCTCCTTTACCAACAACATGATGAATCCAGAGATGGCTTTTTTCTTAAAGATGCCCTTCTCCCAGCAATCTCTTTCAAAAGAAGCCTTTGGCTTCACACCTCTTGACTTGAGGCAAATAAAGAGGAAAGAGGTGGTCCTCTTAGTTTCCTCTGTTAGAGACATCTCTTGCTCTGCTCTTAGCGCACCTGATCAATCACTCATCCCTAAGGAGAACACCATCATCCTTCTCCACCGTGACTCCTAGATCCTTCAAAATCCTTCTTTCGATGATCACATGTGGAAGAACCACTGATCTCAGCCCACCCACACGGGTTTTACTTCTAAATGTTAAGGATGCTCTTCCACACCCTTCTCAGATACTTTAATATCTGGTCCACAATCTCTGTCTATATCCCTTCAAGTGAGGCCATGTCTACTAACTTCAATACCCATGAAGATGGCCCTTCCAACTGCCTTCCATAAAGGTACAGATAAGGCACTCAAAAAGTATTTCTTGAATGAATGAATACAAGCCTGATTGTCTTAATGTCCTTAACCCTAAAAGCTTCTGGTCCATTTGAGAAGCACTACAGTGCAGTCACTAGGAGCAGGGGCTGTGGAACGAGACTGCCTGGGTTCAATACTAGCTCTATCTACCAGTTCCTCTGTACCTGAAAATTGCCCAACACAGAAAAGGCTCATTAAGTGTTTATTAACCTCTTCTACTTCCTCTACACCTGAGGCCTGGCCAAAACTTGGATCTTACCATCCCTTAGAACTGGTCAACCTCTCAGCCTTAAGCGTTGAAATTCTCCAGTTTACCTCTTCGCATCGTGCTCCACCTCTTGCTGGGTTATTTCCCTGGGGTTTGTTCCTAGACAGAACTGAGACATGCCACTAGCCCTCAAGCCCAGAACTCCTGCCTGGAAAAGCAATCCATCTGCCCCTTTCTGAACTGCCTCTCTTTTACTTCATCTCAGAATCACTCCACAGTAATGGGTACCCCCAAAAGCCCTTGCACCACTCAGGATATGTCTCTTTCTTTCCTATCAACTTCCTGTTCAAGCTATTTGGTTCCTTCACCAGCATGAGCTTGATGAGGCAGGGGCTAGGAGATTCATGTTCTGTGTCCTGGATACTTGCACTACAATGCCTGGGACAGAGAAAGTCATTACATGTGATGTGAATCTGGGGTTCTCTGGGAGCCAGGAAGAATCCTCATGAGCCCACTTGGCACAAAATCTATGACAAACTGCTCTTTAAGAATCATGAGAACTCCAGGCTCAACTTCACAAAGACCGTTCAATTCAGATCAGTGGCACAAAATACAAACCTTCCACTCCCACTGGCAAACAGGGTTAAGTGAAGTCAGCAGGGCTTGCCCATGGCGGGCCACCTGCTGGCAGGGCAAGTGGTGTCCCTATCCCTGAGGCCCAGGGGAGCCTCCCTTGCTGCTGGAAGGACAGTCAAGTGAACAGATAGCTGGCTGCCATCTGGGCTCTTTGAAAGGCTTTTGTGGTAAACATGTTTACTTTCTTTTGATTGGCTGGGCTTATCACGATCTCAAGTATTTTGTTTTGAGTCTCTCTCTATAAACATGTTTACTTTGAGGGGAGAGCTTTCTTGATAACTAGCACACTGGTTCACACTTTTTAATTCAAAACATATTTTTTCACAGTCCATAGTAAACAACTCAAGCTGGTAAACAAATTATTTCATCTTTACACCAGAGAGGTGACCCATGTGTGTCTGTTTCAAAGGCTTGAACTCAGTTGCTGGTAATCAAGCCTCTCTACCGGATGAGAACAAGCATCAGATTCATTGTGATGACATCACGAACAAGAACAAAATTACAATGGCAAAAGGGTGTGGAGTCTAAGCCTCAGTTTCCCCATCGGTAATGTTATAGGAGAAGCCAGAACAGAGACCTGAGGTCTCTTTTCAACTGATAGGATCCAAATCTTCTGTGAACAGTTACAGTTACATAACCAGCACCTAACAGCTGATATAGAGGAAAAATAAAACAACTTTTCAAAGAACGGAGAAACCAACTAGGTCACAATATCAACAGCAATTTTTTTTTGAGACCTATTTTCTGTGATGATTTCTACCTGCTTTACAAGTAGGAAGAAGGTAATTTTCATGTCAGAATTTTATCCCTAGGCCTCAAAGGTAAAAGGGAGAAAGTTTTCTAATATGGGAAAAGGAAAAAGACACGGAAAAGAGTAAATCAGAAAAATTAACATCCTTTGAGAAAACCAAAGGTCCTTCTTACAATGCAGGCACCAGAAGAGTCTTTCTGTGGGGCTAAGGCACAGTTGGGGCAATTCTCTCTTCTAATAAGTTCTCTAGGTCCTAACATTCCAACTGGAAACAAAAGTCATCTAACAACAGGACTAGAGTTTAATTGCAAATTGCTTAAAGGAATGAAAGCAAGGAGGCCAAATTCTTTGTTAAAACAAATAACCACCTCCCCATTCTACCCCAAATCATTTTTCTAAACTCATGCCCCAGTTGAAATTAAGTTAAAAAAATAAAAAAAGCAAAGGTTATGGTACCATAATATAATAAACCTCTCCAGTTGCTACACATTATTACTTTACCAGGTATAGAACGGTAGGGGATACAGCAGAGAAGGCACAAGAACCCAATCGTGACACTTCATCCTTCATTCAAGATGGATAATGCACAGAGTGTACAGACATCAGAGTATAAAAATACTAAATTCACTTGTTTTCCAGGGTTAAATGGGCTTCAGGGATACATGCAGAAGGGGGTTCAGGAGGAGGAGGCAAGCAGGGGACTTTGAGGGAGCTGCCCTCCCTGGCATGTGGGTTGTCACTCTTTCCAGGAAGGAGAACCAAAGTAGAGCAGGCTCCTAGGTCGTTTCAGCAGAAGGGCCACAAGGTCGGGGGGCTGAGCACTGCATGCGAGGGAGTAGGAAGAGCAACTCTTGTCCCAGCTTTGCCAACAACTGTTTGAGACTGTGCAAGTCAGGGAGTTTAGCAGCCCCAGGAATTCCCCTTGGATAAAATGATGGCACTGAATCTTGCCTTTTTTAAACAATACCAAGTCACAATTTTATCCCTCGGCCTCAAATGGTGACCACCACATCAATGGATGGAGACCACCACGTTAAGGGATAATTGAGAATTCCAGGCTCTACAATCCAATCAATACAATACTTGCAGTGCTTTCAAACAACCTACAGGGGCATCCCAGGTTCCTACAGCTTACAAAGAAAAGAATGCAATAGCAAATTAATGTGGTACCGTGGATGATTTGTCATCAGCCATACTTCAGCTTTTAGTTATCCAAGCAGACAGCTGACTCAGTGTTGGAAAGGGTCACCCAGTCAACCATGCCCATCTGACCTACTGCCTCAAAGCAATTTTTCCTCAGTTTTAAAAACCAAAATATTTAAATGACTAACAAAATGACTAAAGAAGAACTTCCAGTCAATTCTTAACAAAGTTTCAAAAAAAATTACTTAAGCAAAGTGGTAAGCAGATAAGGAGAAAAATGACTAGGCTCAGAGCTAGCTAAAATCTAATGGCCAAGTTTCCTTTTGAGAAAGGAGAAGGCACTCCAGGATGTGGAATGATGTGCTTGGAGATGCCTCAGAAAACCAGGAGAGGAACTGAAGATTAGGAGAAAATCATCAAGGAAAAAATATCAAAGAGATGAAATGGTGAGAAGTTGGTGTTGAATGTAAGAGGAGGAACACTCTGGTCTTTCACCCTGAGGTAGTCCTTTTGGACATTCCTCTAAGGATGTTCTCAGACTAGCTACCTCCTGGGGAGTCCTCATCACATAGTGAGCATTTTCACACAGCATCGTACAAATCCTACGGCCCTGGCAGAAGTAAGTGCTATTACCTTACAGATGAGGAAACAAGTGCTTGGGTGAGTTAAGTCCTTTATCCAATGTCAACGTTAGTGACAGAGCCACGTGTATCTGAAACCCGAGTCTCCTCTTTTAGCTGATATACTACTGAGTACCACTCTTTCAACAGTTCAAACAGGAAATATGTAAACTTTTGGAAAGGTTCCCAAGATAAAAACCAAACAGGGAATGCAAGGTTCATAACTCTATTCAGAGCTCCATGCTACCGCCCACAATCTAAAACCCTTGGAGGTCTTGCTTGCGCACTCAGGTAAATCCTGGGAAGGAGGAGAGCAAGGAGCCAAGTCACCTGCTGGCAGTGCAGTCTCCTTATAATACTTACTAATGGGACATGAGCACATGTTGCACATGGCACAACTTCTCAAACCTTGAAATCAGATTGGACACTGTTACCCTCGTTTCCTGTTTCACACTGATTTTTCTAACAGTTCTCACTTTTTATCACAGCAACTGCCAAAATCCAAGCTTTGCAAAGATACAGCATATCAATAGGAATATAACACCATCTAACATAGAAACTGAATAACCCAGTAGTTTACATGGTATCAACAGATGTTGCATATCACTGTGTTTCCCTCCAATCGCCCTAGTAAATCTTGGGAAGTCGGAAAGCAGGGTTCCAAGTTCCCCCTAGTAGTATGACCTGGAAATCTTAGCATAAGACATCTCCATCGAAAAAGGAGATAAGGTGAGGTGTTTATGCAGGTGAAAGAGGCACCCAATCCCTCCGTCCATTGGTCTGTACAAAAGGGATGCTTTCCATCCTGCTGTCAGTCTCCTCTCTGGTCCCCTTTTGCCTGCTGGTTAACAACTGTGGGTACTGGCCCCCTTCCTTTAGTACCCCTTCTCCTCCATGAACGTCACCTATCTGAAGTCTGAAGGATGAAATGATCACTTCTATCCGGAAGCCTATCAAGTGAAATTAAATCCAACATTTATTGAGCCCCACTCTGATTAACTGTGGTACACATGCTGGGGAGGGGGGAGGGGGACACCCAGGCGCAGTCTTCTTTGCTGCAAGAGAAGTTAACTAACAATACACGATTTAAATAACATTTCAAGACAACAATGAAAGCCATGTCACAGGGAGTGCATGATTAATTGCCAGATGAATTCTACAGGCAATAATTGCTGCAAAGTTCAAAAGGAGGGAGAGAGCACTTGCAACAAATATATCCCAGGCTGCAAACTCTCCACAGAGAGAATTCTCTATCTGGTTTGGCTAGGGTCCGATCCTGGCTGAGCTGCTCAGGGGCCAGATTATATTCAAGCTCTCTGGGCCTCAGTTTCCTCCGCTGCAAAATGGGGGTAATGATGTAAAATGATGTCATGGGGGTGGTTGGAGGATTAAATGGGGTAATGCCATGAGCCTTAGGTCAGGGACAGTGGTGTTATCGCTTCTTGGGATCTCAGGACCACATGTCTATCTACATCCAAATCCTCATGGGCTCCCTACTCTGGCTCCCTCTCCCCACCACCCTATGTTTGACAAAGTCTCATGTCTTCTAAGCCAACAGCTAAAACCCTTGTCAGGTGGTTCCACTCTGCCCTTCACCCCAGTTCCTGCTGGCCACCTCATTCACCTCTGACATTGTCGCCAAGTTTCACTGTCCATTTCCAATTTTCAGGACAAGACTGAGAACCTGCGACTCAGAGTGTTTGGATTTGACTCTTACACTGTAATAGAGTAGCCTTGTGATTTGGAACAAACTACATACCTTCTTCTCAACCTTCATCTCTGCCTCTATAAAGTAGGGCTAATGAGAGTCCCTAGCTCTAAGTGTTGCAGTGAAGATTAAACGGCACAGGCAGAGAGCAGTCACATGTTACCTGGCTCCCAGTGAGGGCTGGTGGTCTCATCTTGGCTTGGACCACACAATTGCAAATTGGTATCCCCTACTGGTATCTCCTCCCTCAAATCTGAGGGTTGCTGCTTGTCTGTGATACCAAACAGATTTGGAGACAGAGGTCCAAAAGAGCCTAATTATGCCCTATTTTTCTTTTACGTGCAGCAAGTGAATATTACATCATAGTCTCACAAACAAAAACGGGCACCTTCATACATGATTGGGGTCAGAATAAATGGGCACAGCAGTTCTGGGGGGTGGGTGATTTGACACTATTTTGACAGTCTAAAATCATGCACTTCTGCTTATCCTGTTCTCTTTGGAAATGGCCCTGATGAAATAGTAACCACTGGGTAAAATTCAGCTACAACGTTGAAAGAAATATGTCACAGCATTGTCTATATTATATAAAAACTGGAAAAAAAGCATCCAATGAAATACTAAATACCTTATAATTCACACCAATGATGAAATACTATGCAGCCATTCAAGTATTATAAAAATAAAGACACAGAAGGAAATATGATCCCAAATCACACCTGCCCAACAAATGTTTGTTGGATACATTACTAAGTAATAAGGTACAACAAAAAATGTTCCAAAAATTGATCCCTTTCTTTTAAAGTTACGACTTGAGTATTTATTGGGTGCCAGCTGATATAAATAAGCACATTACCTATACTGGGGTATCATGAAACCCAATGAAGTAAGCATAATTATTCCCATTTTAAAGACTGAAATGGAAACAGAGAAAAATTAAATAATGTCCAAAGTCACATGGGTACTTAAGGGAAAAGTAGGACTTAAATCCAAGTCTTATTCCAAAGCCGTGCTCTTTTCTAACGATGCCGCTCATAAAATTGTTAGTACATTTAATAACTATATTACAAATACCATCACAGAAAAAAGATGGAAAGGCAGACAGAAACACATTAGCAAATAGGTCTAGGGAGTGAGACTATTATTTTTATTTATTTTTGCTTTGGTTTTTAAATTCCATAATCACAAATCATATTTTTATTAAGGGAGAAGAAAGGAACAAAATTTTTTCCCAAAAAAAAAAGCCAAATGTCAGTCCCTCCTCTTTCACATCCCTGTGGTGGATGCAGCTGCTGGGCAAACACAGACACTTTTGGGGAGACATTGTGCTGCCCAGTGGCTATGGGTTCTGGTGCTGGAACCACCTGGGCAAGGACCACTCAACAGCTCCGGTGAAGGGGCTTAGGGCCACTGCAAAGATGAAACAGACAGTGCCTGATCAGGCCTGTTAATATTTGTGATTACTACTATTATTACCAGTAGCTTCTTTACCATATTCAGTATCCTTAATAGGGTCCCACGGGAGTCATTGAAAAAGCCAAAAACATGGTATAGTCTGCGTACTCCAGTCTCTTTTAAGCCATGACAGCTTTCAATAATCTTAACAGATCTTACAACAATGATTCCTTGACCCCCAAACTCCCAGGCCTGGCCAAAGAGATCACTTGGCAGGTCTACAGTGTGGCTGCCTGGCTCTGAGCCCAGTGCGTACATGACAGCGCTGAAATCTCATGGATGTCACTTAATTCCTTTGCCTTGGTTTCCTCACTTATAAAATGCAGGGAGCAGCTCCTACTTCCTGGGGTTGCCATGGGACTGAAGTAGGTAATAGGCACAGGACCTTCAGCCCTTCTCCAGCCCTGGGTAAGTTCTCAATGAATGGTAATGGGCCAATACATCTCTTCTCGCCCTGTGGATTTTGTCTGTCAAGGTCTTCTTCTAATCATTTTCCATATTTAAACTCTATATTATAATACTGAATCGACTTTTTCAAATGACACATACCCTTGTAGAGATTTGATTCACTCCCTACCCCCTGGAAAAACAGAGCACAGACCCCAAATTGAGAATTGGATGACCCTGGGCTCCGGCAAGCTGAGCCTGCCCAGTTTCTGTGGATGGCGCAGGCACACGGTACACTGTCCAGATTGTAGGGCTTCTCTCCTTCCCTTGGAACCCACATGACCATCCACCACAGCATTCTAGGTTACCATCCTATACCTCCCAGAGCCCAGCTCCACAGAGCAAGCTGATGCCTACACAGACATGTTCAACAAAGATCCCAGATCACAAGCCAAGCTTTGGCCAATCAAGCCAACAGACCCAGCTATTAATTCACATTTATATCTGTAAAAAGACCAAAGCAAAAAAAAGGGATGGAAAGTGTTCATTGCTGGCATGGACTCTCTAATCTGGGCTTGTGAAAGAAACCTAAATCAAAGTTGAAGGTCAATATTTTAAAAGTCAGTACAGATTTTAAACAGGTTTTAAAGAACAAAACGGTGTTTCTTGAACCACGGCGCATAATTTACAAAGTGCAAATATCTGAGATACATGTGCTAAATTTAAAGAAACAACTATTATTAAACACCCCATTATGGAAGGCAGTGAAATATATTTGCACTCTGCACATCCGTTACAATATTTCAAAACCGAGCCCCACAATGTTTGGCAGTTCTTTCCTTCGGTGATAATAAAAGGCTTTTCTTTCCATTAAATATCTAAATTAAGTCAAATAGTGTATGTTAAATAAGCCCATAAGTCCTTTTGTATGATGCAATGAAGTCTTGAAATGCTTATCTACTGAACACTCTAACTTAAAGGCCCTTGGTTTATGTCCCCTGCAGAGCCCCGGGACCCTGCTGGCTTGGCCAGACTGTGAAAATAAGCTTCAAATGACCAAATGCAACTGCAACTTTCAAAGTAGGAACCAGACCAGACACAACAAACCACAGTGTAGTCAGCCTCACTTGTCATAATTCATGTGTGTGGAATTCAACTGTAAAAGCGTTCACAGAGGGCTGAATTTCCTCCACTGGGGCATTCCAGGCAGAATGTCAGATTGTGAAAAGCTGCTGATAAGCCACTCCTGATTATAAGTCTACAAGTTGTAGCAGTAATCAAAAAAATACTTATCCCAAACCCAAAACAGCTTTGTCTGTGCCACCCAACCCTAAACAATATACGGCAAGCTTCGATGTTTTCAAATAGCCAGTACCAATAAAAGAGGTACTCTGCTAGCTGCCCTATCTTAAACACTAGGTTTCCTTTTTGTTTTTGTTTTTTCCTTTCAACTAGCATTTCTACCTATTCTCCATTTTGATGGCATCACAGCAATCCTTTTTTTAAAAAAATCTCATCATGGTTTGATGACGTGAAAACATAATTCTTACAGATTTTTGAGAGAAACAAAGTGAATGGATAAGGTATACGTGTGTAGATTTCAAAGCCATGCCTATAAACATATAGATGTATGCATGGAAATGTAATAAGCCAATTAGCACATCTTTCTTGGTAACTAAATTAACCTTCACAAAACTGGCCTGAGCCCTCATGTAGAAGTTGGAGGAACTGCTAGTGATGATGACGATAATAGCTGCCATTTCTTTAACATTCACTACATGCCAGGCATAGTGTTCCAGCTCTGACATACAGTTTCTGCTTCGGGCCCCCTCACAACAGTGCTGTGATATAAGAACATGTATTTACCAAATGAGGAAACTGGCTCAGAGATGTTTAGCAACCTGCCCAAGGCAACAAAGCAACTAAGTAGAGAAAGGAGGATGTACATCTATTTCAAATTGTGCTCTATTGCCTCCCAGTGGTACCAGGTAGGAGATAAGGGCTAGCTGGTGGTAGGGTCACATACTTGGCACCTAAATGATCTGTTATCTTGCCTGAGGGCAGGCAGTACAGCCCCATCTCAGGTCAGGAGAAGAGCCCAAGAGCAAACATGCCTTGCAAGCAAGATGAAAACCCAAAAAGGCTCCACCTTGCCTCTCTTGGAGGCAAAGAGAAGGAATCCCCACCCCCAAAAACAATCTCTAACCTTCCCCAACTGTAACTTCAAAGTTTTGCTGCCAAAAGCGTATTAGGTGTGTGTTTGAAGTGTCTACATGGACCCAGTTGAGAAATAGCACAACATATTTAAGAGAGAAAAGCCACAGCACTCATCTCTTCTTCCTAGAACACAAATCTAACTTTTCCTGGGTGCTAAGAGATGGATAATGGGATGAAAGAGGCAAAAGAGTTTCATCATCCGTTTTCTGAATGGCCCTTCAAACAGCAGCCGGTCACTGTCCAGCAAAGCCGAGAGAGACCTGGGCAGGGAGTGGGCAGTCTGGGGCTCCCACTCTGCCCCATCCTGGTCCCTGACCCCTCCCCTCCGGCAGAGGGGGCTGAAGGAAGACACCTCCAAGCGTGCGGCTATCTCAGGCTTTCTGTGGCTCTGAGCTTCCTCGGAGTGCCCGGAACTAGCACTCCAGCCCCAAACACTCGAGAGCGAACACCTTACACCAAGGAAATGCCATCTTCAAGAGCTCCCAGGGGCTGACCTGTGTCCACACCCACCCCCCCACCCAAAAGATACGTTCAAGTCCGAACCCCCAGCACCTCAGAACGGGACCTGCCGAAGAAACAGGGCTTCTGCAGATGCAGTTAGTTAAAACGAAGCCCCACGGGGGCAGGGCCTTAACCCTCTACAGCCGGTGTCCCTGTCAGGAGGGAGGTGAGACAGACGCTGGGGACGACAGGACACCTGGAGTTAGAGGCTGAGGCGAGGTGTTGCCGCAAACGCCTGAAGCTGGGAGGGCCGAGGAAGGAGCCTCCCCTCCAGCTTTCAGAGGGAGCACCGTCCCCGTCCCGCCCAGGCCTGGACGCCAGCGCTGCGAGACACCCAGCTTGGGGTACTTGGTCACGGCACCCCTGGGAAACTCAGACAAGCGCCGAGCCAGCATCTCCCTCCTCGACAGGGCGCACCGCCAGGAGCAGCAGCAGGAGGCTCCCTGAACACAGCCAGGAGGTCGGCGTCCGAGTGACACCAAGACCGTCTGCTCTGGCGACAGGCTTTCCCAACTCCCGGGGCCCGTCCCCAGCCCAGGCCTCCTTCCTCGCCCCAGCCTCAGTTATCTACCTACCTGCCTCCACAACAGGTCCTCTGCGCGGTCTGACATTTCCCACAAGTCCAGAACGTGACCCGCCCCCTGAGGCAGGCCCCGCCCATATCCGCCCCCGTCGGTGGTTAGTGGCTGCCACCTCCTTCTAATCACTCTCAGGCCAGTACTCCTCAAGCCCTGTATTGACTCATTTCTTTTCTCAAAGCCTGCATCTATGCTCTCAGGAAATCCCGGGGCCTCGGCCTTCACAGTAGAACCAAATCTCACCCCGTCTCCCTCCCTTCACTACCAACTCCCTGGGCACAGCCAGGGCCATCTCTTTTCCGGATCACGGCAAAAGCTCCTGTCGTGGTTTGCCAGGAGTGCTGTGACCAACACCGTACCATTAGTGGTTGAACCAAAAGGAATTTGTCATCTCACGGTTTTGGAGGCTAGAAGACGAAAATCAAGGTCTCGGCCAGCCACGCTTCCTCCCAGGGTCCCCAGCGTTCCGGGCTGGCTCGCTGCGACCGCCGGGCTTCCGCCTGGCAGCTGGGCCTCTCCCATGCTGATGTGCCTCACTCCCTGGCTGTTTCTGGTTTCTGGCTTTTACTTCCGTGGCCGATTTCTTTCGCCTCTGAGGACTTCAGCCGTGGAGGACTAAGCCCGCCCTCATTCACTGCCACACTGTAAGTACTCAAGCATCTCCAGAGGTCTTATTTGCACAAGGTTCCCATCCACAGGACCAGGGTCAAGACCAGAACATGTCTTCTGTGGGGACACAATTCCATCCCCAACAGTTTCCTAACAGGTCATCCTGCCTTTTGCCTTGCCCTCCTGGTCTATTCTCAATACAGTAGCAAGAGGGATCCTGCCAAAATTTACATCAGTTCAAAGCTTCCAGTGGCACCAGGACACTCAAAGTGAAAGCCATGTCCTTGAACAGTTCGGCCCCAGTTAGCTCTTGGAGCCCACCTCTCCCCACACCCCCCAGGTTCACTCCACCCTAGCCACAGTGACCTCTTAACTACCCCCCAACCACGCTGGGAATGAGCCCGAGACCCCAAAGAGCCGTTGCATTCACTGACCCCTCTGCCTGGAATGTGCTACAGAACTCCTTCCCTCACCTACTCTAAGTTCTTGCTCAAATAACACCTTTAATGAGGCCAACGTTGCTCACCGCACTATTTAAAATTGTAACCCACTCCCATGCCACAGCACTGCCAATCCCCATTACAGTGCTGTTTTGCTCTCTTCCTTTGCGCACACGTTCTAACACACTATGTAATTTACTTATTATGTCCAGCTGTCTCTGCTCCCCTTTCTCCATAACAGGAGCACCGAGAGGGCTAGGATATCTGTCTGGGTCGCTGATTTACCCCAAATGCCCAGAATGGTGGCAGGGACAAAGTAAGCACTTAATGTATGTTGCATGAATGAATTCAGAAGGCATGGACAATCTGAGAGGGTTCTTACCCCCATAAGGAATATCGTGTTGTCTTTGCCTCCCCACATATATAGTGTCTACCCTGGGCAAATACCTGCTATGGGCGCCAAGGCTCCCCTCCCGCGCCAAGAGCACACCCAGCTGAGCCGTCTCATCTCCCGTGCCCTCTGGAAGCAATCACAGCCTCGGGAGTCATCTCAATCATACCACTATACCACTTCCAGGAGGGGCCTAGAGAGGCCAGTCCTCCATCAACCCTCTCCCAACATGTTTTTCCCCTCACTAATAAGAAACCGAGTCCCAAGAGTAGATAAACACAGTTCTAAGATATTCTTGTGTTATTGAATCAAAATTAATTAGACGCACAGTGTTGGGGCAGGGTATTTCAGAAGAAAAATATTTTAAAAAGCTATTTTTTCCTAGAAGTCAAAATTTTTAATTAAACAGCCTAAAAATAATCATGCTAGCCACTTGCAAGTTTTATTTTAACTCAAAATATGCAGTCCATGAATTTTAAAGCATCCTTCCCCTTGGTATAAGCTGGCATTAAATAGACAGCTCATCCTCGTATCAGGCCTGTGATCCTGCCTTCTGGTTGAATATATAACCACAGGTTTTGTATTTATGCCACCTATCCCATATCTTCTGCAACTAACCAAAATGCTCGCCAAGATGTGGTAGGGAAAGCTTCTAAGCAGACCAACACTTTGGCTCTGCTGGAATTTTAAGCTCACATTTCCAATGCCATTTTATTTCTGCTTGTTGTTTTACATTCAGACGTGGTTAAATTTTAAAAAAACGTTCATAACTAAATGGTATACGCGTTTCCCTTTGATCAAAATTTACACATTAAAAAACCCTGCATATTTATACAGCTGAGCTCACTGCAAGTCATTGGAATCGCACTTGCAGGGTAACAGTCATTTTCAAGCTTTTATTAGTTAATATAATGATCAGAGACAGGGGTCATCAAAATGCCTTTGCCAGAGCCAATCTAATGTTACTGCAAAGTCCCATTGTAAAATGAAAAAAGTCTAGGGAGGAAGCAGGAGGAGGGAAAGGAGAAAAGGAGACTTTTGTGCTGCGCAGCTACAGCAGAGAAAAACACTAACACAAGTACGTGACACTTTGAAAAGAACAGCACTTGGAAGAGGTATATCTAACTCACCCTAACTGCTCAAACGTAAAGAAAAGATATTTCTGCTACTATGGTAGTAAGACTTAGGGATATATTATTAAGGAAAATTACAATAAATGAAGTCAATCAAACAATAACAACAACAGCAAAACATTAGAAGGACGAAATGAGGGGTCAGAATACACTGGATCTCTGAGATTTAGAACTAAATTGTCAGGAGTCAAGAGAATGGGTAAAAAGGATGGCCGGTGCAGTTCATTTCATTTAACCTAAATGCTCATTAAATGCAGACTTTTTTATAAAAGAGACTTGACTAAATGTAACATATGATCCTGGACTGGATCCTGGACTGGGCAAAACAATAGCTATAAAAGACTTTACTAGCACACTGAAAAATCAGATAACAGTCTTGTATGAATGTTAAACTTCCTGATTTAGATCACTGGACTGTAGTTATGTAAGAGAATGGCCTTGTTCATAAGAAACATACACTGAGGAATTTTACGGTAAAGGTGCTTGAGGTTTCAATCTTTTTTTTTTTTTTTTTTTTTAAAGATTTATTTTTATTTAATTCCCCTCCCCTCCCCCGGTTGTCTGTTTTCTGTGTCTTTTTGCTGCGTCTTGTTTCTTTGTCCGCTTCTGTTGTCGTCAGCGGCACGGGAAGTGTGGGCGGCGCCATTCCTTGGCAGGCTGCTCCCTCCTTCGCGCTGGGTGGCTCTCCTTACGGTGTGCACTCCTTGCGCGTGGGGCTCCCCTACGCAGGGGACACCCCTGCGTGGCAGGGCACTCCTTGCGCGCATCAGCACTGCGCATGGGCCAGCTCCACACAGGTCAAGGAGGCCGGGGGTTTGAACCGCGGACCTCCCATGTGGTAGACGGACGCCCCAACCACTGGGCCAAAGTCCGTTTCCCGAGGTTTCGATCTTAACTCTCAAATGGTTCAGGAAAATTATGTGCAAATATACAAAGATATATACATACAGACAGACACACATATGTGTATGTATACATGTATGTATATGAGAGAGAGAGAGAGAATAAGAATGATAAACAAATGGAGCCAAACGTAAACAGTCAATGAACCTGGGTAAAGGAAGCCATGGTATTCTTGCAACTTTTTGTGTAAGTTTTAAACTGTATCAAAAGAAAACAAGTTCATACTTGTCTATTCTAATATCACTCCTGAAAAACTTTACTTTGGTTATTTTCCAAAATGAAATAAATTAACCAGAATAAGATGCATTCTTCTGTTCATTCATTCATTTATTCACTCAACAAATACTTACTAAGCACCAACCAAGCACCAAGCTTGTCTCACCTGCCAGAGCTGCCTGTATGCTGTCTATTTCACCCCCTGTGAGTTTTAAATAGCCACATTATACATATGAGAAAAACATGGCTTCCAATTTGGAAATGAAGTCGGCCATGCTAGTTGGTACTGAGAAAACTACCCATTCTTTTTAATACAGAGCTTTAGGTAGTCAGAAACGAGGATCAAAATATGTCTTCAATTAAATGCAACATATGATGCTGAATAGGATCTAAGAATGGAGGAGAAAAGCCTCAGAAGAACATTATTAGGACATAGAAAAAACAGAATTTAGAATGTAAACTTTATATCAATGTTAAATTTCTTGAACTTGAAACTGCAGTTAGAATGATTAGATAACTAAATATCCTTGTTCATAGGAAATGTACATGGAAGTATCACATGTTCAAGGAGTATGATGTGTGCATGCAACCTTTTCTCAAATGTTCAGAAAAAGAGAGAGAAAGAATAATAGAGCAAAGATGTAAAATGTTCAAATTGGTGGATCTGGCTTATCTGTGGTGGGTGCAGATATGTTGGAGTTCTATGAAAGGGATTTGTATTATTTTTGCAACTCTCCTATAAATTCAAAATTATTTCAAAATAAAAGTTTAAAAAAAATTTTAAGTGGAAAAAAAAAGTACATCTTAGTCCCACTAAAAATATTAACCTACAATGAAGTCTGGCTATACGAAACACAGATGACAATCACAGCACATCTCTACAAGTCCAAGTTCATACAGATCCATGGCATCAAAGAGAGGGCAATAGCCAGATGCTTTAAAATGATGGAAATACTGGCTAGGTGTGTGTGGCATGAGTTAAATAAGTAACAATGTAAGGATGTATTGGTCTACCGTTGCCCAGAGGTTTCTTGGGTTGGGCAGCAAAACTGGCAACAGGGATTATGTTATCAAGTAGTGTCTATACCACTTAATTAATTATCATGGAAATGTCTATTATACAGTAATTGTCAGTGAAATAAGGTTTATTTTACTACCTCTAGAGGAAGTTGGCCAATCCGAAATTTTTTTGTCCAGTCATTCCCAGAGAATGGCCAGCATTCCATGAATGCTGAGCTGATGATATCATTTCTCCTTTACTTTCCCTATAATGTTACTCATATCAGAGAGAAAAATGCTTCTCTTTTACTGAGCACTGACTGAACAGGCCGTCTGAGTTCAAATTTCAGCTCCTCCTCCTATTTCACTATATTATCTTGGCCAAGCTACTTAAATTCTCTAAGCCTCAATTTTCTCACCTGTAAAATGGTAAAACAACCTCGCTAGGGTATTGTAAGGCTAAAAAGAAATAATGAGATTAAGTATATAGATCTACTATTACCTGCACGGAATATCTGTTCCATCTTACCTAAGTCATATTCCTCTGTGTATAAGTGTCTGCATTAGCGCTCCCCTGGAAATACATCCAGCACTCATTTGTAAACTGACTCAGTAATTGATGTACATTACCAATATAATTTTATATTATATAATAACATAATCATTCCCAGTTAAAAATTCTCAACTTTTCCTCTTAATGAACAACTGCTTGGGGGAACAAGAGAATCCTGCTGGACATTTTACAGCATGTTTTGCATTTTATCAAAGTACATGTATCTTTCTAAGAGCTCGAAGAAAATTAATTAATACAAACAACCAGCTGGGCCGGATGATCTCATGAGCTCACCACCAGCAATATGATTCCCAGACTCCAAATTCCTACCCTTGTTAGGCAAATATAATTCTTTTAGAGATAGGAAAACTTAAGTTCAAGGTCAGTTAACTAAAAACCTTCCCACTCTTGGTATTTGCTCAGATATGTGACAAATGCCACAGAAAATCTAAATATTTAGAAAACGTTACCCTGCCCTCTAGGCAATTACAATCTAGTCTAATAATGGAACATAAACTCATAAATGATTCTTGGGCCTTTTTTTCCCCTCCCTTTTTGAATACTTTATACCTGTTTCAGTGGAATATTTATGGAAGGATATATACTAATCCAAGGACTGGTCCAGAAAAATTTGATTATGTGATCCTCCTAGTTCTTTTCTCAAGCTCAGGGAACTTGGAAACCACATGCAGAAGATGGCAGATCTAGAAACCTGGTAGGAGAAGGGGTGTCTGACTCAATGTCCTACCAATCAGGAAGATCCACTGGGCTTGAGCCACAAAACATTTGTGGGTACCTGAGCTAATACAGGCTCCATCCTTCTGTTACCTTACAATCAATTCTACAAACATTTAGTGAGCTTCAGCTAAATGCCAGGCTCTATGCAAAGCATCAGGGGAATGATGGGGAGAAAGTACTGGCAGGGTTCCTACATATGTAAAATTGGCTATGAGATATAGGATAAAATAATGGTGAACAGAGATGGATGAACTGAACTGTGTAGAAGACTTGGAAGACTGTGACAGGGAAAACTGGTTCTTGAAGAGAACTTCTATGGCACAGCAGCACAGAAATGTCTTGTAGCTTAGAGGTCATGGAAAAGGCCTTATTCTCTGCCATGCAGATGAATTGTCCAACCTTTAAAGCTCCTTCTGTCCACATGCCAAAGCAGTCTCTCTAACATTCTGATATCTGATAACTGCATTAGAATTCCCTTGGGAAGTCATGGATATTCTTATAAGGCCAAGGCCCCATCTCTACTCATGACTCCTTCCTTTCTGACTTACCTATCATCATTTTCCCATAGTTTATCTGGTACCATGCAAAAGATTCATACGTTTACCTAGTTTGGAGTCACTTCAATTCTACGGTTTGGAATTTTAAACAAATAAAGACTTAGTCTTTGGGATGCCTCAAAGAAACAAGTTGAAAGCTCAATTCTTTCCCAACTTGTAAAACAAGAAAGATACTGTGGAATAAGTGCTTTAAATTGCAAAATGTTCTCTTGCAGTCCGATCTCTGCAAGGGTGCTGACCAGCTCCACTGGGATGTAAGCATGTGTTTTGTCCTCTCTGGAGTCTGAAATGCTTTCCAATAAATGTGGTAGCCAGGCCCTGCTGAATGCAAGGTCTTTTGTAAAGGGGCCTGTGATAAATGAGATAAACACATGTTGAAACATCCTTAGAAAACAATATTCCAACTAAGAACCAAGTAGGGGACCAGATAATCTTTTCGGTTAACATGAAAATTATATACAAATCTACCATCAAGTATAGAGAAAAAAAAGAAAGAAAGAAAAAAAAAGAGATGCAGAAAGACGAAATAGATACAGATAAATGAACAGACAGGAACATGGTAGGGAAGGAGGGAAAAGGAAATAAAGGGAAGAAAATAGGAAAAAAGAAGGAAAGCAAGAACATAGCACACACACTCATACCCGTACCTCTTCCTATTAACCTGTGTCTCCTCAATTATCTTGGGACATTTCTTCATCTTATTACTAGTGTCTGAAACACAAAACATGTTCTCTTCTAGCCTGTAAATGAACTACTCATAGACTTCTGTTTGCCTCATCAATTTCTACACCTTTTTGTAAAATATATCATTTTACATTCCTTTGCAATGACGGAAAAGAGTTCACATTTTTAAAAAAATATATCCATTTCTTAGCATGTGTGCAGCGTGACTTCCCAGCATGAAACTGGCTGACCCCTTTAAATGTTCTCATTCCAAATACAGGGGAAAGCCCATCTTGTGTAACTCCACAGGAATTCTGCAGAATTATATCAGATGTGAACCTCTTGGTGGCTCATTAGAAATAGTCCACGTCTGTCACTAAGGTGAGATTTGAGGATACCTTCACAAGGACAAAAAGGGGCCTTCCCCCTTCATTTAACAGCCACAAAATGCTATTCCAGTTGCCCTAAAAATGTCTGTGTGAGACTGCCCTCAAGAAAGTGGCTTCAACTCTGAAATGTTTTGGCAAAATCAATGAGTAAATCAGACATTCCCAAAATGCTGAGAAAGGTATCTATCAGAAACCTGTGAATCTTGTGTCTCCATTTAGCCTCTAGGAGCCAAACAGGTTGGCACTGATGAGTCAATTGAAATTTCTATGACTTTTTTTTTCCCTCCAAAATTGCCCAGGAAAGTCTCAAGGCACAATCAACAATGACATATGCCATCGGAGAGCAAAAGGATGACCTGACTCTTCACCACCTGTAGCAGGTGGAATGTATGCAAATGAGAACAGAAAGAAACGTGCACCAGGGAGGAAAGAGGACGCTTCTTCTTGATGCCCACCAAGGTCCACTGGGCAATCACTCTGTGGACCTGGATGTGAAGGCAAACGAGCTACCATCCAGCAGACAAAGATAATGACAACTGAAATACAGGGAGGATAAGACAATTAACAAGAAGGACAAAGACAAAATACAGGGCAATGGATGCAAGGCCAGGGTACCCCGGTAGCAGAGGAAAGGCTCCTAGTTTGGGCTGAATGGGTTGGACAGAAAGTATAAGGAAGGCTACTCAGGTAAACTGCTACTCAGGTAAACTGAAATGAAAGCAGGAAGTGATAGAGGGCAATGGCTCAGAGAGAGGCTCCACTCTACGCCTCAAACAGCCAATCAATGACCAAAAGGCCAAAATGTGATCCAAAGTGTGTTAGACTTTGTTTATATTTCATTTCCAACATTTAATAATCAAGACAAAACTTTTGTTGTTGTTGTTTATTGGTTTCTTTGGAAAAATGAGATCTTGCCACATTAGACTCCCATTTCCCCCAGCGACATTAGGTGAAATAGAGCTGCCTAGCTGTCCCATTCCAGTTTTCTGCTTGGCCCTTAAAGGCTTCTGAGCTTGTATCACCACCCCCCCCACTAGGCAGAGGGATCTGCAGGTGCAAAGGCCAGAGAATGTTTTAACAGATCACCAGTGGCCCAATAAAGCTCAGCCTTGACTCCAAGAGACAAAACCCCGCCTAACTAAAGCTCTCAAACTTGGTACATTTCCAAATCTCTTTGCTTGAGAGCCATAGACCAGCTGAACAGGAACAAATTATGCCAGAGTCACTACTACAAAGGACAGATAATAAAACCAAAATTTTAAAAAACAGCACCTACAAACATCCAAAACCCCACACACCAGCAGTTGCAGGCAAACCCTTGAATTTGGCAAGAATTCCATGAGGGAGCAGAAACAGCTCCCAGCAGGCAGCTATCCATTAATGGAGGCAAGGGTCCCTGGGCTCATCTGTCCATGTTGGCACATTCAATCTAAGAAACTTCTTTATTCATAATATTCATGCCTCTCAGGGTAAACGCTACCCTGTTTAAAATGAGAGACAGACCCAAAATTCAGGAAATACCACCGGAGTCCTTTTCCTGTGATGGTGTCTTCCAGGAGAAGCTAAGAAATTGGAATAAGGAGTGAGACAAGGGATGGGAGAGGGGAGGAGGGGAGGAGGAAGGGAGGGAAAGAGGGAGAGAAGTAACAGGCTCTGGATTCAGAACGACCTGAATTAAATCCTGAATTAGCTATGTGACCTTCAGCAAAGGAATCGACTTTCCAGATTTTCAGTTTCCTCCTCCCTAAGATGGAAAAGGCATTGGCCATCTCCAGGTAGGCTGTCTCCAGGTAGGCCCCAGGTAGTGCCTCAAATAAAGCAGGTGACACTAGAGTGCTTTAAGACTGCTGCCATACCCCAGAATCTCTCTGGGCCACCACCACCCTATATCACTCATCCTGTGTACTGGGGTGTACATTCATCAAAACACTGAGCACTGATACCATACGGGGAAGAAAGAAATGGAACCCGTCACCTGGGCCCATCCACTGTACCTCTGTGGCTGATGTCTGCACAACGGAAAGTGTGATGGTCTCAAGCCTGAGTGAGTTTACCATAAAACCAAACTTCCCCATGGTTTTCCTCTGAAATTCTCATGCTTTTTGCATTCTGCTCCAAGATATTCTAAAGAGTCATAGCAGTTTACACATTTAACTTCCCTGAACTCAACTATATGAGTTGACCAAAATGGGAGGGGGGGGCAATAATTTAAGTAGTGAGTTGGCAATGGCCACCAAGCCACACCAAGAGCTATGTTTGTCCTCTGTGGGGTGATTCCATGGCTGCCAGGGAAAGGGGAGTGACAAGGAGGCCAAGGGGCATCCTTCACCTTCTGCCTTGAGTGTGATTAAAGTCAGAGCAGTTCAACAGTAAAGCGGGCAGAAAACATTGATGAAAGATGTTCTTACTAAGGCAAAAAGTAGCTTCAATAGCACAGAGAATAGGAAAGAGAGACCAAGAAAAGCAGAAAGTTTGGGTATTGTGACTGAGTAGATATGAGAGAGGAACTAAGGCAAATAATCCAAATTGGATTTTATTTTCTACCAAAACCAAATTTCATTTGGAAATATATATTAATTTATACAGGAAAGAAAAGAAAAGGCTAGAGAAATTACAGTGAACAAGGTGTTCTAGATCTTCCTAGCTAGTGTCCTTTTCTGTATTTGGGTTCCATGGGCTGCCCCTTTACTCTTAAAATTAATGCTCGCTTTTCCTTAATTTAGCTGGGTTTTTTTGTTTGTTTGTTTCTGATTCGTGAAAGCATATAAATAAATAAACCAAACTTTAAAGTGGCTATGTCTGGGTGGCAGCATCAAGTTTTTATTTACTTCATTTAGTTAATTTACTATTCTAAATTGTCTACAATGATCGTATTGTTTTATTTTTTAAAAAATAAATACATATTCCTAATGTCTATACTAGAGGTTCCCAAACTTTCTCAGTTTATAGCATTCTTAGTGTTTTAGCAATTTTTTCATGGCACTGCCCCCACCTCAAGCCAATGAAATACTTAGCAACTCTATTTATGAAGTAGTTGGTTCCAAACAACCTAGTAATTAAGTAGTCCTAACAAGTTAGTAGCTATTTGAAAAAGAATTGAAGGAAAAAATTTTACTTCATTTTTAAAGAATACCATTTTACTTCTGAAAGGGACACGCATGCCTGTTGCTCACTGAGTGACTTCTCAAACCTTGAATTAGATTGTTTCCTGTTCCACGTTGGTTTTTCTAATGGCACTTGCGTTTTAATTAGAGTCACTGCCAAAAATCCAGCTTTGCAAAGATATGACACTATCAATAAGAAGATAACACAATCTAACATGGAAATGGAGAACAACCCAGTAGTTTGCGTGACGCCCGACAAATGTGGCGTATCACACTATTCCCACCAACATCCTCAGCACAGAGTTTGGGACTCACCTGTCTGCACATTCGCAAAGGCTATTACTCAACATTTCCACACTAGCAAAATGAACTTTTTCGTATTAAGCCAAGGAGGGTACACATTTTTTTGACAAATTATCCACCCTATCCATTCAGTGCTTGGTGACACTACTCATACTTGACAATGAAACGGGCCTAAGCTACACATGACAGCAGAAACAAGGCCTTTATCTACATTTAAGATAAACAATAACCTTAGATTAATAAGAAGCCAAAGATTCTGATATATTATGTTCAATAATAGACCAAAAAACCAGGCAGTCACTTAAATTTTCTTCATGGGATGAGTATTTTAGGATGTCATCCAAAGTCCTTAGAGGATATTCACTCCTTTATCAACTTTCTACTTGCATGTTTTCTTTTTCCTCCTAATTGTACTTTTCCATATAAGCTTTCGCGGATACTCTATATTGAGTGAATGGCTGAAAAGTCAGAAGAAGGGAAGGCAGGTCTACAGTGAGGGCAGCCTGAGATGATTCAGAGGAGACTGAACTCTGAGTTCAAGCTGGACGGGGTCACCTTTCAACGCAGTTCCTCCTTCCATCAGCCCATCTGATGACTCTGCTAAACTGCAGAGGGTGAGGAGACACAGTGCACCCAGAGGATCACCCACAAAGCTAGTTGGTTTGGATTGCTTAATTCAACATGAAAATGGAGTAATGTATCCATGTTAACTTTGGGAGAAAAAATCATATTACTGACAAAGAGCAACACAAAATAACACTGTGTCATAACACAGGGTAAAAGCTGAAAAGAGGAAGCAATCTCAACTTAATGAGTGACCAGGCAGAAACTTTTCTGAAAGATGTGGCAAACTCAGGCTCCACTGTCCAAGCCATTTAACAAATGTTTAAATTTTAATCCTCGGCAAGACCAGAGGCTTGGAATGCTCTGTCCCAACCTTGCTGGGTTTCTATAGGAGTTAATTTTAACTTCCTGGCAGATAAAAAAAAAAAAAGTAAGCCAATTAAGACACGAGTGTTTAAAGACACAAGGAGTAATTACAAATGTATTATTCATACCTAATTTACAAGATGAACTTCTTTCCGTAAAATATTAAACTGTTTACATGCAGGCAGGGAAGACAATTTTCAAACCGTTCATGTTCCACTACAAAGCAAAGACTATTAAGTATGCAGCAGCTTTTGGTCGACTTACAGTGTAGACTCTGCAGTCATCAGAAAATGTTTGACCTCACGATATCTACTTGACCCCACAGAAATGCAGACTTGCCTGCTATAAAATCCTAAACAATGGGGCAGACAAGGTCACGGGGTCAAAGCGAGTATTAACAGGTCACCGTGCGGCCCACTTGGGAGCAATTACTTCCAGTCATGGCTAAGTGGACACTTGATTGAATACCACTAAGAGAGTTCACATCCCACAGATAACAATCCTCAGAGCGATTAAGAATTAAAGCCCCCATGATTCAGCCTTTATTACTCAAATGAACCTAACTCTTCCATAAAAAAAAAAAAAAAAAACTCTTGGTATATGCCTGATGCAAGGTCTAAATTGAAATGCCACCTCATTAAACAATAATATCTAATTTTATCTAAATGAATTTTCATGAAAGTGCACCACACAGCTCAGGAATTTTTTAAATGAATTATCACAAGTGATACATAATTTCACCAAAACGGGTGGAAAAAAAAAAAAAACTGGCTTTAGGGATAAAAGGAAACATCAGCATTGAATGAAACATCTATTCCTCCAGGGCTGGAGGGAGCAACAGAGATGATGTGCTCTTATAAAACACTGATAGTCTATTCTAAGAAAATCCCTAATTTTCCCTAAATGTCAAATTCAAAACAAAACAAAACAAAGGCAGTGGTTCCTCCAACTGGCCAATCACCAAGGGGATTTTCAGGAGCACACACATTTCAGGACCCTATTCTAAATGGACTGGATTTGTGGCCCCCAGGAGTCACACTGCCTGAAAGCGCGCAAGTGAGTCTCACATACGCCTTCGGCAAGATATGGAGGAGCAGTGGGTAAATGAAGACAAGCTCATAGTCTTCCTGCTTCTTTAGCTTTCCCCCACTTCATAATCTTGCAGAGGCTCTTACATTTATTTATTTATTTTTCAATCAGAAATTACATTTATTTTTTATAACACCTTTTTTTAAAATTAAAGTTAGTAGATCACACAGATTGCATTTATTTTTACTATCACATTTTACTTAGGGCAAGTGACCCATTTCCACATTATGTAAAGATGTAAAGATTCTTTTCAATGTAAAATGACTTACATTCCAAAATGTAAAGATTCTTTTCAATGTAAAATGACTTACATTCCCAAAAATCAGGTAATACCAAGAAAATATTCATTAAAAAAATAAGAGTGCTAGCGGTACTTGATGGCAGTCACTACCAATACATGATGATCTCAGAACGACAGGGCCAGCCCCTTCCTTATGGGTCACTACGGATCCCATGAAGGAAGAATTCAGAGTTCAGGCTCAGATCTGTCAAGACCAGCATTCTCTGACAGGGAAATGTTGAAAACTAGGTTACAGATACAAATGACCCCTGCTGAAATATACAGGAAATAACAGTCTAAAGGCAAACTATTATACAAATCTTATAAAGACTTGAAAAAAATTAGTATGATAGATTTCCATTCAAAGCAGAAATGGGGCTCTAAGAAGCAAATGAATCATTTTAGGGTCCCAGATTTTTAACCAGTATTTATTAAAAGTCATCTTGGAATATGGCACTGTGCCAGTATACTGCATCCCCTGCCAAGCCTCTGCCATCTCTCTGATGCATGTGCGTTGAATAAGGAAAGAGTGTTACCTCTGGAAGGGTGAAACTCTGTAAGGTTTAGGGAGCAGAGGGCACCACATGCAAAAAAATTTTTTATAAAGGTTCCCCTCCTCCATGCTGATACAGCCAGGGCCCAGGACCCAACAGGAAAAGCAGAGACAGGATTTCTGCCCCTACTCACCCCAACTTGGCCAGGCACACTGCTACAGGGAACAATCCAAATTTCAGGGCACCAGCACTGCAAGTCAGAACAGCAACAGGTGATTTATGACTGTTGGGCAACCCCAGGGCAAGGAGCAGTAGAGAATCATGAAATTAACGATGGTTGATGATTCTCTCAAGCATCACCAGGACAACCAGCTAGTCCAAAATGAAAAAAGAACTAATCCCTGTCCTCCAGAAGCTCATTCTCACCCAACATTCTGGAGAGAATTTTCTTTTGAAGATCTACTCCCAAGCTCAGTGATTCTCAGTAAGTACTTAACCTTGCAAGACTTCAATACCCACATCTAATCCAGGGGTTCACTGGAATGGTCAGTCATTCCTATACTTTTGAATGCTAACCCTCGTCTATAAAATAATAAGAAAAAAACACAGGTTATAAACTATGAGTAAAATTCAAAGTCATTAAGACCATCAAGCTCTACAAAGATCTGAGCTCAAGTCCAACTCCATAAATTAACGTCTGTGACTAATATGGAAGGGGCCGGGGGTAACTGGAATCCAGGTCACTTTGTTCTTCTTCTTTGAGGCTAAGAAAAGAAAGTCCTTACCACAGTGTAATTAAATATAAGATTTCTTTTTAATGGAGAGGGTAAGTCATGCAACAAAGGGGGAAAACAGAAAACCTGCTTGTGTTATATTAAGTCATTCCTTGACAAAGGATCTAAAATGGAATGCCAAAGGGAAGCCTACTGCTTAATACTCAGAATTCACCGTGGCTTTTAAACTGTTCATCCTGTACTGTCTATACTTTGATTTCAATTTGTTTCTTTGTTTTAATTATTTGCTTACTATTCCATCTTTTAATTTTTTAAATTTTTTTTTAAAGATTTATTTTATTTATTTCTCTCCCCTTCCCCACCCCGCCCCCACGAGTTATCTGTTCTCTGTGTCTATTTGCTGCGTGTTCTTCTTTGTCTGCTTCTGTTGTTGTTAGCGGCACGGGAATCTGTGTTCTTTGTTGCGTCATCTTTCATCTTGTTGTGTCACCTCTCCATGTGTGCGGCACCATTCCTGGGCAGGTTGCACTTTCTTTCACGCTGGGTGGCTCTCCTTACGGGGCGCACTCCTTGCACGTGGGGTTCCCCTACGCGGGGGACACCCCTGTGTGGCACGGCACTCCTTGTGCGCATCAGCGCTGCACATGAGCCAGTTCCACATGGGTCAAGGAGGCCCGGGGTTTGAACCGCGGACCTCCCATGTGGTAGACGGACACCCTAACCACTGGGCCAAGTCCGCTTCCCACTATTCCATCCTTTCTTAATTCATCAACAGCAATTCTGCAATAAGGATACAAAGTTTGGGTCATCCAAAGGGAAAGTCCATGGTGTTTTCAGGGCATTGAGATGCCAGGAAAAAGCAAAAGGGTTTTGTGTACAGATTTTTTTCATAATACTCACACACTTAAAACTGTAGCACCCCAACAAAGCAAGTACTATTGTGGTTTCTTTTTTTGTTCTCTTTATAAAAACATGTTTGTGCTTACACCTCCAGGCACTTGTTCAGTATTAAATAAAAACAACTCCAGTAAAGTGCTGACAAACAGGTAAAACAAGTAGAAAGAATTCCCTAACTTTCAAGCTCTCAGCTCAGGGAGAAAGAAAAAACTGAAGTAAAAGATGTCCCCAAAGTCATCTGGTAAACAAGCTTTCCCAAAGAGAATGTGAAATGCATAGCAAAACAGATACTTAACTAATTTTAAACACCTAATTATATACTGCCTAAACAGAATTATCAAGAGACTTGATTGACTTCTCTGGCACTGTGATTGCCATCAAGCAAACTCAGAGAAATAATACACAATGTTTGACCTTCTAATGTCCTCAAAAATTATTCATAATATCAAAGTATGTGGCCCACTGGCACTCCATTCCAATAATGACATGGGGTACAAAGGTCACAGATTAATCTAAAGTTAGAGAATCAGATGCATTTACCCTGATTTATGTAGAGTATAATTTGAAGAAACACTTAAATTGGACAAAGAAAATTATATTGACTACCTGGATAAGAAAAGAAAAGGAATATGATAAGTAGGTATACAGGACATGAGGTTCTTAAGACAGCTTCCCCAAAAAGAAATAGAAGAGGATAATTCTCAAAAGAGCTTAAAAAATCAAAACTGGGTAGCAGATATAGCTCAATTGGTTGAGCACCTGCTTCCCATGTACAAGGCCCCAACTTCAATGCCCAGTACCTCCTAAAAACAAAGAAACAGGGAAAAACAACTTTCATTGGGGAGTGGATGCAGCTCAGTAGTTAAGCACCTGCTTTCCATTTATAAGGTCCTGGGTTCAATGCCCCATACTTCTGTTAAAAAAAAAAAAAAAAAAAAAAAAACAACTGTGGCCTGAAGATAGGGATAAATGTGGAAGAGGGAGGACAAAGGGGTGATCTTTCCAAAGCTATTTTCTAAAAAAGTCTTCAAGTCTTAAGTACCTTCAACAATGGTGATTGTGAAACGTGTAACCAAGAGTACTGCTAAGCTAAGAAACATTTCTGGTTTTTAAAGAGAATGCCATATAAGGTGAATCCTTGCCCCCAAGTGGTACACTCTGTCTATAATTATAAGACAACTTAGATTTCAATTTGAGACGCTGTTCTGTGACTGATAAAAAAGAAAACCTAAAACCAAACCTCCCAACATCAGATGGAGCAACTCAGCCAGGTTGAAGACTCAGCACTCCTCCCTGTCGACTCAGCGATTTGGGCTGTGTGCTGACATGACTTAACAAAATGTTTTCACTTTGAGGATCAAATTATGGTCTTCCTCTCTAATTTACTAGAGGCTGTTAGTATGTGTTAAAAACTTCATGTGTTTAGCTGAAAGGACATGCGTCCAAGTTCATATTTAAATTAAGCCAGAGATTAAAAGAAAGCACAAATTTGGGAGTTATCTGACCCAAGTATCTCTTGTCCTCTTTGGAAAACGACATCAAACTCCCTGTCTGCAGGGGAATTATCAGGTATTATTTAAAGTGTACTTCCTCACAAAATCAGTACTTGCTATGTTGCACACACTGTGTGTGCTAAGCCCTTCACAAATACTATCTCATTTAATCATCATGACAACCATACATGGTAGGTAGAATTATTCCGTTTCTATAGATGGAAAATTGAGATTAAGCAATTTAGCTAAAATGTGGTATATACTAGTAGAATTAGGATCTGAACCCAGGACTCTGTGACCACCTGCTGTTATGCGTGGTGGGGCCAACAAACAAGGAAGATGGGCTGAGCTAACATACTGATTTTGCCATTCTCTCCCCAACTGACCCCACACCACAGAAATGAATGTAGATGATGACTTTCTGTCAAAATTTTTCCTACCCTGCAGTTTAAACAGTGCAGTTAAACTTGCTGCTCACTTCCTTATATCTGAGTTCAGGTGTGAACAAAACCTCTGTACTTTCCATCCACTATGTCCACCTAGGAGGAGCGACACATGTAAATTAATATCTTCCTGGCCCAGGGCTCAGTGAATTGTTCTGGCAAAGCAGGAGGCAGCAGTTCAAATTGAGGCTGAGGATTCAGTTCTTAGACTTGATGAACTAGGATCTACAGGGGCATCATCTCCCAGGACCACTTAACCCCCAGCGCAGGGGTGCCTGGTGGGCAGCTCCCAGAAGGCTATGCCAGTTGTGGCCAAAAACTACTGCTGTTCGAAGGGAAGAAGGTGGGACCCTCAACAGAAGGCCTCTCACTCACCCTGGTTTAAACAGGCGAGTTCTGCTAGAGGAACAAATTGGCCAGAAAGAAAAAAGAAGAAAGCTAATAAAAGAAAAGAAACAAAGGAAGAAAGAACTCCATTTTGTTAGGAATGAGAGGGGGATGAATCATAGCCCATGTTCTCCTGACAATCTTTGTTTCTTCTTCTTCCTCCCTATATAACTGCAGGGTTATCTCGGCTGAGATCATTTAGTAGCGGGAAGATTTATCGGTTCTGACGAGCTAAAATCAACAGCCTTCAAGCCAAAGGTGTTTGGGATGGGCCAGCAAGTTGAAACCAACATGGAAAGGACTCGACTCGGAATCTGACACAGAACATGTGTGTGTTAAGAAGGCAGATCTTTCAACCACGGTGTTCTCTAAACCCAGTATTTTATACAATTGGACCTCATTACCCACAGGTAAAGCATGGACCTGTGACATGAATAGCCCGTCTAGGTTCTCTGTGCACTCTTGCAATTTCAAAATACTGTAAAGAGATTGTATGACTTCCACATGCTCAATTCTACCTTCTCTTTTATATTTTATTTTAATTGTAAGAAATCTCCGGTCCTTCAGGCTTCCACAGAATTTACAGGCACCTTCTTTTTTCTGTCTTGCAAAAGTTTCTTCTCCCCTCCTACAGACACAATTAAGAAACTATTAATGTAGTTTTAATACTGAACACAAAAAAAAGTAGATGGTCTCACATACCGAATCTCTCCCTGGACCTATTGTCGCTGTCAGCTTGCCTTCATTTTTTTACCCAAAACCATTGTCAAGACAGGTCCTAATGGAATGCAGATGCATTTTTAATTAAGCAAGACAAATGAATGATTTCTAAAATTATTTCAGTGTCAGCCTGAGTTTTCTGAAGGTAGGAAATCTAAAAGTACATCTATGAAAATAACTTGCTTATTAAAACTCTCAATGGTGCCAAAATCTCCTCCCAATCCATGCCCCACTGTGCTCAAGAGATGAAGAGAAGGTGGGGCACTTTTTTTTTTTCAGGGAATTTGGCAGGAAAAGTAAAGGGAAGTGTTTTCTCCCAGCTCCCTCCTTTCCCCACCCTTCACTTCCACCCAGAGGGAGAACAGAAAGTACCTTAAGCAACAACTAAATTTACAATGGCCACTCCAACCACTTACCTAGCAAAAGCTTCATGATTTGTTTTTCTGTTTTCTTTTAAGCATAAATTTTTTGGGGGGTGGGGTTGGATCTACTGAGGCACAAACACTTCATCTTTGAAAGAAACAAAAATGAGTCATATTTAAACAACTCAAGTCATAGCATAGGACCCTGGAGACACATCTTTCTGGTATAACCAGAAACAAAGACTTTAGAATCTACTAGAAGTTAAGCTTATATTACCAGTGTTAAGAAATTCTTTTATAGCAGCTGGTGCAAACTTGACTGCTACAAAAAATATTTTGAATTTTCATAATGTGAAATAAAAATATAGCATTGCTTCAATATTTCCCAACTATTCATTAGGCAAGATGCATTCTAAAGGTACGTATATTCTATGAGAGCTTTCAAATATACCTCTGTCCCACTAACTACTCTCTAATTCTGCAGAATGTATTTTTTTTTTAATTTCTCTCCCCCCTGCCCAGTTGTCTGCTCTCTGTGTCCATTCGCTGTGTGTTCCTCTGTGACCGCTTCTATCCTTATCAGTGGCACCAGGAATCTGTGTTTCTTTTTGTTGCATCATCTTGTGGTGTCAGCTCTCCGTGTGGGCGGCACCATTCCTGGGCAGGCTGCACTTTCTTTCACGCTGGGCGGCTCTCCTTACAGGGCGCACTCCTTGCGCATGGGGCTCCCCTACGCGGGGGACACCCCTGCGTGGCACGGCACTCCCTGCGCACATCAGCACTGTGCATGGGCCAGCTCCACACGGGTCAAGGAGACCCGGGGTTTGAACCACAGACCTCCCACGCGGAAGGTGGACGCCCTATCCATTGGGTCAAGTCCGCTTCCCTGCAGATTGAATTTTTAATTGTTTTAAGGGGAATTAGCATGGGTTGAGAAGATACACAAAACATCTTCCAGGCAAATTTTTGACTTGGTTCTTATTTTTTAATGAAAAATGCAAGTCTTTGGCTAATATGAAGAGTCCTCTAGAGAAATTCAAAGAATATGAGAAATAATAATGGAACCCAAAATTTGTTTTTATTTAGAACCCACCTTGTTCCAGCACAGATTTAAGGTGGCTGTAACCTATAATGAATACAGGAAAAAAACCTTTATTCTCAGGACACACAAAGCCCAAAAAAGAGGGAGGAATGCGATAATTTAAAATCTAGAATTAGAAAACTTTTACTCTAAGAGAGTTAAAAACAACCTGGTATCTTTCTCTCAGAGCAATCATTCCCAAAATTTAGTGGGAGAAAGTTTCATCTGGCTTAATTAACTGAAAATGCAGATTCCCAGCATGGTCTCTAGAAAACCAGAGATAGCAGATGTGGGGTGAGCTCAGGGAATCACTATTTTAACAATCCACGCGTGATCCTGGTCCTAAGAAACACTGCACTCAAGGTTCCACCCAGAGTCACTGAATCCAACTTTAACTGCCACTCTTCCAGGAATGGAAACTACCAGGAGGTAGTTTCACGCGTCTCACCCTGTTATTTATTCCAAGGTTTGCTTTGGCTGGCAAACTTAAATGCAAAGTATGAACGCTTCCTGAATGCAGAAGACCACTTTGAGTCAGAGCTGATCTGGGTAGACAAGTGTCCCAAGCTGAGCCAATCAGATTTTTTAAATTCTTTCCCCAGGAACTAGGAATCTTGAAATCACACTGTATTCAAACTAAACTTAAACAAATGCAACTACCAGTGCTTGGAGGAGCAGGGAGAAGGGGAAGAGTGTTTATTAATAGTGCAAAATATGCACAAATGCCCTAGAGCAAAAAAAAACTGAATATCTGCTGTTCCTTTTGTGGGTCTCTGTTCGCGCATGCCCCATGGAGTGTGAGCATCTCACCTCACTTATGAGTAATTTCCGGCACTTTCAAAGGAAATTTTAACTATAAGCAATTTTCCCCTGACATGCTGACTTCAGAACCTAACCACCAAATAAGATGCAATTTCACTAGACTAGAGCATAACAGGTCGACTCAGAACTCCAGCAAGCAGGTTGTATCATTGGGCCAAAGAAGCACAGAGACCAGCCTAACACAGGTGCCCAGTGAGAAACAGAGATGAGACATGCAAAGATGTTGCCCTGGGTTCCGGAAGAATCTACATCCCAATTCTGTTCCCTTCTAGAGCTATGGCTGCATCCCAGGGTTCTGGAGATAGCCCGGAATCCTTTTAATAATGGCCACCACCATAGACCCTAACCCACCCGCACAGGGTATTTGGCTTGTCTGTTAGCTACCTGCATCACCGAGACTCCTAGCAAGGACACTTAGTAAACAGGCAGAAAGAAGACAGAATCCTTGTCCTCAAAATCTCAGGGACAGAGGGCAACCCTTGGGGGCCAGTCATGATGGGTCATCTGTAGACGGTCAAGGCCGTCTGCAAGGAGAGAGAAATAAAGAAATAAAGCACAGTCAAAACACAATGAGACGCAAGAAGAATGACACACAGAGAGAAGGTGCCCTGTTTCCTGAAGAATTCCAGTTCCCAATGTGTTCCATATATTCCATGACACAACTCTATATCATTAAAAAAAAAAAAAAAAAATCCCATCATGTTCCTTACAACCAATCCCTCCAATTACTATTTTTAAAATATTTCAAACCAAAAAAGGAAAGGTTCTAGACTCACAATAATTCATTTGTGAACCAGGAATTGTGGAAGGATGCAATTTGCTCACTCTATCCCCCCATCCATCCTTACCATCCCCTACCCAACTCAACTGATAAAATGATCAGAGTCCTCATCTCCACTGCCACCCCAGGCAGCTACTGCCAGAGTCATTTCTGGATACACTCTGAATTTTTTACTTAACATAGTCCAAACTACTTGGAAGCCAAAAGAACTCTTTCTCAACCACATTGAGTCACAAAGAGATTACATTCACCACTTAAGCACTCCTGAACTTTTTTTGGGGGGGGAGGGTGGGGGGGAATAGTTGCTCTGTCTTGGAAGAGCACATAGCTTCCAGAAGAATATCCTTGCATCTAAATCTTGGAAATGTATGGGTATTTGAGGACAATGAATTGAATCCAAGCAGAGAAAGAACAAAGCTAACAGCCACCATGTGGAAAAGGTTCTAGGCCTTTCAAACACCTCCTTGATATACCATGATGCAAACCCATTAAAGTGATGGTTTGTCGAGGGAGTAAGAGAGAAAGGGAAGGGTATCATGAGAGGAGACGGTCTACAGACAATGTCTCATTTTCCCCAAGAGCAGGGAATGGACCAAAGAGCAAGCTGGAGGATTAGATATATATGCCACTCACCACCCCACTGCCTCTGCCTCTTGCCCACCTGAGCCATCACAGGAGTCTGGCAAGCATCCAAGGATGTGAGAGACGGAGAACAGGAAAGGTAAGCAGGGCACTGAGGACAAATGCAGAGACTTCCAAATGGAAGGCGCCGCTGGTAATTTAATAACTCCCTGAAGGTCCTAACCAAGTTCTGGGCACTAAACTAAGCAAAGAGGCTCTAAAAAATAGTCACTGCAGGGGTCTAAATGGTGCAGAGTCTATAGGCCTGCCGAAAGACAGAAGATAACTGGAGTGCACAGCAGCCAGCGAGGCGGACTGCACTCCCGCTGGGTGGAGGGTCACAAGGTGCTGAAGGATCGTCTTCCCAGAAGTGAGTCACCAGGCAGGGCTGAAAGGGAGGTAAGGTGGTGGATTTGTTTTTCCCCAGGTCATTGTGGGCATGGCAGAGCATCATGGAGAAGAGCACTAGGAGAGAATAAAGGTAGGAGCCATTCCAGAATGACAAAGGATGCAAGATAACTGAAGACCCAGGTAGGGCCAGAGACCAAGTCAGAGAAGTGTGAAATTATCAGCACAGCAGGAGGATCGAGGCCGATGGGCCAGGTAGGAAGACTGGTACACAGTGGCTTAGGAACAAGGGCTCTGGAACCCAACAGGGCCAAGGCCCATTCCTGGCAACCATACCTGCGCAACCTGCTTCAGCCTCTGACATTCTCGAGTGCCTCGCCCGGAAGACAGAGACAAGAATAAAAGCCCACTCGAGAAGTTGGTAAAACGTACTTCAATTCCCTTCGCGTCGCAGTAGCACAGGGGCCACAAACCACAGACCTGTGGGCCAAGTCCATTCCACTACCTACATTTTTACAGCCCACAAGCTAAGAATAGTTTTTACCATCTTAAGTGGTTGGGGAAAATGAAAATAATACTCTCTAGTGAAACACGAAAATTCTATAAAATTGTAGTTTCCATGTCCAGAAACAAAGTTTTATTGGAAACTAGACACACACATTGGTTTAGGTATTGTCTATGGCTATGATTTAGCAGGACCACTCAGACTTAAAAATTGAGAGACTTAGGGTCCTCCAAGCCTAAAATAGTTACAATATGGCTCTTTATAGAAACATTTGCCTCTTTCTGCACTAGTGCACTAGTCCATAGAAAGCAATCAGTAACTGTCAGTTGTACCTTACTTTACAATTAAAATAAATAAAAAATACTGAACTTTTTATTGATATCATTGGCATATTTTTATAAATGAAAAAAAAAAACTCACTCCTTTAACATGTACAACTAAATAGCTTTTAGTATGTCCACATTGTGTTTTAAGGCTAATCAATAGCATAGCATGTAGCAGTACTTTATTCCTTTTTCTGGCTGAATAATATTCCACTGCTATTTTATTTATCCATTCATCACTGAAAAACTATGGGGTTGTTTCCACTTTTTGGCCATTATGAATAATCTTACTATGGACATTCATGTACAAGTTATAGAGTAGACCTTTGTTTTCATTTTTCTTGGGTATATACCAACGAGTGGAATTACTTGGTTATACGGTAACTCTATGTTTAACCTCTTGAGGAACTGCCAAACTGTTTTTCAAAGTGGCTGCACCATTTTACATTCCTACCAGCAATGTATGAGGGTTCCAATTTCTCCTCATCCCTGTCAACATTTGTTATTGTCCATCCTTTGGATTATAGCCATCCAAGTGGGTACAAAACAGTATCTCATTGCAATTGAATTTGTACTTCCTCATAACTACTGATGGTAAACATGTTTTCATGTGCTTATTAGTCATTCATATAACTTCTCTGGAAAAGTATCTATTCAAATCCTTTGTTCATTTTAAACTGGGCTGTCTTTTATTGTTGAGTTATAAGTATTCTTTATATATCATGGATACTAGACCCTTGTTACGGATTGAATCATGTCCTCCCACAGAGACATGTTTCAAGTCCTATCCCCAGCTCCTGTGGATGTGAACCCATCCGTAAATAGCATCTTTGAAGATGTTATGGTTAAGATGAGGACAAACTGAATCGTAGGGCTTTAATCAAACATGACCAGAGTCCTTACAACAGCAGAGGAAATCTGGACACAATAGTAGGAGACAGATGAGAAGGGAGAGATGGCCACATGATGGAGGCAGCAAGTGAGTTACAAAATGCTGGCAAATCACCAAGAGAACACTATAGATACCCAAGAAAGCATGGCCCCGCCAACACCTTAGTTTTGGACTTCTAGTCTCCAAAACTCTTACATAATAAATTCCTGTTCTCTAAGCCAACTAGTCTGTGATACTTTGTTACAGCAGTCCTGGTAAACTAAAACAACCCTTATCAGATATACAACCTGCAAATATTTCCTCCCCTTCTATGGGTTGTCATTTCACTTTCCTGATAATATCCTTTGAATCACAAAAAGGTTTTAATTTTTATGAACTCCAATTAATTCTTTTGCTTGCTTGTGCTTCTGGTATCATATCTAAGAAACCACTGCCAAATCCATGGTCATAAAGACTTACTCTTTTATTTTCTTCTAAGAGTTTTATAGTTTCAGTTCCTACATTTTGATCTTTGAGTTAATTTCTGAGTTAATTTCTGAATAAGTTGTGAGGGAGCATCCAACTCCATTCTTTCATATGGGAATATCAGATATACCTGCTCCATTTTGTTGAAGATGTTTCTGTTAAAAACAACAACAATAACAAAACACTAATCCTCTCACTGAATTGTCTTTGAACCCTTGTCAAAAATCAATTGACCATAATGAAAGGGGTTTATTTCGGACTCTCAACTCTATTCCACTCATCTATACATCTATGCTTTTGACTTTACCTTACTGTCTTGATAACTACAGTTCTATAGTAGGTTTTGAAATCAGGATATTCGAGTCCTCCAGTTTTGCTTTATTCCAAGATTGCTTTGGATAATCTGGGTCCACTGTACTGCCAAATGAATTTCAGGATCAGCTTGTCAATTTCCACAAAAAGCCAGGTGGGCTTTTGATAGGGACTGCGTTGAATCTGTAGATCAGTTTGGTGTTTGCCACCACAGCAATATTAAATCTTTCAGTCCATGAACATGAGATGCCTTTCCATTTAATGTAGGTCTTCGTTAATTTCTTTCAAAAATGCTTTGTAGTTTGAGGTGTATAAGTTTTGTACTTCTTCTGTTAAATGTATTCCTATTTCATTTTTTTTTTGATGCTATCATAAATGGAGTGTTTGAAATATTTTTTATAAAAGTGTACATTTTAACTGGGAATCATGAAATGTTTCAGTCTTTGTTTTGTGCACACAGAAACCAAGGTAAGATTAATGCTGGATTTCAATAAGAATATAATCTGTCAAGATTCGTGCCAGATTTTAAACTCCATGAGGGCAGGAACAATGTCTGCCTTGTGGTTTTCTGAACCCCAAACATATAGTGGCCACTCAAGAAACACCTGATTGACTAAAGTTCTTAACACTAACAAAGTATTTAATCTGCATTTTTCAATTACAGGCAAAAAACACAGCCTTAAATATAGTTTCTTCAAGCCACAGGTTGATTCAAAAAGTATGGATTGCAGATATTACTGACAATAATGAAGCAAAATGTTCGTGTTCAAGAAAAAAAGTTTGGTGAGGCCCCCTCCACCAATTAGTAAGTTCCCCTTTAGTTTTTCCAGCTGAAGAGTTCAAGAAATTGTCACTCAACAGGGAAAGAAGGTAACTAGGAGAGGAAGCACCTGGGCATTTTGCAAACAGCACTGGTCCTCCTGACAATGAAGTAAACAATGTATAATGACACCCAAATGTTGAAGGAGCAATGCTGCAGAAGGTACTAGACAGGTGAAAGGGGGAGAAGAGAGGGAGAGGGCAAGGAGCACAAACCAACCTACTCTGCTGAAGGAAAAGTTGAAACCCAAGGCCAAATATGACATTTATGGACATTACTATAGCTTTCCTTTCTTTTCAAGGATAGTGGATAATGAATTAAAATAATGAACAAGCACACTAAGTGCCAGCCCCATGCTAAGTGTTTCATGTACATGAACTCATTAAATTCTTGTGACAATTCTGAGGCAGTTACTATTATTGTCCCCTTTGTAGACAAGTTTTAGGGTAATTTAATCAAAGTCTCACCTCTCAGAATTGCCACAGTTGGTGTTTAAGCCCAAAACAAAATGAACAGGTAGGTGTGTACAAATATATATAAAAGCACATAATGTATACATTTACTTGTGAGTGTAGCAAATACCTAACACTTTGATGTTACTTAGTTTCTATTCTTGCCACAAACACAAATCAGAGTTTTAAGGAGACAACTGTCCTTATATTTTTTCAGACAAACAAGTTAAAGGGATAAGAAATGTGTAACAAAAAAAGGTTGCAAATATTTTGCCATGAAGCCTCAGATTATGTTATAGTTTCCTGCAGTCACTAGGACAATGCTGGGTGTGAGTCCTGGATCCCCGCCAACCTGAAATGTAATTTTGACCAAGTCCCTTGTCTTTGTAAACTGCCCTACCCTCATTTGCAAGGCCATTGCCTACTCTATAATTCTGCCAATCTGTTCTTCTAAGCTTTCAATTATTAGGTAACAAACTTGCATGGCACACACATTTACACCTTTATCAAACCCAGTGGACAATTAGATTTCTCAGTCCAAGTTAAGAGGGAAGAAAAGGAATGGGGCATATTTAGAAGTGCCCTGGCTCATAAAACCATTTCTTATGAAAAGAAAAAAGAAGGGTGTGGGAGTTGGGTGGGAAGATTTGCTTTGATAAAGTGCATCTTGAGTCCTTTTCTCCCCTGGCTGGTCCATATTCTAAATCATTTCCTTTCTTTCACACAGTAAATTTTCTGCTAGATGTCTAGATATGCTGGGGATCAGGTTACAGTGTGAAGGACAAAAGATAAAAACAATCTGCATACTTCCATCTGGCTCTTCAGAACAAAGTCTAGAGACTTGAAATGTGAGGAGAGAAGCATGCTACTCTAGCTGCACAACAGATACAGCAAAATGTCACAGAAACAAATCTTTCAAGAGAATCAGAGATGCTGGAATGCATAATTAACCAAAATTTACTCTGAGAGTATTAAAAAATAAAATAAAATAAGGGCAGGGTACTGAACACAAGATTGCCTCTAGTACAAGTGGGTGAAAAAGTTGAGAACCGACCAACATTCTACAAAGTCCACACTGTATATATGCTAATCTTATTGTCAAAGGACACCTGGTATTTTTTAAAAATCTATATACTTATTAACCATCTTGACTACTTTTTTGGGACTCAAAAGTCAACACTCAAAATTTGACTCTTGTCAAACTATTCGTTCGCCATATGGTACTGGGCCACGCAAGGCGGATTTTCAATATGAAAGAAACCAGAAGGTCCAATACAAACATGGGTTTTCCAATATATAAAATTTAAGAAAAAGCCAAGGTCTGTGCAGAAAGCATTAAACTGGTTTATATATCAAAATCATGAGGTTTAAGCAGAAATGCAGCCTTAAAATAATTTACAAAATGGATCAACGATGAACACTTTCCTCCATGAAAAAACAACACCCTTAATGCTTTTCATATGGCACATAAATTTTACAATACCTGCAGGAATATTTTCCCTGGTTAATCCAACACCATAGGTCTTTTTTAGCTCTTAAGCACGTTACGATTCTTGCCTCTTTATAGCATTTTTGTTGTTGTTTGCACCCAATGTAATAAGCTTTAGAGAACAAGAAACAAACCACAATAAAAAGAAAAAAGGACTACCCTTTGTAACTGTAACTTTCACAAGAGGGCTGGGGGAGGGGGCAGGGTGATTCAAATCTAGCTTTTATAGCTGCTATCTTGATGCAATTAGTGTAAAATAATTGTCTGCACAAGCCAAAGTAGAGGCTAAGTTGAGGCACTTGAATGCATTCCCGAAAATTACTTCCCTGCCTCTCCCCGCAGCCTGCTACAGCAGATGTTGGCTGTTAAGCCACGCAGACGACACAGTTCATGACTTTTCTAAGACGGCTGTGTGCCACATCTGCAGTTGATGAAATGGAGAGCAGAAGTGTGGCAGACACACAGAGGAGAGTGTGAGCGAGGCAGGCAGGCACCGGCTGGGCCAAAGGAACTGTCTTGAAGGCTGGCCTAAAAATAGACACACACTCCTCCTCCACCCTCTGCATCCAACTCATAAAACTGGGCCTGCCTGTCCTATTATGGAGTCCGCCTATGGCAGACACTTCCTACATCCAACTTGGACTGCGGGTAACGCGAGAGCATCGAAGCAAGAGTGAAGGGAAGCAGGCGGCGGTGCAGCATCCTCAAACTGCAGCTCCACTCTCCAAGCCTCGGTATAACTGGGCTGTGGTCCAAGTTCAGCTGGGCCCCCAGAGAAAGGCAATGCTTGTGTTTAGCCCGCACAATACTGACATAACATTAACAGATTTACATATGCAAAACTGTGAAGCAACAGGCATTCCCCCTCAATTGACCCACAGCTTGTAGTGTCTGCCGAGTTATTCCCCGCTTCGGCTCTGTAACCAAGTGGGCGGCATGTGAATACCATCTGGGTACCACTTATTGAAAACTGGCAGTCGCTCTGTAATAGGCAAGCTGGCAATAAGAGGGAAGGGAATAAATTGCATCATTTAGTTAACATCCACTTGCTTTGCGGCTGTTAAAAACCCATGACTGAATAATAATTTGGTTATTTCTTTTGCCAGAAACTGCTGTCAGCCAAATTGTACTACGCATGCTGCAGAAGTCGACTTGCAAAATTTCCACTGGAAAAGGGACTGAGGAGGATCCAGGAATGGGGATCAATTTCTGGCTATGAACACTGAGTGGCAACTCCTGTTGCATGGTGTTTCCAAGCCCTCCAAATGTCCTCGTCACCCCAAAGGTGGTGGACACCAAGCTCTGGAAGGCCACCAGCCATGCTGACCCAGCGCCAAGCTATGCTTTGCAGCAGTGCCCCCAAGAGCTCAGATTCAAGGGTGTGTGGGACAACATGTGAATGTTACACATGTGTGACAACATCCACGGCTCTCAGGTGGCAGTGGTGACAAATGCAGCCAAACAGGACTCATTCTGGAGTTGAGGTCTCCCAGTCTCTGCTTCAAAATTAAGTGGGTCAGCAGATCCACCAGAAACCTGACTGCAACTCACCCATGGGCCCTACTTCTGTGTCTGAATAGTAAGGCTGCAGCACTTCTTTCTGGCTTACTCAATTGCTTTCAAACTAGACTAACAAAGAAAGTGGCAGAAACCTTAGACCACCACATAAAGGGAGAAGTCACCTTCGGTAAAAACCCATGTGTTTGAAGTGGTTCTCTTTTGGCTATACATATAAAGATATGAAATTACCTTATTTATTGTATACTCTATGTGTCTATATTTTTTATCTGCTATAGGATTGGTCATTTACACATATTTCAGCCTTGAATTTCCTAAAACACAGAAAAGGAGAGTAAAGAAATGGAAAGATAAAAGCTAAAGGAAAACTGAGAACAACAAAAACAAGAAAAGCAGAAAAGAAAAAACAGACTCTGCGGATTATAGAAGTACTACAAGTGAACAAAGTTTGATCATATTTAAAAAAAGGGAAAATGAGCATATTTACATAATATTATCAACAAAAATACACATTCACGATCTCCAAAACTTAAGCTCTCCTTATTTCTGCAGTTGAGGAAGAAAGGCTAACCATCTTTCAAAGCCCCAAACAGATTAAAAATCTCTGAACTTCATAAATAATGTAGTCGGCTGTTTGTATATTAAAATAGGCAGAACATGTTCATGAAAGAGAAAAGAAGAAGAGGCAAGACCAAATTGTTATGTATTTTGCAAACCACAACATCTGTAAGTCACCACATGTTTAAGGCAAACTTGGGTAATAGTTATTTTCAGGGGAACAACAGTAGTCAAGGAAGACAATAGGTTTCTTTTCTCCCAGATTCAGCTTATAACTGTAATCTTACCATGCTCTAAACAGCTATAAAGCAAAGGAAAGGCTAAATCAATTCTAGATCTGGAGATATCAAAAGAAGTTAGGACTCTAAAGCAACTGGCTAAATTTACTCTGGAAAGAACTAAAGAGAAAATGATATTTCCAAGTCACAAAGCTTATAATCAATTTGTTAAAAGGAACCAAAGTAGTAATTTTATTCACATACACACACACCGCACATGCACCAATAAAATCAGCATGCACTCATGGAAATCACACTGGCCTAAAGGTCAGAGAGTTGGTTTTCACACAAACCTTTATCACTTTCTAATCGCGTGACCTTGGACAAATCATGATTTTTCTGGGTCTTACTTTCCTTACTTGGGAAAAGCTAATGCATTATAAGACAGTGTTAGAATTCCCAAAGCCTAAATAAACAAAATAATGATTTCCCTAACAGCTCTGCATTGCACATTCATCATCAAAATGTGAATCCTTCCTATGAAGGCAAATGAATCAGTTAAACAGGATTTCAAAATTATTCTCATCTTACTTTGCAAATTATACTTAGGGTAAATATCGGTGGGTTTTTTTGTTTGTTTTTAAAAATACACATGTTGAAGGACTGAACTGCCATATACAAATATTTATCTTTCAGAGCATTTTATATGTTCCTCAGCATTTGTTTAAAATCCAAAATGTTTCCTGGAATGACAAGATTTCTATTTAATATGTAATTCTTTAATAAATGACAATGATACAAAATTATCTCATATAGCCCAACATTTTTACAATAGGCATGACCAGGAGTTAAAAATGTAAAGAACCTAGGACCCAAATACGGTTTGGGCCATCCTAAGATTCTGGAAAACTCTGTGTTCCTAGAAAACTTGTTTAAACCTGTGCCACATCCATTTTCCCTGCTGCATATTTAAAAGTGATAATGATCTCCTAGTTGGTTTCCATGTTTTAGTCATCCTAAGCTTTTCTACCAGTGAACCAAAAGTACACCTGGTGTTCCACAAATCTTTTAAAATATTGCATACGTTCTGGCAAAAGTTCAAAACTCATCAGCATTTTCCAGTGACCTTTAATCAACTCTATTGTCTTTCAAGAGTGGAGACAATGCAATTGGCCCACAGTCAGTGGACTGTGTGAAGGTTTTTCCTAGGAGCAGTTACGGATTTGTACTAATCCAACACAGCACCTCACACAACCCCTTCCCTCACTCCAGTATCTGTCTGCAGACATTCACAAGCCAGCTGGCTAAGGCTAGTTGTTGGTGACCAGGAAGGAGAGCAAAGGTAACTGGTCCACCAGAGGCAGGAATTCCCACTTTGGCCTCATTAGCAACAGGGTTAAGCAATCAAAGACTAAACTTAACATTAGCCAAATACATCTGGCTAATCTTGTAAAGAATGAAGATTTGCTAATTACCTGGGCTTAGAAAGGTGTGATCTACAAATGTGAAGAGCTCTTTTCAGGTCCTTAATGGTAATAATTTTGTGATCAAGTTACAAATTCCATGTGGTTCTTCGAAGGTCCCTTTATAAAGGGTGTTGATGTCGGACAGTTGAGACCCTGGCCGTATCATTCACACACACGTGTGCACACTCATGCCATTTCTATTATGTAGGCCTTTAAAAGTTTAGAAAAGTCCATTCAGCAAAATGACAGGCAAACTCCTAGCACAGGTGCAATTTACCCAACATACTGCTCACATGCTGCTGATGAGCTGCTGTAACCAGGCCAAGACCATCCCCAACACCTCGTGGAATGGTACAACACCAACCCCTGCTCACCCACAGCATGGAGAGCAGAGCTCCTTGGCTCATCTTTCAGAGGCTCCTGGAGAACCAGAGAGTTGCTGGGTCCCTGGTGAACTCACTCTCTAAACAGGCTCACTATACACAGTGAGGGTCACTTATCCTCCGAAGACTACGCAGAGTCATTAATGGAGCCAAACACTGGCTGGTTTCTTTAACTTTCATCTGAAAATAAAATTTAAGGATCCCTTTTCATTATGAATTCTGGAACAGAAAAGAGAGGGGAGAAGGAGGGGGAGGAAGAGGGAAGGAAGAGAGGAAAAGGAAGGGAAGGGAAGGTTTAAAAAAGGAAGAGGAAGGGAGGGAGGGAGGAAATTTCTTGCTATGGAGACAAAACAAATTGCAAAATTTAGAGATGAATAGTCAGGGCTGAATTCCAACCCTGAAATCTTTGCTGTCAATTTTAAGAAACAAAACTCTTATCAAAGGGAAAAGGGCTCAAGGGGAATTCAATATATCTGATACATAAACTAAAAATTACAGGTTTCTTAAACAATTAGGTTAAGCAACACTTTTTCTCTCAGGCAGTTTAGGTTTTTTAATCCTGTTTTCCTATTTTAGGCATATGGCTGGGGTGGGGCAAGGGTGAGGCCTGGACAGTTTCCATGGGCCACTGAGCTCCTGTGCACCCAGTTCAACATCTTTTTCAATGGCTCTGAATGCCACTGAGGAACTTGCCTTAGCCAGCAAGGACCTCTCAGAATCACAGTTAAGGGGTCCCACATGAATTTCTTTCTTCTGTGATGTCAAAAGGCAAGTGTGTGTTCCTGGGGGGGGGGGGAGCACAAGATCAGAGATGAAAGTGGATTAATGACACCCCGGCAGTTCTCATGGAGAATTATTTCTGATAACCTTACCCAACACCCTCTTCAACCAAACACCTGGCTAGCCGCTTATCAGCAGCCACCTTCTAAGCATTCTAGCACATTCCAGCAAGTTCCAGGAAGGCAGGGCAGCTGCTGGACTTTTCAACTCTTTGGTGGTCTTCCTCACCTCCCATATTTACGAGATCTATTGGCAAAAGAGGTTTGAGCTCTAATTGTGTACATCTATACTGGCTGGGAAGAAAGGTCTAAGGTTTCTTCCTCAAACCAGAAAGGGCCTCTTCAGTCTAAACGACTTACCCAGCCCCAGGGGAGGGGCTAGGACAAAAAGCCAATTTTGTAAGAGGCCAAAGGGCGGGCTTGGAGGAGAACAGGGAGAGATGATGAAGCAACTCGACAGTTCCTTTTCTGCTGGGGCCTCACACTGGTGCTCTGATCTTTCTTTTGAAGATACAAAAATTTCACTGTGTTTAAATACACATTTGAAAATGTGGGTGACTTACAGATTATTTTAACTACAGAGCCTGATCATTAGTATGGATGTTTAAAAAAATCAGTCCTATTAAAGACTGTGAGTGAAGATTGGAAAAGCCAAGATCTTACCTCTAGTTTAAAACTAAAAGAAGTAATATATCATATTAAGTGCTAATGTTGAGAACATAGTTATTTTTCTCCCAAATAGCGTCACAAAGGGAACAAGCTATAATAATTCAACATAGGTACATGCCCTTCTCCCCCGATTCTTTTATTTACTCCTTCCTCTACATTCTCTGCCTTCTTCAAACTAGACTCGGCCTTTACACCCTGCAAGAAATAAGACCAAAGTCAAAATAAAAAGATAAAGCAAGTGCTAATAACCATAATTAATATTTAATCAGCACTTGCTAGGCAAAAAGTACTAAGTGCTTTATGCGTATTGTATTGACTCATTTAATCAAAACAAGAACTTGATGAGGTAAATATTCCCAGTTTATTGATGTGGGAATAGTTACATAGCTAGTAAGAAGCATGACCAGGATTCAAACTCAGGCAAGTTAGCCACTACACAATACTGCTTCAAAGACGTATTAACAAAAGAAGTTAATTTTTGACTTTTGAACTACTAAGCCCACAAGCTAGTTATATATTGGATTTTCAAGGTTAATTCTAATTCCATGAGATTTATGCTCGACTTTACATATGATGCAACACAAAATGAAGCAATATTAATAATGAGCTTATACTATACCACTTACACTTAACAATGAAAGAACAATAAATTCTTCCTTGGTGACAACTCAGTCACTAGTATTTTGCCTCTTCTCTGTCTTCCATCTAAATGCATTTTTTAGATTGTAAAGTAAATATTTTTTAATAATCAATTTCCAGAAAATTTTATTTCACAGGTTAGATATAATGGGAATGAAATAATTTATGTTAACACTATCATCTTTACTCTTCAAATCAACTGAGATTTCCTGAAAGTCCTTCAAAATGTAGGGAATGGTAAGATACATATTTGAAAAAAAATATTTCAATTCTAGAAGTTGCTCCAAAAAAGTGCTCTCTGATAAGCTTCTAATTTTTCATGCCTCCTTTGATTTAGGGCCTAACTTTCTAAGGTTTGAAGCTAAGCATATGTCAAAGACTTTTTTCAGTGACAATTTTTATTTTTAAAATCGTATCTACAAATGTAATACAAAAGTTCACTGCATTAAAAGTATTTCAAACAAAATAGCATAAATATGCAAAAGCAGGAAATCTCTTTCTTTGCCCTCTACCTCCAACCCTACCACAACTTATTTTTCAGAAGTAGCCACATCACGGATGTCAGTGATGGAACAAAGGAAAGGGGACTAATTATGGGGCCCTGAGTTCTCTCTAATCTCCATGAGCACAACCCCTTAAAGTAAAATGATTATAAATCACATAGGAAAAAGAGTAATGAGCACAGACTCTTAAGCAAGACTTCCTGATAGAAGCAACCCAAGTACCCATCAACATATGAATGAATATACAAAATGTCACATATGCATACAATGGAATACAATTCAGCCATAAAAGGAAAGAAGTGCTGATACATGGTATAACACCGATGAAACTCAAATACATTATGTTGAGTGAAAAAAGCCAGGCACAAAAGGATAAGCATTTGTATGATTCCCTTTATATGAAATAACTAGAATGAGCAAATTCATAGAGACAGATGATAGATTATAAGTTACTAGGACAGGAGGTGGGGAAGACAGAATGGGGAGTTATTGCTTAATGGGTTAAGAGTTTCTGGTGGGGGTGATGAAAAAGTTTTGGAAATGGATGGTGGTAACGGTAGCATGCTAGTGTGAAAGAAATAAATATCACTTAATTGTATACCTGAAAATTTTGTTTTGTATATGCTCCCACAAAAAAATAAAGAAAGAAAAACGCTACTGGAATCAAATCCTATCTTTTCTTGGGCTAATAAATTACTTGATCTCTCTATGCCTCAGATTCCACATCTGTAAATTAAGAATAGAAGTACTTACTTCATTGAGCCATGAAAAGGGTTAAATAAATTATATAAGCTAATATTTATAAAAACAATTAGAACAATGTCTGGCAATAAAGTTCTATTTAAGGGCCTATTAAATGTGCTTTAAAAATAAATCAAGGGAAGTGGCCTTGGCCCAATGGATAGGGCATCCGCCTACCACATGGGAGGTCTGAGGTTCAAACCCCGGGCCTCCTTGACCCGTGTGGAGCTGGCCCATGTGCAATGCTGATGTGCGCAAGGGGTGCCTTGCCACACAGGGGTGCCCCCCATGTATGGGAGCCCCACACGCAAGGAGTGCACTCCATAAGGAGAGCTGCCCAGCGCGAAAGAAAGTTCAGCCTGCCCAGGAATGGTGCTGCACACACAGAGAACTGACGCAGCAAGATGACACAACAAAAAGAGACACAGATTCCTGTGCCGCTGACAACAACAGAAGTGGACAAAGAAGAACACGCAGCAAATGGACACAGAGAACAGACAACTGGGATGGGGGGGGGGGGGAAGGAGAGAGAAATAAAATTTAAAAAATCAGTATCTAGTGAATAAAAACAAAGACTACAGATGTGCCTAAAATGTCCTCAGATGAACCCTGAAGATGCTGAATGAAATAAATCATACAAAAAGGAATAGGCAAATTAAGAGAGATCAAAAGTAGAATACAGGTTATCAGGAGCTGGGGTGAAGGTGGGATGGGCAGGGGGAACACAGACAGTTAATGCATAATGAATGGGTATAGGGTTTCACTTTGGGGTGATGGGAAAGTTCTGGTAATGGATGGGGGTAAGGGTAGCACAATATTGTGAATGGGATTACTTCTACTGAATGGGATTGTTTGGGAGTGGTTAGGATGGGAAGTCTATATTGCATGTATGTTTCTACGATTCAAAAACAAAATGAGAGCAACCAAAGACACAATGTCAAATACATGATCCTGGACACTGAATCTAATAATGAAGAAGAAAGGTCCAAAAGGACATTACTGGGTCACAAGAAAAAATTAAGATAGAGACTGTAAACTTTATATCAATTTTAAAGTTCTTAACTTGTTAACTGTACTTACAATGGTTATATAAGACTTCTTGTTCTTGGGAAATACACATGGAAGTATTATATGTTCAAGGAGAATGATGTACACAACCTCTCTAAGATGTTTAGAAGACAGACGAGCAAAAAAGGCAAAAGTGGCAAAAAATGTTTAAAAGTTGGTGGATCTGAGTATCTGGGTGAAGGGTTATGTTTGTAGTATTTTTTCAACTGTTCTTTAAGTTTGAAATTATTTCAAAATAAAGACTTTAAGAATGAAGAAAAGGAAAAGAAAACTATTAGGAAAAGAGGAAAATCTTAGATTCTGCTTCTATAATTGCTAAGTATTCCACTTACATGAACATAGACTTCATTTTTATTAATCCATCTTGGATTTTGGTTCAGACTCTCATGATTAGAATCAAACAACACCAGCTCATACACCTAAGCACAAGGAAAAGAAGCAAATTCTTCTAACTATCTGTATTCGCCGTACTTTAACCACTTTAAAGTGTGTAACTTCGGTAAAAGCAGCAGGCTTGCTATGCGTTTGCAGCTTCAAGAGTCCCCTTCAAACAGAACACACTCTCTCAGCTCCTCCTCATTCGACAGCATGAAGCTGCCGTTGTTGGGGTGTTTCCTCCCAGATTTCAAGTTTTTCTCAAGAGACAAATTATATAACTAGAGACACAAATACTCATGCTCACTTCAAAAAAAAATTACCAACAAACATTGAAAAAACTGTTTTCTCTAATATTTATGCACTTTAGAATGAGATTCTGAGGAAAATAATGCCTCAAATGGATAGTTTAAGTGTTGAGTTTGGCGTATGTGTTCTAGCTTAAACTCTCAAAGGAATAAATATAAATTTTTCCAAAGGAAACAATTCTTTCAGCATAAAACTATCAAGACTCCATCCACAAAAACATTCTATAAAACGTCAAGACATTTATAAGTGCAAAGAGTGCTTATAAATGACAAATTGTAGGCTATTTTTATTTGCTGATTCTGAACACAAGAAAATAAAACTATACACCCCAACAAAATAATCCTGAGATTAGTCAAACAAAAGGGTAGGACATAGAGAAGAAGTATTTTCCTCTTTGGTGAGTGGCATTTGCCTGGTCAAAAGAAAACCTTAGAAGATTATCAAGGCCAAAGTTAATAAAGGCAGCGATGGCTTGGACGGACAGATGACAAAGGTTATAGCCACATTTTACATGCATGATGTTTCCAGGTTTCTCAAATTAGAGTTTATGTTCAATACATACACTTATGACATAAAAATATTCTATCTTTAGTTATTTGTGTTTAATGGAATTTCATGTTTCAATTCAAAAACCAAGTATAATTGTTTTAAGGGACAAATACAGAAGGAGTCATGGCAATGTATCTGGATCTGATTTTATATTGTGATGCAATGAAACTGCCTCAGACATAAAACCTTTAAATCTTTTGATCTCTGACAGACATGGCTGGGCTTCTATAGAATTCAGACTGAAAGAATTCAAAAGATGGAATACACTATGAAAGCAAATCCCATGACATTTTCCATGTTATTTCATTTCATCAAATGCATCACCTCTAAACCATCCCATCTAGGGAATGTTTAAATATCAACACTTATTTTATTCTAATTTTCTATAACAATATTCTTCCACACATTTATTCATCCTTTACTAAATACCCAAATTTGTGTAATGGTCCTTTGGAGACACAGAGATGAAGACAAAATCCAGCCTTCAAGAGATTATAGTTAAGTTTAAAAGAGAAATGTATAAAGAACTAATTACTATTAGCACTATTAACAAATATCATTCTGTAAGACAAAGCCAATGCAATAAAACAGGAAAAAGAAATACAGAAAAAGGAGATTTCTAATGTCCTTGATTTTCTAGAAATATAACAATGAAACATAAGCCCTAATAGAAAACTCAACAAGGTGGTCAAACAGAAAATATACAAAAATATAGTTTTCTATATACAAGAACTAATCAGTAAGGAAATATGAATGGGCTATAGCTTTCTTTATGAGGTATAGACATGTAACTACAAAATTTTCATGAGAAACAAAAAGGAATACTTGAATTAAGAAGACAAACCATTTTCCTGAACAGGCACATACAAAACAGAAAATATATCAATTCTTCTCACATAAAGATTTCAAATTTCTATCAAAATGCAAAAAGAAATTATTGCTAAATTAACAAAAAATTCAAAAGTTGGTTTAGAATAATAAAACATAAAAGCCAAAAAAATTTTAAGTGTAATAAGGATTAAGAGCTATCTGCTATTAAACATATTATAACCCCCCCAAAAAAAAAATTTGAATGGCGTGGAACTGGCAAAGAACTAGGCAGACAAATAAAAAAATATATAATAATGATGATGACAGCATAATGACAGCTAATATTTGAGTGCCTATGTTAGGTGCTTTATATTTAGAGTTACCAAATAATTTATCATCCTAAGTTATATTATTTTGGAATGAACACTAAAAATAACATAAACAGAGTAATTTTTTTCAGTATATATTCCTTTTTCTTAGCTGTTTCTGTCCCTCCTACCACATCGACAATAATTTTCTGAAGGAAGTTAGGGAAAAAAAAACTTTCATCATCTTATTTATATATTTTCATAAAATTGCTTGAAATATTCTTCAAAGTTATATTTTATGGTTAATAAATATGAATTTCTGAAACTTTCAAATATCTACATCTCTGGTTCATAATATTGTTAATTGAGAAAATACTTCCTCCACAGGTTCTGAATTACCTGTAAGGTACAGCAAATTCCCCTACCTAATGGATATTCTCAATGTTAACATTTTGTATTAAAATGTATAAACATTTTAGCCCAAATATTTTCATAGGTCTTTTTAGCTCCATTCTGAGTACCTTTCTTTGACAAGTATTTTTACAAAACAAAATTGATTAAATAAACTAACTCACTTTATGACTTTTTAGAATGTTTGACCAATGATAGATGCTGCAGAATTGCAGGCCTTATAAATTACATCCCATTTATGGACAGAATTCACATTATCTGATCAAAAGTAGGAGCTCCACCAAAATATTTTTTCCACAAAGTGAAATACTCTGGAGTACAATTATAGAAGTTCAAAATTAAAACCTGTTCATTTTTTGAGCACTCATTATTTAATAATTTGTTCAGTTCCTCTCTTGCATTTGCAGGGATAAAATTTCTAATACCCTGTTCCCAACCTTTTTTCCCCAATGATTACAATTTGTTAAAATTTCAAAGGAAGTTTTCTGCGTATGTGCTTCATTCTTTAAATATTAAGATATCCAACTGAATTTGAAAATGCAATCTAAATTTTGAGTTTCCACTTACAAAAGTTTAATGCCATCGAACATTTCAATTAATTTATAAAAAAGTTCCTCAAGCATTTCTAAAAGCATTTCTACAACCAAAAATATATCTTAGTTTGGTTACTTTTTCTATATATATACAACTATTATAAATGTTGGTAACTACAGCTTCTACTTAAGTGATAGATATTACAGGTTGCTTTGGTGCAATTATTAAATATGTGTTCACCACAATCACTTCCAAGTACACATTTGCTCGACAGTTTCCTTAATCTAGTAAAATCGTTTTTAACCATAAAATGTTCTTCATCAAAATCATATTTATATTGTCATGGCAGAGATAAATAACTTTTATCTTCATTGTTAATTTTTTAATGGGATTATAATTATAACATCATTCATGATAATATTAGATTTTTTAAAATTTATTTCTCTTCCCTTCCCCCCATCCCCCCCTCACTGTCACTGTCTGCTCGCTGTGTCCATTCGCTGTGTGTTCTTCTGCGTCACCTGCATTATCTGGCGGCACTGGGAAACCGCGTCTCTTCTTTGTTGTGTCTCTTCTTTGTTGTGTTATCTTGCCGCGTCAGCTCTCCGTGTGTGCGGCACCACTCCTGGGCGGACTGTGCTTTTTTCACGTGGGGTGGCTCTCCTTGCGGGGTGCATTCCTTGCGCATGGGGCAACCCTATGCAGGGGCACCCCTGCAGGCACAGCACTCCTTGCACACGGCAGCACTGCACATGGACCAGCTCACTACACAGGTCAGGAGGTCCTAGGTTTGAACGCTAGGCCCTCCATATGGTAGCTGGATGCTCTATCAGTTGAGCCACGTCTGCTTCCCATATTAGATGTTTTAACTTAAACAGATTTAAATTCTAAGAACTTTGCACTTTGATTCCACAAATCAGTGGGGGAAAAAAATCAAACTACTATTGGACTTATCTTAACTGATTTCCTACTTGAAGCATCCAATGAATTGGTGAAAAACTGGTATCATTTACTCTTTGTAAAGTGGTTCTTCCATAAATCGTGTGGCACATTAACAGTTACCCATTCACTTTTTATACACGCTCAAGAAAACTTGGAATCTAAGACAAGAGAAATACAGAAAAACAGCCATTTGATCTAAATAAAAAGTCCTGCTTCACCAAGGAAAATAAAAATACATCTGTAGTTGCATGAGGACACATTCTTCTTAAAATAAGTACTCAATTTCAAAAAGATGCAGAAACTTCCTTAGCAAATAGGTCTTCTGATTTTTCTGTGTTCATGTTCAGTAATTTCACTCTAAGTAGATGGTAAATGTCAAAGACATTTTATCAAGTTTTATTGCCCAATTTTCTTGAAAAATAGAAAAAAAATCATATAATATTTCATTCAACTAGCTCTGATTTTTTAAAGTTGCCAAACAACAAAAATAAATAATTGTAGAAATAAATGACAAAAACCACAAAACTGACTGCAGCAAGAACATTCGGGCTACTTCCTTAAATCTGCAGCATGACTCCTCAGTCTCTATTTCCCATTTATTTCATGCAAACTAACTCAAAATTTCCTATGTTTCCCCTGACCCCACTGGCCAGATGCAGTTAGCAGTCCCAAGCCACCCACACTGGAGCGCAGTCTTTGAAATAGAGGTACTAATTCCGGCATGCCTAGAAAGGGTAGAAGAGAAACATCTCTGCCGGACATCTTTCAGGGGCCACTACCCAGGCATCTCACCATTATAACAGCAACAGTGCTTTGTTATAAAATGAAATATCTGAGATAAACGTTAAACCAGACATGATTCTAGGACAATAGATGTAAAACCAAACGGACATAAATGGTCACCCCTTTATATACATTATCTCATTTACTCTTGTGGCATCCCCACTGACTAGTTCCATTATCATACCATTCTTAGATGGCTTAGAGCTGTACAGTAGCTTGTCCAAGGCCACAAAGCTAATATTGTGGAGCATGATACCAGAGTCAGAAGTAGCATATAATATTGCTGCTCTGTGGAAACAGAACAGAAAGCAAAAAATAGGCCCTATTGTACATTAAAAGTTGGTGTATCTTAAAGCTTTTTAGGTCAATAATGGAAAATATTATTCAGTAAATAATTCTGGAACCATCAATTATTTTTTAACAATAAAGTAAAATCCTTACCTCACATCATACACTGTAATAAATTCAAGATGGATTTGGAGATTAAAAAAAAAAAAGAAGAGGCAGAGGAGGAGAAGGAAGAAAAAATAAAGCAATGATATTTTTAAGCCTTGAAAAGTTAGAAAAGATAAATGAATAGCTGAAGAAGATAAAAACACGTAATTACACAAAAACATTATATACAATATTAAAGAAGATGAGAAAATTTTGGAAATATATTAAAATTATTAAAATTAAAAGATCTTTTATATGTCAGTAATAATAATACAAATACCACCCTTACATGCAATAAGTCCATTTACAGAATTTATGTTAAGGAAATCAGAGATGCAAATAAGTTTATAAAATAGAATGCTCATCACATCATTTAGAAATTATTAGTAAAAGACAAGAAATATATCAATGTCCAACAAAAAGAATGGTTAAATAAATTAGGGCATATCATAAACAGAATAGTCTTTAAAAAGCATGCTCAGAGAACATTTAATGATACAACAAAGTGTGTCTGATATAATGTAAAATGAAAAGAAGCAAGAAATTAAACCATTTAATCTCAACTTGTATATGTTTGTTCATATGAATAGGGAAAAAAATGACAAGATTTAAGTATACCAAAAATGCTGTTTTCTTATGAGTGGAGAAAATACTGAGAATTTTTAGAGAATTGCAATTCTAAAAGTTGGGCATATCACAAAGCTATATTTTTGAACAAATAATTGCAGAATTACTGGCTCACACATGAATGAGAGAAGAAAAATACTGATATTACTAAAATGTATGTTTTTGCAGAAAATAATTAAATGTTGGCATACCTCCATGTTTATCTCGCACATCTCAAGTGGTCCACTTATTTAACTTTCTCTGAAAAAACATCTGATTTAAAATTCCATTATGTCCTCAGATTATGGCATGCAGCACAAAATACTGACCACCGTGAGAAAGTGCCCTTAAAAACCCATTCTCCTTAAGCCAAGAACTATGAAAAGGAGAAGGAATCCTTCTGCTTGATTTAGTCTGCTGACTGAAGACGCACAGCAGAGGCGCAACTCTGAGGCAAACCAGTCACATTCAACTATCCATCCCACTTCCACAGAAGTGTGAAGGGCAGAGGAAAGGAGACTGGAAAGTTCTAGAGCCAGCCCTGCCTTTGACCGCTCAAGTTCTTTTTCTTTACGACAAAAGTAAAGGATAATCAAGATTCCTTCAAATTTGTATAAAATGTTGGCAAAAATGCCTTTGTGGGATATTTATTTCCTTAGCCTGAAATGTCGCTTCCCTTGTAACAGTGACTCCTTGTGATCCTGTATTTCTTAAAAGGCAATGAAAGCATGGCCTCCCTGGAGAACGTTCCTTTACTACCCAAGTCTGGCATAGGTCGTCCCCCACCTATCCCCAATGCAGGAACTGTCAACTGGATTTCCAACTTCCATTCCCAATGTCCCCCTTCTTAAGAGAAGCTCCATTCTTTCAGGGATGTACGTTCTGCCACACAGCCAATGAGCCTCAAGGAACGCTGGCCCCATCCCCACCCCCCAGGTGGGCCTGACTGGTTGTCATGATTGGTCTAGAAACCCAGGCTAAATCTACCAGGGAATGACCTTCATCACTTCATGGGAACTGGCAGTCTGAGCTCAAAAGGCAAAGAGGAAGTTTGTTGTGAGTCCTGAGAAGGAAGTTTCTCATTCTTAGGAGACAGCATCTGGACCAGAAAGCCTCTGTGTTCCTCTGGATATTGTGGCAGTCAGGGATCGCCACAGTCATTTTGCCTCCAAGGCAATGAGACCAGGGAATCACTGAGAACTGTCACTGGACTCAGTGACTAGGCCACCTCCCTCTGAACTTCTGGGTATATGAGCTCACGTATTCCCTTACTGTTTAAGTCAGTCTGAGGAAGGATTTGTATAATATGAAGTTGAAAGCCTCCTAGCTGGAAGAACACACAACTGCTCTTTTTCCCAGGCAAATATCATTTCTTTTTCTTCTATCAACAGAGCCTTGATTTTCCCATTGAGAACCACCCCTCACTCATTCTCACTTCCTGTGGCCTGGGTGGGACTAATCCCTCTTCGCACTCCAGAGTAGGCCATGAGGCAAGGAGAGCCAATCAGAGCACTGGTTCTAATTGAACGGAGGACTGGTATATTAACCTACTGGGCCAATGAAGGACCTACGTAGGCCTCCGGCTAGAACTAAGGGGAAAGGGAAGCTCCTGTTCTACTGGAGATGCTTAGGTGGTAGAATATACTCCGAGTATCTACTGAGAGCTCTCTTCCCACAAACAAAACAGGAAGCCTAAGAAGGACGAAGGCAATGAGAAAGCAAGGATGCAAGATGGAAAGAAACAGCTGGTTCCCTGAAAAAAAACACTGTTTGAGCACCTGGATCTATCTGTGCCTGAAGCTAAGCACCAGCAGACTTTTCAGTCAGTGAGCCCTTAAATAATTTCAGGTGGGTTTCTGCGCCCATTACAACTTACCACCATCGAAGCAAACATTACCATGTATTTGGAACCCATCCAATTCAGAGATCTGCATGTCAATAAAGCAATAATTTTTCTATTGGCAGAGTTGAGTCTCCTTCAAATCTCCCTCAAATGGTAAACAGAATAATGAATTAGAATGTGACTCTGGGCCCCACAGAGGTGTGATCTGGACCTCCTTGGCCTGCTCTCCTTTGTCTTGTTTTCTATGTATCTGACTATCCCTCAGGTGGTAAACTTCTGAAATACAAAGACCACATTTTTCATCCTTATATCTTGAATGCCTAGAAGACAACCTGGCTTATACTACCAGATATGCTACTTGAAACAAGTCAATGAAACCCTCCAAGTCTTGGTTTCCTAATTTCAAAAACAAGATGGTTAATCATAAAGACAGATAACAATTGTCTGTAAGGACGTGGAGACACTAGAACCCTCATCACTGTTGGTGGGAATGAAAATGGTTCAGCCACTTTAGAAACTAGTGTGGCGGTTCCTCCAAAGGTTAAAAATAGAGTTGCCACATGACCCAGCAATTCCACTCCTGGGTGGATACCCAAGAGAAATGAACATATTTCAGCATATATGTAAACAAATGTTCATAGCAGTCTTATTTATAATAGCCCCAAAGTATAAACAAGTCCAACAGCTGCTGAATGGATAAACAAAATGTAGTATAGCTATACAATGGGATATTATTCAGCCTTAAAAAGGAATGAGTTCCTGATACATACTACAATATGAATGAATCTTGAAAATAGTATGTTCAGTGAAAAAAGCCAGTCACGAAAGATCACATATTATATGGTTCCATTTATATGAAATGTCCAGAACAGCAACTCTATATTTTTTAAAAAGTAGATTAGTGGTTGCGTAGGGTTGAGGAGAGGGGGTTGGGAGGAAAAGAGGAGTGACTGTTAAAGAGTAGGAGGGGTTAGGGGAGAGAAAAATGCTATAAAATTGATTGTAGTGTGGTTGCCCAAAACTTTGTGAACATACTAAAGACCAATGAATTCTGTCTTAAATCAGAGAATGTATGTATGTGAACTACATCCCAATAAAGCTGTTACCAAGAAAAAGTGCCTTCCCCATGAGGATGATGTGAGGGAGGAATGAATTGGTACATAGAAAGCATTAACATAGGCCTGTACACACTAAGCATTTTATGAATGTTACTGCTGTTGCTCAGATGGCATTTGCTGACACATGCCTTGTAAGCGATCCCAGGCAGACTCACAGCAAATCAAATTCCATTCCATGGCAAGTCGTCATCATCGAGCACCGGCATGCTCCTCTGTGAAGTATTTTCATTTGCTATCCCACTAACTCAGGAAATCACAAAGATGTATTCCCACCTCAGTTTCTTTTTTTTTTTTTTCCTCAGGGGGATGGGGAAAAAAAGAAACTGTAAATAAGTTATGGCAAGTAGCAAGTAAATGCTTTTCATCTTCTACTTCCAGAGCCAAGCCCTGATACCCGACTGCTACAAACTACTTCCATGTGTCTCCATCCTAGACAATGAGAAGGGCCAAATGTTCAGGCTTGATGATAGGAGTTTGGGTTAAAATCCAAGACTCTCCAACGAAGTCTCAGTCTTGGGCTTGTGCCCCCCGCCCGCCCCCACAAGCTGTCAAGAAATGGAAGGATTTTAAAGAGTTCTCCACGAGCCCTCTGAATGGTTGTTTCTGCCTGGGTGGGGGAGGTAACACTAATCACAGGGAAAACCAGGACAACTACGGTAGCTCCCATGATTTATTAAGGGCTCCCGGTGCTCTAGGCTCTCTGCCTCTCTAAGTGGAGGATATGCATTACTTATCTAGTCCTCACCACCAGTCTCACACAGTAGGTGCTTTCTTCCTTTGTGGATAAGGAAACTGAGGCACAGAAAGATTTAAAAACGTATTCAAGGTCACATGGCTCATAAGCAAGGCCTGGAATTTGAACCAGATCACCTGGCTCAGGATCCATGTGCTTAATCACTGAACTAAGCATTGGGCTGGATTTTTGGCTAGGCACAAAAAACGGCTGCCTCAAGGCATTAGAATAATAAAGCCTAATAATCTCTTTCTCTCTTATTGAAGGCTCAGAATGAGCTAGATAGTGGATGTTACATGATTTATCCTCACAACAACCCTAGTAGGTTCATATTATCATCACATACCCATTTTAAAGAAAAGCAAACCTACATGGAGAAACCTGCCCAAACCACCAGATACTAAGAGGCTACACTGGGATTCGATCCTATTCCGTGCAATTCAGAGACCACGCGTGCCAGTAAAGGTGTGATTTTGATTTTTCTACTGGTGGAACTGGGTCATGCTCACTCTCCCTCAAATGGTAAGTTGTGCAATGATCAGTGTGTGACTTATGGGCCCCAGAGACATGAGATCCTGACCTCCTAGGCCCATTTCTTTGTTTTATTTCTTCTTTTATTCAGTATTTTCTCTCACCTGGTCTCCTTCTGACCACCCAACATCCCCCATTCCTTCTTTTAAGCGCAGTGGGAGAGAAAGAAGCATCTCCTCTGGCAGCTGCCTTTTTCAAACAATATGGGAAGTGAGCCTAGTGAGGTTGGGGAGAGGAATGAAGGAGCCAGGCTGGCTGGGCAAGGCAAAGTGGGGGGAGAATACAGAGAGGAGCACATGGGCCAGAGAGCAGCGGGGAAGGAACAAGCTAAAGGAGAAGGAGTGACGTCTAGGCCAAGTGAAGACTGAGGGAGCGATGAAAAGGCTCTGGCGACTCTAAGGGGTTGGGCAAGTCGCTTGAGATAGTCTCATACCAAATGCGGTTAGTGGGATTCTGTTTCATGGGTGTCTTACACATATGCACATGGCCCGCTTCCATGCTCAACAAAGAAACACACATATGGAGAAGCCCCTCCAAGATGGTGGGCCCATCTTTATTCAATTCAATCCATGTCTGAGGGCCCACTGCATGCAAAGACCAGCATCTGGCCAAGAATAAACAGAGGGCTCACCTACAGACAGAGAGGCAACCATGGTCTTTTTCTAAAAACCCTTCAGAACAAACCACCAGTATGTAGATATAACCATGGGGCTATATGAATATTTGAACATGTGCAACACTTGCTATTCTAGGTGTGGGTCTTCGATTATCTTTTTTTTTACATTTCAGAATGAGGAGAAACATATAATGCAGTCTCAAACACAGGGTAGACTTTCTGACTTCCGGAATAAGATGCCAATTCGTATTAAACTGATTCGTCTTTCTTGTACCCAAGAGGTAAAGCCTCAAAGACAACGTGAACCACCAACAGACTGAAGGGCAACTGCAATCCTATACCTCTGAAAACGAGGGCTTTTCCTCTCTCAGCCTTCCTGAGGAGCAGGGCAAGTTGGTGCCAAACTGCTGTATGACTTCGCTCTCTGTAATCCGCATGGCACGTGTGAATGCCGACAGTATGCCAGATTATCAGTAAGGTGATAACACTTGTATATTATACTTGTCTGGCACCATTTGAATGAGGCTCCCTCGGGCCGACTAAGGTTTCGCTTCCTGTTATCTGCACCTGCACCAATTGCAGAAGCAATAAAAACACCCAACAAAACCATATTTTAGGAGCTTATTCAAAAGCCAAGAGACAAAACCAAAGCAAGTCAATACAAACCCCGAAGCAATGCCTTCTGGGGCAACACAAGGACAAGGTAATGAACCTGAGGTGCTGGTTCCCACACCATGTGTGCACAATGTCTCAAGTTTGACAGCGACCCTGGCAAAGTTTCCCATCTTTTGTCCGTCCTGGCTATTTAACTTGAATTTTATCCAATAAAAAATGGAATAATAATAATCAAAAGAGCTAATATTTATAAAGCACCTCTATTTGCCAGGCACTGGACATCAACTTTCTATGTGGGTCTTCTCATTTAATCCACAGAAGAAATTATGTCCTATTGTGCATGTGCACGTACACACATCTATTTATAGAAGATGGAACAAGCTAATTTCTTGTAATTCTAACTTACAAGAAGGTAAATTGGAAGGGTTAATATAGGCTTTAAGTCACCAAGCAAATGTTAAAAAACCCCTTTCAACCCAAGTCTGCTTAATTCCAGAGTCCCCACCCTCACCCAACCTGCTACACTGAGGCCTTTGCCTGTGCTTTCACTGGATCAGGAATCAGTTACATCCTTCGCCAGTGCCACAGCTTACATGGTGGCTTTAGCATTTGGAAAAAAAAAAAAAACAACCTTATCGCTGAAACTAAATGGCTTTTCCACTCTTTTTTTTTTCTTTCTGCTTTTGTGTTTTCCCTTAATTTATAAATGGGAATCTATATTTCAATGAACAGGCACACAGTCCTTCTGGGAAGTTACTTCCATGACGTTTTTGGAGGATGAAATTGAAAAGAAGGATGAAAGAAATCAAATCATCGCCGAGGGGTTAGGGTCTGTGACCGCTAATACTTCTGTCACTCTGTCTCTGACAGTGAATCTGGGGTTAGAAAAAGGACGGTAAATGACACTTCATGGACTTTGGACTTCAAGTCAGCATTTCTCAATGGGCGGCTTTCTGTGGAGATGCCAAGATTATAGTAGGCATTAATGCACTATCATGTCAGTGCCTTCTCAACAGGAACTTATCGTTGGGATATTTTGTTTTGGTTTTTACCAGTTAAGTGTGTAAAATTCTTTGTGTTAAAAGAGGGTCTTCACCAAATACATAATGGTGTAGGGACTAAAAGACTCTTAATATAAGTGCAAATGAAGAGTTATTCAAGAAGATACCTGCTTTCTGGCCTAACAGAAATAGCATTCTCTCAGTTCATAATTAAAATGCTCAGGCCATAAAGAGAGTGGCTGTGCTATTTGACATGTTACCTACTACATTATTGGTAGTCAACATGTAACTGAATGTCATATTTGTTACAGAAATAGCTATGTATAAAGATGACTCATTTGGTCCTGGACAGCCATATATTAGAAAATAAAAGGCTGGAGTAGATGAATCTCAAGAGCTTGTTGACAGAGATCCCTGTGAATGATGATGTTGGGTTTGAACTTCTAAAGGATGTTGTATTACAACGTCTAAACCGAGAAGGTCCAAAAATAAGCTCGAGGCATGGGGGATCACGGTGGTGGAAGGCTGCCCTAGCACCAAGCCATGCTTCCTGGCTCAGAGTTGCAACGTTAGGTCAATAAACGAACAAATGCGTGAAAGAGGGAAGAAACAAGTCAGTGAGTGAAGAGATGAACAAAGAACAAGCGAATAAATGAGCAAGTGAGCGAATGAACACGCCTCAAGGTGCTACTTCCATAATGGCCACTGAAATAGCTTCATTCTCCACTCGATCTTGACAGTCACTAAGTACCACTTCCATGAACACCTGAGCCCCTCTCACTGACCACAACGAGATCAAGGCACTGCTCCTGCTCACAGCACAGCTATAACCAAAGGGAAGGGCACTGTTCCCCTAACTAGGTCACACTCACTGCAGGGAAAGACAGCCTGCAAGCCTGAGGTTCCTCTTCCCAACCCACTCAGCAGTGCAGCCATTTCAGCCTCCAACTGTCCTGACCGAGGGGGAGGGACAAAAGACATTCAGAACCATGAGTGAATTACCAATTGATAACTAGTCTGCAAACGGTGAGCTGTCCTGTGCGGCTCTCTCGTCCTCTTCAAAACTAAACACCAGACACCTTGGCAAGGAAAAAGAACACAGACTACACGTAAACACATTCAAATCCCAAACCTGACTATAAAACCCTTGTGCAGTCTAACATTCGACCCAACTAAAGCATCATTTCCAGTCCCTGTAGTGTGAAAATTAAGGCTGTTGTGAAAAGGCAATTTAACGGGCAATCTGGTAAATAGCTAGACGGGAACGCTCTGATGTGCAACTCCTGCGACAGGAGGTCACTTACTGCCACTTAGTTTTCCTTCCTTTTCTCCTTTCGTACCAGACCTGAGGGTGGGAAAGTCAAGGCTCTACTTTTAGAAGAAGCACTGTGCCCTCGATTGATTCTGAAAGAGTATCCTAGTGAAGGTGCTGGGGAGAGCCGGTGCCAACCTGCTTCTTGCATCTTTACTTCCGTAAAAGGCCACAGAGACGTGAAAAGCTCCTTCCCTCAGCCTGGCCCCTGGGGTGCTCCTAATAAACTCATCATGCCCTCTCCCCAGAAAAATGCACATATACCTTTTTCCTGGACTCTCAGAAATGGCCTCTGCCAACTCAAAAAGCATGCCTCTCATTTTCTGCAGCCCCATCAAAACTGTCCCAGGTTATTGCGTTGGGATGAGCTATTATGCTGGACAGAGTCTGGCGAGAAGAAAAATATGGGAAAGCTGGAAAGAAGCAAAGCTCAGAAGATGAGTTTTTTTTAATCTTCCCAACTTTCACTGATCAAACATTCCAAAGAAGATGGAAGGAATGAACTGCTGATACCTTTTTCTCACCAAGCACAAACCCAGGTATCATGAATAATTCTCACTAATCATAAACAGCCACCAGGAATCAAGTGTATACGATGGGCCAGGCACTGTTTAAATGCTTTGCATACATTTTGCTCATTTATGCCTCACATCAAATCTAAGGGCAGGTTCTATCACAGCCACCAAGACACGCTGAAGTTCAAAGCCTCAGTCACTTGCTCAGGACAGCAGACAATCTCTGCACATTAAAGGACAGAGCAAACATTACTGACCCAAGGTGAAAGATTCCAGTACGATCTAATTATATTAAAATTCGAACGCTGGGTACAACAACAAATAATCCATTCTTAGCTTCCAATGCAGTTAGACTTGAATCACCATAGGAAGCCCATATTATCTTCACTGATGAAGGCACCCAAGCTGTACCTATGCAGAGGCACATCATCTCCATAAAATGACTCTTGCACCTCATGCAACTTGAGTCAATCACGTCTCCACATATGGCCTGGTTAGCATGTGATTCCCAAAGGCAGTGGATCAAACAGTCTGTCCCCCATCCCAGGGAGAATTTGCTTGTTTAGCAATGAATACTTTGGGATAAAAGGAGAGAAAGAGCAAATGCTCTTTTACGAGGCTGCCTTCAGATTTTAGGTCCAGCAGACGTCTTCCAGAATGAATGAAGAGCAATGAAGGCTACAGTGACAGGAAGCACGGTCAAGGTAGTAAGCCTGGGTTGCAGAAGACAATAAAAAGGCAGCATGGACAGGATTGGCCTCACCCACAGGACCCTGCAAAAGGCCTGTAGAAAACATCCAGTCTAGGAGAGGTTGTGGTCAAAGATTATCTTGCAACTCAGGGGGAGGTCTAAGCTTTCAAAGGAAGTGCAGCCCAATCAGGATTCAGTAAATGAAACAGTGCCAAAACTGATGCATGGCATTCACCACGGAGCTGTGGCTGAGGCAGGGAGGGTCTCACACCCCTCTGCCTGGCCCAACCCAGTCTTCCTGTAGTGCACCAAGGCAGACCCTTCAAGACGTTTACAAATCCCAGGCAGGGTCAGCGTCACCAGCCTATGACCTGCATGTTCACACAGGGCCCCGGCTTCCAAAGGTCCCACACAAGCTTTATTCTCTGCTGATCTGTTTTGAAATTCTTAATGTTTGAACAAGGGACACCAGAGTTTTCTTCCTGCACTGGACTCCACAAATAAGGTGGCTGGTCCTCCCCTACTATGTTTGCTCTTTGAACTTTCAAAAGCCTTCCAACACTTTTCTATCTTTTTACAGGCAACTTGTTTCATGGACTATCTGCATTCTTTGAGACCTGGCTTGATTGTCCTGGATTGTCAAAAATTTATTTTTAATGCAGAGAGCAAGCATTATTTTCACCTCACACCTAATACATGTGCCAACCTGTGAATCACAACGAAATGTGTTCAGTATGATTGTCAGAGCCCAGGGAAATGCAAGATTCAAACGTCACGAACAGGTTTAATGGGAGTAGGGTGGGAGTAACTCCAAAGGGGCTGTGAGAATCTGAACCACTCACCAGAAATCAGTTCCAGATCCTCCACCTTATTCTATTTTATCCACAATAAATGTATGCCTCCCAAATATGTGCACATACACAGGTAAACACAGGTATCTAGAGAAAAAATTTGCAGCTCTACAGACATGTTACAAATATCAGAGACCATTTAGTCCTTATAGTGCTAGCCCCAAGTACAGTTTCTTTACAGAGGAAGAAAACCAAATATAAATGCATGCACTGGAAGACCACCTAGCTATTAACAATTATATGGAAGATGCTTTAATGATAGAGAAAAACATTTTTGATAGAGTATGAGGAAAAAAAGTAACAAAATATATATAAAAAATTGGGGGCTGCATATGTTACCACAATAAAAAAATTTTTAATGTATATAGATGACCCCACTTTATTTTTTTTAAATGGTATACCCATATATATACACTTAGGCACATACAGCCATGTATGTATTCAACACAGATGTCTATTCTGACTTGTGTGTGTGTGTGCATATTACTGTGAGGAGCAAGACTTGCCCTGATCCCAATGGTTATCTGCCTTGGAGAAATCACATCCTCTTTCTGAATCACAGTCTCCTCATGGACAAAGGTGTGCTTAGTTCAAACCACTGCTGAGGTCCTCTACAGTTCTGACACGTCACACCTTTCTGGCTCCCCACTCTAGGGACAGGGGGATCAGGACAGCTCAAAAAATCCCTCCGCTAATACCTCAAGTCTCAAAGGCAAATTGGCTCCTGCCTGCCTCCTTGTTCTGAAAGGCAACTTTGAGACACACTTGGAGTGGGTAAAGGAAAAAAACACTATATATTTATATAGATATACACACACACACACAAGTGCATACACACAGATATACACACATATATATAAACACATACTTTTCAAAAAATATGGATTGGATTATAGTTACAGACATAGTATAACCCAGGAAGATTTTTTAAAAATTATTTCTGAGGTATTCATTCCAAAAGTCTCCCCAAACCAAGGGCTAAAGCCACTTTTAATTGGAACAATGGAAGTTCCAGGAAAAACGCTTCCCCCTCCATCAGTGCCCTCACACTCTCGGTACATGGTCTGCCTCCTTGGGGTTTTCTTAGTCTAAAATAGAAGTCTTTGGGGAGCCAGGCTCTGTGACCACCCATGCTCTGAATTACACACAGGTGTTCGAAAATACAGAGTGATCCAGCATAATTAAGAGCATTAAGCAATCATCTCAACCCAAGGAGGCAGTTGAAAAAAAGAACAGAGTTTGGGCAGCACTTTGGGAAATAAATTCCACAGCCTTTCACCAAGTGGAAATCTTGGCTTTGGACACACATAAAAATGAGCCTTGGCCTGATCACAGCTCCCAGTGGACATTTGCCAGATCACAAAATTTGACCCAATTGGCTTGCCTTACCACAGAGAAGGCCACTTCTGGAACAGCAGATGGTACTGCTGCTAAGAACCAACATGGATGACAGGACAGCAGACAGGAAAATGGCAGAACACGGCTGGCCTGGGCCGGGGTAGAAGTCTTTATTTTCAAGAGAATCATTTGTACTATGCAATTAAAAATAATAATATCATAGCGGCCTTCAATCTGATTTTCTTCTTTTGTAGACTTCAATTACTCTTTATGTCCTATAAACAAAACTAATTATTCTTTTATTTTCTTTCTTGTCACTTGGTACTGCTGTACAGTAGTGAAGCAGGTGCTGAACTCTATCTAGGGAGGAATGTCTTTTGTGGAGAATTACATTAGAAACCATTCACGACAAAGAAGGTAGTGTCAGTATTTTTTCACAGTGTTTTAGGAACCTAGAAAAGATGCCAGGTTACAAGAATTACTTCTCTTTAAATAGACCATTACCAAATATAACTTTATTTGATGTGAGAAACTCAATTTAGAAAAAATTAAAGCCATTGTTTAATAAGTCATACTGATTCTAATGGTCCCTCTTTAACACACAGCAGTCTTTTTTTTAAAAAAGCAGACTCCAAACATTTCCCCCTTTGCTATATTTTTTCCATTCTTCAGGGAAACATTATCTACCCTTTAGTCTCATTTTGTTTAACATCTCCGTCATATATGTTATTTACCAAGTATCTGATAGTCCTAATAAAACACCAGTACAAACAACCAAGTTGTCTAGCAAGAAAAAAAAAGTTTTTCCAACCTTCCTTGCCTGGTCAAGATAAACATATCTAGATGGTCCAAGTCAGTTAGCCAGGCTGAGACAAATGCCTTTTATCTTTCCTCTACAATTACAAAAGATTACCATTTTACTCAGCAATGAGCCTGACTAAATTGAAACTCTGTACATCAGAATTAAATATGTTCTATCTACTCAAAATGAACAGTGTATTATTTATCACTAATATTTAATGACAAAAAAACTGATAACTTTCTTCGATTATACCACCGATTTCATCCAGTCACGCACGCATCATTGATTCTTTGGGTCATTAGCATAATCACAGAGCATCAACTCGGGCTTATGCAGTAAGTTTGATAACAGAGCTGAAAGTAGACCCACAGTATTTTTAAAACATGTTCCGATCTTCATCTAAGTATATCTTTATTTATATGGCTTTCTTACCATAAAGATGTCAGTCCTTTAAAATATGCAGAAATCACTTTCTACACTGAAGAACAAGGTGCTATATCATAACAAGGATACAGAAGTATAAAGCGCCTGTTAATTAAACATCGCTTTTTAACTCGCTACCCTGCATATGTAACTGTTAAGTTCTAAGCCAAATCTTTAAATAAGAATGAGAAAATGGCTAGGCTCCTTCAAATGAATGCTTTGGCTGTATTTTTTCCTTAACGTAAGAGATCAGTTGATTTACGTTATTTTTTAAAAATCAACGTCCCGATAAATATTTGAATTTAAAAGCCCTCCCCCCAAAAAACTGGCAAATGACCAAATTATGAAGTTCAAGTCAGAGTGATGCTTTCATTTTAACCCTAGCTTTTCAATTTACTACATGATGGAATGCTGCTGGGTTTTAAGTTTAAATGTAAAGGGCTTATCCTGAATTAATATTCAGCACTTCAAAGGGTTCACCTGGAAAACATGAATAAACTACAGCTACACACATCCACATGGATGAATTTTACCAACTCTAATGAGCAACAACAAAAAAAGCAAGTTACGGAAGAACACATACAGGAGGATACCATCAATAAAAACCCTGAACATGCAAAACAAACTCTATGTTTGGGGGATTATATTCATAAGTATTGAAAGGAGAAAGAACTGCATGGCATGAAAAACCGCCAGCTAAGAACGTGCTCCCCTCCAGGGGAGAAGGACAGGGGTGAGATGAGAGGAACCTGGGCCAGCAGGGCGCCCTTTCTTAACGCTGAGCTACAGATATGCGGGTGGGTGCTTGTTGTGCTTTTTTGGTGCCTTACACATAATAAAAATGTAAAGCACAGTTTTATGATAAATGGCGTTGTAAATACCTACTTAGTTTCTTTCCTCAAAAGTTGTTCTCAATTAAAATATCAGTCTTGAGGCCAAAACATCACATTTTATTCAACAATTATAAACACAGTGTATAAAACCCATTTCCACTGTTTCCTGAAGTGCTTATTACCTAATAGTTAAAGAATTCTCTTGCCTCAATACTCTGCTATAACCTCATCTTTGACAGAGACATCTTCATAGTTAATGAGAGTGACTTTCCTGTTTCCCAACAAAAGCAAAACAAATACATGTATGAGAACTCAAAGCATTTTTTCTAACGCAACGACGTGAGCACACTAAGACGAATAAGCACTTTCTGTGTGTGATTTCAGGACAAGAGGATACCAGAGAAAAGTGAACTTCTGCCAGGTGGGGAGTTTTTCTCCTCCCATATCCCACACCTCATGCCCATCACCAAACCTTGTGCTGCAGCTGCCAGGAGGACAGTGAGACAAAAGAGAGAAGCACCCTAGTCAGTGGGAGAGGATGACTTGCTTCTACAGGCATAAGAATTTGTTGCAAGTTTATCAAAGTTATGGCTATATGTTTACTGTAAACATGCATCATACTGCAACGAAAGCCATTATTTAGAAAATATGATGAACACATTCAAGCACTTGAACCCTCCTGAAACCCGGAAAAAGCACTCAAAACAGCAGGTTTGCAACAACATGCCTGACGAAGGCCATAAAAGAAAACCCAGGACTGAACGATTTTCTAGTTTAATAGTCATTTTCTCCAAAGTTATTTACAGTTGCATGTGGACAGCGATATTTTCTAAAGATGCCTCGCCACTGCCCACCCCACTTCGCAAGGTTCAGCCAGCTTCTTTCCAAATAACTAAAAGCGGCAAAATTTCTATTAGAAAATTTCAATAATACATAACTAAAAAGAGTCTGTCGTTGAATTCCCTAACGCTATATCAGTTAATTACTTAACCTTTCTTAATGAAATGATTAACATCCTTTCATCCTTTCAACAAACAAGGCAAAGTGATTTAATATCACACTGTAGATTTCATCAACCAGTGAGAGTAATACCACACATCTTCTACCACTGCATCTTCTATTTTTTCAATCAGTTCTAATTTTCATCTTTTATAGAAACCCTTCAGTGGTGGAGACACCCTAGTTTTAAAACTTGCCCCATCAGAGATTTCTTTTAAAAATGCTTCAGGGTCTGAAAAGAAATAACTTTGTACTACAGGAATGATTCCAGATGCCACCTGAACCTAGCACCAAAACAACTGTGAAGTGCTAAGCATAAAATCAATTGCCAATTCTTTGACATCAAAATAAAGCCTCACCCAAAGATAAAATGGAAATTTTAAAAAAATTTTTAGATAAGGGCATTGTGGGCAAACATTTTATTGCTGGGTTAACTTCAAAGGGCATTTTACTAATACAGATGAAATACATATCCATACAACTTTAACTCTTGATCTTAGTGGTTAGAGCTATAGCTAAAATTCTGAATACTTAAACAAGCCTCTGTAGCATTTTATCTTCCTTTATCTCATAATCTGGCATGGTGCATCCGTCTTAGGAGTCTGCTGTCCTTGGCTAGGCAATGTCCATCAATATTTGTGCATGCTCCATCACATTTAAATATAGAGAATTTCCCAAGATGCACAGGGAAATTGAAATACTTGCACCAGCAGGGTTACTATAATGAGTAAATAGTTCAGATTTTTCAATCAAGACAGACTATTCAGAGAAAAAATTCCAGAAAGCCTTTTGACGTTAACTGGTAAATACAACACGCAATACCCATTGGGAAGCCTGGATGCAAGCAAGATATAACTTGAAAGGAAAGGTCTTATACTTGGTGAAAACTACCTATGTTCCAGTTTCTTCGTACCACTTTATTGAACTCTGAAGTTCTTGTTCTGCCTTCTATTTCTCTAATTATCTAATGTTCCTTTTATTGCTTAACTCTTAGAAGGGAGCCGGTATTCCTCTCTAGTTGTACAATGTCCACGCAGTTAGGAAAGGTTTTAGAAAGCCTGCATCCAACTCTGATAAGTTAAGAGTCCAGTTCCCTAGCTTTGATGGGCATCAGAATTACCTGGAGAGCTTTTTATTATAAATGCAAATGCTGCCCCTGACATGGTATATCCAATAGCAGTGCAACTACATGTGAATGGAACAAAGTTCTTGTTGTGGATCCAATACTCATGCACAGTGAAGAACTATCAGTTTCCATTCTTAATAGAAATGCCCTATACATTAAAAATAACTCTGGGGTAGGGGAAAAAAGGTTAAACAAAAAAATAATCACTAAAGATTTCCGTTCCCAAATCTTTAGCAGCATTAAATCGCTTGGTTCATGGATCTCTTTAGTGTACATCAGAATTACCTGGGGAAGTTTGTTAAAAATGCACATTCCTATGTCAGCCAGCAAAAAGTCTCACTCAAGAAAGTATATTTTAACAAGTTCTCCCCAAACACACACCCCCCACACACACACACACAATGATTTGGATACAGGTAATCAAGAAGCCTCACTTTCAAACGCCTAATTAGGACCAACTGCTACCTCCTCCCACTTCACACCTGAGCATCGACCTCCATCCTGTGCTCCTGTCTCCAGAAGAAGGTCGAGCATCAGCAACTCAGAGAAGAGGCACTGGGACAAAAGAAACTCAAGCAAAACTTCTACTATGCTCCCCCAGGGCTGAAGTCTTCTTCCAAAACACATCAAGAACACCTTAAAAAGTATGCGCAAGAACATCTTCAGATCACTAAATTCAGAGAACATACCTTAAAGCACTACCCTTAATTCACATACAGGGAACCTGGAGTAGAGACGCGATGCTTTGCCCAAAGTCACATTATGACTGAATTGCAGAGCAGGGAGGGTGAAAAAGACACCTCAGGAATCCAGTTTTTTAGTTTGATGCAAGAAACATTTTTCAGCATCCTAGTAAATAAAGCTGAGCATAAGATTCACTAAAATCAGAGACTCTGGCAAAATGTAGATGTCTACCTGATTTCTAGTATAAATAAGTATACATCCAAATACAAAATCCAGGAGAAAAATCTTTGTCCCATACTTAGTTGAATCTATTTAATAGAGACAAGGACCCAATTATGCCATTCTTTTTTCTTTCAGTAAATGATCCTATAACACATTAGCCTCTGCTGTCTTCAAACTGTTGAAATCAAACAAATGATGTGAGCTCCTATTCAGTGAGTCCTCCATTTCAGCTGTTTGTCTGAATTAGCAGTCGTTTGAGGAAATAAACCCATCAAAGAATAATTTTGAGTATAAAGAACTAGATAGTAAACAGAACACTTACACACATTTTTTATGTATTCAGATTCTTTTCTTAAAAAAAAAAAAAAGCTATTTGTATTAAAAGTGTGATTTGCAAAGAAAGTGCAATTAGCTTTGCACAGGCACTGCCGAGATGTTCCTGAACATACCAGACATATGTAAATATTTCGTGATATCAGTTCCATTTGAGTAGACCTGTCAAGATATTTATAGGCCTTGGCAGTATTTCTGTCTTTAATTAAATTTTTGCCCTGATACTTTAATGTAATTTAAATAGATTATTAGTTATCAGGATTTAATATAAATTTTGTTTACAATTTAGTTGCTTTAGGTACTCGGAATGAAGAAACTAATTTAATCCCATGAATGAGAAGCTTTAAGCATGAAGAAGAGACCACTAAAAAGCTTCCACTGCCCTTTCCTCTCTTCCAGTAATCGTAAATTACTACAACTTAATTGCAATTTCAAGGCGCTAAATTAAACCTTAAGAAAAGAAAAATTGAGGATCATGAGGAAAAACCCATTTACACCTGTTCAGGTAGTAGATCTTTCTTTCAGGCAGCTTATTCTCCCAATGGCTGGCTGGGTAAGAAATGTTTTTCTTGTTTTAAAAGTCCCATAAAATAACTACCAAACACCTGTTGTGTGCAAGGCAGGGCATATATTAAAAACTAGTGTCAGGGGATTTCACAAAGAAAAACAAGACTTGCAGAGACATCCACAAACTAATCTAGCCAATCGATTTTACAACTGGGTAAAACCACAGTGTGGGGAAAAGGACAAAGCTTCTGGCACTCTGGCACAAACTCATGATTGGAGGCTGACTTCTAAATAAGGTTCGAAGCTTGCCTCAGTACAAACTGGCTGTAATTAATAAGAATAATTTATTAAAGAAACAAAGAATACTGTCTAATTGTCTTCCCTGATTGCCACACACTTTATCCCACCGTACTTCCTCTTTAAAGAATATCAGCCTTGTAGCCATAATTGCATCTAGGGGATGCAAAACCGAAGCACTTCTTGAAATCAAACATTCCTTAAAACATTTATTTTTAGGTTGGCTACACAACCCGAATCTGCTTAATTTCCATTAACCTCATCGTCACCTACATATTTAAATAAACTATACACATCCTAGGAAAAAGGCAACTGTCATGCCTCAGATAGCCCCAGTTTGGCCAGGTTTGCCCATTTCAGGAATTTGCCTGCTCTCAGGGCCTGCTGACTTCCAGCTTTTGGCACCTCTAACCTTAATTCAGCCAAATACCATGTAAGAGAACTAGAATTAAAAATCAGTTTAACTGGCTCCTTGGACAGCACATGTATAGCAAAGTGGCCTATAGACCAGTATAACAAGTCACAAGAAAGACTATTTAAAAAAATACCGGGAACCCATCTGCAAACTTACTTGTGCTTGCTGGTTTGATTTAAAAATGCAGTGTCAAATCACCTGGTGGGACTTGCTACTATCAACTAAAAAAAAAAAAAAAAAAAAACACAAAAGTTCCCTGCAAATAGTAAAAGTATATGTTGGCTCATGTATGAAGTTCACCTGTCTATTCAGCAGCTGCCTCCCTTGAGGTTATTTTCTTTAGAAAACAAACCCCTACTTGCTTGAGACCTTTATATGCTCTAGGTTAAAAAACACACAGCAAAAGAGAAAAGAAAAAAGGAAAAAGGCCATACTGCTGCTGGCTTAGCAGAAACGGCATTTACTATGACGGAGTTCAATAAAAGAAGTATGACAACTAACGGGATAAGAAAGAAGACGAAAAAGCCCTTAAAAATAATTTTTTTTGAAAAACAAAAATACCCCCTGTGTAAATCTAGATCTGGTCTGGAAACCCTTTCTCAGCCATAGAGAAAGAGCTCATGCTCAAAGCCTTGAAGTTGCAATTAAATTGTAGTAATTTAAGATTATCGGGAGAGCAAAGGGCAGTCGGAGCTCTTTGGAGGGCTTCCCTCCCCACTTAATGCTCTGCAGTCAGGGGTTAAATGAGTTTCTTTAATGTAAGTACCTTAAAGTAACTGAGTCATAAACAAAATTTATACTATTTTCTGACAGCCTGCAATCTATTTAAATTTTATTAATGTGTGCCTAAAATTATTTTTAAAAGACAGAACTCTTGCTATGCCCTGTAAATATTCTTGGCACACCCAATGATAGGTAACCAGTACTCTACCTCCTAACATCGCCTGGATGCGCATACTTGTTTAGCATGCAGAATCTTACAAGATAACCTTTCAAAACCGAGTTTTGAATCTTAAGTAAAACATGAAAAACAAATAAATATGGAAAATAAGACTGGCTGCAAAGAGGAACCAGGGTTCAAAAGAACTTAATATCTGCTATATTCTCCCTTCCCTTTTTTAATTTGGGCATTGGGCATGCTGTAGTATATTTGTTTAGGAAATAGCACAATTGTTATGTTAATTTAAATGAGAGCTGAAAACATGGATATCCTTCAACTGCGTCTAAGAATGCATATTTACAAGGCTGGGGTATAGTCTTAAGAAAAACAGGGAAAAACTAACAGAAAATCATGCCTGGACTCAACATTAATTCAGTTAACTTTTGTTATTGTTGATATAAATGATTTAACTAGAAAATATTTACAGCTTTTTAAAAACATTACATATTGCAGAAAACTGCCTAATGACATCCTTGTGTATGTTTAACTCAAATTGTTTAATTTTACAATAAAAGGTATATCCAATAAAGCGACAGACTTTGAAACTTGCATTATGGTTATGAAACTGGCTTATTTTTAAAAAGTGCTGACTGTGTGATCAACAATTGTTAATTAAAAATACAATCCTTAAATGACAATTATTTTTATTCTTCTGTATGTGTTTACTTTTACCACTTCCTACTTTGTTCTACTTAATTGAAAATGACATTTAATTTGGGGATGGTTTACAGCAAAAATAAATAAATAAAGTGTTACAAAGTTTATACTCGAAGTTTTAAATATAAACACAAAATCTTAAGAGACATCTCCAGCAATATAAGCCTCTTAATTTGAGACAATTAATTTGAATAGTGTTTCTTTTATTATACTTTGATATTCTGTGAAAACAAAATGCTACAGTAATTACTGTTACTACTCTCTTTAAAAAAGTAAAGCAGTTCAATTTTCCTAGACAACAAACAAGGACAAGTTACAGAGAATCTGAGTAAAAAGTAGCAAAGTGATCATGTTGAATGTCAATCTAAAAAGGGGGTTATACCTATTCTGGAGAATGCTTCTTATCACTTTTTTCAGTTCCCAGAGATGGCTGACACAAAATTTCATCACCATGGGTTTTTTGTTTTGTTTTCTTTTCTTGTTTTTCTTTTTTTTTTTTTTTTTTTTTTTTTGAGGTTCACATCAGATTTAAACCCTCACAAAAAAAATAAAAAATACCACCACCTTGGCTTCCCTGACAAGGCATATCTTCTAAACTTGATGTGAGAAAATGTTATCTAACTCTTAGTGTAGGAGTCTAATGTCTGTAAGAGAATCCCACTGCACATTTCTGGGGAGCAACACAGCCTCTGAACCATTTAATATTATTTTAATACCCTTTTAGGTGCATTCTCCTCATAAAAAAGGATGCATTAATAAAATAAGTTGTTTAGCAACTCAGTGTCCACAAGGAACTCAAATGATGCCTAGAGAGGGGCTGGCTATTCCATTCCAAGTGAGCCTTTGCTTGCACAACAAAGATCAGCATTTGCAATGGTCCATTTCTGCATAAGTGAACATATAGCCTTGCTGCTTGATCGAATAGTCCAGGGCTCTCCGTGTAGCAGCTCCTGACGACAACACAGCAGCAGTTCTGTTTGATCTCTCCTGCTTCCTTAATTTGGGTTGTCAAGGTTCAGCAGTTGGAGGCTGTTTACTTTACTTTTCCAAAAAAAAAAAAAGTGATTTTTTTTCTCTCTCATACAATGACTAATCCAAAAAAAAATGCAGCCAGTGAAAGATGTTAAACCTTTTTTCCCCTTTGCAATGAGATTTTAGCTGACACCTTTTGAATGGTAACTTGTTGAGTTTCTTTTCATAGTTTAATACTGTTTAATTATGAGACATTTCAAGTCGAATGAGAGAGGAAAAAAATTCAGCCCACACTTCTAAAACCATGAGCCCAATTTTCTTTTCCTCCACTGAAATATATGGGTATTTCCACTTTGAGAATCAAAAGTCCAGTGGAATTCTTAAAAAAGATTTGATACATTTCTCTCTGGAACAGAAAATAGTAGGATCTTCTGTCTCCATTATGCAGACTACCTCTGTATAGAAAACACCTGAAGTCTTACTATTTCTCTTCAAAACTGATTCTCAATGTGGAAAAACCGGGGAGGGGGTATGGAAGGGAAAAAAAAAATTGCAGGACTTCTTCAATGTATTTTCAGTAGCAGAAAAATTCCTTGAATATCCTTGTGGTTTTCTCAACTCAACTAGTGTGTCACCCCTAAATCCTTAAGCACACGAACAGCGGAAGGTAAAGTGTAGAAGGTATGAAACGTACTGACTGTCTTCAAAGGGAATTCAGAATGTCCCTCCCATTCTTGGTCAAAGAGCAGTAACAAAAAGGGAATCCCAATTTAGAAAATACCTGTGACCCTACATGAGAGTAACCGCAACCCCTCAGAAGTGGACTGGAGAAACTCAAAAGCAACCAAATGAAATGTTTATATTAATTTCACTACTCTGCCCAAACCTCACGGATGCGGGCTTTGGGTGAGGGAGGGAGGAAAGAGGAAGAAATAAGTTTCATTTCGGGTTTTCTGGTCGAGTAAAAGCAAAATGAATTAAGACGAACGCGCCCAGACTAAATCAATACACTTTGTAATCAGCCCAGCAAGGATATTTGAACACAATGACTTGGAAATAATTAATAGTTATAAGGGGGGGGGGGGAGTGGGGTGAGAAGGCGAACCGGGATGTCACCATATTTTATCAGGGCACTTTACACTCCAAGCTAAACTTTGATCTCCAGATTTTCGGATTTAGGAAAGAAGGGGGGGAAAGAGGGTAAAATCTAGTATTTCGAAGCACCTACCGGCTCGAGGATGGGCACATCCCAAACTCTGGACACCTTAACGCTGCGCTCGCGCCGCCCGGGCTGGCGCTTTGGGCACAGGGAGCGTCGCCGTGCAGCCCTGGGCTCTCGAGTGTCCTTCGCCCCTGCGCCCCCGCGCGCGTCCTGCCCCCCGCGCCCGCAGCCGCCGGCCGCCTCGACTTACCCGCGGAGTCTGGGGAGGGAGCGGGAGCGCCGCCTTCACGCCCGCGGAGGAGGCGGCCACAACACCACGTCCCAGGCGCCGCAGCCGCTGCCCCTGCCCGCTCGCTCGCCGCGCGCGCTCTTCCTCTTGCAAACTTTCGGGTTCTACGGTCGACGAGAAACCGGAGCGACCCTCAGCAAATTTTTCCCGTGCAGGTTGGGAAGAATTTGGGCTGGCGTGATGGGTGTGGAGGCTGGGGGGCAAAAAGAGAGAAGGTGGCGGGCTCGCAGGACCCGCGATTGCGGGTGGAGAGAGGAGAGGATGCGGCTCAGGGATTCCCTGCAAGGATCCCGAGACAGGGAAATCGGCCCGAGCCAAAGTCTCAGCACCTTGCCGGGATCTGTCTTACAAAGTTGCAACAACAAAATAAGGGGGGGGGGGGGGGTAGAGGGAGGGAGAAAGGGGGTGGGTTAGAGATTCGATCGCAGCGCTAGGTTTGGAGTTACAACTGTTTATTTAGACCTTATTCTCACAGGGGGCGGGAGCTGCGCGGGAATGGGGGGGCGGGGGCTGCAGGCAGCGATTTCGAAGCAAACACTTGGGAGGGGGCAAGCGACTTTGTTCCGGCGCGGAGCTCCCGGGCGCCCGCGTGTGTCACCGCGAGTCTCCCGGGACCGAGGCGGAGCTCACAACAGGTGGGGAGGGGGGTTCGCCCAGGGCCCAAAAGGAGAAGGAATCAAAGTTCCCGAGCTCGGCTGGGTCTGGGGAGGAGGAGGGCGGGAGGCGGGGGAGAGGAGAGGCGGAGGCAGCGAATGACCGCGACCCCGCGGCAGCTGGCAACTCCTCGGCACCCGGAGGCGCCGGCGCCGCGGTCCCCAGCCGAAGCGCACGCCGCCCCGGCTCGCCAGCTCCGCGGAGCCCTCTACGCGGGACGAGGAAGCAGCGCGGGGAGCCCGGGAAGAAGCCGGAGCGCGGGCGAGGGATGAGGAGCCTCCGGGACGCGGCCCACGGGACGCTGCGACTCGCACGCGTCGCAGGACCGACCGGGGCGTGGGGAAATCCCCGTTTCCCAAGCTTAAGAGGGGAGTCAAAACGGAAAGTGTGCGAGATGGTGAGCGGAACCGGGGCGCGGCGACTCCCCGCAGCGCCCTCCACTCCCACTCCCACCCGCGGAGCCGGCTACGTCGGGCGGCGGGCGCGTGGCGGCAGAGCTGGGGCCGCCGCGGCCCAGGGCGTGCGGGTCTGGCCGAGGGTGCGCGGGTGTGTGTCTGACTTCTCCAGGCCCTGGGGGGCGGCGGGGGCGCGGGCTCGGACCGAGACGCGCGGGGTAGCGGCTTGCCCCTAGGCTCCGACGCCCGCCGGCAGCGCGCCGCGGCCCGGGGGCACCAAGGGGGCACACACCCGCGGAGAGCGAAGAGAAAAAGTTTGCGCCGAGTCCAAACTTTGGGCTCAGGAGGCGCCCGGCGCGCGCCCCCTTCGCGCCACAGACCAGGCCAGGGCCCCCGCTGCAGCCCCGCGGCCCGGCGGGCATGCCGACGCCGACGCCGGGCACCGAAAGTTCCGACGGGCGGCCCGGGCTTATTTACTTCTCTCCCCGCGGCGATCGCAGAGAGCGCAGAGGGAGGCGTGAAGGGGCCGAGGGGGAAGCGATCGCGCCTCCTCGCCGCTCCCTCCACCTCCGCATTTGACTTATGCAAATCGACCCAGGGGTGCGGGAACGGGCACTGTCCCCCCCAACCCCCGCGCCGGCCTGCAGCCCCCACCCACCCCAGAGGCCCGGCCCCGGGCCGGGGGAAGAGAGGCCAAGAGCGGAGGGATGGGGGAAGATGCACGTGGAGCCGGGAGGTGGAAAGTAGTTGCTTTTTTTTTTCCTTTTTTCTTTCTTTTCTTTTTTTTTTTTTTTTTTTTTTGATGCTGGTTGTTGTTGTTGTTTAAAGTGGCGGAAACGAGGCAGGAGGCGGCTTGGGAAAAAAGTGGAGCAGAAATGGAAAAATACAAACTCACCCGCTGCAAATGGTCTCTCGGTGCAAACTAAGGTGTTTTCGGGCCTTTCCCCGCGCGCGCCCACTCCCGCCCGCGCGCGCACCCCCGCGCACACACTCACTCGCGCACACACGCGCGCACACCAGCACTCCGGGCGAGGGCCGGGCCGCCGCGAGTACAGCATGCAACCGCCACACAATAAATAACAATAGATTCCTCCGCTCGGGACTAGCTTCCCGGAGCCCGGCCGGCGGCGGCGGCACAGACGCAGGCAGCGCCGCGTTGGGGGCGCCCTGCGGCTGTTCCCCGGCTTCCTGCCGGGGGTCCCTCTCTGCCTCGAGCACCCCCAAGCTCCCTCAGCACCCCCGGCGCGCGAGCCCTCCCCGCTCTCCTGCCCACTCAGTCTGTTCGCATTCCGCCCGGCCCCCCCTCCCCGGCCTCCCGGAACAAATAAATAAATAAGGCGAGCGCGAGAGGCCGACACGTCGCGGAAGGAGATGTTGTTATTTTTGCTGTTGTGCGTCCCTGACGTCACATCCACCTGCTGGGTAAACAAGGCTCGCAGCAAAAAAAAAAAAAAAAATTGCCAAAGCGTGGGGGTGGGGGTGGCGCAGGCTGGGGGTAGGGAGGGCCAGGGAGGTTGAGGGGTGTCCAGGCTGGATGGGGAAGGGGAGAGGGAGGCTGAGCCCGGCAGGCTAGAGAGAGGAAGGCAACGACAGAGCCGTCCCTGGCGAAAGAGGGATCTGGCAGGAAAGACCTGGAAAATAAAAGGGACCACGGCGGCGGGGGGGGGTTCCTCAGAAGATGGAAAAGGAAGGCTCCTTCAGACACCGGAAAAAAACGAGAGGGAGAGTGTTAACTAGCGAGGAAGGTGGAAATGCGAGGGTTATTTGCTTGTTTTCTGAGCTAAAAATGTAGAAGGAAGGGAAGCGGGTAGGCAAGGATGTTAGTGTCTTCCAGTTAAAAGTGAAAGTGCTTTGCCTGCAGTGACAGTTGAAAGAGAGGGGGGTGTTTTCGTCCCCCTTTTCCCTTCTCTCTGGTCCTTCCTCATCTGTTCTCTTTCTTTCAGCACTTTGGCCAATGAAAGGAGGCGAGTTCGGGAGGTGAAAGTTCAACAGGAGGACAAAACCCTGTTTGCAAGGAAACACAAGCCCGCCGGCGAGGGGAATTTTCCCCTGGATAGCTGGGAGAGAGTGAAATGTAGGACGAGCTATATTACCCCTTCCTTGTCAGAGTCACTGCAGGAATGTGTAGTTGGGTCCAGTTTGAGGGAAAGTGACTGCATTAGGCGCCGGGCTCCTCTTAGGCAAACGCCCGGGGACTGGCTTGTCAATCAGTTAACACTAATTACCTGCGCTCCCAGAGATCAGTCACGTGCAAAAAGCTTTGTCCAATTCTTTGAAAAGGTGAGTGTTTTTGTTTTGTTTTGCTGTTTTGAAGTTGGGTTGAATTTAGAAATTTGAAAAAGTAAACTAGTAGCCTGGATGAAATATGTTTTGAAACATAGATATACATATATGAAACAAAAGACACTTGAGGGTTTTTTTTTCACTTTTATAAACACAAATAGAGAAGGAAAGACTTTGTGTTTCCAGAATCTGACTTAAGAAGATAGAGGACCTCCATGGCTTTTTCTTGTTAACAGAAATTGTTTTCTTCAGACCCATCATGCCAGATGCTGCTCTATTAAGCCAGCATTTCCAGCTACTGGCTATGTGATGTACTAGGCCAATTCTTTATCAAGTTAATATTTTGAAAGTCACCCCTGTATTTCTCCCTCTGCCTGCAAGGGGCGGGGGGGACGGAGAAGGGGGGAGACGGTGGTTCAATGTCCCTTTCATCTTGAGGCTTCAGTACAATTAATTGTAGGTAATAAAAATCTTGAAAAGATTATTCTAAATTCTTTTGAATGTCTTTTTACAAATATTGTTAAACATTCATTTACAGAAGAATTTTTAAATCTCAGTTTCAGTGATGGCATAAGACTATCCCTCTCGAATTGAATCTAGTTTGCAAGTGAAAAAAAATAACAAAGCCATTCACTGGTGCGACAGAGTAAAACTGAAGAAAGAGTGCTAAGGTAATCCCAGCAAGTAGAAGTCATGTTTAATGCCTGCTGGTTCCGTGCTATCCAAGCAAGGCCATCCATGGTTCTTTTAGACAAGAACCTCGGTAAATAAGATGCACTTTAGTTCGCGTAGAACTTCCTGGCCTCTTCAGGGTTCATGTCATCCTTGATTCAAAACATTAATGACACATCTACTATGTTCTAAGCGATAAAGTAGGTGCTGTCAATGTAAAAATAAATGCAGTTCCTGCCCTTGAGGGGCTCATCGTCTGTAGTTGTTAGTAATAACTCAATATGTGATATATCTATTGAGTACTTACTATATTGACTGCTTACTATGATCTAGGTGCTAATCTAAAAGCTTTATATCAATTCAGTTAATACTCCTAACAACATTCTGACATCACTGGAAATTCCATATGCTGAATTCACAAGTAATTTATTGGAAATTATCCTTAATTTCTTAAATGTTTATGCAAGATATAACATGTTTGTGGAATTGCCGGATTGTAGAATTACAACTCAGGGGAACAGCAATTTATTTAAATGTGACAAATCTATTTATAGTCTGTAAAGAGCAAATCATACCATGATCTTGTTTTTCAGAGAGAGCAGTGTATTTTATAAAATTATTATTGCCAAACTAAAGAGAGTTTGAGATTGCCACTGATCTTACTCTGCATTTTAACTGCCTTTAAATTCCTCGTGAACTTGAAAATGGGGACCAAAGTCAGGTTGGCAACAAGTTTTGCAGACAAAAGGAAATCCTGGTTGTAAATCCTGTGATATACTGTACTCAACTTTGTATATGATACTGTCTAATGTGCTGCCTTATTAAAGAATCCCATGTCCATTTGGTTTACATTAGAGGGAAACTTAGCTGCAGCTTAACATATTGTTCATTTTCAACACTGTCACGTTATATTCATAGGGAGCACGTTTTAATTTCTCTATCAGTAATCAACTGGAAGTTCCTTTTTGTTAAATTAAAGCAAGGGCTTTTAAATAAAGGACATGGGGGTAGGACGCCACCTTTTGGTGATAAAATAAATAGAATTCCCTTTTTAAACAGATGTTCCTGACATAATTTCATTTTTTAATTATACCAAGGCAAAGGTGCTTGTCCCCATTTTGTAGTATTTTAAGTAACACTCACACACAAAACATTATCAGTGCACAATTAAACTCTCTTTAACTGCAGCTAAAATTTCCCCCAAGATATCAGATAATGTCAGTGCTTTCTCACGTAACTATACATCAAACATGAACTTCATTCTCCAAACACTGTGTCAATGGATATATGCACATTTGGGGAAACAGACTGGAGTGAACATTTACCACTAAATGAGATACCTGAATTCTCTTGTAAGTTAAGAGTTAAACAGAAACTTTAAATTAATGTAATTCAGTGTTTCTTAAACTACAGTTACCAACTTCTTGATTTTTGCCATATCTAATGTAATAGTTCATGAACAACTAATATATTTCACTCATTAGAATACAGTTATGGTAATTGTAGTACTTATATTTTCCTTTAAACCAACCTACTCTTATTTTTTATTAATACCTTAAGTGGAAAATCAGTATCATCCTCCATAAATTAAAAAATAAGCAGCACAGTGAAAACAGAATCCTTGGTTTCTTTCTTAAAAAGGGAGAATGGCATGTGTTGAGAGGTGCTAATGATGCAAACATCAATCTAGACTTTTGTTTTCTCTTTTGAACAATCAAAAGTACTGCAAATGATTGAAAAGGAAATAAATTTCTCAATATGTGATTCCATGTTATGCCATGCTCCCAGTGGCAAAACTCCTACACTTTGAGTAACCTGGGCATGTTCAAGTATATTAGTTTACAGATAAGAGAGCTGAGGCCCAGGGATGTAAAGTTGTCCCCCCAAGGCCAAGGAGTCAGTGGCCAAAGAAGGATTACAATCCAGCGCCCTAACTCAGAACTTCCATTCATTTCCATCTCACTCTTTCCACTTCATCAACAATGATGACGACCAGCACTCAGACACTATGAGGCCTGCCTAGCTTCTCAGAAACAGCCACCCTGTATATCCCTTTACAGACTGGGGAGAAACTGAGGCCACAGGGCAACAAGATCAACTTCAACCTGTGGTCACCATCTCCCCTCCCCCAGATGTGGCATGCATCCAGATCCCTGTGAACACAGAAGAGGGTGAGGAAAGAGAAGGGGAGGCAGAGAGGAGAGTGGGGGCAAAGGAGAAAGGAAGGGAGTGGGAAGAGGGGGCAGACTCTTCCCTAAATGAAAGCCTAAACCCCTACGTTCCCTTCAAGGAGATAAAAATGGCTGATGAAAACCATGTGCTCCACAGTTGGTGGCAAGGGGAGCCAGTCTTCTGTGCTCTGATGTCACTGTATGTCCATACTGAGAATCTGCAGGCAATCTTTCATTTTAAAGAATGAAATATGATTTAACACTGAGACAAGCCACATTTGATAACTGAGTAGAATTGAAAAGCTACTCAGGGATTGGAGAAAGTGTTTCCCACAACGACATTATCTGTTAAGATACTCAGCATTAAAACTAGAAACTGCTGTATTTTCTGATGTTTTAACCAGAGAGGGGGGCGTTAATTATAGAGACTGCATTTCCTGCTTTTTTTCTCTTAAGGTCACAGTTCTAAAAACATAAAAAATTTCTGTTTTTTTTCTAAATTGGTCCTTGTGAAAAAAAGATTGCTGATAACTATATTATAGTACTTCTATGGGTCCCAATGGATTGCAATCTCTATAAACTACAACACATGATAAAAGTATTTGACCAAGTAGTTTCAGTAGGAGAAAAAAAAACCTGTTTTAGTCCCTAACCCTTTAGTCCCTAATGAGCATTCAGTGTGCAACATGTTGGTAATTTAAAGAAGCTTAAAGGGAGTATGGATGTCTCAACCCTTCCTGCCACATTGTATTATAACAATCTATAGTTACTTAAAATAAGAGGTGCTCCTCTGCAGCATGGGATGTACCACCTGAAAGCTTGTTAAAAATGCTGGATCTCAGACCTACCCCAGACTTATTACAGCAGAATCTGCATTTTAACAGAACTGTGCTGAGTCTCATGCACACTGAAGTTTAAGAAGCACTGCTCTGTAGTGCACATAGCCTCTTAACAGGCCAAATCGGTGTAACCTTTACAACATCCTTTAAACTGCCTGCCATACTTGATTCCCCAAACCTGGTATCTTTTGTAAACTTTGTTGGTTCCTTGTTTTTCAACCACTTGCAAAGTTAAGCCACTAAATCACTTATGTAAACCATGATTAATTCCTTTGACATTAAGAGCAAGGCGACTTCTCCCTCCTGTTACCCCCAAAGAGACTGCTAATTGCCCTCCAATTGTTTACCTTTGTATTGTTTTATGAGTGCTCAGAGAAGGATGGAAGATATTCCCCCACCAGGCCAGAAACAAATGCCAGACGGGTTTTGGGAAGGCTGAACACATGCTATGACTACACCTTGTTAGTAGAAGGGCTTTGCTTTGTTTTCTTTTCTTTTTTTATGGAGAGGATGACGCCTTCATAATTATAGGTGTTGCTGTTTAAAACCCAGAATGTTTTCCAAACCACTGAAGGCCACACCTCCAACAGCCCAAGAGCCATCCTGGTTGAATTCTCTTCCCAGTTCTCTAAACAATTTATAAAGACACATCCAAGCACCACTAGATTTACATTAAATATATATAAAGGAGACCCCATCTAAATATGGTTGTTTCCTTAATAAACATGAAATAGCCACAGGTAAACCTCACACATAATGGTTAATTTGTAGTAGTGAGGTTTAGTTACTTCACCTCCCTAACACGACAACAGGTTACTTTTGTAACCCCCCCAAAAATAATTAAAATTATTTTTTAATACTGTCCTAAGGCAGTGTAATTAACTCTCTGAGTAATTGTGTACCTGAATTCAAAATAAGATTTCAGATGTAAAGCAAAGTTCTGATTGTAATCTCCGGGAAGTGTCTTGGCTTTTATTGAAAATCCACAAGTGCCAGCTTGGTGTAACAATAGGCATTGTTCAGTAGGGCTGAAGACAAACTATAATTGTCATAAGAAAAGGGAATTGAGGCAGGGATACCCGCCTTCAGGAGAGTAAGGCTGTGTATTCCAAATTGTAGACAATTTTAGAAAGGACTGGGGCTCACTAGACATAGTAGTATGCCGGTATTTTTGTCATTGAGAACATCAGTGTACACTTGGGGCTTTTTTAGTAATATCTATAAAATAACAATAAAGATATGCTTTCTTTTTTTTCCCTGAGGATGCCTTGAGCTATTGTTTAAAATAAAAAGCCATACAAAGATTGAAGATCTGATTCCTTTCCCCTGCCCCCATCCCTTATCCCCCAAGGCTAGTATCAACCCAGTGGTACAGGAGCTAGTCAAAGTTATCCATATGGATTTTTAAAATATATATTCACAGATAAATAGACAAAGAAATGAATACATGTGTGTGTATTCATGAGTTAGTATACAGATATTTCTTTGCTCTGAACATTGAGAGGGGCTAGAAGCAGTGACACCCCAATAGCAATGAGGACACCTAGTGCCCAGACCTTGGTTTCTAAGTACCATTCTCTAGTAAAAAGAATCAGGGCTCCTTGAAGAAGTAGTTGATTTCATAGGTGGGGTAAGAGAAATACAAGGTAAGGCTGGAGCATCCTGTGGTGCTAGCAAGGAAAGAAGCACAACAAAAGAAGGAAGGAAGGGAAAGGAAAGAGAAAAAGAAAAGCCCACCTAAGAGGGCTCCCAGTGCCTAAAGTTGAAACATTGAGCAAGAAAATAAATAACAGTATTGAATTAATAACCAAAGATTGCTGAAATAAATATATAGGTTCAAACTTAGAATAGACGTGACAATTCTTCCTTACAGAGATTGCTGGAGGTGGGGCCCAGTAATATGTGTTCTTAACAAACCCTCCAGGTGATCCTGATTCCATTGACTTAGAAAACTCAGGTAACTTAAAGTATTGGACTGGGCTATGTATAATATGGTAGGGAGGGATGGGGGTTGTGGCAAATTCAAGTACACAAGCCTCAACCTTTTTTGTATGGACGGATACCAATTGATGTCATCAAGAAAGAAATTCCAGGGCAAGAAAAGCTTTTGAATTTTCAAGAGAGCTAAGAAATCCAGATTTATATACCAGTATTTCTCAGTTTTAAAATTTTGGGGAAGGAAATGTGGCTCAAGGGATTGAGCACTCGCCTGCCACATGGGAGGTCCCGGGTTTGGTTCCTGGTGCCTCCTGTAGAGGACAAGCAAGACAGTGAACTGGCATGGCAAGATGAAGCAAAAAGAGAGACAAAGAGGAAACACAACAAAGATACAACAAAGCTGGGAGTGGAGGTGGCTCAAGCGATTGAGTGCCTCTCTCCCATGGGAGATCCCAAGTTTGGTTCCTGGTGCCTCCTAAAGAGAAGATAAGTAGACAGAGCACACAGCAAGTGCAAACAATGAGGTGGGGAGGAGGGATAAATAAGCAATTTTTTAAAATTAAAAAAAAATCTTTAATAGAACAAATGTTTTTTTAAAAATTCTGGGTGAGCTGATCAAAACACAGCTGCAAGGTAAACCAAGCCTGCAGACTACCCATTTGCACGGCACCTTTCATTAGGAATGCTGGGTCACCATGGCAGTTCAGGATGATAGGGTTCATTTCTTAAGCGAGGAGGGTGAAAACAACCAAAAGAACAGAGGGGAGACTTGGAGAGTACTCTTATTTATTTTTAAATTCCTTCACAAGCATTTTTAAGTCACCCCAAACAACCTGCTTTGCATTCTGAATTATTCCTACATTCCTACATTCTGAATCATTTGCCAGCAAAGACCCTCATTTTCAAAATACCAGTCAAAATGTCATTATAAAAGGTGCCATTAGTTAGAAGGATTCTTTATCCCTCCTCAAGAAAGTGAGTTACAAAGTTCTACTGGGATCTTTTATTCAAGGAGCCCAGCACCAGGGCAACCTCCTATAACCATGATCATTATTATCCATCAAAAACCATGAAAGCGAGTAGAGTTTGTCTTTATTTTGTCTCTTCAGCCTTCACTTCCCCTACTCTTCTGCCCAAATCGGTCCATAGCTACTTATATCAGAGTCCCTGCCCTCAAGAACCTTGCAGTCTAGCTGGCAGAAGATGTGTAGAAAGTGATATAAAGTGAACTAAGATGAGTGCCTTCAAAGGAACGTGAAGAGCAGAGTGAGTAACCACACTGAAAGCAACATCTGGAAAGGCGTCGGAGACGAGTGGAATGCAGATAGGTCTTTTTGGAGAAGTAAGATTCAGCACATAGGATAGGGATAGTGGGAAAGCATTAAGTGAAAATTCCATACTAGCAAAGATGAGGAATCTGCAACACACACCCACAGTGGTTCCCAAACTCTGCTGCACCTCAGAATCATCCCAAGTGACTTAACAAATCCTGGTGTCTCTTCCCAATCCCAGACATTGTGATTTAATTGGTCTGCTGTGTGACCTGCGCCTTGGGGTTTTTCAAAACCTCCCGGCACAGGGAATCGCTAAGCTGGGGTGAGCTTGAAGACAGGAGCACACATTCCACTTTGCCAGTGAGAGACCCAGGGGCCTTAGTTCTCCCCACACGCTCTGTCCTTCCACACTGACCAGCATCTTTTCCTCAAATTAAACTAACTAAACTAATCCCCCTGTGGCAGTTTGATATTGTTTATGAATTCCAAAAACAGATACTGGGTTATGTTTGTAAACTGGTCTGTTCCTCTGGGCATATTGTATTGGATTCAGAGGTTTCACTCTTACTTGGTGAAATTATGATTAAGGCTTTGATTGGGCCACGTCAGTGGGATGTTGGTGGGCGGGGACTCAGAGAAAACAAGGCAGAGGAGTTGAGTTTTAATGCTGGAGCCCTGGGAAGTAAACACACAGAGAAGCAGATAGGTGAGGAAAGAGAGAAGCTCCATTAGACATGACAGAGACCCCGGGAAGAGAGACGAGCTGTGCACCTGATAGTTTACAGCTGGTCTTATGGAGAGAGCCAGAGCCGAGCAGCTGAGCCCGGAGATAAAATGAGCCCCGGGAGAGAGACGAGCCTTAACCCAGCCTACAGCTGATATTGGAAGAAGCTGGGACCACAGAGCCTTAGGAGGAAGAGGAAGGCTGAGCCCTCGCAGAGAACAGCAGCCGTCTTGCTCCAACATGGGGCAACAGACTTTGGTGAGGGAAGTTACTTAGGCTTTGTGGTCTAGTAACTGTAAGCTTCTATCCCAAATAAGTACCCTTTATAAAAGCCAACAGATTTCTGGTACTTTGCACCAGCACCCCTTTGGCTGACTAATGTACCCCCCAAAGGAGGTAGAGTGGTGTTCTTCAGTAGTCTTAGACTTTATCAGAAACACCTGGAGCAGTCCCTACAGTGAGGATTCCAGAGCACCTTTCAGGCCTAAGTCAGGTAGGTGAGGGGCCATGGAAGGAGCATTTTTAGCAGCTCACCAGCTGTTTATGAGATAAACTGAGTTTTGGAATCATTCCATGAGGACTTCCAACTGCCACCTATCCTGGACCATTTTAAAAGGGAACCTTTAAAAAACGGCAAGACTTGAATTTTAAAAAAGACTGTAGGAGGACATTTTAGCATGGTAGAGGGCTCCCAGAGGTCACAGAATTTGACATCCTCATTTTCCACTGGTGGAACAAGAATCATGGAAAGCTTAGCTGCAATGCCTCATGCCAGACAGGGTGATAGTCAGTTACTGAAACTTTCCAAACCTCTGCTCCTCTGTAAAATGCAGGAGTAATGAGGGAATATGTGGCCAGTACTTAGCCCAGGGCCCAGCACAAGCAAATAGTCAACAAATGCTTGCACATTCAAGAGTGGCAGTGCTGGATTCAAGACCCAGGACTCCTGGCTCCCAGTGAAGAGCTTCTCCAGGTTTCAGCTGTAGGAATTTGGGGCCAGAGGCAGAGGAACATTTTTTAAGCAGGGACTGTCTCAGAGCCTTTGAAATCATTCTGTCTAGGCTACCCACCCTGCCCACTTCTAAAATCAAGCCCACCTCCCTTTCACTAACTCTTGTGGCAAGAATAAAAAGTTGTTGTTTTTTTTTTTATCAGAACTGGAAAACATCCACAGAAGAATCACCTTCCCTGGCAGGGGCATCCTCATGAAACTAAGCGGACGTCTCTGGACCAGCGTTTCTCAGTGGGCACTCTTGTCATTTGGGGCTGGATCATCCTTCGTTGTGGGGTCTGTCCTGTGTATTGTAGGGTGTCTACAGAATCCCTAGCCCCTACCCTTCAGATGCCAATCCACTCCCACCATAGTGGTGACAACCAAAAATATCTCCAGACATTGCTGAATGTCCTGGGGTGGGGGTGGGGGCAAAATCAGAATTAGGGAGAACCATTGCTCCGGGAGCCCCAGGCAGGCAGGCAGGCCTTCTCTCTGGGCAGCTGGTCTTTATCTGATAATTTCTTCCACAAGGAAGATCAGAAATCAGTCTCATTCCTCTCAGTAACTGAGTAACCAAATGGTTTCCTTTTCAAAAGGGAGACTGTAAAGAGCAGGGCCTCCAGGTGGGTTCCCAAGACATCACTTGCTACCAAACCGCCAGCGAAGCTTGTTCCATCATGATTAAGCAGACTTTATTAGAGTTCAGGACTCCATAAACAATGTCAGATGTGCTGTCAGCCGCAGAGCTCTAAGCCTACGAACAAAACACAATAAAGGAAGTGGCAACGAATAGAGTCAGAACTTAGGATATTGCATCTCATAATGACGCATCGGATTTAAATTACTCAGAAACTTCACCTGGATGTTCTAATTAACATTCTCCTTCTTCTGGATGGCCCCAGGACATTTGCATCTCAGGTACAAGAAGCCACGAAACCAACTGGACAGTTTATCATGTGGAGGGGTCAGCTCCTATCCCTAACTCCACCTTCTCTATGCTAACTCATCAGTTCCCTGTGAGGCCCCAGAACAATTTCTGTAGCCTCACTTGTCGTCGTCGTTTTCATTTTCAGTTATGGAAATGTTTAGGTTGATGTTGAACTAGATTGATAAATCATTCTGGGCAAAAACAAGTGCTTGTTTCTATGACTTTTGCTCACCTTGCCATTTTCATGGTTTTAGATCTAAAATGATTCTAAAGATGGAGTTCAACTTTGGAAGAACTTCCTACAAGAGTTAAAGATATAAGCAAGTCTGATATCAATTACATTCATTCATTCAACAAATATTCATTGCATGCTACTGTGTACCAAACACTTTCCTAGGTCTTAAGAAACAGTAGTAAACAAAAGAGATAAAAATCTTTGCCCTCATAGAACTTACATTCTAGTGAATTTCTTGGTGAATTATGTATAATTTTTCAACTGGGAATTTGCTTTTTAAAAGAAATTAGAAGCAGTAGCCATCAGCATAACCTGATCAGATCAGCAAAGAACATAAATTTTGTTAGAATTAACACTTGAAAGTCAAGAAAATAACAAATGAAGCTTGTGTAGATAGAGGATAAAATGGAGAAATAAGTGAATAATAATGGTATAAGAACTGACCATAAATAGTTTGAAGGTTAATTGACCAACAGTGGAAAATTCAGGCCACTCTGAAAACACATTTTTGCTCACAGCTTACTTGGAGAAAGGACATGGATCCTAGAAAGATTTAGAAAACAAATTAATGTCTTTTTTTTTTCCTCAGGAAAAAGAGGGAGAAAAAAAATATCACTTGGTGGCAAGTGAGCTGTGGTCTTCCACTGAAAGCAGCTCTGGGCCGAGAGAATGGTAGAATGAAGATTATGATTCTGGCATACCTAAAAGACTCCAATTGGCACAAGCAAACCAGTATTTCCTCCAGGCAACAGAAAATAGCTTCTTCTGAATGCTTGTCTTAGGGCCCAGAACAGCAGAAGGTAGAAGAGGCCAATCTAACCTTCTTTGGATGTTCCAGTAGCTACTGGGCAGCATACATCGTATGCTCTAGGGGTACAAACTGTGGAATTTTTGGGTCAGAATTCAGAAGTTAGAATTCTGGAGAAGAGATGATAATGGTCTGTATAATTTACATTGTCATCCCTAAGGAAGTAACAAGATCTGTACTCCAAAGAATCAAGCCCATTATTTGCCGTGTGGATCTCTGTGCTGGCTAGAAGGCTGCGTGTTTCTGAATGTTTGGAAGTGTGTTACTTAGTTGTTTGTTTGTTTCTATCTTTCCTATAAACAGTTTGGTCTCCTTTTGGGGAAAAGAAATAATAGGAACAGAGCAAACACACACGCTCTTAAAAATTCTCTGTTCCAAACAAACAAAAAACAAAACAAAACAAAATGCTCTGTTCTGGTGTCCAATAAAGCCCAATTTTTCTAGGGCAAGGAGATCTTAAAGAAGAGGACCCTACCTTTTCTCACGGTTTCATCTCCTGCTGAGTACTGAATAATATGTTTTAAAAATTATATCAGCTCTTTGTTTATGCAGCCATGCTAAAATTGGCTTCTCAGGTTTATAATGAAATAAAATAAAGTATAGCTTAGAATGCCATCCTGTCTGGCGTCCTTGCAAATTCTTCTGAAATTTGCCGAGGTCAGGAATGCCTTATGTATGATATATTTTATCCCTGTTTCATGTATTTACATTATAATTATTTTATGCTTTCTGTGCTATTATGCTAGAGGCATCGAGGCCTTTGCCTTGCTGTTCCCTCTTCTGCCTCAAGCCCTTTACAGGCCCAGATATTTGTCACCCGTTGAGTCTCAACTTAAATGTCACCCCCTTGGAGAAACTTTCCTTGACCTCCTCCAGATACAGCTCTCCTCTCCTCCTTCAAACTTAGAATCTACAATTCTGGGATTTTTTTTTTTTTCTTTATTTACACATATTGACTGTCTCCTTCCCCTAGAATATAAGCTCCGTGAAGCCAGACACCTTTCTGTCTTGCTCATGATGAACTCCTCAATGGCATATAATGGGAACCTAAATATTTGAGCGAACGAATGAATGAACAAATGGATAATCAAGTGACAAGATCTCTCTGTTCTCTTTCAGGCTTTCCTTCCTCCATTATAAAATAAGGATAATGCTACCCAATTCAGAAGTGAGAGATTCAAATGCGAATGAAGGCTCCTCTCACAGGGACTCCAATGACAAGCATGTGGCTGCCCTGTGCAGGAGCTCACAGAGGCCATGGAGAGGCTGAGGAGGGAGTTTCCCCCAGGGAGGGCCTCGGGAGACACCCCCCGGGCTCTCCATGCACCTGCGACTCTCCCAGCTCCTAGTCCTGCGTGTCGTATGTAATGGCAAATCCTGAAGAATGGACAAAGAGAAGTGTGGGACTCTGCTGACCTTCACGTCTCCCGCCTCAATGTGGGTTTTTACACAGATTCGCTTAGACTTAGAGGCTTACCTGCACCCCAGGACCACCAAGGCCTTTTAATTACATGAGCAGATAGATACACAGGAGGTCTTTCAAAGTTATTCAAAATTGGAAACGTATGCCATAAGGACTAAAGCTAGGCAAAGATCATGTTAGAATTGAAACACACGATGCTTAACTATAAAATAATGCAAATGAAATACACACATACACACCTGAATTTCTTCAAAGGAGTCTCCTTCATGGTCTCTGTGAGTATTTCAACAATGATTCCATTCATCAAACCACATTTCAATTTCCCTTTTTGGAATTTCCATGAGAAAATGAAGACATTGGTCAAATCATCACCTCTTATGGTCAATTTTATCCATGTGACTATGTTTCATTTAATTAAAATGACCAAACAGAAACTCGGTGACAATAAAGCTGATTATTTCTGGTATTTTCTTCAATAATGAAACCTGATTTTCTTATCTGGTTCAGAAAATAATGTAGCTTTAAAAGAATTATCAAAAATGAAATTCAGAAGATGCTCTTTCACTGGTAGCATCACTGAAACAGGCATATAATCTCCCAAGGTGGGGAATCTTAAAGGACAACAGGATCTATAACACCTAATATGTGCTTATTAAAAAATCCTCTATGATTACATACAGAACACCTTATATGAGAAAAGTAGCTACAAATGTGCACAACCCCCACTCTCAAATAGCTTTGCATTACTTTAAGGGGCTGTGCGTTAAACATGAAAATAATTCTTGTTATTTTTAATCAGTCATAAGCAGATCAAATGAATAGGAAGTAGACTGTTGTAAGCACAATTAATCACTTTATAAAAGTTACAGGACTATATAATTATGACTTGTTTTTAAAATATTTTTTAAAATAATGAATGCTCATAGCATAAAATTTGGAAAATAGTAACTCTAAGTAACAGTAACATTAATCAACAATAAATAGCAAACAACTATAATTGTATCATCTGTAAATAATAAAGGTAAACATCTGGGCAGATATCCTTCCAGATCTTTCTTTAGCATGTGTGTGTTTCTCATACATTGTAGACAAAACCCTAGGATGGACAGCCTGATCTACCTACCACTTACTAGCTGTGGGATCTTAGGCAAAGTATTTAACTTCTCTGAGTCTCTTATCCATTATATTTTGTGTAATGCTGTGAATATTAAATGACATAAGGAACATGAAGCTCATAGCACAGTGTCTGACACAAGGTAAGTATTCAATAATATCAATATTATATACTGTGGAATGAAGCTGTTTTTCACTGAAAATTTTTCAATTTTCACTGAAAATTATATTGTATTTTCCTAATTATTTAAAATTCTATTACAAAAGCATAATTAAGGCTTCAAATTATTAGTGTTACTCAAAATTGTCCACACAATGGTATAAAGAAGAATTTGTAACCTGATATGAAGGCAATGACATCAGATCTACCTGTAAATAATTTTTTTAATATAGATTCCCTGGGGCTCAGCACTATACCAACTGAATTAGTATCTCCGATGGTGGGTTCAGGCACAATATACTAAACTTTAAAAAAAAAATTCCATAGGTGAACCAGTTGGGGGGTAAATTTGGTAATGTCTAGAGGCAGTTTTGGTTGTCAGAGCTGGCATCTAATAGATAGCTACCCGGGATGCTGCTAAACACCCTGCAATGGCCTAAACTGTCAACAGAGTTGAGACAGAAACCCCACCTAATCCTCTGGGGCTTGTGGAAACAAGTCCGTCTCCCTAATAATAATGACAGTGATGATGATAGCTCACGTTTATTGAGTGCTTCTGTCAACATTCCCTATAGTGTTAGGATGTCACCTCTATTATCATTCACACTTTAATCGGCAGGAAATAGGTCCACAAGGATTAGAACTTTGCCCCAAGTCACACAGCTAAGTGGCACTGCTTTCGGTTGAGCTCCAATCATTTTACTCGTATGCCTACATTCTCAGCTACACTCTTCTGCCTTGCTCTGAGCTTCCCTGTGTCTCCAGTTATTTTGTTCTAGGATGGGTAGAGGGAAGCGGACTTGGCCCCGTGTTTAGGGCGTCCGCCTACCACATGGGAGGTCCGCGGTTCAAACCCTGGGCCTCCTTGACCCATGTGGAGCTGGCCCATGCGCAGTGCTGATGCGTGCAAGGAGTGCCGTGCCCCGCAGGGGTGTCCCCGCATAGGGGAGCCCCACGCGCAAGGAGTGCACCCCGTAAGGAGAGCCACCCAGCGTGAAAGAAAGTGCAGCCTGCCCAGGAATGGTGCCGCACACACGGAGAGCTGACACCACAAGATGATGCAACAAAAAGAAACACAGATTCCCGTGCCACTGACAATAACAGAAGCAGACAAAGAAGAACATGCAGCAAACAGACACAGAGAACAGACATCCGGGGTGGGGGGGGAGGGGAGAGAAATAAATTAATTAAAAAAAAAAAAGGATGGGTAGACATTCCATTTCATATGACAATTCCAATTACATTTTAGTGACATCCTGGAATACCATGTCAAGAAAGATTGTGGGTCCATGAGTGGCACTACAGAAAGAGAGCCAGTTTCGATTAGTGATGTCTGCTTCTGGTGTGGGATGAGCTGTGGTATTTACACCACATATTGGCTATCCTTGGACTAGATGATCTTTGAGGTCTTTCTGAGAACCAGCTACCTATGCGCCTATGTTATTTTTCCTAATGAACAGTTTCACTTCTTAGCTGAGAGCCACTTGCAGGGTTGTTTATATCAAAGAGACTCAAAGGCTAAGTTATTCAATACCCAGTTTTCCCTGGTTGCAGGGAAACTGCTGAAAACTCTCTCAGATCCCCACCTATATAAGAAAACATCAAAGTTCATGAAAATCACAGTACATCTCAAACTAGAATCAAATCCAAGAAAAAACAATGTTGGAGGTTGGACTGATTTCATAAAATAATCTGGGTAACTGAATTGGAAAAAAAAAAACAAACCAACAATGACTACAAACTTTAGGGAGGCCAAAAAAGAATCTATGACATTTTTTAAAAATTATGCAATGTTTAGCAATCTGAGATCACTGGGGAACAAAATACAGAACAGAAATCACGCAAACTTTACTAAACAAAGACACATACCAACAAACATTTAAACCACTATAAACACAATGAGGAAATGAAGCTTGTTTTTAGTTACGAAGATCTGAGGGATCGGGTGAGAAATAAACAAAATCCAAGAGGAAAAATCATTAATAAGATACTCTGAACTATTTTCCCATAAGTAATTTATTTCTCTAAAAAAAAACAAAAATGACTATTGTGTGTTTAAAAAGACAGTCTCCTGCATTCCTGTACAAATAAAACCTCTTCATAAGCAACCAACAAAAACTTAAATTCCATTGTCAGAAAATTATGTCTGTGGGGTACCACTTCAGAAAATCTTCCCCAAAAAAGAGCAGGATAATTAATATAGGACTCTGTAATGAAGAGGAAAAGAAAATTAACAAAACATACCAAAAAAAATACATGAAACCTTGAATTTAGATCCTTGCAGTATATAATTTCAAGGGCTTCCTGTTTACTAACAACAACTTGTCACGTGCACACACATGCTCGGAGAGAGAGAGAATACCACATCATAGTTTTATAAGAAGTTAGATACTTAAATTTAAAAGTTTGTACTTCTTTAGTAAAATGAATTTAATTTATTCCTAAACCACCCCCATCATTGATGAATGAACTGATGCAGCTTTTATTACAGGAGTAGAAAACTGATTCTAAGGGATCACATTTCTATCTGCCTGGAAGATTCCAAGACATATGGAGATAAAATAACATATAATACATGATTTTTTTCCTGTGAAAAGCTAGTTTGTTATCAGATTGTTTCAAGCAAAATAATTAATCACTGCAATGCAAAAGCAAATAAGTATTGAAAACTCCATTTAAGTAAGATGAATTTTGCTAATGTCAGACTAAAGGAAATTCAGCAAATTTCCTGTACTAAATTAATTACATTCACAACATCTAAACTGTGTCTATAAAGCACTGAAACACTGCAAGAAAAAGTAAAGGTCAGCCTGTGTGGTGAGCTGACCCACAAGCAGTGCTGATGTGTACAAGGAGTGCCATGCCATGCAAGGGTGTCCCCCGTGTAGGGGAACCCCACGTGCAAGGAGTGCATCCTGTAAGGAGAGTTGCCCCACGTGAAAAAAGCGCAGCCTGCCCAGGAGTGGCACCACACTCGGAGAGCTGACGTAGCAAGATGACAACAAAAAAGAGACACAGATTCCTGGTGCTGCTAACAAGAATACAAGCAGACACAGAATAACACACAGCAAATGGACACAGAGAGTAGGCAATTTGGGGGGGGGGGAGAGGAGGGGAGGGGAGGGGAAGGGGAGAGAAATAAATAAAATTTTTAAAATCCTTAAAAAAAAAAAGTAAAGGTCAGCTAATGGCCCAATAGTATGTCTCATCACCAACAGCTGGAATGTCCTCAATATTTTGCTCAGTCTTTGGGAGTTCACTAAGAGGACTTTTCCCACTACTTCTCTCCATTGACTCATACTTCCTGGTGTCCCTGGGTTCTTTGCTACACTGTCAAGGCTGTTCCCTGGCTGTATTTGCTAGCTCACTCTAGCTGGCTGTGGCCCTGTATGCTGACTGCCCATGGTGGACCTGGACAGAGCCAGAGTCTCATCTCTGGGAATTTTCTTAATTCAGAAATACCTTTTTTCTATCAAGATTGTGACTCTGCCACAGTGATTCTAAGAAGGATCAGGGAAGAATAGTCACCTGGATATCTACACCCTTTCCTTTTCTCCCAAGTGTCCCTTCCATCTTAACCTAGAGAAATGGCTTCTTTTGCAAGTGAAGGCTGCTCATCTCTCAAGTATCACGTATTTACAGCCTGACATAGTGAGAATCCTTCTAACTCCCTTCCACACCACACCCCCACAAGCCTTCCTTCAATAATTCACCTCCTTGGGAGTCCCCACCTACATGAAGACCCACATCTCCCCATCTTCTATGGCCCAGGGAGTGTCAGGATAGCATGGTTATGATGAGCTAGAGTTGTAAATTTACATCACACAGTCATGCGATCTAACCCTGGTTTAGCCAATTATGACTTATGATCTCAAGCAGCTAGCTTTCCCTCTCTAATCGTTGGTTTCCACATCTTTAAAGTGGATGTAACAGAAGAAGTATAAAGTTGTTTGAGGATCATGTTAGCTCAAGTCCTCTGAGAAGCAGACATCAAAATGGGATTGCACATTTAAGAGATTTATTGGGAAAAAACACAGGACTAGAAATGTGAATGATCCCAACATTCATCGAATAAAAGCATCAGGAATACTCAAGATGGTCTTGCCTCAGGAGTGAGGAATAATTATTCCTAGACTAAATGCTGATCTAGTCCCACCCAGCAAAGCTTAAAAGAAAGGCCCAAAAGGCACAAATTGTTTCCAAGTAACTTGACTCTGTTCTACAACAAAGACTGAATGTTTTCAGCACCCAACAACATAAAATTCACAATATCTGCCATCCACTCACAAATTACCAGACATGCAGAGCAAAACTGTATGTACATTTAATCAAAACTGACTCAGAACTGACACAGATGTAAGAATTAGTAGACAAAGACATTAAAAGTTACATAATTGTTGCCCAAGGGAAATGAGAAAATATTTTTAATTGAATGAAAATAAGATATACCAAAATGTGCAGGATACAGCTACAGCAGTGCTTAAAGGGGAATTTACAAATGCTTATTAGAAAGAAACAAAAGGCTTAAATCAACAATTTAATTTGTTAATCCAATTTAAGAAGTTACAAAAATAAGAGTAAATAAATGTAGTAACTAATGAAATTTAAAACAGAAAAATAACAAAGAATCAATGAAACAAAAATCTGGTTCTTTGAAAAGACCAAAAATAAAAAAACAAAACAAAACAAAGATAAACCACTGGCCAAAGTGACAGAGAAAAGCAGAGTGAATAAACAATATCAGGAATGAAAGGGGGATATCACTATAAACTCCAGAGACATTGAAAAGGTAAGAGAATACTATGGACAATTATATGGACATAAATTTAAAAACTTGGATGTAATGGACCAATTCCTTAAAGAGAACAAACCATCAAAATTCACTCAAGAAGAAATAGAAAACCTATATATCTATTTTTAGAAATTGAATTCATGTCTAAAATCTTCAACAGTATGATATGATTTCACTGGTAAATTCTACCAAACATTTAAAGATGAAATTAAAACCAAATCTAAACAATCTTTTCCAGAAAATAAATGAGAAGGGGACACTTCTCAACTCATTTTATGAGTTCATTACACTAACCAAAACCAGACAAAGGCAGTTTACCAATCTATATCACTCATGACTATAACTTCAAAAATCCTTAACAAAATATTAGAGCAAATTCAGAAATGTATAAAAAGAATACTATATCACAACTAACTGGAGGCTATCCCAGGAATGCAAGAGTGTTTAATAGTTAAACAGCAATCAAATTAATCTATCAAATCCAAGATCATATAATTGATTCAAAAAAGCATTTGATAAAATTCAATATTAATGATGAAAACACTCAATAAACAAGGATTATTGGGAATTTCATTAACTTTATAAAGGCCTCTGTGAAAAATCTAGCCTGATAAAAGGCATCATGCTTACTGGTGAAAAACAATGTTTTCTCCTTAAGATCATAAACAAGGCAAGGATCTCCACTTTCACCACTCCTACCTGACATCTTACTGGAAGTCCTAAGCAGTGCAATGAAGCACGAAGTAGAAATACAAGACAGCCATATGAGAAAGGAATTAATAAAATGGTGCCTGTGCAGAGAGATGATTGCCTATGGAGGAAATTCCAAACTACCCCTCCCCCACAAAAGAAGCTCCTAGTACTAATAAGGGAGTTTAGTATATTCACAGTATTCAAAGTCAACATACTGAAATCAATTGTATTTCTATAAACTAGTAATGGATAATTGGAACCCTCCTTATTTCAAAAAAATCTCATTTACAATACATCCAAAAATAGAAAAATACTTATATATTAATCTAGCAAAACAAGTACAGGATATTTATGCTGGAAACCACACAGTGCTCTTACAACAATCATAGAAAACCTAAATAAATGGAGGGACATACCATGTTCATGGATTGAAACACTCAATATAGTTAAGATATCAAATATCCACAAGCTGATCTATAAGCTAAGTGCAATTCCAATCAAAATCCTGGCAGTAAGAATTGTGGGAAGATGGCGATGGAGTGAGTGACAGGCAGAGCTGAATGCACTCACAAAAACAGAGAAAGAGCCAAAAGCTGTCTTAGGGACCTTTGGGGGTCAGCAGACCAAGACAGTGCTGCACAACTCCCAGGAGGGTGAAGAACAGAGAGACAAGCTGAAAAGACAAGGTGGGCTACCAAGTCCCTATGGCAGATGAGAAGGGCTCCACTCCCCCACCCCCAAGATATTAAGCTGGGGTAAAACCCCTGGCTCACTGTAGCTGACTGAGAAGGGAAAAGATATCTTCCTCCTTGTTAGCTGGCCTGTTTGAAAACTGCATGGACAAAAACTGTTGGTGCTCTCTGTAACCAAACCCTGGGAGAAAATCTGTGCCCCGCTAGTGAGTCCTTTGTCCAATTTTGTAAACTTAAGGTGGGCAATTTTAAACACTGAGAATAAATTGAACCAAATATCAAAGAAGAGTTGCGGGGGAAAAAATAGGTGAGAGAGAAATTAGCCATCAGAATAAATACACCAACATATTCAGATGCCTAGACAACAACAAAAAATTACAAGTCATACTAGGAAACAGGAAGAGATGGCCCATCCAAAAGAACAAACCACATATCCTGAAGAGATACAGAATTTAATACAATTAATCAGTGATAATCACATAACCCTTTGATATCACTTCAAAGAATTTAAAGAAAACATTACTAAAGAAATAAAGGATATTAAGGAGACATTGGGAGAGCATAAAGAACAATTTGAAAGCTGCAAGAGAAAGTAACAGACCTTATGGGAATGAAAGACACAATGGATAAGATTAAAAATACATTAGAGGTACATAAGAGCAGATCTGGATTGCTTGAAGATAGAACTAGTGATTTCGAAGACAGAACATCTGAACTGGAAAAGACAGGAGAAAAGAATGGAAAAAATGGAACAGAGTCTCAGAAAATTGAATGACAATGCAAATCTCAAAAACATTTGCATTATTGGTGTCCTAGAAAGAGAAAAGAATAGAAAGGGGTGGAAAGAATATTTGAGGAAATAATGACTGGAAACTTCCCAACCTTTATGAAGGGCATAAATATCAATATTCAAGAAGGACAACACACCCCAAACAGAATAAATCCAAATAGGCCTACCTCAAGACACCTAGTATTCAGAATGACAAATATCAGAGATAAAGAGAGGATTCTGAAAGCAGCAAGAGAAAAGCAAAGCATCACATACAAGGAAAACTTGGCTAAGTTAAGTGCCGACCATAAGAAACCATGGAGGAGAGAGGAAAGCGGTATGATGCCTTTAAGGTACTGAAAGAGAAAAACTACCAGCCAAGAATCCTGTATCCAGCAAAGCTGTCCTTCAAAAATGAGGGTGAGTTCAAAATCTTCACAGACAGATAAAAACTGGTAGAATATGTTACCAAAAGACCAGATTTGCAAGAAATACTAAAGGGGGTGCTACAACCTGAAAAAAAAAAAAAAAACAAGGGCAAGAGATTTGGAGTAGAGTTTATAAATGAACATTATTAGGAAGGTAAACTAAAGGGTAAGAATACACACAACAGAACAATATGACAACAGAGAGCTGAAGGACAAAATGGATGAGCAGCTGAAAGTGGCTCAGTGGATTAAAAAATGACTCATTAGCAGAAGTAACAGATTTCTCACCAAAATCAATTCCTGACTATGACTTAGAAAGTGATGAGTTGTTGCTATTTGTGCAGCTATTACAGAGAAACAGAAGACAGCTTCAACAAATAAAACAATGACTATTATGTCTGCTTCTGGGACTGTAGAGACTCTGAGAAGGAAGATGGTGCTTCAACATCAGATGGAAAATGCATAGCATGAATTATTTGAACCTGTCTTTTTTGATTATCGTTTAAAATTCAGACATAGTGACATTCATTCTGGAGAAACAGGGCAAAACTCCTGTTTGTAAGATAAGTTTTTCAGATGAAGCACATAAATCTAAATGGTAGCATTATTGTATAGTGTTTGGACTATGCTTTGATAAATTATGTTTTATACTTAAGATTTGAATTCTGAGCAAAATGTTTTTGTCATATAAATTTAATTTAAGCCAAATATATGGATGGATACATTTTAAAGACACAACTTGAAAAGCAAATTCTCAAATAGTAAATAACTTGGTAAGTATTATTAAAATGTTGACTCATCAACTTTTGTTTTATGATAAAGGAAATAAGTCATTGCTTTCTCTCCTAAAAATATACAGCTGTTACTATTCACTCTATTTTCCTTGCTTCTATAGAAAAAGTTTGCCACAATGCTTGAATGTCTTTAATATTCATTTTGATTCAAAGTTGTGGTTTTGTTGTATGTGGAATCTTTGAATGTTCAGTCAAAAATGCATGCAAATGTGAACATTCTGAAGTTTCTCTTAATTCTGATTTGTGCTTAAGTTTTTGGCTTTAAAGAAGTTATAACTGGTAGTTGCATCCTTCAGTATCTGTTAGATGTGTCCTGATAAATGTCACAATGATGGTTTTATTTTTTAGATTATTACTGTAGGTAGGTTAGTCCTTACCACAAGTGAGTCATTTTTTAAATGAGTGGCTTTTACAGATATATCATAACAAATTGTACTGCTACATTTAAAAAAATAGGGATGATGTGGGAGAGGGAGGGGAGTATATGGGAATTCCTCATAATTTGATGTAACTCTCTGTAATCTAAAACCTCTTTAAAAATAAAGTTTATTATATATATTTTTTTAATACCAGCAGAAATTTTTGTAGATAAAGACAAAGTGATTCTAAAATTTAGGAATGCAGAGAACCTAAAAGAGCAAAAATAATTTTGAAAAAGAATAAAGTTGGAGGACTTACAGTACTGATTTTGAGACAATACAAAGCTACAATATATAAGACAATATGGTATCAGTAGGGGGATCGACACATCAATTAGTGGAATAGAGTAGAAAGTCCAGAAATAGACCTGTCCCAACTGATTTTTAACAAAGTTACATAGGCAATTCAATGAAGAAAGGATAGTCTTTTCAATAATCGATTTTGGAACAACAGGACATACATATTTTTAAAAAATAGTAAAAGAAAATCACCCGAAACCTCACACCTTATACATCTATGATCCACTTTGATGAATTCAAAATGGATCAAAGATTTAAATGTAAAATTATAAAACTTTTCGAAAAATACATAGCAGAAAATCTTTGTGGGCCTTGGGTTAGGCAAAGAGTTCTTAGCTATTATACCAAAAGCTTAACCATAAAAGAAAAATTGATGAACTAGACTTCAAAATATTAAAATTTTTCTATACCAAGGACACTATTAGAAGAATGAAAAGACAAGCTACCAACTGGGGGAAAATATTTGGAAATCACATATTCAAATAAGGAGGTATAGCCAAAATATATAAACAACTCTGAAAAGTCAACAGAAAGAAAACAATCCAAATTTAAGATGAGCAAAAAATTTGAACAGACACATCAGCAAAGAAGATATATGGATGGCAAAAGAACATGAAAAGATACTCAACATTGTAAGCCATTAAGGAAATGCACATTAAAACCACAGTGAGATTCCACAGCACAACCGCTTGAATGGAGGGGGGACAGTCAACATCAAATGCTGGCAAGGATATGGAGCAACTGGAATTCTCAATTCTCAATACATTGATGGTATAACCACTCTGGAAAAACACATAGCATTTTCTTATTAATTTAAAGGTATACTTTACCCATAGGGCCCATCAGTTTCACCCTAGGTATTTACCAGAGGGAAATGGAAACTTTTGTTCCCATAAAAACCTGTATACAAATGTTTACAACAGCTCTAGTCCCAATCACCAAAACCTGAAAATAACCCACATATCCTTCAGTGGTGAAGGGATAGCCTTTGTGTGGCATGCCATACTGTGGAATACTACTCAGCAGTGAAAAAGAATCAACTATTGATACATGCAATAATTGGGATGAATCTCAAAGGCATTAATCTGAGTGAAGGAAGTCAATCTCAAAGGTTACATGAGGTATGATTTTGGAGAAGGCAAAATGACAGGGATGGAGAATGTATCATTAGTTTCCAAGGGTCAGCAATCAGGGAGGGTTTGCCTACAAAGGGGCAGCACAAGAGAGTTTTTTGGAGTGATGGAACTGTTCTGTATCCTGATTGTGGTGGTGGTGGTTACATGAATTTGTATGTGTTAGAACTCATAGAAATGTATCCTTAAAAAGGTCAAATTTATGTTGTATGAATTAAAAAATAATTACTAAACAAAATGAAGTAAAGCAAATCTGCTATCTTACCAATAGCCATCTTGCCACCAAGAAAAATGCAACCAGGACAGCCATTCCTCTCTTCCTGCATTCTGTAATGATTAACGGAGCTCAAATTGCTAACCAGCTTGGAGTACTAATTCTTTCCCACCATCTCTGCATAATGGCATCAAGTGCTGTTGTTTTTAGAATCTGAAATGTCTATTGAATTGATTCTCCTTGCTAATCCCACTCTGACTTTCCCAGTTCTGTTCTGGATTATTTTTGTAGTCTCCTAAATGGTTTCCCTTCGCCCAGTTCCCATTTATTTTCTGAATTTTCACAAGATCTACTTAAAATATTAAAAATTATCCCTCCAAGGATTTTCTATCACCTCCAAGATGAAGGCCAAACTCTGCTTCTCTTTTCACAACCCTGAAAGTCAGCCCTTCTCTTTCCCGTTTATATTGTTCCCTCATTTAAATGTCATCTTCCCTGATGTTCCCAGGCAGGATCTCTATCTCTATCTCTATCTCTATCTCTATCTCTATCTCTATCTCTATCTCTATCTCTATCTCTATTTCTCATCCCTCCTCCGCCTCTTCCCCCCCTTCCCCCCCCCCCCCCTTCTCTCACACACACACCAACTCCCCTGACATTTTTCCCATCCTTCTGGTGGAAAAGTCAGGATATTATGGGGCTGTTATGTCCCGGCCCACTTCCCCACAATACCATCAGCTGCTAGAGGTCAGTGGCTGAGACTTTTCTATTTTCACTGACAAACACTATACCTGGTTGGTGCCCAATTCATATCTGTTAAAATGAAATCAGAATAACTGCTATCAAATTAATAACATCTCAGCTTAACTTTCACTTTTCAATCCAAAGTCCTGGTGTCCTGTAGAAACAGCAGCAGCCACAAGTACACCTTTTTACCAGTTTGTTAGGAAGTCCTTTTGGGAGTTTACTCTGTGCACAGCACCTGGGGATATATAAGAGTTTATGGGAAAGGGGCAGATGCATACGCTGAAGGAAGCTAATAATATTCAGGCAAGATTAATGCCCCCTAGATCTTGACTCCTTTTAATATTTATTCTAATACCATTTTCCCTCTTTAATAGAATATGAAAGTCATTGAGATTTCAATAATTCAGAATATATTCCTGCCATGAATATGGGTTAGTCCTCTAACCACATTTGCTGTCTCTCTAGAATAATTTCTTGCTTTCTGCTTTGGGCCTTCATTAGTTGTCTTTTTATTTTTTTAATGAGTTCCTCTCACCCACAATTTTCCTTTCACCATATTATTATAGCCATCTTCTTTAAAAATATTTTTGGATTCCAAGTATAAAAGACACAATGCTTAATCTGGAAAGACTTTGTTTTTTTAGCATTGCCATTCAAACTTACGGAAAAATTATAAGAGAAAGAATGTTATCCTGAGAGCCTCAATGAAAGACTCACTCTGTGCAGCACCGCATGCCCACTGTCAGGTACTTGGACAACACATTACAGCAGGAATTGGCCACAGTTCAAGAAGGCATCTTGAGATGAAATTGCCTGATCAGTTTTTGTTTTTTTAAAAGATGGTGCTTTTTGTTCATAAGAGCTGTAGTAGATTATAGTTTTCAAGAGAGATATGATCTTGGACTACATTAAAATGCACATATATATATTTACATATATCATCATGAGCACTGCCTTAATCTTTTTTGATCATGTATACCTACCACTAAAATATTTTGAACCTGCACAATGTAAGTATTTTAATTTATTTATAAAGTATATATGTGCATACATACATATATCCTTAAGTATCCTAATGTGCAAATATATATATACAAGTATGCTGATATAAGTAGTATAAGCCATATATAAAATGAATATTTTAAAGAATGAAATTAAATATAAAGTATATAAATGATAAAAGTTCTAACATTCTCTTTATACACACCAGTGGATTATCCTGTATGCCCCTTGGATGAATATACCACACCTTGGAGTCCATGCGTGGAGAGAATATACCCTTCCACCCACTCAGGGAAGGTTATGTCGGGTTGTTTCAGGAGTGAGATAGACAAATAAGAACAAGGATGAAGAGAGTGACTATGGTGGATGCAAATAGGAGCGGGCTCAGTGCCTGATCCCCCAGTGGCCACATCTATGCCACCCACTATCCTTCCATTCCTCTGGTAACCAGCTCTCACCTCCTGGCTCTACGGGGAAGCCCTTGGTCCAGGGTGGGCTCATCATGACACTTCATCCTTCACTGGCCACAGAGAGTGGCCCAAGGATGGCCACGTGGTCCTGGCCAAGCCAATCCATAGACATTCTGATACAATTGATTTTTAACTGGAGAGATGAGCCCTCTGGATAAAATCTGTAAGGGTGTAAGTTTAGAGTTGCTGGCAAGCATGTTCCTTATTTACACGGCGGATGCCTATCCACAATGGGAGAAAAATCAAGGCCATGTGCCTTTACCATGGCTTGGTTACAGGAGCCCATAAACTCTTGCTTCTGCTTGAAACTGATGTGAGTCAGGTTTCTGTTGCTCATACCTAAAAATGTTTGTAGCATTGATGTAGAGAAAGTGGCCATGGTAGCTGCTGAGGGTAGGGAGCGGGAAGAAGAGATGTGATATGGGGGCATTTTCTGAACTTGGGGGTGTCCTGGGTGGTGCTGCAGGGACAGTTACCAGACACCGTATGTCCTCCCATGGTCCACTGGGTGGACTGGGGGAGAGTATCAATGTGGACCATTGACCATATGGTGCAGCAGTGCTCAGAGATGTATTCACCAAGTGCAGTGAATGTCCCATGATGATGGAGGAGGTTGTTGTTATGAGAGGAGGGGAGTTAGGGGGGTGGGGGTATATGGGGACCTCATTTTTTTAAATGTAACATTAAAAAAAATAAAGACAAAAAATAATAAAGTTGATTGAGGTGAGGACAGCACATCTCTGTGATGAAACTGAGTGCCACTGAGTGTGAAATCTGGATGAGTTGTACAAAGCATGTGACTGTATAACACAATGAACGCCATTGTTTATGATGAACTCTGGTTAACAGTACGAATATGAAAATGTTAAATCATGAACTATAACAAATAAACAATACTCATAAGGTATTTTTTAAAAAGGCAGCAGGAAAGATGCTGAGATTAGAAATCATTCATTCATTCACTCAACAAATATTTATTGGCTTCCTATGGATCGAGCACTGTTCTAGTCTCTAGGAAGGGAATTTTTTAAAAATCCCTGTACTAATGGAGTTTATATTATAGTGAGGGAGACAGAGAATGAATAAGACAAATAAATAAGATTATCACGATACAAAGTGATAAGGGGAAAAAATAAAAGGTGGGGAGGTGATAGAAAGTGGCTAGGGTAGCCAGGAAGGCATTACTGGATTAGTTGAGAACAAGTTTGAGAGACAGGTCTACCATGTTAGAGCTACAGCCAGGAGACAGTGTGGATGGAGCAGATGAAACAAGAAAGAGAATAGCAGGTGAGAGCTAGGTAACAGGGCCAGATCATATAGCACCTCATGGGCCACTGAGTGAGGCAGGTGCATCTGCAGGGTTTTGCACAACACCATGACATGGGCTGATAGCTTCTGCAAGTGTATTACATGAGAAATCTTTAGAGAACAGGGAACGGCCATCTTAAAATGCTCTCAGGGAAATCCCGGACGGCTTCCTTTATCAGAATGGCAACATCATGCCTCTGAGGAAAAAGGTGTGGTTTAGGAGGAGAGGAGAGGAGGTTACAGGTGTCAGGCTTCAGCTCGGTTGGAACTGGCCGGTTCTGCCCCCTGCATCCTGCTCTTCACCCCATCATCAGTAGGTGCTGGAGGTGCAGATGCTGGGGCTCTAAGCATCAACCTCCAGCAGCCCTGCAAGATTTAGTCTTTTTGGTGTCCTCTGAGCCAACTGCCATCCTAAACATTTCACATCCACTTCAAAAAGAACCCCAAGCAGAAACCAGCTCCTTGGGGCTGTTTCTGCCCAATTTTCAACGTTATGGGGTTGTAAGGTCAGAAGGATCCAGTCTTAAAGGCGCCCAGCCTGTGGGCATTACCCCACCATGGTGACACCACCACTTCATTATGGCAGAAGCCTGCCTGAGATGAGGGATCGTTCACCTGTGTTCAGGTAAAAGCACTGCTCAAACTTCTCCCATCTCCAAAATGAGCCCCGAGTCCACTGAACATGTTTTTCTTTTAACTTCTCCCATCTCCAAAATGAGCCCCAAGTCCACTGAAAATGTTTTTCTTTTATCAACTGAATACTTAAGGTGGACCCTTATACAGTCTTTGAATTCATGGAATATAAGAGCAGACAGAGACCTTCCTATCAACCTCATAAGGATGGAACATTAGCTTCACCACAGTGGCTCTCTCTGACCCACTGCTGCTGGCTGCCTGGAGGTCTAGGATGAAAAGCTGGTGAGATGTGCAGGGACTCCTACATAGATGAGCCATCCCTGCCGTGACAAGTGATAGTTGCTGGGCAGCACAGCACCTTGAGCCTGTCTGGCTGCAGCTAAAATAATCCGCTCCGCTTCGCAGGGCAGGAAACCAAGGCCTTTAATACCCTCCCTGGCTGAGGGAAATCCTGACAATAACCTCATTCAGATGCACTGATAAAACAGGTTTTTTTTGTTGGGTTTTTTTTTTTAATCAGGAAAACCCCTGATTAATTAAACTACCCTAGTCAAATACAGCTCCACGTTTGGGCTCGGGCAAGCATTTTCGAGCAACTTTAGGAGCAGGTGGCTAACAGTAATGGTTTCACATACTTGAAAGGCTCCAGGGTCCCAGCCAAAGGGTCCTTAACCTCTCTCCAAAGCCCCAAATTCCACAATTATACATCCATTAAACTTCAAGTTTCTCCTCTTAATTAAAATGTTAATATCCTTGGATAGAGGCAACAGGAAATGATTTAAATCTTTTCTCTCTTAGTGTGAATGGGATTATTAGATACCTTACAGTAGAAAAATCTTTCTTTAATGGTGTCATTTAAATTTAGAGAAAGATCATAAAAAGTAGTATCACCCAACGTGGAAGGACCAGAGCTAAGCGGTAGGGGCACTGAGTGATTAAGGTGGGGATAAAGGAACAAGGAAAGGGTTGGCTGGAGGCAACCCAAACCCATCCTGACACACCCCACAACTGTGCCTAGAACTTGTCCTGTTCACCTCAGTTCAGGGACAAATGGCAAAATGATTTGCATCTTCCAGTGTGTTGCCCTTTCTTCTCTCAAAAAGAGTAGAGTCAACTTTTCCTGTGAACTCTAGGCATTTCAGTAATAAAGAAGCAAAAAATAAGCAACATTAGTCATAACACTAGTATCAATGTCATCTATTGCTGTGCTGCGTGACAAATTATTACAAACTTAGTGACCTAAAACAACAAAGACACCTTACAGTTCTGTAGGTTCAAAGTCCAATCTGAGTCTTATTGGTCTAAAATCAAGGGATCAGCAGGGCTGGTTCCTTCTGGAGGCTCTAGGGAAAAAAATCCCTTTCCTTGCCTTTTGCAGCTTCTAGAGGCCACTCACACTCCTTGGTTCAATCCTATTCCTCGTCTTCAAAGCCAGCAACCTCAAATGTCTCTGACTGTTTTTCCATTGTCACATCCTCCTCTGACCACAGCCAGGAAAGACTCTCTGCTAAAGGACCCGTGCGACTAGCCTGGGCCCACCAGATAATGCAGAATAGCCTCCCCATCAGATAATGCAGAATAGCCTCCCCATCACACCGGCCCACCTCCCTTTTGCCATGTAAGGTAGCAGTCAGACTCCAGGGACTGCGGTGTAGAATCTTGGGGGGGGGGGCATTTCTCTTCCTACCCCATCAGTGTCATCATTAGTACATTATACCACAAATACTAGTATTCATGTTCCCATTCTTGAGCATCTACAATATACCAAGCACATGCTAGAAATTTGATGTGCATCTTCCCACTTAAGCCTCACAACACCGAGAGGGTTATTTTCTCATCAGTCTTATTTTTCAGATGAGGAAACCTTCTTAGAGGGTAAGATATTTGCCAAAGTGGAAACTTGTACCCCTGACCCTAAAGTTCATGAGGTGACTTGGCATCTCGCTCCTATTTTCCTATCCCTGATTTCCTCAGTGCCTTCCTACGCCAGAACACAACCAGCAGTTCAATTGATGGACGTTGCTCGCCCACCAACTGGCCATACTGATTATTCATCTTCATCTCATTCGCTTCTTTTTAAAAGAAAAAGTTCTGGCTTCACTTTCTGTAAGATTTCTTCCGGAGAAAGCCCTCCCCAATACTTAAGCAAATACTGCCACCAGTCTGGGACAAGTCATTCGCTTATGCAACTGACTGGGATAGATACCACCCAAAAGACGTTTGACTTGGAAATCATGTAGCTGTTGGCCCAGATGCCTTCAAAACTGGAGTTTTATCAGGAAATATGGGTTAAAAGAAATCCATTAAAAAGTTACTCCCTTTCCTCCTGCTCCCCCCACCCTCCCCGATACTGAAATGGGCTGACTTGGTTTTGTTGCCTTTGTGGTTTGTCAGTGAGGAGACCAGAGAGGGCTCAGGTGGTTGTTTCTTGTAAATGAATAAGTTAAGATCCTGAAACACTCATCTTAAACAACCTTTGTCTCTATGGGCTTTGGCATTCCAGGTCAAATTCCATCCTTCCGTCCTCCATGACAGTGGAGCAAAGCTATGCTTAAGTGTCCTTTGATGCTTTTGGAAAGGTTACATATTTCAATCCTTATGGTACACCCAATTAAAAGCCATGAAAACTAATCCTTACTTGTATGTCTTGATTTCACAATGACTTGTAGCAATTATATTCCTTCTAAAGAATATAGAATATTCCTTCTAAAGAATATAGAATATTCCTTCAAATTTTTAGACCAGTTTATCTAACAGGCTCTCTACAGAGTACTAGACTGAGCATACATACTTCTTGTTAGAAAAGCTTAAAACATTTTTTAATAGTCTAAAGAGGCTGAAATTCCAAGGTGCTTCCCTTTTCTCCATTAGGAAAAAAATTCTTTATCTCATGTAAACTCCCTAAAGCACATTTAAACCACTGCTCTTTCACAGATGCAGTCCTCTAAAATCATGAGCCTGTAAAATGGGTCATTTGCAGACCCAGCCCTCTGTATCACCCTATGGGTGGCTTTCACTTTTCTTCTTTTGCCAGCAACATATAGACCTTGTCAAACCAAACTCGAGATAAGCAATGCATGAACATTTCATCATCTGGAAGAGAAGGGAAGAACTTCTAACTGTTTGGTAATCCAAATGCCCTCATTCAACATGTACAGTGTGTTCCTCTCTTAAATGGCACATCCCTCTAGTTGGCCAACTGACTCTGAAAGATTACATACCAATCTCTAACCCCTGAATGCGGAGAAGTATCTCTTAATGTTGTTCTCACCATTTATGAAATAGGAACAGTATAAACATGAGCTGCTATTACTTAAGGCTTCTTTTAGCATCATCTTTCTGGAGCTGAGAGGGCTGCCCAGGGCCTTCAGGCATAGCTGCCTCTTTGGTCTCCAACTCAGCTCCTCCAGAGCCATTTTTAGGGCCTCCTCCAGAGGCTCAGGCCCAAACAGATGTCCCTCTCGCCTCCACTTCAAAATGGTGTGGCGTGAGGGAACACAAGAGAGAAGGGGAAAAAAAGACTTGGTAACCATGTGTCACAGTATAGAAAGTAGTTCATACATTAAAGGAAAGTCAAAATGCAAAACCAGAAAATATGCAGATCATGCATGAGCATCATGGAAAACAACTTTGATCAGCTTTCTACCTGAACAAAGTAGGTGTGAGCTTCGGATGATTAGGTTGATGATAACATGCCCAACTGGTTGGGGTTTTGGCAGGGGAGGTCAAATGGAGCACCCAGGGTTTCTCAATCTCAACACGTATGGACATTTTTTCCCCCAACAGATTAATTTTACTGCATCTTTAAAATATCACAAATGGGTTTGGCCCCTTGTTGTTTCCATAGCTGGACAACTCTTAGATCTTATTCATCACCCTGCTGATTTGTTTCTTTTTCAGAGACATAGATACCATCACCAAATTTTCTGATATCCTTGATTTGAACTGTTGTGACTGGTTGAATCAAAAAGCAGCTGAATTTTATTACAAGTTCATTGTCATTTCATTTAAGAATTAACTCCTCTTTCTGGGCTTGGGATACTCAACAAACAATGCCTCCCTTCATCTGAACCCTGCAGATATATTTTTCACCCAAGAAATGCTGGGCTTCAACCAGAGACTCATTCTCCTGAATAAAGACATTGCTGGGGACATGAGCACAATAGACCTCATCTTGTAATGGGAACCCAGTGTAGCACCCTTCAGCAGGATCAGTACATGGCTAGCTAGTGTCCCTTTCTAGTTCCACATCACCATCCTGAATCTCTTCTTTCTCTTTCCAAGGACACTGACTTCTACACTGATGTGATTGAAGTCCCTCCAGACAGTTCCTCTGGGGCCCTTCACAATATCTCTGTGTCCCTTCAGCATGATCTCAACATTTTCTGGAATGTCAACAGCTTGGTTGCTGAGAAGGGTCTTCATTCTCACAGATGTGGCAAAGCAACATTTAAATGTTGAGGTACATTCTTCTTTGTTGGGGACTGCTCTGGCATTGTAGGATGCTCAGCAGCATTACCCAAGAGACATCCATAGCATCCTATTTGTGACAACCAAAAATTCCTCCAGACATTGTCACGTGTTCCCTGGGAGCCCATATCACCCCCATTTGAGAACTACTAATCAAAGGTATAAGTTAATGATAGATGATACTCAAATGATAGCTCTATTAGTTCAACCAAACAGGTTTCTTGGGGTCCTGCAGATGGGTTGGCAACATTTGAAAATTTCAACTTTCAATTTGCAGCTAGAGAGGCCAGGAGGAACCATGTAGCCCAGGCACACCCAAGACAGTGCCTGCCTGATCTAAGTACTCAATTTCATGGCACTAAAAACAGGGAGATGTGTGAGGGAAGGGGACAGAAAGGGAGTGACAAAGGAGAGTGGGGGGAAGTCACTAAGAAATGAGCAGTTGTGTCAAGAGATGGTTCAGGGGCTGCAAGCTCCGAGGTCTAGTGAGAGTAGGAGCTCCCAATCCTGTTCAGATTCCAGAACCATTTGAGAAGCATTAAAAAAGAAAAAAAAATTCAAGACTGTAACTTGCACCAATTGAATCAGAATCTCTGGAGTGGAGGCCTGGACTTTAATTAGGTTTTAAAAATTCTGTAGCGGGGGAAGCGTACTTGGCCCAGTGGTTAGGGCGTCCGTCTACCACATGGGAGGTCCGCGGTTCAAACCTCGGGCCTCCTTGACCCGTGTGGAGCTGGCCCGTGCGCAGTGCTGATGAGCACAAGGAGTGCCATGCCACACAGGGGTGTCCCCTGCCTAGGGGAGCCCCACATGCAAGGAGCGCACCCTGTAAGGAGAGCCGCCCAGCGCAAAAGAAAGTGCCGCCTGCCCAGGAATGGCGCCGCCCACACTTCCCGTGCTGCTGACGACAACAGAAGCGGACAAAGAAACAAGACGCAGCAAAAAGACACAGAGAACAGACAACCAGGTGAGGGGGTGGAATTGAATAAATAAATAAATCTTAAAAAAAAAAAAAATCTGTAGCTGCAGACAGGGTTGGACTAGGGATGGATCTAGAAGATGCTCTCCAGACCAGGGTCCTCTGAAAACCTGCTGGTGGTTTTGGAGCCTGTCTGGATGACTTCTAGACTACCTTTAGGGAGAACTGCTCACCATGAGCTCTCAGTGAAGAAGGAGGGCCACTTCCTTCCCCTCAAAGATGGAAGAGGAGACCATTATCAAAAGTAAGTGTGGAAGTGGATGTGGCTCAGGTGGTTGGGTTCTCGTCTACCATATGGGAGGTCCAGGATTTGATTCCCAGGGCCTCCTAGTGAAGGCGATCTGGCCTGCATGGCGAACTGGCCTGAGTAGAGAGTTGACCCATGTGGAGTGCTGGCCCGTGTGGAGCGCTTGTCCACATGGAATGCTGACCTACATGGCGTATTGGCCCACGCAGGAGTACTGGCCTGTGCAGAGAGCCGGTGAAGCAAGATGATGCAACAAAAGGAGACAGAGGAGAGACAATAAGAGACACAGCAGACCAGGGAGCTGAGGTGGCACAAGAGATTGAGTACCTCTCTCCCACTCTGGAATGTCCCAGGATTGGTTCTCGGTGCTGCCTAGGGAGAAGACAAGCAGACACAGAAGAACACACATGAATGGACACAGAGGGCAGACAGTCAGTGCAAAACAATGGGGGAGGGGGGGGAAATAAATCTTTAAAAAAAAAATCATACCAGTTTTAAAAAAAAGAAAAAAGAAAAAAACAAGCAAGCTCACTCTATTATTAAACAAAACCTCCTCCTTTCCTTCATCAGTGCACCCTTTAGAAAGACTGGGTGTTCCTAGACCCCTAACAGTAGCAGAGGAAGGATTTATTCATTAGTTGGGCAGAGGTGTGTTAGTAGTAACTCTATTTGCATGAGAACAACATTCCATATGGGAAACTGGGCATGCACATTTAACCCTGATTTGGCACCTGTAGGTCTAACCCTGCAGAAATGAAGACATCAACTGCTTCCTCCAGAACTCCCACTTCCTGCAATCAGCTTTGCACTTCCCCTGCACTCTCAGCAAGCTGCAGTCCCTCTTTCCCAGGACATCTCTCAGCAACCACCAAACTCACTGTGGACACCAGAGACCTGAGAATAGGAAGCAGAAACAGAAGGGACCATGGAGGATGGCCCTAAAACTTAAGTCTCTGAGAACTGACCACCCCACCAGGTGTTCCCAGTTCTGCCTGGTTTCTAAAGGTGCTGTAGTGGACATCTGTTGTTTTTGCCTGCCAGGTCGATGCTCCTCCTCCTTCTGGTAATAACATCCCGGTTTTTGGCTCTTGGCTTCTTCCCCATCCCAGCCTTCAAGGCCCAGGTAGCCCCCATTGCCAGGTGTGAGACTGGCACGCAGGCTCACATGGTGACTGGTTCAAAGATGGGCACCTGTGCCGGTCAGCACCAAGGAGGCTAGACTCCAGCAGGGTTAGTCTTTTCATTGAAAGCAAATGACTCCTGTCACAGGCGCTGCTGAAAGGTCAGGGCTCAGGCTGGGGCTGGAGAGCCACCTGAGAGAGAAGCCTGCAGGCAGGAGAGGTGAGTCAGGAAGTGGACATGGGAGCCCTCGTCCCTGCAGCCTAGTTTGCCTGCCGTAAGCCACCGCCACTACTCTGGGCTTTACTTATCGTAACCAGTTCATCATCTATGCTAAAGTCAATTTGGGGTAAGCTCCTGTCACTGGCAATTAAAGAGCCTTGATATGGGTAGGATATCCCATATCAAGGCTTCCTCTGATAAGCCCCTGGCAGTTCACCAAATTCACTGCCCATTTCCATATACCCTTTCCTTTGGGCTCCTAAAAAGATGGCTACAGATGTCCAGTTTCCCATTAAGTCCAATCTCCTCCGTCTGACATTTTGAGTCACCTTTACTCTCCCACCAATCATTTCCTTCTGGCATCGTACTCTAGCCTCAGAATCCCCCCCCACCTTCCATCTCGGCCTTGGGCCTGACCAGTCTTCTAGTTCCAGGCCCCTTTGTCAGGAATTCTGGGCACTGCTGACTCAAAGCCGTGGTTCCCCTGTCTGAATCCCTCTCACTCAGGGGTTCTTAACCAGGGGTCCAGGAGCTTGAATTGAGATTCAAAAAAACATTATTCTTGTAGGGACATGATGGTGCAGGCATGATATGTTTATTAAATAAGACACAGTATGTGGACTTAGTAAGGGGCCCATGGTTTTCCCCTCACTGGCAAAGGGGTTCATGGAACACAAAAGGTTAAGAACCCCTGCTCTAGCTTCTTGCTTAGAGACCTCTCTGCACAGGAAAGCGTGAGCACGGCTAAGGCTCATGGCAGGCATGAATGGCATTGGAAAAAAACAATAACTTACTGAGGTGAAATTCATATCACATAAAATTAGCATTTTAAAGTGAACACCTCAGTACACTCACAATATTGCATAATTACCACCTCTTGGAGGCCTAAAACACACTTGTCACTCCAAAGTAAAACTCTGTACCCATTTAGCAGTTTCTTCCCATCCTCCTCCAGTCCCTTGAAACCAACAATCTGCTTTCTGTCTCTTGGATTTATCTATTCTGGGTATTTTACATAAATGGAATCATCCAATAATGACCTTTTGCGTCTGGTTACTTTCACTTAGCATAAAGTTTTGGAGGCTTATCCATGTTGCAGCATGTATCAGTGCTTCATTCCTTTTAATGGCTAAATGATATATTCCATTGTAGGCATATACCTTATTTTATCCATTCATCCATTGATGGATATTTTGGCTGTTTCCACCTTTTGGCTATTATGAATAATGCTCCTATGAACATGTGTGGCATTTACTTGAGTCGCTGTTTTCAATTCTTTGTGGTATATACCTAAAAGTGGAATTGCTGGGTCATATGATAATTTATGTTGAGCCTTTTGAGGAACTACCAAGCTGTTTTCCACAGTGAATGAACCATTTTGCATTCTCATCCTTGCCAACTCTTGGTATTGTCCATTTTTAAATTATTGCCATCCAATGGGTGCGAAGTGTTACCACATTGATTTGCCTTTCCCTAATGACTGATATTGAGCATCTTTTCATGTGTTTATGGGCCATTTGCTTATCTTCTTTGGTGAACCATCTAGTCAAGTTCTTTGCCATTTTTTCATTGGGTTGTTTGATTTTTTGTTCTTGAGCTGGAGTTCTTTACGTACTCTGGATATAAACTTCTATCAGATATCTGGTTAGCAATTATTTTCTCCCATTCTGTAAGTTATCTTTCACTTTCTTTTTTTTGAAGATTTATTTTATTATTTTAAAATTTATTTCTCCCCCTGTTCCCCACCCGCCCCCCGGCCACCCCGCCATTGTCTGCTCTCTGTGTTCATTCACATGTGTTCTTCTGTGTCTGCTTGTATTCTCAGTGGCACTGGAAATCTGGGTCTCTCTTTCTGTTGCGTCATCTTGCTGCATCAGCTCTCCGTGTGTGCAGAGCCACTCCTGGGCAGGCTGTGCTTTTTTCACACAGGGTGGCTCTCCTTGCAGGGGCATACTCCTTGCGCATGGGGCTCCCTATGGGGGAGACACCCTTGCATGGCACTCCTTGTGCTCATCAGCACTGCACATGGGCCAGCTCACCACATGGGCCAGGAGGTCCTGGGTTTGAACCCTGGGCCTCCTATGTGGTAGGCGGATGCTCTATCGGTTGAACCAAATCCACTTCTCTCTTTTCACTTTCTTGATGTAAAATCCTTTGATGCATCAAAGTGTTTCATTTTGATGAAGTCCAATTTTTTTCCCTTGCTCACACTTTTGATGTTTTACCTAAGAATCCATTGCCAAATCCAAGGTCATGAAGATTTACCTCTATATGTTCTAAGAGTTTTATAGTTTTAGCTCTTACATTTAGGTCACTGATCCACTTTGAGTTAATTTTTATGTATGGTCTGAGGTAGGGGGTGTCAGTAACACTTTACCTATTATTGTAACTTTGTGACACATGATATTGCTCTTTATATTCATCTCCTTAGCCAGCTACTACACTGTGTCTTGAGGCCATGTTCATCCTTATTTCCCTTGTAGTACTATGAAGATTATTGAATGAGGAAGTAAGTACCCATGTGGATATTTTGCTATTACCATATTAAAGAGAAGATCAGTTTTTATATCACCATTAGGGAAATTGCGTGATGGAGGCACAGAATCAGTTACAAGGAACCACTTTGCCTGTATGTGAGACAATGAAGTAGGAAGTTTGGGGGACATAGGATATACTTGTGGTGGATTGAACTGTACCCCAGTTTGGACATGTTCCTGACCTTGGTCTGCATTCTGGCGGGTGTGTTCCTCTTGTAAATAAGAACTCTTCAAGATGTTCCTTCAGCTAAGGTGTGGCCCTTCTGAACTGGGTTGGGCTTTAATCCACATTACTGAAGTCCTTTATAAACAGAAGGAGAGAGAGAGGCCAGGAGAGGCGGCCATGTGCATTGTCTTGTGACAGAAAAGCCAGCAGCCAGCCCCAGAATGCACAGTCTCTTGGGGAGGAAGCATCACCTTGCTGACTCCTCAATTTTGGACTTCTAACCTCAAAACTGTGAGTCAATAAATTCCCATTCTTTAAGCACACCCATTGTATGGTATTTGTTTTAGCAGCTGGGACACTAAAACATACATAGAATGTGAAGATCAGGAGCAGTCTTTGGAGTGAAACCAGCCTGGGTTCAGATTCTGGCTTTGCCACAGTTTCTTAGCCTTGCAAGTCTGCTTCTCATGGTTAAAATGTGGCTTACAGAATGCATCTTACAAGACTAGTCAGGAGGCTTAGGCATTCTAGCATATGTGAAGCATTGAGCTCATTACCCATCATGTAGTGCATATTCATGAAATAGCAGCCAAAGAAAAATTCTGAGATTCCACAATCTGTGTAAGATGATTCCTTTTTGCCCTTCACACTTGCCCAGTCCTCCTAGACTTGAGCATTATATTACCAAGTGCTTATTTGTTTTTCATCTTTCTAGATCCTGAAATTTCAGTTTTATAACTAAGCAAGCTCTATTACTTCCTGATGTCACCATGAAAATTAGTATTTTAAAGAATTTCTCCATTATCCTTTGATTTCCTTTTCCCCAAATCGCTCACCCTGAGCCTGCTGTCCTAGGAGGTAGCTAACTCTTGTCTTTTTATTTCCCACTTGCCAATCTTGGTCAGTTAAAAAAAAAATTCAACTAACAGGATTTTAGAGAAAGTTCAGTGGGACAGTGTTTGTGATAACCCCTTCATAGTGCCTTGTGCTAAACTGGTAATCCCAGAATATTTCTGTCCTTTTTTCTCTTGCTATCCATTAGTTAAAAATTATTTATCAAGTGTACGCATAAGTACAGGACTGACCTTGGCCCTGGGGATAAACAACGAACGAAACAGACCATGTTTCGTCTTTACCCTTTTAACAAGTCCTTTTTTGCAAATGGTAGGGAAAATGAAGAAAAGAAACTTAACCAGCACTCTTCTTCCCCTGCCTTCTCCTTCTTTATTAAAATTACAGCATTAAAAGAAAAGAAAAAGAAAAACAATGCTTTCTCTAAGAAGGAGCTGGTAATTACCTGCCCCAGTCACTGGGAGGTGAATATGTTCACTGCTTTTTAATTATATTGGCCTTATTGTTTCATAAGAAAATAAAAAGCAGTCTCAACAGGGAGACTGCATGGAGTGGAGGAAGCCAAACATAACTTATGCACCTTATTAAAAACAATTAGGGATTGTTTGATGAGGCAGATTCAGCTCCAGATGGCCAGCCTCCATAGAGCCATGGTTCAGATTTCTTCTCACCTTCCCCCAGCCTCTTCCCAAGTTTTGCATCATCCGTTTTCTTAAAATACAAGGATGGGATTGTAAGGGATGCTGTTCCCACGTTCGTTCCTTTTTGCTTCTCCGTGGCCACTGTGTTGTTGCTGCACTGGCATTTATGGGCTCTGGGTGCTCGGGGTTCCTTCTGTTCCCACCTCTGTCCCAGCCCCCAAGAGCCTGAAGTGGAGGGACAGTCAGTGGCCTCTGCAGATCTTCAGGTTTGCTCTGCTGACTGCGATTTAATTTCCAGCATCGGAGGCCCGGGAGGGATACTGAAGACGGCTGTCATGCTGCACTGGCCGCCGTCCCGGCTCCCTGCCTCCCTTCCCACCTCCAGCATTGTGTTTCAACAATACTGAAACACCGGAGGTTCTCCCACACACATCGCACAGTTTTCTGCCTCTGTGTCTCTGTTTCGCCTTGCCTTCAGCCTAGGTGGCCCTTCTCCTACTTCCTGGCTCAACTGACTGCTGCTTACCTTCTAACTTTCAGCTGAAGTTCTCTTTCTCTTGCATCCCATCCAATGCCGATCCCTTGGCAGAGCTGAAAGTTCCTCGTCTTGATTTATATTGCAATGATCTGTTCAAGGGTTTGCTTTCCCAACAGATCACGGGCCCCTGCAGGGCAGGGACTCTGCTGTATTTATCACCATCTTCTCAGCACTCAGCACAGTGCAAGGCACACGGCCTCATGGCTCTCAATCCAGGTGATCTGGCAGAGCCACAGGAAGTTTCCTAATGATACACTTGCCTGGGCCACACCTCCACGAGCGATGGATTGGCATCAGGTCCCAGGATCTGAAGTTTTAAGCATCTCCCAAGTGATGCAAATGTACAGCAAGGGTGGAGAACTACCACAGTCATCACTCAGTAAAGGTTTCTGGAACTATGCTCATCTATGCTGGGAAACAAGACAGTTCTGGATTATCCAGAAGAGATTTTTCCCATTTCATTCATGAACCTAGACTGATTAAAATCAGAAAGTAATTTATTTTCCAATTTTGTTTGGTTAACCTCTAAAAATAACCAAAGAGGGACAAATGGATATGAATATGAAATCCCATTCGGCCACTGAAAAGAGGAAGGTCACTCTCTAAATACAGATATGGATCCAAATCAAAGTCATCCTGAGCAAAGATACAAAGCAATGTCCAGTGGACTGCTATTTTGCGGAAATTAAGAAATTTATCTATCCATTGATCTATCTATATATCTATATCTCTCTCTACATATATTTTTTTTAAATACAGAAACTTTTTCCAAAATGATAGCCAAGAAATGGAGAACAAGCATGGTCCCCAGAAGAGAAGAGGATGGCTGGGAGCAAGGAGAGGAGCAGAGTTTCATTTTTCATTACATACTCTTTTGTACTTTTTGGCTCTTATATATGTTCCTATGCTATCTATTTGAAAATAAACTATTTTACAATCCCTGTGATTTCTTGGTGGAGCTGTATGAACAACTCAAGAGAGCTGCCTAAACTCTGGGAGCCTCCACTTCTCATCTGGAGATGGGAAGAGTCCATCCTTCACAGGAAGGGCACTGAGCATGCTGAGCCCCCTGGCACAGAAACAGTCTTCCTGTATGATGGCTTTTAAAAAAAAATTTTTTATTACTAGTATGTGATTAAATGCCCTCAACAACAGTCAAAATCTGAACCAGGAGTCATGAGTGAAACCTTAGGAGACAGACCTAGACTCATAAGCTAATAAAACTTATCCCGAATCAAGTATATTACATGCTGCCCGGTTCTGTGCTACCCAAAGGAGTCGGTCTCCGGTCGGGCTGTTCAGCAGCAGCACGTTGACATTTGGGGCCTGTCCTGAGCACTGCAGGATGGTTACCAGCATCCCTGGCCTCGACCCACTAGATACCAGCAGTAGCCCCTTCCAGCCAAAATGTCTCCAGACATTGCCAAACGTCTCCTGGTCTGCAGCAGCGGTCCCTAACTTCTAGTCCGCAGCTGGTGGCAGCAGCAGCACCTGGGAGCTTGTTAGAAATGGAGAAATTCCTCCCGAATCGGAACCCGCAGTTTAAGGAGCTCCGCAGGTGATTCGTATGCAGGCTACAATTTGACAAGCGTTGCCCTAGACCATTGGCCCTCCTCAGCCTGCCTATAATAGGAGTCCCTAGAGATTTTGTTTAGAAACAGATTGTTGCATCCCACACCAAACCTGCTACATCACTTCTCCAGGAGAGAGGGCTGGCAGCTGATATTTTTAAGTGATTCTTAAGATCAAGAAGGCTTGGGACAGAAAGGCTGTGGCCACCAGAGGCTCTGAGGGGAGGGAGAGGGAAGAATAGGTGTAACATGGGGGCATTTTCGGGACATGGGAATTGTCCTCCATGACACTGTAGTGATGGATGCAGGTCATTATACATTTTCTCATAATCTATAAAATTGTGTGGGGCAGAGTGTAAATTATACTGTAAACTATAGTCCACAGTTAGTAGCAGTGCTTCAGTATGTGTTCATCAATTGTAACAAATGTACCACACTAATGAAGGATGTTGTTAATGTGGGAAAGTGTGGGAGTGGGAGGGGGTGGGGCATATGGGAATCCCCTATATATATATATATTTTTAAAATTTATTTTATTCATGTATTGCCCCCCATCCCCACCTCGCCCCCCTGTTTGCACTTGCTGTTTCTGCTCATCTTCTCTTTAGGAGGCTTCGGGAACTGAACCTGGGACCTCCCACGTGGGAGGGACGCACTCAATCTCTTGAGCCACCTCAGCTCCCTGGTTTGTTGCGCCTCTCATTGTCTTTCCTCTTTGGGTCTCTTTGCTGCATCATCTTGTTGTGTCAGCTCACCACACCTGCCCATCATGCCAGCTCACCTTCTCTAGGAGGTCCCAGGAACCAAACCTGGGATCTCCCAAGTGGTAGGTGGGAGCTCAACTGTTTGAGCCACGTCCACTTCCCTCTCCTATATTTTTGATGTTACATTTACATAATCTAAAGCTTCTTTTAAAAAAATGTTTTTTTTTTCAACCTAAAAAAAAAGGCTTGGGAAACTCTATAATGTTTCCATAGAGGGGCAACATTTAGCAGTTGCTTTCCACCACCTGGGGAGAGAGTGCCTTGGCTCAAAAATCTTTTCTCTGCATATTCAACAAATAGTCAGTGATCACTAGGCTGGGGAGAAGTGGCTCCAAAAGACACATTCCTTATCAGCATAGAGCCTACAGCCTGTGGGCCAAATGGTAGAGAAGCAGAGTCTAGATGATATTGCTCGAACTGGATACAACTCTGCCAGAAACCCCGGACTTCCTAAGCACATAAGCAAATAAATTGCCTTCTTTGTGTAAGCCAGTTTAAGTCTGATTTCTAATCAATTATCTGCTATAGGGTCTCAACTAACACACCGCTAATTCACCTTACTATGAAGAACATTCTACTCATAATGAAGCTTCCCACAAAGCTCTGTTGACGGAGAAAATATAGAGCTCAATAAGCACAAGAATGTGGGGTTGGGAAGCGGACTTGGCCCAGTGGTTAGGGCGTCCGTCTACCACACGTGAGGGCTGTGGTTCAAACCCCGGGCCTCCTTCACCTGTGTGGAGCTGGCCCATGCACAGTGCTGATACGCACAAGGAGTGTCGTGCCATGCAGGGGTGTCTCCCACGTAGGGGATCCCCATGCGCAGGGAGTGCACCCCGTAAGGAGAGCCACCCAGCACGAAAGAAAGTGTAGCCTGCCCAGGAATGGCGCCACACACATGGAAAGCTGACACACAAGATGATGCAACAAAAAGAAACACAGATTCCCGTGCCGCTGACAACAACAGAAGCAGACAAAGAAGAGGATGCAGCAAATAGACACAGAGAACAGACAACCGGGGTGGGGGCGGGGGAAGGGGAGAGAAATAAATAAATAAATAAATCTTAAAAAAAAAAGAAAGAATGTGGGGTTATTTGTAGCTATAGATAGCATTATAAATGAATTGCTTTCTTACTTTGTACATCAGTCTCTTAAGCATTTGGCTCCTGTAGGTCAGTGCTCAGGGTATGAACACATCTGGGTATACCTACCAAACTGAATATCAAGACCAGTCTTTGGAAGAAGGTGATACCCATGGAGGGCCTTCCAGGGGTAGAGACATCTCTCTGTTTCAGGCAGGCATTAATCAAACAGCAAAAGTTGTTAAACTCAGGAGGGTCTAGAGATCTCCTCCCAATATATGCGAGAGGGGTAGACCTTTTCTTTCTGTCTTTTTCCTATTTCTAATTTCGTTTTGTTTACATCAGGCTTATCACCCTCTTTTTCTTTTCTTTTTTTCCCTTCATCTATAAAGTATGCAGTGTTCCTTTTTCACAGTCTCTTCCCTAAATCCATGTCTCTTTGTAATACTTCACTTCAGGTTTCTCCCGCTGGTTCCAAATGCTCACATAAAATGATGCTTTAAGCTCCATGCATATAACTTGCTGGACTGACACCATTTTTTCCCCCAAAGTTCTGTTTTCCCAAATTAATTGCCAACGTTAACAATCCATGGTCTGAAAAGTTTATTCCTGAGTATGTATGCTTAATGACCTGCCTGCTTTCCTCCATCACTACATTACATGGGACAACAATGTAAGTGGCACTCACAGTCCCTGTTCGTTGGAATTTACACATATTCAATCTTTTTAGAGGACAAAGACAATGCACATAAAGAACATTAATGCAACAGTGGCACATCCAAGGCTTTGCCCTAAAAAAGCAGTAAGATAAGTGTGCAGTTGTCAGGTCAAAGATGCTTTGCAATGGTTATAATGTTGGTAAATTGCCAATAAGCTCAAAGTCCAGTACTGGGGAATCAATAAAGAATCACAGTAAATGGTTACAGTAATGCAAATTTGTAAATAATGCAATCGGCGAAGGAGCTCCTGTCCACAATCCAGCTGTCAAAGTGAGGAAAGTTCTGTTCTTACGTTGGGGGTGGGGGGTGGGGTGGGAAGGGCAACTAAATGGCGACATGTCAGACAATCCTGTCTTGGGAAGGAAGAAGATAGATGGAAAGTCCTTGCACCCTCAGAATTCTCTGGGCATCACCTCCCTAAATGGGTTAATGGAATGGATGCCAACTAATAGAGTTCTGGAATTACCATCACTGGAAGTCCCAGGAAGATACAGAATGCAGAATCATTCCCACTGATATTTAAGCTGCAGTGGCCCATCATCACCAAGCAGTGCCAAGAAGCCACTGGGACTAGGAAGAAGATGGGTCTTTCCACTGGACCCCCAGAAATTCTATCCTACAAAATGAATAAGTTCACTCTGGCATGACCTTGGCTAAGTTCTTTCACCTCCCTATGTCCTCTTCCATCCGCCATCCTAGTTTCCTGAAGTGGGAAGAAGAAGAGTACTTACCTCATAGGGTTAACACAGATAATTAGAAGAGCAATCGGCATGTGCTTAGCACATGTATTTACGACTCTCATTATCGCTACTAGAAGTTATCTATAAGGTCTCCCTCTTCGTCTTCCTATGAAAAGTTAGGGTTCTGAAGTGAACAGCTGCACACTGTTATCATCTTTCTACACATTCACACATAACAATCTTAATGATACATCACAATGAATAATTTGACAATATTTAACTCTCCGCACACGAAGCTGTGGACTGCATCGAACCTAACTCAAATAGCAACTGTGCTCTTCAAATTTCAGCAGTGAAGTAATTCATAAATACATTTTACAAAAACGGCGTCTTGTTTTGTATGAATCAATTCACAAGATAAATATTTAAATAAAATGTGGCTTCAATTGTGCTCTCTGATGATAATTGCTGGCTCACATTCTGTGTCTCTGTATCAATGTGTTTTCTTTTATTTTTCCCCAAAGCTGACTAATGAACAGAGCTGTCAGAAGCCCATTGCTCATGACCCAGTGAGCAGCACATTAGCAGTTTCGCATAAATATAAAAACCATATTCACCGCAGCAAGGGAAATACCCGGGTAGCACACAGAAACTCCACAACACACTGGTTGCTATCAATAGATTTTTAAGAAATTCCTGGTGATAAATGCAATTAGTTCAATAATTGACACTTTCTCAACACAGGAATCAGCCTTGCATCAACCCGGCTGTCAATTAAAAAAGATAATCCAAAGGACAGTCCTTTGAGTTTACAGTATCCCCTATTTTGAAGAGCCCACAAGATTCTCTGTACCTGAGATGCTAAGGAAAAAAAGCATATTTATGTAATTTGGGGATATTGACAATCCCTTAGCTGCACAAAATCACATCCTCTTGAATTTATACTCCCTTCAAAGTGGGGGAGAATCCAGGATTTTCTATCTCTAAGACTCAAGATTCTTTTAAATGTCATTTCATTCATATCCTTCATATCTCCACGGGCTGTTCTGTTCAAATTTTACAGTTTATTCATTCTATGAAATGTATCAAGGCTTCACCACGTGCCTGGCACTGTGGGGGAGGATTGAGTCCAGGAAGAAAATGGCCAGGCTCTGACAGTCATCGGGAGAGCCGGAAATGAGAGGTCACTGGCCCAAACCACTGCACGCACTAGAAGCATGTAAACTCTCAAACCACAACTCTCTAAGATAAATATTTAAATAAAATGTGTTTTCTTTTTTTTTTTTTTTAAAGATTTTATTTTTTTATTTATTTAATTCCCCTCCCCTCTCCCGGTTGTCTGTTTTCTGTGTCTTTTTGCTGCGTCTTGTTGTCTTGTTTCTTTGTCCGCTTCTGTTGTCGTCAGCGGCACGGGAAGTGTGGGCGGTGCCATTCCTCGGCAGGCTGCTCCCTCCTTGGCGCTGGGCGGCTCTCCTTATGGGTGCACTCCTTGCGCGTGGGGCTCCCCTACGCGGGGGACACCCCTGTGGGGCACGGCACTCCTTGCGCGCATCAGCACTGCGCATGGGCCAGCTCCACACGGGTCAAGGAGGCCCGGGGCTTGAACCGTGGACCTCCCATGTGGTAGACAGACGCCCTAACCACTGGGCCAAAGTCCGTTTCCCAAAATGTGTTTTCATTTGTACTCTTTGATGATAATTATTGGCTCACCTCCTGTAATTGCAGCAGTGTGCCGTTATCGTCTCGTCTCATGCTGATGAGTAAACTTAAGATTCCGAAGACAAGAAAGGTGAACCTTATTGATAAAAGAGGAGATGCAAGTACTCAAAGTTAGTGGATTCTCCATATTTCTCCACTACTTTCTTGATACCTTCTCTCTCCACTATGCAGCCATGCCAAGAAGGGGACAGTAGGCAGAAGGAAGTTGTAAGGCCTCGTCGAATCACACCTGGGGGCTGGTAGGGGAAGGCTCAGGGCTCAAAGGGAGACTCCTTTGGGAGGCAGGTCCCTTGGCAATTCCCCAAAGTCTTCATCTGGATTCTTCGGAGGAAACCAACCAAGTCAACATTAGCCTTGCTAGGGCTTGTTAAGTTCAAGCATGAGGAAACAATAATGCTATATAACCTAGGAAAGAAATTAGACGGGACACCCTCCATTTCTCATCTCTCTGATCCCTATTCTTATGTGGTAGATGAGAGGCATTCACTTCCTATCTCCATCACTCTCATGGAAGGAGTGCACCTCTTGGCTTCTGGCTTGACCATGTGACTTGCTTTGGCCAATGGGATATCTGCAGGTATGATGTGCCCAAAGGCTCAAAAAGCATTTGTGAGATTGGGCAAGTTCTCAAGTGCTTATGCCATTGTACTGGGAAACAACATGCCCTGGATAGCCCATTGGTCCCAGGAGGAAGATAAGAGATGAGAGGGGCAGAGGCACTCAGCTGTACCATCCTAGCCACCCCCAGTCTAGACCATCTAATCTCAAGCCATCCCACAGATGCATGAGCTTTTTAAAAAATGCTACCACAGTTTTGTTGCTGGTTGTTATGCAACAATAGCTAAATACACGAATTATTTTTTACTATATCCATTGTGTTATCCTTTGCTTCTGTCCTTAGGCAGATTTATTTCTTCTTCTTTTCAAGGTCTTCAAAGCACTTTGAAACACAACAGGAAATATTTGTTTATACTGACTAAATGGAAACCTCTGAACCCAAATCCTTGATTTCCCCCAGGGTTTTGATCCATCATCCTCTTACGCTTGTAACTTCAACATCAGCTTCCTTTACTCTCATCTACAAACTCAAATCATTTTCCTCAGCCTCTGGGGCTGCCCTTTAAGTGTGGGTGGACTCTTTGCTTCCTTTTTCATTCCTCTTCCCTTCTGTTCCATTAAGGCAGAAAAAAAAGTAGAATGTGGCAGGCTCGTGAAAGACACAAGATGGCTTCATTAAGTATGAAATGGGCAACGGTGGCAAGCACTGCCACGTGGCTCAGTAAACAAGAGCTACTTCAGTCCCATGGCTTTAGCACACCCTCATCTGCCAATGACTGTCAAACACACTTTCACGGCCACTACCATGGCCCTAGTCCATGGGTCCCACACCCATTCTTGCCCTAGACCCATATTTGCCTTGTCTATTAACTGAATACTCTGCAGGTGATTCCTCCTCAAATGCCTCAAGCCTGATTCATTATCTGCAATTCAGACTTTCCCTCTTTATGTACCTTGTTTTGGTTATTGAAATGTGTAGTAGATGCTTTTGATGTCTTATCCAAATTTCCTCTGGCCTCCCTATTGCAGGGCACTCTGCAGTCTTCCAGCTACCCCAGGGTTTTCTGTAGGACTCAAAGCCCACCTGACTCACAGGCCAGACATGTCAGAGAATTCAACCTCCCAAAGGTGCAGCCCTCAACCAATGACTGCGGAAGATTTGGTGGACAACCACTCAGCTCCCTCACCCCTCATTGGGATCACATGTTCTACTCTGATTCCCAGAGTTCCCCAGCGGCAGCTCTACTTAGCCACAATGGTAGTGAGTTTGATAATTGGCTGGCCGCCTTTTTCTCACTCACTTCTCTATTTCCCTACCAATGTTTCCTGGTATGACCTCCCAAATAAACTACTTTTACAGGAATCCTTGTCTCAGGACCTGCTTCTGGGAACACCCAAACTGAAAGAAAATGATTATCCATCCCAACCAATGTCTAATCAATCACAAAAAACAATAGTACCTTATTCATTCATTTAAAAATATTATTGGGAAGCGGATTTGGCCCAGTGGTTAGGGCATCCACCTACCACATGGGAGGTCCACGGTTCAAACCCTGGGCCTCCTTGACCCGTGTGGAGCTGGCCCATGCGCAGTGCTGATGCGCGCAAGGAGTGCCCTGCCACGCAGGGGTGTCCCCACATAGGGGAGCCCCACGCACAAGGAGTGCGCCCCGTAAGGAGAGCCGCCCAGGGCGAAAGAAAGTGCAGCCTGCCCAGGAGTGGCGCCACACACATGGAGAGCTGACGCAACAAGATTACGCAACAAAAAGAAACAGATTCCCAGTGCCACTGATAAGGATAGAAGCGGTCATAGAAGAATACACAGAGAATGGACACAGAGAGCAGACAACTGTGGCAGGGGAAGGGTAGAGAAAAAAAAAATTTTTTTCTAAGCGTTTAAAAAATTAATAAAATAAAAATATTATTGAGGCCCTAGATCTGCTTGGTGCTGGGATGCAGCTATAAACAAGATAGACGGGGTCCTAGCCCTCAAGGAGCTTACTGTGGGGAAAAGAGACAAAAAGGAGACAAATAGGTAAGCAATATCATTACCCATAGAGATGGGTTTGATGGGGGAAATAAAACAGGGTGATGAGACCAGAGGTAGAGAAAGGCTGCTTTAGGTAAAGTGGTCACTGCAGAACTCTCTGGGAAGGAGCCATGTGACCCGGGACTTGAGAACGAGCCAACCATGGAAGACCTGGGGCCAGGCAGAGGGCTGAGCAGAGGCAAAGGCCTGGCGGTGGGAAAGGGCGAGGGCGTTCAAGGACTGGAAGGGGCCGCAGGAGGTGAAGTCCAGGGAAAACGGAGAGGCTGGTGTAAGATAAGGAGGTGGGGGCCAGCCCCAGGGGGGCCTTCGAGGCTATGACCAGGAGGCTGGGTTTTATTCTAACAATTGAGCAGCCACTGAAAAGTTTTAAGCGTGGGCACGGCATGATGTGACTTGGATTCTGAAAGATCACTGTGACTCTGTAGAGAGACTATTTGGAGATTCAGGAGTAAAAAGCCAGCAGTTCTTGGAATCTGAGCTTGTTTTCCACTCAGTGTTGGTTCTGATTCTCATTCCATTCTTCCCTCGAAGGTATGCATGCTGCGCACAGAAAGGAGAACACAAGAAATATGGCCTGTGCCCTTCCAGGGCCTAAGAGCTAATGCCAGATACCGACAAATGGGAGCAATAACAAAACTGCAATGATGGTGGAGGGCGATGTGGGCACACGGTGGACAGATACAGAAGTCAGGCCTAGTGGTAGTCAGGCAGGACTCGTAGGGGAGGAAGAGAAAGGAGTAGGAATTAATGAGATTTGTCAGTTCACGAGCCAAGACTGAAGGGAAAAGAGCACAATGTATGTGGAAAGAAAAAATTAGGACTCGTGGAAGCATACAGTATGAGAAGGGATGGTGAGAAATGAGGCTGAAAGGGGCAATATTTCCAGTACTCAATAATGCTTAGTAAATAAGTGAATGAATGAATGAGTTGGGAGAAAGACACAAGCAAAAAGGAAGAAAATTCTAATCTGATTTTTCCTGTCCTATAATTTTTCCATACAAGAACTTATACTATACAGCAAATGACAACCTTGCAAAGAGGTTAAAATCAGCTCAGCAAACATTTATTGAATACCTACTACTTGCCAAGTATGTGTTAAGCATCATGGATAGAATGAAATACAGACATGGCTCTTGTCCTGGAGAAATTCAAGAAGGTGACTGGCATCCATCAAAGACTTTACTTTGGCACTTAAATGACTCTTGTTAAAAGTGAGGTATAAATGAAGTGGATTTGTAATGTGGATTAAGCATAGGGATCTGCTTTCTCAAAACTGACACAATCTTTTTCTCTGTCCTCCTTTTCCCCCCTTCTTTCCCAGCTCTCTCCATCTCTTTACACACACACACACTCTTACATATTTACAAATATCCCCTCTACATACATACATATATAGCCTATCTATCTATCTATCTCTCTCTCAATCTATCTATCATCTATCTAATCTATCATCCATCTATCTTTGTATCTTATTTTCAGATCTGAACTGTGGCCTAATCTTTAGTCCTGGTCAACAGAAAGAGGAGAATCCTACAACCTGCAGTGGATTTCCAAACCGCAGATTTCTCTTTTTCTCTAGGCTTTGCTGTTCAATATGGTAGCCATGGGTCATATGTAGTTATTGAGCCCTTGGAACGTGACTAGTTTGAACTGAGATTTGCACTAAATGTAAAATACACATACAATTTCAAAGACAGTATAAAGGAGAAGGTATGGGAAACGGACTTGGCCCAGTGGTTAGGGCGTCCGTCTACCACATGGGAGGTCCGCGGTTCAAGCCCCGGGCCTCCTTGACCCGTGTGGAGCTGGCCCATGCGCAGTGCTGATGCGGGCAAGGAGTGCCGTGCCACACAGGGGTGTCCCCCGCGTAGGGGAACCCCACGCGCAAGGAGTGCACCCCGTAAGGAGAGCCGCCCAGCGTGAAGGAGGGAGCAGCCTGCCCAGGAATGGCGCCGCCCACACTTCCCGTGCCACTGACGACAACAGAAGCGGACAAAGAAACAAGACGCAGCAAAAAGACACAGAAAACAGACAACCGGGGGAGGAGGGGAATTAAATAAATAAAAATAAATCTTTAAAAAAAAAAAAAAAAGAAAAGAAAAACCAATTTATTAAAAAAAAATCTCAATAAATGTATATTGGTTACATGCTGAAATGATAATATGATGAACAGGTTGAATTAAATAAAATACATTATTAAAATTCATTTCACCTTGTCTTACTTTTAAGTGGCCATTTGAAAATTTAAAATTTAAAATTACCTATGTGACTCCATTTGTGGCTCATGCAGTGCAGGCAGTTCCACTATAATGCTTGCTTTGAAAAGCACATTTGTTCCAACACTATTAATATATTGAGGAACAACTTGAGCGTAACGCAGATTTTGTGTTTGCTTATGTACAATTTCATTTACAAAAACACTAGATGTATGCAGAAAACTACACCTGGCTGAACTGAGCCACATGGGAATATACAGAATGCACACAAGCACACACCTCAAGCATCCATCAGCTGCCTTAGTTTCCCACGCAAGTTATATGCAGCACCCACCCACATCCGATGCTACAACTTTCCATCTGATTTCAGATCACCCACCTTCCGCCACATTAACTCACAAGCTCCTTCTGAACCTCAATTCCACAAACAATTTCCAGGTCTTTCTTTGATAAAGTGCCATAAATATTGCATATGTATTTATTTATTAGCTACTTAACATATATAAAACCGGGATAGTGTTTTCACTAAGTCCCCACCTTTTGTGTGTGTGCCACTGATAAAGTGTTTGAGTGTTGTGCCTGACTCCACTTTTTCCATAAGCCCTGAGGTTTTTCTTGCACACTTTTGCATATTGCAGTGGTATTATGGCGTCTCTGTCCCCAAAGCAAATTCTAGATTCTCGGTCCTGCTCCTGTTTACTAGGATGCTGCATCTTCCTTTAAAATGATTTAAAAAGCCCCAAAACCAACAATGTTTCTTAGGTCCTGTAGAACCACTTGCCAAATAATCTATATTTATATGCCTAATGATTACTTTGATTTAATAACATTGCTGTAAACCTAACACAACCGTTGTGTTTTTATGAGCAGTGCTGGGGGGGCGCGGTGAAAGAAATAAAAGGTCTTGCTGCTTTGAGGAAAATATATTTGGTTTATGGATGAGGTGACAGTGTGACTATTTAGGAGGGCTCCTCCTTAAAATCCCAGGGGCCACTATTACTATGGCATCACTGAAAAAGTGCTGCTGCCTGGGATTTCTGTTTCTGAGATGATGACACTTTATTTTTTCCTTAAGCCAGGTTTTCTCCCCAGTGCTGTCAGGAGGGACCCTGGGGGCTTGGTTGGAAAACCAGTGTAGAATATGGACTCACTTAAACAAACACACTTCCTTAAAAGCTTTTGGTTCGATGTGAATGTAAGTCATTTTGATTACTCAATTTCTATATTTATTAGGAATGATAAACCAAAGTACTTGAAAATAATTTCAGTGGCTATGAACTGTGGCACTCGATCGATGGGGGACACGGCAGTCAATTACCCTCTCACTTTATTCTGATCCTCGGCAATCAGTTGGAATCAATACTCTCAGTCTCGATTGATAGCAGAAGGCAAATCACAAATAATTTTTTTAAGTGGACTGCCACGGTTTGTGCAGGCAACTCCATCAGGTCCCGACTGCACTGACACAAGAGCACGCGGCATCAGGTAAGTGCTGTCTGCCGTGGAAGCTCCAGTCATTTCATTACGCCTGGCCGTGAGTGACCAGTTCGGCTCGCGAGGACGTTAGCGGCACAGTCACGTCTCATTAGAGTCTACTCTTCAACAACTACCCACCTGAAGTCATCTCACATCTGAAACTTGTTGAAACCCAGTACTTGAGCCAAAGGAAAGAACTGGAAGGGAAATAGTGCAAAAGGGAAGAACTTTTACAACACGGGGAATGATGCCCATACATTCTAAATTTGCTTAAAATAAACAAGCAAACCATGGGAGATTTTCATGAGGTGCAGACTCTGGAGAGAAAGGCTTAGTTAATGTTTCCCTCCACGTGTCATCTTTGGAGTAGCAGAAAAACTCCTGAATTGCAAAAGAGCTCCCCCTCCTTCTGCCGTTCAGTAGCTGGGTGACCCAGGGCAAAGAGACCACCAATTCACCTCTGGAGAGGGAGGGCCCCATTCGCGAACTGAACAGGTTAGATTAGGCTGATGACTTGCAAGCTGTGTTCTGCAGGGTACTTTGAACTTTGGAGAAAAGGGGATGAGGGTTGAGGAGGGAAGGAAAGAAGAGTTTGAGTTGAGAGTGAGGTCAAGATGCTCCTCACTCTGCGTAAACAAGATGCTGCTTTACTTGTTTGTTTTCATTTTAGGCATTTGGCACCATATCAGATTTTCTTTAAAGGGGCACCCTAAATTGGATTTAAGAGTCTGAACCCTGGAGCCAGAAGGCCTGGGTACGTATCCCAGTTTTCAAGATGAGTGAGCCTGGCCAAGTTACCTAACCTTTCTGTGCCTCAGTTTCCAAAAATGGGATGCTGGCTGTACCTAATCTGATGGGGTGGCTGTGAAGACTAAATACATTAAGATTTGTAGTGCACTTAGAACAGTGCCTGGCACATGGTAAGCACAATAGAAGGGCATGTTAAATAAATAAAGTTTTATACTGCTTTCTAAAATGTTTTAAAATTGCAGCTCTAAACTAGGAGTTTCCAAACTTACCTGCCCATACATCCTTTTGAGAAAAGAAATTCTGAAAGAAATTCTGAATCAGAAAAGAAATGCAGACTCCATGTATGGACATTTATATAGGTGCCTGTACTATTGCTGTAACATGTTTCGTCTATTTTTTTAAGGTGTGAAAAACATTCTGTAGTGGACATAAACTGGGGATTCATTAGTGAGTATAGCTAGACCCCTCACTGTGATTCTACTCCGACTTCCTGGGCTCAAGAAACTCAGCACCTGAAGCTTCTCTCAGGCCTACAGTGGAAGCAGTTGGGTGAGCCATTGGTGAACGTGCCCCAAATGGCAAAATCAGGGCAAAGGGACCTGGTCAACTTCCCTCTTCACTCATGACATGCTCCAAGTGACCCCAAGCATGAAATGAGCACCTACCATGTGCCTTATTGGCAGAAAGAAAATAAAAGATAAGGTTATGGCCCTAAACAGCAGTGATGTCAGGAGAAACTAATCAAAAAGCCTGACCACAAGCCTTACACCCGGGGATTCCTGATGGAGGGTCTGTGCCAGAAAGGAAACATCACAAGGGAAAAAGAAGACTGTCCTGAAGACAGCAGGAGACTTATATCAGGGCTCTAAGATTCAAAATCAAATCTCGCCTTTCATCCCTGCCCGACCGCTCCGCGTGGGACATCAGACACTGGAGTGCAGGTCTCAGTGGTCTGTGTCTAGAGGCATTTCCTACAAGGCCATGCTCGGTGGTCGTTACAGAGCCGGAATGTGCCGTGGGATTCCCACATTTGGACTTCCATGTTGTGGGCCGGTTCAGCCCAACACCCTTGTGTCTAGCTTGGAGTGAGTGAATGCTCCAGGCTTAACCTGAGACCAGAAAAGCCCTCAGAGAAGCCTGCAGCATGCGAAGGAGGAGGGAAGAGAGACTCAAACAATTATGGTGAGAGCGTCACAGAGACCTAAAACAGTTCGTTTGTGCCATGATAAATACCTGAGTCACTCTCTTCCGCAGATGTCCTTAAGAGCGAATGTCTGTCTGGGGAAGTAGCCTCCAGTGCTGTGTGTTATGTTACTGTAGTGGAAACTTGCCGGGCTGTCTGCTCAGCTCACAGCAACCCTCCCAACTGCCCACCTCCTACACAAGAGGACCGGGCAGCCTTATTGGTTCTACAGCAGCAAGTCTAAAATGTCAGGGTGCACAGGAGCCACCTGGGGAGCCTGGGAAAGCAGCTGCAGTTCTAACAAGCCCCCAGGAGATGCCAGTGCTATGATCCCAGGACCACATCTAAAGTCACAAGGATGCCCACGACTCCGACCCCCACCATTTGATTAGAGCTAGAATAAACACCTGACTGTGCTGGCCAATCAGCCTCCCTCCCAGTAATTTATCGACAGGGTGAGGAGGGTCTCTTCCTTCCAGGGTAGTGTCTCAAATGTAGAGACCCCTAAAAATGCCAGAGTTGTGGGATTGCCATTTCCTGCTGTGTTGATCGAGGAAAGGGAAAGCCGGGAGGCACAGCAGGGTTGGGCAGGCATGCAAGAGGAGAGACAGGGAAGCGGACGTGGCTCCACTGGTAGAGCGTCCACCTACCACACGGGAGATCCAGCGTTCGAACGTAGGGACTCCTGACCCGTGTGGAGCTGGCCCACGCACAGCGCTGCCACACGCAAGGAGTGCCCTGCCACGCAGGGGTGTCCCCCGCGTAGGGGAGCCCCACGCGCAGACTGTGCCCCGCATTGAGCAGCCCCAGGCGAAAAAGCATAGCCTGCCCAGGAGTGGCACCGCACACATGGAGAGCTGATGCAGCAAGATGACACAACAAAAAGAGACACAGTTTCCCAGTGCCGCTGACAAGAATGCAAGCAGACACAGAAGAACACATAGTAAATGGACACAGAGAACAGACAACGGGGGGTGTGGGTGAAGGGGAGAGAAATAAATAAAATAAAACTTAAAAAAAAAAAAAGAGGAGAAACAGAGCAAGCTGGGTTCCTGCAGTGTGTAATTCCTGCGTCCTGCTTACACCTCCTGGCTTTTCCTCACTTATGTTCCATGAGACACCCCTTCATCATGATAAATACTTTTCTTATTTTTACCTAAGTTCATTGTAAGCTGCTCTCTGTTACAACCAAGCGGTTCTTGTCATACAACAATACGGGCTGTAAAGAGTTACCCTGGGCAAGCATTGGCCTTTTCCATCCCAGACCTTAGCAAGAGAGCATCCAAAGTGCTTGTTAGGTATTTGGTGACAGAATGAATGAACAGAATATCCCACGCAAGGCGTTCTCTACAACTTCTTTGTGTCCAGATTTGGAGAAACCTTTTACTTCCTGTCTCACTGTCAGTCCTGGAAATCCCATTGTAAATGCAATACATTGACTGTCGATTTCTCTATTTATGCCATCTATTCCCTCGGCACTCTAATTTCATTCTTCATATCTGGCAAGGGAAAAGGGGACGTGGGGAAGGTGTATTTCCCCTTTAAATACCATGAAAGTTATGAATATATCTTTCCCAAACTGCCAAAATAATTGTTTCATTTACAGAATTGAAATTCTCTAGGGAGCGTCCCAGTGATGTTCTGAATTGCTAACATTAGATATGCAGAAAACAAATATGGAGCAATCCATATGCTCCCAATCCTGAATTTAGCATCTCAGCTCAACAAAACTTGCATTTCAATCACTTTCAGTCAGTTTTGGGTTATGACTATGTGCAGGGTTAGGGCTGATAGCAGCCACTGGCCTGGAACTTTCTATAAAGAAGGGCTCTGTCTGCACAGCCCAAGACACGGGCACAAGTTGTCATTTAGGGAGTTCACGTTAAATAATTACTTACAGGCCGCTGACCCCAGTCGAAGGGGATACCTGAGAGTGCACTGGCTCCAGAACTGCAGAAGGGAAGTAGCCAAATTTCTCTCACTTCTTTTTATCACTACTCATAACACCCTATTGTTGGGCTGAGGGAGAGAAGTTTGAGGGTGGCCAGGAGTTTATCACCTTTCAGGGCTCCCATTAAAAAAACAACCTTCAAGAAGGAATAGTAGTTTAGGAGCTTGGCACAATGGTGATGATGACAATAATAAAGCTGACACTCATTTAACACTTTCTTGAGTCCTACGTACTCTTATAAGTGCTATATATGTATTAACTCATTTAATCTTCATTCAACATAACCCTGTAAGGTAGGACTCATTATCCCCATTTTACAGGTGATGAAACCAAGGCTCAGAAATACGGACAAACATACTAATTAGGGGTAGTGGAACTCGGGTTTTTCTGCCAGCAGCCATTCCCCTCGTCTGCTAGTAGTAACTCAGTTTTCTCTTGGAGAACTCTCCTTCCTCTTTACATACTGTTTTGGTGGGACAAAGGTCCCAACTTAATCTCTAGTACCAAAGAGCACTGGACTATGAGCTACCAATGATGGGCACTAATTTTTTTTTTTAAAAGGCACTGGGGATTGAACCTGGCACCTCATACGTTTCCCACATACGCAGGCGCTCGACCACTGAGTTACGTCCATTCTCCACACGACTCTTTTTAATCTCAGGCCCTGGTATGGTATAATGTAGGTTGCTTAATAAATATTTTATGGATGAACGAATGAACATAGTACATAGGGTGTAATATACTGGTGTGATGCTCGCTCTCTGCCATGTCCTAATGGTCAGGTCGGGGTCGTGTGTCTACCCTTGACACAGTAGGAGCTCTCCTGGAAATGGAAATGGAAAGAACTTTTCTGGAGCTGAGTCATCCTGACAGTGGTGCCCAGGAGGTGTTGCTACCTATATCCTGGACCTAACCTAAGTTTCTCGTACTTTCCATGTCCAGATGTTCCACTTTTCCTTCAGTTTTCTGAAATATCCCTTATCCCACAAAAAAATTCTCTTTTTTGCTGAACTGAGCCAGAGGTGGTTTCTACTGCCTGCAACCAAACACTCTGCTACATTTGTATTCTACCTTACATGCTTAGACCATTCATGATGTGGCTAGACCCAGAAAAGTTAACTCCAGGGGCACGGGGCAGCACTGAAGGCCCAGAGCCTGAAATTAGATACAGCTGGCATGGAGCATTCATTTATTCAAACATCACCCACCGATGTCTCTATGAGCCTGGAGCTGTACTACCTCTTTTCCTTAATTTTTTCTCTTTTAGTCATCACAATACCCTGATGTGAACATTATCATCCCACTTTACAGATGAGGAAACTAAGCTCAAAGAGGTTAAGTAACTTGGCCAAGAATATTAACTGAGTGAGGGACAACATCAGGACTGAAAATTAAGTCTCTCTGAGACAAAGCAAGTGCTCTTCCCATGTACCACACTACCTCCAGGGGCCTGGGGCTTGGAAACTGGACTAAGTTGAGACATCTACAGGCCAGTAGGCTCACTCATTCAGGGATGGGTGCAGTGGACCACGTCATCAGACACTGCACCGTTCAACAACTTTTGTCATCTGAATAGACTATTGCCTCGTTTAAGGAGAAAGCTTGTCTGAGTTCTAGGACTTGGCTGAATAAAGGTTCTGGGCATTGACTGAAACTTCCAAGTCCTCTTTGCTGCCATGCTCCAAGTACCCAAATCTACCATCAGGGTCTAAAGTACACACATGTGATCTCTTCCATCCTAAAGACACCTGCTCATGTTCTATGCGCTGCATGAGTCTGTTCACAATCAACATAAAACCCACTACAATTTGTTAAGACCAGTCGAAAATAAGTATCTATGTCAAGAGCAATGCATGCTGTCACATAACTGAGTGGAGTTTCTTTTCTCTCCTTGATATATTGAATAGTTGTTTTTGCCCTCACAGCATCCACTTCATCTTCTTTTGACTTCCCCCTTTTAATACCCCTTCTGGTGTTTGGCCCATGTGGCTGAGTGGGGCTGGCCTGAACACCTCCCTCTCCTAAGGTGCAGGCTGAGCAGGGGACCCAGGCCTGCCCAGCAGTTACCCCTAGCCTCTTGCTACAGCCTTGGGTTCATGTTTGGCCACCTAAACAGTCTCATATGACACAGTCCTGGGCTTTGCTGGACTAATGATAAAGAGAAGCTCTCCTTCCAGTGGGATTATCAGCAATAAAGAAGACAGAAGCCTAGAGATGCCTGAGAATAAAGCCAACATTGGAGATGGCAGAGCTGCTAAGAAATGGAGTCATCACACAAGAATTAAAACACATTGCATCATTACAACCCCTGAACGCAGCTTACCTGAAGTCTATGCCTTGGAATTTGTAGTGACAAAGTAAACCAGATGCTCCGTTTTGTTCTTATGCTTGTTGAGCTGTTACACTCATTGAGCTGGATCTCTGAATCTCTTAACCAAAAGAGCCCTAGCAATATCATTGATATTTTAGAATCACGTTGACCTATGCTGAATTGCTCCTACTTTTCTCCAAAATCTCAGTTAAGGTGCCTAACATTTACTGATTTTTTTTTTTACTTCCAGCTCTAAAGTGCTTTTGTCCAGAAATTAAATGTTTTAACCTAAGAAATGGGACAAGAAAATTAATTCCCATTTGTTAGATAACTCAATTCTCCATTATAAACCCAGCTAACATAGGGGAAAAGTTAGGATATTACATTCCTTGCCCACTATATCATATTTACTGAAAACCCACTAAGTTCCAGGTTGCTGGGGATAAGTCAGTGCACAAAATCAGAAAAGAGAACTTACATTCTACTGGAGGAGAAACAGACAAGAACAAATATATAAATAAGCAAAGCAGGGCAAAGTGAGAGAAAATGATGCAGGAGGTGATAGTTATTTTAGATAGAAAGTCAAGAAGGCCCTCCTTGAAGAGATGACTGAGTTCTGGGCAAAGGGAGCAGCTAATCTGGAGTCTCCGAGGCAGGCATGTGCTGGTGTGTTCCAGGAACACCCAGGAGGTCAGCGTGGCTGCAGCCCAGGAAGTGGGGGGTGGGGAAGGGGAGGCAGTGGGGAGATAAATTCAGAGAGGCTGCCACAGGCCAGATCACCTGGGGCCTCCTGGATTCAGAAGGACTCTAGATTTGATTTTGCTGTGATGGGAAAGCACTGGAGAGTTTGAGGTAGAAGAATGGCATGCGGATTTATATTTTATGAGGCTCACGCCAGTACTATGTGGAGAACGAACTAAAGATTGGCAAGAGCAGAAGCACAGAGAGCAGTTAAAAGGAGGCTGCTGCGGTCCAGGAGAGATGACCTGGACCAAATGGCTGAAGTGGAGGTGATAAGACGTGGCTGGATTCTGGATGTGTTTTGAAGATGGAGCCACCAGGACTTACAGAAGGATTAGATGTTAGATGTGAGAAAAAGAGTCAAGGATGAGGACTATGAGTTTTTAACATGAGCCTAAAGGTGAATGGAGGTACCATTTCCTGAGATAAGGAGGATGGCAGGAGAATCAGGTTTGGGAGTAGAAATGAACAGTTTGGTTTGGGACCTGGAAGTTGAAGATGCCTCCTGGACAGCCAAGTGGAAATATTAAAAAGGCAGTTAGTTAGATACACTGATTCTGTGGCTCAAGGGGAAGATCAGAACTAGAGACGTAAATTTGGGAGATATCAGCATATGGGGCAGTAGGCCCACAATTCCCATTCACTGCTGAGTGTTTCACTTAGCTTCTGTTACTTGTGTGCAGCCCAGCAAATGAAAACAATGTCAGACATGATACCTGGCATATAGTAGCCACTCAATAAATGGTTGGTGAATTGAATAATTAAACTATTGGCTCTCTAGTTGGTGAGAACAGTCATTCTTTGAGAAAGAATTTTTAAAACTACAAGACTTTAAAATAAATAGTTTTCTTGCTTGGGAAAAAAATCTGAACAAATTTAAAATACTGGCACTTCTATTGCAGTTTTCAGAAATAATGTTTGATTTGTGATCTCTTTGGCTGATGATTGTGCCAAAAGCCAGTACCATTTGACACCATGCTATGTTACATAAACAGAGTGGGAGTGACATGACCAGATGTGGCCTGTCACAGCGAGGATCAATCAGCTTGGAAAACAAGAGAAGATGCTCTGTCTAAAACCAGGCATTGGAAGTTCAAAGTGTGCTTCAAAATTGCCAACCTCTATTCAAATCACTTTGGCGGCACTTGAAAAAAAATGTGGTTGCACAAGGAGGTAAAATTATGGCTACCAACATGAGATTCAGACAGCTCTTTTATCTTCAGCTGACAAATGTTTTCTATGCAGAATAATCTTCAAGTGTCAGATCTTGATAATCTCAGTTACCTGCAGGTATCTAGTTCTGCTGATTTGTAAGTGTGCAGCAACGCTTTAGCATGTCAACGTATGGAATACATAATCTGGGTGCAGGCGATATTGGAATTTATCTTTGGGCAATAGCATTGGAACCAGCTTCTCCAACCATCTAGCCACCAGTGCAGAAATCTGGGGATAGGTACTTGGTATGGGAAGATTTCAAAAGCCTCAGCTGAGTATAATATTCTCTTGACACCTATTTTTCCATCACCTCTATAATTACATAGGTTATAATTCTACTAATGCCATGGCTACAGCCTGAAGTGAGGTTGAAATAGCCCTTTCAGTCTAAGAGGAGGTTGCAAACATCAAAGTAGTGAGGTCAAGATGGGCAAGTCTTCATATTACCAAGAGCCAATGTTTTATTGGGAAGTGAAACCTACACACAATAAAATCATTAGTTTGTTTTCTCTCAGTCGTCATGCTTTCTTAATTCATGTCAGTTGTGATGGTGGATGCTAAAGTATCTGAATTTGGCATTGATAATTCTTCAAGAGACCAAATAGTTCTAGAAGTTGGAAGTGAAAGTTTCCAACTACTTGAGCTGGAATTTGAACTTTGAATGCTAGTGTATGTTTACCTACTTTGAAAAAAGACTATTAGTTTAAAAGGCTGGTGATCTAAGTCAAATGTGCTGGGAGAGATTAATTTACCTCCTCCTTAAAATTTCACCATGGAACATTAGGCCTTCCTCATGCGATCAGAGGGGGAAAGGAGTACTTTTCCATATTCCTTTTTTTAAAATTTTATTTTATTTTTTTAATTATCTTTTTTAAAGTTAATAGATCACACAAAATGTTACGTTAAAAAACATAAGAGGTTCCCATATACCCCACTCCCCACCCCTCCACCCCATCATTTTTCTTGTATTTTTTTGAAGATACATAGATCACAAAAAATGACACATTAAAAAACATAACAGGTTCCCATATACACCCCCCCCCCCCCCCATCAACAACCTCTTTCATCATTGAGGCACATTCATTGCATTTGGTGAATACATTTTGGAGCACTGCTGCACCACATGGGTAATAGTTTACTTTGTAGTTTACACTCTCCCCAGTACATTCAGTGGGTTATGGCAGGATATATAATGTCCAGCATCTGTCCCTGCAATATCATTTAGGACAACTCCAAGTCCCGAAAATGCCCCCACATTACATCTCTTCTTCCCTCTCCCTGCCCTCAGCAACTACCATGGCCACTTTCTCCATATCAATGCTACAATTTCTTCCATTACTAGTCACAAAAGTTCTATAGCAGAATATCAGTAAGTCCACTCTAATCCATATTTTATTCCTCCATTCTGTGGACCCTGGAATGGTGATGTCCACTCCACCTCTATATCGAGAGGGGGCTTAGAGCCCACATGGATAGAGGATGCAATTCTCCTGCTTTTATAATAAAAAATATATTCATGATCGATTCCACAAGAAGTTTTCTTTACCTGGCGCTATGTTGAGTTACAACCCTCTTCCAAATATGAATTTCCATCTGATCTTGATGATAGAAAAAACAATTTCCTGTTTTTTATAGCATGACAAGGCTTAAGGACCAAAATAAATGGCGTAAATGCTTGTGTTTTAGTGCTGGGAAAATACAAGGAGCATGTACTTCTAATGAAATGTAAAACAACAAGCATGTCTCTGAAGAAGCCCCGTGTATAGCCAATAGCATGTTCTAAATATTTCCATTCCAAAACTGAGCGCCAGAAATCTTTTCCAATAGACAGAACGATTTCACTTGCCCTAGGGTTTTAAAAAATAAGCCATATATACGATGTCAAACCATATTTCAGTAATTTGTCCCCTTTTTAACTGTTTTTAAATTATCATGTCACTATTAGATACAGCTGACAACTACAATTAGCAGAAAATTTAACCTTGACTTTTCTTGCTACCATAATTCCATTAATAATATGGAGACTCTGAACCATGCAGGTAATTTTTAGTTAGCCAAGACTCACGGCTTTTTTGCATTTTCTCAGGAAATAAATACTGCACTAAAAAAGATTCAAAATAGATGCAGAAGCCATGAACTCCTTTTTCTCCATTTTACCATCGGGGGTACATGTGAGACACAACATTTTCCAGGAGGTCCAAACAGAGATGGCAAAAAAAGTCAACATTGCATGGTACTATCTGCAAATTGGTCTAAAGCTAGCAACTGTACCTTAACCTCTGGGCATTCAACCAAGCTGTCAACTTATATAAGAAGGAAGAAGATAGGAAATGATCCCAGGAGATATGACATGCAAACAGGAATCCTGGCTGATGAGATTGGAAGTATGGTAGGCTGGGGTTATTGATAGCCTGAAAAGCTTGGTAAGGACTATCGACTTAACTTGGATGGCAATAAAGAGCCATTGGACAAACACCAACCAGGTGGATGGCATGGCTGTTGTTGGGTTGTAGGAAACATAATCTCAGAGGATGGACTGGAGGGATGAGAGCCTGGGAGCCCCAACAGCAGAGATAAGAGGGAGTGGGAACAACAAAAGAGCACGGAGGGAGATGCACGCAGCTGGCCTCGGTGACTGTTGGAATGCAAGAGGGTGTTGGACAGGAAAAGGGAGACCAGAGGAGGAGCTGGGTGTTGATTAAAAGGAAAGGTGCATGGTTCTCTTTTGGAGATGCTGAGTTGGAGAAGACTGTGCAATATCCAACTGGAAGCTTGGGTCTTGCCTCCAAGGAGAAAAAGCACCGCTAGAAGTCTAGACTGCAGGCAAGTCAAGTGGAGGTAATGTTTAGGCTCAGGGAGAGGACAAAGAAGCTGAGGGTTGGGAAGAAGAAAGCTGAGGCCAGAACCTAGTTGGGGAAAACAACCATGTGGTCAGTGAAATGAGAAAACTCCAAAGCATGCAGTGGCGTGGACACCAAGGGTACAGTTTCAACGTATTGAATGATGCAAGTAAAGCTGAACACAGAAAAAGCCCACAGAATATGTTAATTAGGGGTCCTGGTTTATCTGAGCCAGAGTCGAAGAGAAAAAGGAGAGAGGACAATATCCGGAGGTATAATCTGCGGTGCTCCTGGGAGAGATGTGCGGGTGAAGGAAAGGAGAAGACAGGAGGGCGTCCTGGGACTGAGACATTGAACAGCTACTGAGCGGAATGACAGGAAGAGTGCACGGGCCAGTGGGGGTGGGGTGCTTTCATTGTATGCAATGCAGGGTTGAAATACCTGGCTAAGGGGATCAGGATTGGGTAGGAAGGCCGTGAAAACCTGAATGGAAATGCAATGCACAGGGAGAAACTGCTCGGGCTTGGGCAGAATGGATAAAAGTTGGAATTGTTAAAAATTGAATTAGTTGCTAACATTTAAATGTTGGGAATACTTTTTATAAAAATTATTTTTCCTGATTTCTCTTGAAAAATTGGAAGACATGGTGCACTTTCCCACTCAGCAGCAATTGTCAGGAGCTGCCTAGCAGTGGCCGCCTCTGGCTGGTGCAGGGGTTCTCCAGTGCCAAGGTCCTCACCATTCCCTGTTGTCTACCCCAACACATTCCATTTATATGACCTTTCTAGCCCTTTAAACACACAAGTTTTCAATGCCTGGCCAGGAGGTTCCAATTAGTCAGTGAAATGGGAAAAGGAGAAATAAATGAATATGTATGAGACTGATTAGAGGCAATTTCAGATGGAGGTTATTTCTCTTTTCATAATACAAAGAATTTTAGTGTGACTTCTATATTACATTTATTCTAAAATATAAATATACTTGTAGACATATAAATATAGATCCACATTCCCTTATCCATAATTCTGAAATTCAAAGGCTCTGAAAAACAAAGCTTTGTTCATTTTCTAAAATTAACTCAACATTGGCAAGACCTGACCTAAGCGGATGGGGTTCTTTATAAAGTTTATTTATCCAAACTAATATGACTAGTCAGATATTTCATTGTAGAAATATTAATGTATCAGTTATGGAGTATATAACATGTGGTGTATGCACCATAGTACCTTTATAAAAGAAAACCAAAATTCTAATCTCTGGCACCAAGAGTTTCAGGGAAGTAATTGGTACCCTTAAATATCAAGTTTCATATATCTATGAATTAAGGTAGAACTTTCTCCATTTAAGAAAAAAATGTACCCTGTTGGGAAATAAAAGGGGGGGGGGTACACTAAAACAGTATTTCCAAAATAACATTTATGAAGGCAATAAACCAATAGTAGGAGGGGAGATAATACAGTATTCTCAAAAATAAGCAAGTAGACTCAATGGGGAAAGACTGAAAGCTTTCCCATTGAGATCAGGAACAAGACAAAGATGCCCACTGTCACAATTGTTCAATATAGTGCTAGAAGTCCTAGCTCGAGCAATCAGGTAAGGAAAAGAAATAAAAGGCATCCAAATCGGAAAGGAAGAATTAAAATTGTCACTATTCACAGATGATATGATCCTACACGTAGAAAGTCCCAAAAAATATGCAACAAAGCTGCTAGAGCTAATAAATGATTTCAGTAGAGTGGAAGGATACAAGATCAATATGCAAAAATCAGAGATGTTTCTATACACTAGTAATGCACAAACTGAGGAGGAAATCAGGAAAAAATTTCCACTGAATAGTGACTTATAGAATCAAACATTTAGGGATAAACTTAACCATGGATGTAAAGCAATTTTATTCAGAAAACTACAATGCATTTAAGAAAAAAAAATCAAAATAGATATGAGTAATTGGGAAAACATTCCACGCTTATGGATTGGGAGACTAACTATATCATTAAGGTGTCAATTCTGGAAAGGAGATGTGCTTTGACCAGTTGGGCACCTGCCTACCACATGGGAGGTCCTGGATTTGGGTCCCAGTGCCTCCTAAAGAAGACAAGCAGACGCTTGCACCCACAGCAACAAGCTAGATGCCACATCCTGCCACAACGAACAGACACCTAAATGAGCAGATGCCACAAGTCAGCAGACACCACAGGCTGTGGGGAGTAGATGTGGCTCAGGCCACTGGGAACTTGCCTTCCATGTGGGAGGTCCCAGGTTTGGCTCCCAGTGCCTTCTGGAGAAGGCAAGCAAACAATAAGCAGACAGACAAGAGAACCATCAGGGGAGGGGGGTATAAATAAAGTAAATAAATAAATCTTAGGGGAAAAAAAGATGCCAATTCTACCCAAATTGACATACAGATTCAATGCAATCCCAATAAAAATTCCACCATTTTAAAAATAAATGCAAAACACAATTATTGAAAAGGAAAAGCAAACTGGGAGGAATTTCACTTCCAGACTTTAATAAATCATTTTACCTAGCTACAGTGGTGAAAATATCAAGGTACTGGCATAAAGATAGACACATAGACCAATGGAATTGAATTGGTGGTTCAGAAACAGACCCTCACATCTACGGCCAACTAATTTTTGACAAGCCTATCAAACCCACCCAGCTAGGGCAGAACAGTCCACTCAACAAATAGTGCTGGGAGAACTGGTTATCCATAGCCTAAAGAAAGAAGACCCTCATCTCACCCCTTATACAAAAATTAAGTCAGAATGGACCAAAGACCTAAATATAAAGGTTAGAATTATAAAGCTCCTAGAAGAAAATATAGGAAAACATCTTCAAGTCCTGGTGGTAGCTGGTGCATTCTTAAACCTTACAGCGAAAGCATGAGAGACGAAGGAAAACATGGATAAATGGGACCTTCTTACACTTAAATACTTTTGTGCTTCAAAGGACTGTGTCAAGGGGAAGCGGACTTTGCCCAGTGGTTAGGGCGTCCGTCTACCACATGGGAGATCCGCGGTTCAAACCCCGGGCCTCCTTGACCCGTGTGGAGCTGGCCCATGTGCAGCGCTGATGCGCGCAAGGAGTGCCCTGCCATGCAGGGGTGTCCCCCGCTTAGGGGAGTCCCACATGCAAGGAGTGCGCCCTGTAAGGAGAGCCGCCCAGCGCGAAAGAAAGTTCAGTCTGCCCAGGAATGGCCGCCGCACACACATAGAGCTAACAAAACAAGATGACACAACAAAAAGAGACACAGATTCCCGTGCCGCTGACGACAACAGAAGCGGACAAAGAAGACGCAGCAAATAGACACAGAGAACAGACAACTGGGGTGGGGGGAGGGGGTGGGAAGGGGAGAGAAATAAATAAATAAATAAATAAATAAAGGGCTTTGTCAAGAAGCCCACTCAATGGGAGAAAATATTTGAAAACCACATATCCAATAAGGGTTTGATTTCTATCTTACATAAAGAGATCATACAACTCAACAATGAAAGAACAAGCAATCCAATTTAAAAATGGGCAAATGACTTAAATAGACATTTCTCCAAAGAGGAAATAAAAATGGCCAAAAAACACATGAAAAAAATGTTCACTATCACTGGATCTATTAGGGAAATGCAAATCAAAACTTCAATGAGATATCATCTCACACCACATAGAATAGCCATTATTAAAAAAAACAAAACAATAAGTGCTGGAGAGGATGTGGAGCAATAGGAACAGTCCTTCACTGTTGGTGAGAATGTACAATGGTGCAGCCTCTGTGAAAGACAGTTGGCGGTTCCTCAGGAAGCTAATTATGGAACTACCATAAGATCCAAAAATTCCTCTACTAGGAATATATCCAGAAGAACTGAAAACTGTGACGCAAATAGACATTTGTACACTGATGTTCACAGGCATTATTCACAATTGCCAAAAGATGGAAAAAACCCAAGTGTCCATCAACTGATAAATGGATAAACAAAATGTAGTATATACATACGATGGAATACTATGCAGCAATAAGAATACATGAAATTGGGACACATGATAACATGGATGAATCTTGACGACATTAAGCTAAGTGAAATAAGCCAGACATGAAAGAACAAATATTACATGGTTTCACCAATAGGAAATAAATACGAAGAATAAATGCATGTAGTTAAAACATAGAGTACAGGTATTTGGGAGATAAGAGGAGGCTGAGAAAAAGTACTGATGCTTAATGCATGTAGGAGTTTTAATGAACTCGCTGTAGTAGTATGGAAATGGATAGAGTTGATGGTAAGTATTATAGTGAGCAGCAGCTGGTTTATAAATGGGATTGTGGCTGAAAAGGGTAGTCTAGGGATGTAAATGTCAACTGAAAGAAAGCTAGAGGATAAGCTAGGGGCTGAATAACACAGTGAACCCAGAGGTGGACGAGACTTGTGGTTGATAGTACAAATGCAAGAATGTCCTGTGAACTAGAATGGACGTACATTATTATTGCATGTGGAGAAGCATGGGTTAAATACAATTAATGTAACCTTTGGACTATAGTTAACAGCAATACTGTAATATTCTTGTATCAATGCCAAAGATGTACTGTGTTAATAACAGAGGTGTACGGAAAAAAATGCCAACGGTACACAATGGACCATAATGAGTGATTAAAGTTTGATGATATTATCTCATAATCTGTAACAAATATTCTATCACAGTGTGGTGTGTTGGTGAAGGGATGTTGTATGGAATTTTACACATGTGCATGATTATTTTTTAAGTTCACAACTTCTGTAATAAAATATATTAAAAAGATTTGCTTAAAACCAAGCAAGTGGGAGGAACAAAGCATGTGCATGATTTCACAACAGATTTTTGCCACCAGAAAGCAAGGATGCACATTTATGAAGAAGCAAGTCATTTCTCTTTGCTCCTTCCTGAGGCAAACCTCCACTTAATGTTCCTCCTACTCCAAGAAACAGACATCTTAATACCACAGCAATTTTATGAGGGGAGGAAAGAAGCTGTGATCGTCCTGAAGTTGATTCACTGGAATGAGATTTGCCATTACTCCATTTCTGTTCTACAGACTCTCTGGCATGTGGCTTTCCAGAGAAGCTAGCCAACCCTCTTATCCAAAAATTGAGGCTTAGCCCACCCAAGAGGTAACCCGCAGGCTTTTGTGTCAGCTAGAAGGAGGGCTCTGTGGGCTTCCAAGACCACATTGACATGCATGGACTTTCTAGATCACCACATCCCCTGACACATTCTGATTGGCTTTGACCAGCATTGCCAGTTGCCTGATGTTCCATCTATTTTCTCTACTAGGACAGTGGGGAGGAAAATCATTAAGAAAAGGAGCCTGATGTTTCTGCATAAAGCCAGGCTCCCCAATGATCTCCTCTTTGCCAAGTGCAGCATGTTGTTTGCAGGGACGCTAAGTACTTCAGAAATCCATCTGATGGACATTCCAGCAGCATCCTGTATCTCTCCCCTGAAAGCGAGGCTCCGCAGTGTGCTGTACAGAACCAGGCTTGGAAACCTGCTTTAGGCAGCAGAGAAAAGCAGGTACCTGGTGCGCTGCCAAGCCATAGAGAGTGCCCATTTGTTATCACAATAGCCTAAGATCTCCAAGAAACTGTGAATTTTTTTTTTTAAGCCTTTCTTTTAAAAAGCCAGAGAATGTGCTGGTGAGGTTGCTGTTTTCAATTGCACCTGAAGCTATGGAGCCCCTACAAAGGAATTTCTCCACCTCTTTCCTCTTTCATCTCTAAGGGCTTGTCACTAAATTAGAGCCACATTAGCAGATGCAGCACTGATGGAGCCCTTTTCAAACAGAGCATGGGCAAAAAAAAATCCCAGAATACCTATTATCCCCAAATGCCCATATGTAAAGGGCAATACTTACTTTGTGCAAAACAAGGGGATGAATGGGCTGGCACTGGCGTCCAGGCTTCACAGCCAGGCCCGATGGGGTTGGCCACTTTTCTGAGAATATTTCCATCCAACCCCTTCTCCCATAAAGATAGGGAAGAAAGAATGGGGAAATGGTTGAACAAGGTTTTCATTTTGTCTTTAGCCTTGACAGAACCAAGAGTGAAAAACACCTTTCCATTTTCACACTTGAGGTTTCAGTCTCATTTCTCTTATTATTTTAAAAATCTTTTCTTTCAGGTTATACTTGACTTCATTTCCCCTGAAAATGTAAAAGGGCCTGTCTGCACTGAATTTCCCGGATAGTTTCTACTGATTAAAGTCCAACGCAAACCTGCTCTTAGCATGTTTCCTAGTTAAGGCATCTCCGTGGGAATAATTCCTGTACGTTCATATGCAAACTTGGCCATAGACTCTTAATTCTTCAGTGCTTCTACCAGATAGCTGATTCCATCCATAATTTATGTTGCAGTGCCATCTTATGGTAGTTTATGACCACCATTTATGGATGAGAAAACTCTAGACTCTTCAGCACATGAAATATATGGGTTTAAAAATCATCTTTAACTAATCACATCAGATAAATGTGTCATATACGGTGGTCTGTAAATAAGAAAGCTGTTTCAACGTGGTCAGCTGAAGATCAAACGACAGAGATGGGTATTTAAGTAGGCCATGCACACCTTCAAGACAACTGATTAATGTTTTTAAAGGCATTTAAGCTTTCATTCAGTGAATACTATTGCATAATCCGACATTTAAGAAGCAGGGCTCTTTGTGAACACTATGACATATTTGGGAAGGATATTCCAGGGAGTCTGCTGTAAGTGATTTAGGGCCCAGATTTTCAGCTCTGCCTTCTCACTGCGCATCATTTCTCCCTCCTGATCTCCAAAAAAACCCCCACAAAACCCTCTGGGCCCTTATCAGCATGATACAAGGAAACTCAACCACAGTTTTAAGTCCGATATTTGCAAATGTATTTCAGTCCCAGGCTTAATTCTAGGAGAAGATTCCTTGGAGGACCCTCCTTCTGGAAGTCTGCCTGCCAATTTTTGGAGACTTTAGGGCTTGTTTCCTCTTTTCTCCACCTTTCTTTCCACCCACAAACATAATGGGCATTGTGAATGGGCCTGAATGTAATGCCTTAATCAGAATTTACCATTTCTGTGGATGCACTGCCAGTCACTCTCAGGAAAGCACAGGGCAAAAGAGGATTTCAATCCCAGGTCTGCTGGGGGGGTTATGGTAAATGAAATGAGTTCATGGGATGGAGATCTTGGGGTATTTGAGGCATTAGGAACCGTTTTACTAAAGCAAATGTCCAATCCTCTCTAACAGCAAAACAATCTAATAGCTAGCAGAATGATCTACTTCTAACTCCCACATTCAAGAATTTTTTTGTTACCATTCCTTGCCCTTTCCAGATTGCCCCATTTATTTTCTCATCACTCCTTTAGGATGAAGATAAAACGTTTTGAGTTGATGGTGCAAGGCAGGGAGGGCATCCTTCAATCTTCACTCTACAGATGCCCCTTTTCTCTTCACAAAGAAGACAGAACACACAGTGATTCATTATGAAGGAAGAAGAATTAATATGCATTTAACCAGATGCAAAATAGAACTTTGGAACAAAGGCAGTTAAAAAAAGGTATTTGAATGTCAAATATTTCTCGGTTTCTTCCTGCCCTGTCACAATTGAAAAGCTTTCCTTTTTAACTACTCCATTTTCAATAACTGTAGGGATCACAATTTCAAATTAAACATTTCTAATAAATTATGGGGGGTTTTATTTGCTTGGCTTCTGCTTCTTTTATTCCTTCACCTACTACCCCCCAATCCCACCTCTGTTTTGCTGATGCTCTTACCTTTAGGGACCCCTCTCCCCTCTCCTGTTTGGGGGCTGTTCTTGCTTCAGTCCCTGCACTTGGAATGCTCTTCTCTCTTCTACTGTCAGCCCAAATCAGCCAGGATGCGTCTGGTACCCACATTTTTTCCATCTTTTGTTGAGTGTGTTTTGTGTGTCTGTTATTGTGCCCCCCCTTTAATCAGAAGAACAGTATCAGAAACTCCAACACATTCAGCTCAGCGTCTGAACTGCCTGTACCCATTAGGAATTCTTAAAGTGCAGATCAACTACACAAAATGACTCTTTACAGATGCAAAAGTGACATCATGGGTTGTCTCACCCCCATCCCACCTCCCAACATGTATGGTTTTTCATTCCTGCTCCAATTTAAATTTCTCAGTTTACCAGTAAAAAAAAGATGATTTTTCTAATATCCATCCTGCAAACTCCATCTGGGATCCCCCAAACAAGCTGTGTTCTTCTGCCTCTCTCACAGTCATGAATTATAAAAAATCTGCAAAAGGAGCAGGGATGAGGTCAGACCTTCTTGATCCCAACCACAGAGAGACTTACTGCCTGGGATCATGCAAGGTAAGTGAATGGGGGAAGATGAAATCAATGCCTCCCTAGAAATGACTTCTTCTTTTTTCTCCCCCCAGCCTTTGATCCAGAGCAAATCACCTTGGGGACGGCCAAGTTACAATCCTCAAAAAACAAGAAGTGAGGAGCATCTACTATAATCACAATTATCCGACGTTCGTGCATTGCAGGATTACTATCCTTCCAAGCTTTCGGCCTAATCTCTTGTGTGAACAGAGAACCAGATGGGAGTTCTTGGGGCTAAAATGGATACACCAATTATTTATAGATTCGGACTGAAAATCATGTGAACTGCCTTCTGTGGAGTTCCATCTTCCGAGAACAGACTTGAAATAGACATAGTTGTGGAAAGTCTCAGAAACATTTAGAATAATCCTGAACACGATATTGCAAGTCGGGAACCGTGGAGTTAAGCCTAAAGAATTTTAGAAGCCCTTCATAAAGCAGGGCTTTATGGTTTTTGAACCATGTTTTGGAAATCTCTAGAAAGAGACCCTGTGGTTCAATTTCATAGCATTGTTCCTGGCCACTTTTTTTCCCCCCTGCTATAAAAAACCTTTATAATTCAACATGACTGCTTGCATAGGTAGGTGCCACCAGCTTTGGAGTAGAAGGAACTTGTTTTCTGTGCCTTACACATGATAGGCAATCGAACATTTTAGTTTACTAAGAAGACAAAAGAATATAAACAATCTTTTTAAAATTAGTGTTCGTATAATCAAGTATTATTTGAGGGAGTTTCCTTAAGTACTCCATTTTATTTTTTAACTTTGACACATATTTAGGTTACATTGCATTTTCTTTTTTTTTGGTGGGGGGAGGCTTGGAAAGGAAACATTTCTTGAAGGATTCCTTTGTGCTAGGTATTATGCTAGGTACATTACCTGTGTTGCTTAATTTAAACCTCACAATAACCTACAATCATTCACAGTTTTTGCTTTTTGACTGCGAGAGGTTAACCAGTTTGTGAGGGTCACCCAGCCAACTAACCTCAAAGCCCAAACTCTCACCACTTCCAAGCACTGCCTGTTCTCCTGTGACTCAGAATTGAGAAATGCTGCCTTCTGTTTTGACTCGTAAATCTGAAAATCAAGATGGAGGAAAGTTTTGGAGAATGGCTGGAGTCATTAAAATATGGCTTATATTCCCATAGCCAAAAACCCACTTAAGGGAATCAGCAAAAGCTTTTGCTTTAATTTTTAAAAAATTATTTCCTTAGTAAAACAGAGTCTCCTGGAAGACATAGACAGCGGTAAATTCCTAGCTCTACACTCCTCACCACCATCTATTCTCCCTCACAGCATACTCCTTTGATCAACAAGCTACCTAAAAAGCGTAAAAGGAAAGGGAAACTTAGAAATGAAAATTATATTTGTTGACACCAGTACCTGAGTTACGATGCTAATTTTAAAATAGATTTGTGTACTGATTTAATTTTTATTGATATTCATGTGAACATATGTACTATCACTAAACATGTGGAAAATAAATAGCTTTAATTAGCATTTACTCTCTTCTTGGAAAAAGTCCTCATTCATCCAAAAGTGAAGCTGTTGCCAAGTTAACAAACTCACTCGGAATTTAAACAAACTTTTATGTCTTCCTGGTTAACTGTAATTCTCAGAAAGAAAAGCACCCAGGTGAAAAAGGAGCAGTGGTCTTCTAGATCAAGTCCCCCACTGGGAAATGATGCGATTCTGGGCCTCTGCTCCATGTGGCTTGAATAACACCAGTTGGAAGAAATAAATCTTGCAAAAATGATAATAAAGCATGCATATCAATACTCATTTTCCATGGAGGTCATTTTCAAGTCAATCACCTAAAATTAAAGAAGGGCTGTTTCATGATGCTCAGCAAGCTGCAATGCAAAAACATATCTTTCCTCTCCATTTTTAATCCCCTTGATCCACAATTCATTTTCCCACTGTCATGATATAAGAGTGTTGGAGGATTGTGGAAGTGTGTGTGTGTGTGAGTTCACTGCTCTTCCTTTGTACTTCACTTGAACACCACCTTAGATCATCCTTGACAAGAGAGTAAAGGTTATCAATAGCATGTTGAATAATAGATGGGGACCCATTGTATTTTCTTGTTTAGGAAAATAAATCATCCTGAAAACTTTTATTATGTTCTATGTAAAATGGAAGCACATCAGCACTTGTTATGTTTTCCTCTCCTGAATCGGTTTGGCAAGGTGCCTTGGATGGGAAAGAACAGCCAGGGGTTGCCAAGCAAGGGCTGGCTGGATTCCGTGCCCATTCCTCTAGGGGACACAAACATCCTGCCCTGGACTACTTCAACCTGTAGCTAGAAAACGCCCATGCGCAATGGAGCAGCTGGGAGGATGGGAAAGCCAGAGTCACAGCACTCGCCGGGGCCGGCGGGGAAACAACTAGGTCAAGGTTGAGGCTTTATCCACTCTGTCCCACCCCCACGATAAGGATGGCACTGAATTTCTTGGAGAAACATACAGAAACCAAGTATAGAGGAAGGCAGAGAGGACTAAGATCGACTGAGTAACACCAGCACTTGCACATGTACTACCTTGTCTCACATTGAGTAACTTTCAAAGCAGGTAGGACTTCTCAGTGGTTCAGGCTCTGAAGTCAGACATACCTGGGTCACTACTCCCTGGCTTTGAACTCTTGGGCAATTTGCTCACTCTAATTTCCAGGATTTTCATCAGGAGGATGGGGATGTATCAGTTGAAACACTGAAATCCTTTCATACTGGACGGTCGGGAGCATTTGCCTTGGGTGTACATCCTCTTGCTGACTGTCCTGGGGTCCCCTCCCTGTGGACCACCCCCCACTCCAACAACTAAAGGGAAACACTGGCAAAGCAGAGCCCCGAGGGCCTGTCCAGCCATAATGGCTGGTTTGTTTTCTCATTGATTGGTACCTGTGTCTGGGAGCTGCTGGTTAGCTTTGTAGGGCCATCAGAGGGACAAAAGTGAATTCCACAGGCCCTGAATAAATAATATACTTATGCCCATTTACAGATGGGGAAAGCAAGGCTAAACTAGGTTGAATGATGTGGCTCAAGCTATGTTTATGGAACCTGTACATGGATCTAGAGGAGTTGGACTCTCAAGTCCAACTGCTGACCCTGATGTATCAATGGGAGAATCCTAAGAGCCACTTAATGGTGCATAAAAGAGCTTCCCGCCTACAGAGAGCCAAGGCACAAGCTAGACTTCAGATCTCCATGCTCATCTCGAATGTCACCCCTGAGGACTCATTAAAAGGCAAGGGTGGACCCAGTTGTGGATGGGGATGTTTTAATTATGTGATCAGACTTATTACATGGAAATTACTTCCCTCAAGCCTGAATGGAATAGATTGACCTTAGCTGCAGAATCAGGTTTGACAGGGCCACAGCTAATTTTCTCAAACACAAGTTGGCATGTGTTAAGTTCTTAGATTTGGGTGCTCTGAATGAACAGTGAGTTTACCTACAAGGTTCCCTGTGTTCTCTGAGGGTGGGAAGAGAAAACACGTAAAAAGGTTCAATAGCCAGTTTCATATAGTCAATAAAATTATTTCTCTAAAAACTGTTAGCAAGGCAATATATGGCCAGAATATATATGAAAGCAGTAATGGATCACCAATTAGAAAGGTGATTCTCATGTTGTGCTATATCCAGTTCTCTAAGACAGTCTTTTGATTTCATATCCTACTTCTCTATCAGCTCTTAGCACTTGAGTATGAAATAGTCATCTGGGAGTCAGGAGGGGGACCCTTTAATGGTAAGAGAACATAAGGCAGTTATGTTTTGTTAAAGGAAAGTGAGAGAAGTAGATTTGGCTCAACAGATAGAGCGTCTGCCTACCACATGGGAGATCCAGGGTTCAAACCCAGGGCCTCTTGACCCATGTGATGAGCTGGCCCACGTGCAGTGCTGATGCACGCAAGGAGTGCCGTGCCACGCAGGGGTGCCCCCTGTGTAGGAGAGCCCCACACGCAAGGAGTGCACCCTGCATGGAGAGCCACCCTGTGCAAGAAAAGTGCAGCCTGCCCAGGAGTGGCACTGCACACACAGAGAGCTGACGCAGCAAAAAAAAAAAAAAAGAGACACAGATTCCTGGTGCCACTGACAAGAATACAAGTGGACACAGAAGATCACACAATGAATGGACAGAGAGCAGACAACTGGGGGGGGGGGGGGAGGGGAGAAAAAAGAAATAAAAAATAAACCTTAAAAAAAAAAAAAAAGGAAAGAAAGAGATAGGAACATGTTTGGGGGGAGGTCAGGTTGTAAATTATTCCAGAGGCAGAGAAGAGGTAATCTAGAAATGTGTGGCCCAAGGACCAAGAGCACTGGCCACCTGGGAGCCGGTCAGAAATCAGCATCTCAGGTCCACCCTGACTTACTGATCAGAATCTATGCTTTAATCAGATGCCCAGGCCATTCGTACGCAGGATACTGTTTGAGATGCTCTGCTCTAGGGAGTCCAGCCTCTGTTCACACTTGGTGGATGGAAGCTGGTGGGGGGTGCTGCAGAGCAGAAAATGAAGTTGCAGGAGATGGAAAGGTGCCCAAGTGTTTGCCTAAAAGGTTATCCTGTCTGAATCGGCTGGAGAGAAAAAAAATCTGTTCTCAGATGATGAGCAGGCTGTGGTTGCAGTTGCACACAGCATGATGGCCATCTGTGTATAGAAGTGAAGTTGGGGGAAAGAAAGTAAAGCAAAGAAACACTGTGCAGGAGTGCAGAATCGGCTAAGCGCGGCCAGGTGTTTAACTGGGAAAGCTGGTGCTGAAGATCAAAGGCAAGTCCGTTGTAAAAATGAACATCTTGCCCACCAAACCCAGGCCTTCTGAATGGAGAAAGGGCAACATCTGAACAGACCATATGTTAGTAGCTGAGGGATTCTTAAAGCCTAGAAAAAACTGTAGCATCAAAACCTTTCTATCTGCCAGGCCCTCGGCTAAATACAAACACCGACTCTCTAAGCAAATGGGAAAGCAGGCCTTTGAGGCCCCTGCCTGGGGCAATGGGCGTTTTCCTTCCTCTTGGTGAGTGGGCAATAATTAATAACAGGGCAGACGCTAGACCCCCAAAAGTAAGTTCCCTTTTACAGATGAAAAGTGAATCTAGTTTTGGGGAAGAGCCGCGTGAGCATTTCCAGGCTGGGGCCCTGACAGGTGCTGAGTCTTGCAGGCCCGAGGCCGGGCAGACGAGTTATTTTTGTACAGAAGAAGGGGGGGCCGGTTACTCCAGTGCCAAGGCCACGACCCTGTCATTCCATAGGCAAGCCAGAAGAATCCTGAGGGGATGGCGGAGATCTGGGTGTTTCATCGGCTTGTGAATTTTCCACAAGCACAAGCTGGTCTCTTCTTAATTGCCCCACAGAGGTTTTCATAAATACATTTAAATAGAATAATTGTTATTGTTATTTCACTTTGTTTGAAATGGCACCTTTCCTTCAAGCAGCTCAAAGAACTATTCTGAAATTATACAATTAATCTTTGTAGAATTCCTGTGAAGAAGGTGGGTGGCAGTTTCTCTAAGTTTCTGGAGGAAAGAGAATAGTGAGGTTAAAGGGCCTGTAGTAAAATGGGGATGGCTCAGAAATGGAATTCAGGCTCTGGGAACCCCCTTCTCCTAAACGGCCCTCGGTTCTCAGGTTTAGCGTCATCCTAAGGGTACAACTGCCTAGGGCAATACCCTGAGCCATTGCTTAAAGCACTTGTATTTGGTCTTGGTGCCACCCTTTAAAACGCACAGGATTCTGTGCAAGTCACTTAACTGCCCTGGGCCTCAGTTTCTCCATATGTCAAATGCAAAAGATCCCCCAGTGAGATGTGGTATCAAAAGGACTGCTCAGCGGCTCAGGGCAGGGCAATCAGCAGTTGTGTGGATCCTTTTTCACAAGCCCTTCCTAAAGGCAAGTTCAGCCTCTGGAATCCAACCTCCGATGGGCTCTTTGAAGAGCCCTAAGCAGTTTTATGACATGTGGTGTAAATGGCACACTTTGGCCTGGGAGGTAGCAAGTGGGTCCAAGATCATGCTTGGGAGGCAGGTGGCCGGGTTCAGATCTTGGCTCCAACCCTTCCTAAGTCTTACGACTTTGGGCAGGTTACTGAACCTCACTGAGCCTCTGTTTCCTCGTCTGTAAAATGGGGATGAGGTTGATTACATGAGGTAGCACATAGAGTTCTGGCCTCCAGTCAGTGCTCAGTGAGCACACAGACAGCATTTATGAGGAGGAGTCTGCACTTGAATTCTGGTGCACCATGTTCTAGCTAAGTTATCTTGGCCAAGTCACTTAAACTGACTAGATCAGGAAAGTTCCTGTGAGGATTAAGCAAGTTAATACATATAACAACATGTTGTTATATAACATGTTGTTATAATACATATAACAACATGGCACAGAGTCCTTGCCTGATAAATGCATTATTGTTTCTTGTTGTTTCTACTTTGTCTTGCAAAACCCTGAACAGTGGCCTCCGTTAAAAAGATTACTCTACAAGTTGAGGGCAACGGAGAGGGAAAAATACCTCAGTAGAGGGTTCCTCTCCCCCTAGCAAATTGGAAGAAATCTCTCTTAGCTGTGAAGTGCTCACTCTGGACTCAGAGAGACCTGAAGTTTCCCACACACTGGTTGAGTGATGCTGAGCAATGCACTTGACCTTCCCGGGTCTCAGGCAAGTCGTGCAAAATGGGGGAGACACGCCAATCACCCAGCTTGCAAGGAAGATTCCATCAGCTAATGAACCCAAATGCTCTCTGTAAACTATTAAATGCTACATATATTAAAAGGGTTATGAATTTAGAAACATACATCTGTACTTTAAAAAGTATACAAAGATCTGAATTTCCATTTGAACAAGGGCACGTATTTTTTTTTCTATGGATGCATCTACTTTTTGGTCCTTTGAACTAAAAAAAAAAAAAAATTAAGCTCCTGTCTGAGGCAGGAGAAGAATGAAGACACTAATTTCTGGTGGTGCCAGAACATTAAGTTTGGACTTCATCACCAGCTGCCGTGAACTCAAACCAAACCAACAGTATGTCCACCCACCCAGCAGACTCAAAGTAACTGCATTTCTCTTTGCTGAATTTCCTGGTGGTACTTCAAAGACTGGAGACTTTGCAGATGTCTTGGTGGTGATTTCCCTTTAGCAAACACATGGGAAATACTCCAATGAGAAAGAAACCAGCTCCACAAAAGGAAATTTGGGGGCAGAAACAGAGGGAAGATGGCTTACAAACTGAGCCTGATGCACACATTGCCTGCCCTTCATTTTTCAGATGGGCAGCCTCACTTGCAGCTGGGAATTCTTTAGTTCATCTCCACCATATACAGCAAGGAAGCGTTTCTTGGGTTCTAGCCCGTCAAGAGTCAAAAGTGAATTTGACTAGAATTATATGAAATATCCCACTACTATGAAAAACCCTCTCCCCAAACCCTATCCCTACCAGAAGATGAGAACAGTAGCCTACTCCTGCTTGAAAAGGGGTGAGGGGGCTGGGTCAAGGATGGGGTGTTATTCCCAAATTTGCTTCTTTTACAGTCTCGATGCACCTCCCGAAGCAAATTTCCCTTAACATGTAGCCAGGGAAATTTTTACCTTGAGCATCCATGAAGCTCTAATACAGAAAGTAAATCTTTGCTTTCAGGAAAGTTCTTTTTTGGATTAAAATCTGCTTCTTTGGATAGAGAACAAGCTCATCCTGTCAAAATAAGAATTTACTGCAAAACTACAATGTTGTCTACAAATTTACAGACAAAACCCCCAGATTAAATAGAGTCTGGTGGGGGGGGGGTTTTGGTGGGGGGAAAGATGGGATGGGGCCTGGGGGCCTGTTCACTGTGCCCAGCCCTACTCCCTGGACGTCAGAAGGATGCTTCACAAGGCAGTGGTCTGTATTTGGGGGTGAGGACTGAGTGAAGCCCCCTCATCCATGGGGTGCAATCTCCATGGGGTTCACCAGGTGTCCAACTGGAAGACACCCTGCCTGCCTATGGGTCATCCCGCCATTGTTTTTACAACAAAGATCTGCTGATCCCAGCTCTACATCAAGTTGAATAAATCATGCATGGCTACTCTCATGGTTGCTTCCACTAGCGTCGAGAAGGACAGCCCAGCAATCTCTATCCTTGAGGAGGTGCAGGACTCCAAGAGATAATGTAGGACGGGCACTGCCCAAGTGGGGAAGGTGCCTTCTGGAGAAAGGACGAGCCGGCGAGTGTGCAGGGAGCAGTAGCGGGGAGGACAGCACAGGAGTGGACAGATCAGCATCTGCCGGGGCTGGAGCTGGAGAGGCTCCGGGAAAGGTCACTCGCCTCTGGGGAGGAGCAGGTGAGGGGGCAGTGGGAGTGGAGTCAGAGCAGGTTGAAGACTCAAGCAAGGCCTGGAATGCGCAGGCACTGTGAGCTAATCAAGGAGTCTGGACTTTATCCAGAGGGCCACTGGGAGATGCGGCATCATGGAGTCTCAGACCCCTTGCCTCCTGGTGAGCATGCATGTCATGTGCTAAAATTTATAGTCTTACTATACAAGAAGCTCAGGACATGACACAAAACGAGAGAGGTACTGTTATCATCTCCATTTTGCAGTTAAAAAAAAAAAAAAAAAACCTGGAGGAGATCTTAAGTAACTTGCCTAAGATCATTGATTGGGCTGCTGGGATGTCATGCGTTTAAGGAAATTTTTGGATTTTGCCACCCATTATCAATCACCAGTCATTCTTCTTTCTGGGAACCACCATGATGATTTCTTTCCCTCTAAGCATGGGTGTGTGACTTAAGCTTGGCCTATCACAACCTTGCCATCCCCTGTCCACAGTGACTGGCTCAGGAATCAGCATGAGAGTTAGTTAGAGCCAATGGTATAGAATCTTTGAAGTTACTGGGACTGTTGATGAAGGGGCCTATTCTGTCTCTTTTAGACTTAAAACTGAGGGGATGCAGGCCTAGAACTGGATCTTGCGAATGAAGACAATATAGAGAGGAGAATGAAGAGATTGGAGTCCTGATGACATCATTTAGTCTCCTGGATCGAACTCTGCCTGAAGCTACCACTGGGCAACTTTTCATTCAAGCCAATCAATAGTTTTCTTTCTCTTAAACCAATCTCCGTTAATTTTTCTGTCACTTGCAATGACACAGACCTAATGCAATGGCACTTAATAATGCCCTCTCTTACTTTAGCCCTGTTAATGTTGTTACCTACTAAAGTTGATTTGTTTTGCTAAACTCTTACATTTAAAAAATTATCTCAGTGAAAATTTAGACCTCTGAAATAAACAGCACTCTGAAAAGAAAGGTACCATGCAGGGATGTGTTATTTAAACAATTGTGGCATTATAGTTGCTAAGGGAGAAAGGAACTGGATGTGAAGTGAAGGAGGCTGAGGAGCAGATGCCTTTCTGGGGCTCACTGGCTCTGTGACCTTGGACAGGTGTGACCTTTCCTCTCTAAGCCTCAGTAACTTAGACCCCAAGGTCCCTTTCACCTGCCCTGACCTTTTCCTAGGCTGGTTTTGAATAATCAGAAGCTGACTAACAGATTTAGGAAGCCCATTTATATCCAAAGGTAAACGGAGTTTTTACTTCCTTCCAAGGAAGTCCACTCCTGTTTTCACCTGGCGATGCTGCTGAGAGAGGCAGATCACAGAGCTTCTGCCCAGGGAGACGGAACAGTGTAACTGACAAACTCCAGAGAGTACATCTTGTACCGGAACTTGCAGATCTTGAAAGGCAGAGAGGGGGCCGATGGGCCTCCAACATGGCTTGCCGGGATCAGGAGACCAGGTACCCAGCCTCCTCGCTAACCGCAAGGGAGGAAATGCCCCGGCCTTGCGCTCAGCCCTCATGGGTTCTCCCTACAGCAGAGCCTTAGGACGAGGTCCTGAGGTCCAGCTGGTCTCGCTCTTCTTTTGATCACTCCAGCAAACCACCTGGAAGGCAGCCCACCCGTGATCCCATGAAAACGACACTCATCAGTTTATAAATGTGGACACACAGGCTGCACAAGGATAGCAACTTTACAAGGGTCTTCTGCGCTGAGTGTTTTAGTTACCTATTCCACTGGACGTGAACCTTAGAATTTCTACAGCTTTTAAAAAGAACTTTTCACCTATTTTGAGCTTCACGCAATGCAGAAAGCATGAGTTAGACGTGAACTCTGTCATGGCAATACTTTAGACAGAATCTGCTTTGAAAACCTGTATTCTATCACAGGTAAATATTTTGTTCTCCAACAGATCAGCCTTTGAACCAACTGATTTCAACGGCAACATAGGAGATTTAAAACTGTGTTTACAATGGAGTCATAAAATGGCTATTGAGATTTGTTAGAACACGGGTATGTTATAATCAGATGTCACTGGTGCCTCTCCTTACGTGGAACTCGTCTCTTCGGCCTCTGATCACACCAGGGACACACTTACTTACCCCAAGTCCTAACACTTCAGCCCTTGCGGTTCATTTCAAATGACGTTCTAGGGCTGCTCTGCCTGGGAGCTCCACATGGGCAAAGAGACGTAATAGACTAGTTCAGCATAACAAAAAAGGAGAGAGTCAAAGGAATTAACTCCCATTTTTATACTCTCAGAACTTGACACATACTCAGTCTCTAGCAAAAAGTCCAGAGGAAACTGCTAACAGTGCAGAATTCTTATCCTGGTAGCTCTATTTCTCCTAGATAATACACGTGGCATAACCCATTCCTGAGGATGAACACAATGACGAGAAAAACGCTGAGATTTAAAGCCACCAACCTCTGCTGAAGTTTCTTCAGGGCCAAGACTTCCTGTGCCTTAGTCTGAGGACAATGAGTGTTTGTTGACCAGGGGGATTGGTGACTGGGTTATCTCTAAGGAAGGGTTTTAAGCTCTAGAACGTCAGGGGACTCTTCAGGCTTTTATCCACCTTCATCCCTCCCTTTCCAGTGCAGAGTTAAGAAACTTCTACAGGTATTGGACCTGCACAAATGAAACATAATGGCTACATTTCCTTTAAAGAATTTCCTAAACATGGGGAAGATAAACGTGTGGCTAATAAATGATTCCTTCAGTACCATGGGACAAGGCGGTGCCACTTCATTAGATTCACCCTACTTCTCCGGTGCCTCTTTTTCCAAGTCAGTGTTTCTTTACTTCCCTTTCACCTCCTTTGTCCCTCCCTTCCCCTACCCTGATCCCAAGTGACCCAACTTCCTTCTAGTTCTTCAGCTATCCATAAACACTGTTAGTTCCTACTAGTGTCATTTAGGAATGAAAGATGTTTTGGGGATGGGGGGGTGAGGGGAGGGGAGCTATTACTAATATTGTTTGCATTTTGGAAACAACTATGCATTACTTTCATACCATAAAAAAAGAATTTCCATTAAGATAAAAGTTATCTAAACTCTACTTGAGAATACAGTTTTTACAAAACTGTCCAAGTAACTAAAAAACAGGTCTACCATGAGCTGTGTTACTAGGAGGCATTCATATTGAGACCTTCACGAGATCAGCACTTAACAGTTTGTACAGGGCCTCCGTACACATCTTCTTACTTAATCTGTGCATGCTAAGATACGGGCGTTCATTATTCCTTTTACCCAGATGAGTAAACTGAGGTTCAGAAATGCCAGGCAGCTCCCTCAAGGTCTCAGAACTAGCATGATGGGGTACGGGGAGGAGAAAGCTGGTCCTTCCACTCAAAATGTCATGTTCTTTCCAAACACAAAGCCAATCCCCCGAGAGGAGAGAACGGGTTTCTTAAGACGGAACCTCTGACAAGCCTGTGGCAAGTCCACTCCTTCTCATGAAGAGCGGCTGAGCCTCTGTGCTGAGTGGGTCCGGGAGGTGGGGGGTGGCGGCGGGGAGGCGCCCTGGGAACTCTGGGTTCAGTGAGGCCACACCCATGAGCGCGCACCCTGCGGTCGAGGGCCGTCGGGGGAGGGGCGAAAAGAAAATCAAAGGCCTCCCTCTGTATTTCAAGAAAGGTGGGCTCCTCTCCACCCGAGAGACCGGGGGAAGCTTCACGGAGGAGGCGGCCCGGGCTCCCCTCGGAGCGCGTCTCGGGGCTTGGCCGCCGCTGCTCGCAGCCCGCGTGCTGGTTGCGGGGGACGGCGCAGGGCAGCGCCCGCGGCGAGGCCTAATGCTCAGGCTGTTCGCGCGTGGCTGGAATCCAAAATGCGGCTTTAAATGATTAAGGGTCCTGGAATGCCACAAACATTTGAAAACTGCCTGTCAGGCTCAGAAAGACGCTTGGAAGGAGGGGTTTCAAAACCGTGTCAGAGACGAGCGGCGGGCCCGGGTGGCCCGGCCTCCCCCCACCCAGGTTTATCCACGAGAGGCGCGCGGCACGCCCGGGACCCCGAGGGGCGGCGGCGGGGATGTGTGGAAGTGGGTCCTGCGCACTTGTAAAATAAGCACGCGGCAGTATTTGGACGTGGGCATTTCGCCCATGTATTAAAGGAAAATACCCTCGGGTCCTCCTTTTCAAAATGATGATGTAAAGGTACAAACCCTTCACTTAGCTGGAGTCGTCGGGAAAGGCGTAATGCACCCCGGGAGCAGTTAGGGACCATATTTTGTACAACAGCAATTCTTCTGAACAGAACTTAGAAGATGCACTCACAAGAAGATACAAGCCATGTCCTTGAATGCTCCGCAGAACAGGCGGATGACAAAGCTGCGAAGAGGATTTTTGTTGAAATCCTGAGCTCCCCAATTTGGCAGCAGGCATATTTCACCCTCTCACGGGAGTGGGTTGCCAGAGCAGACACACAGCAGGTTCATTTGGAAGCCCATCGCTTCACCTTGTCCTAGGTCTGCTGTAACAGGGACTAAAATTCTTTGGACTCTGGGAATTTGTTTTTTAACCAGGGAGAAATAAATGTATTTATCCAAACTTGGGCTACCTCTAACATTTTGCCAGATATTTTAGACCTATTTCTTTCCTTTTATTTTTTTATCTTCTTTTCTTTTTCAACCTCATCTTCACCACAGATGAAACATAAAAGGGGAGACCTATAAACATTTCAGATTCATAATATACTACTTCCTTTAGGTTCTTCTAAGCGGAAACTTTGCTCTTGAGAAAAGGTGAGCATCTACTAAAAAGTAATTTTCTCTGTCAGGAGGTCTCGCCGTGCACTCGGTCGCAGCTGAAACGTGTTTTAATAAGGCCTTTCTCTTTTACCAGCCCGGCTTGCTTTCAGCTCCATTCCACAGAGGAAGGGGGAGGAAGATGGCTCTCAGATATCCTTTTGTTACCCTAATCAGAGCCAGAAGGGCTGGATTGACTTTCAGGCCTTGGGGAGTTGTAGTTCTTTTGTATCCATCTCATCCAAGAAATCAAGTTTGATTAATTTGTCATCAAGGAAAATGTGTGATCTGCTCAGATCCTGGCCTTTGAAGTGTAAGGATGAACTTGGGTTGCAAAGTCCAGTTGGCAGTGGTGCTGAGTCGAAGTTCTCCTCTGAGCTGCCCGTTTTTATTTAAAGTACTTTTTAATTTTTTAAAATTACTTTTTACCTTTTCCACACCATTTTCCAAGTTGGACTGCTCCCCGATTTGGCAAAGGGATTTGGTTTAATTTTTTAAAGAGTGTTATCAGGGCTACAAAGCCTGCGAGACTCAGAAAACTTTTAGCCTTTCCACAAAGCACAGGGGTGGAAGGATTTGACCTCCCGCCAATCTTAAAAGGCCACTATGAGTGGGAGAGCCGAGAGGGCTGAACTTGGTGTCAGCACGTGCTTCTGGAATGAATAATCGGGGAAGGGGTCTCCTGCTGGGTCAGGGGACAGATGCTCATTTTATGATGCTCTGCTCTTGTTAACCTGCACTTAGCAGAGTTCCCAGTTTGCTGAAAATGCATAAGATAGTGGCCCCAAGATATTATTTAATCCTAGACTTAGTGTCATATTTCTTGTTCAGATGCTATATATGCTTTATAAGGAGTTACAGGGCTTTTAAAAATTACAGCGTAAGCAATCTTTATAAATTCCACAATGTAAGAATCCCCATATTTAACATGCTGGTACACAGGTCTTTCATGATTTTTCCCCTCCGGTATCTACATAAAGACATGGAGAATTACTGAGCAAAAGTCAAGGGCTTGCTTGGTTTTTAAACATGTTTGAAACGTGCCAACAAACTATAAACAGCCTTGTGATTGCTGATGTCAGTGTCAAAATTATTATTAGAGAATTTTTAAACAAAATGGGTTTAGTGAAAAGAGCTTTAGAATTCTAAGGATGTGTTGATTATTGGGGGGGGGAGGGAACCTTGCTTATGACGACATTTAAGCATTCCTTCTCATTCATATATGTATTGAGTTTGTACTATTTGCCAGGTACGTGGAACACAAAGATGTTTAAGAAATACTGCCTACCTTTCTTAAGGACTAGTAGTTCAAAGTTTTGATAGTATTTATCATCTGCTAAGTTATAAGCTCCATGATGTTTTGTATTGTGCATTGGTGTAGCCTCAGTGTCTAGCACACAGAGATTGTTCAGCAGATAGTTGCCAAGTGAATGAGTCAATATCGCACACGATCTACATCTCGGCTATACCAATGTTATCAACTTTCTTTTAAGGTATTCAGGATTAAAAGAATATGCTTGCAATATCAAGGAACCCTTGAGAACTTTCCACAGTCCTCCCTGGTAGGATGAGTTTGAGGGCCTACAATCCACAGTGGCCAATATGGAACTTCAACAAGACTTCGTTCAGCCTAGAAAATATTCTCACCAACTGAACCTCCTCATGTTCCTGAGTAATAATGGCGATCACTTCCTCAGGAAACTGTCAATTTGGAGGGTTCGTTTGGATTTTAAAATGGTTTCAAGGCAAACTGACTCAGAAGTCAGGTATAGAGAAGTGAAGAAGGCAGATTTGTTTTTCCCAATACAGTGTGGTGAGATAGAAAGACCATTGAACAAGCAGTTGGGAGACTAGAGGATTTGGCAGTGTTGCCACCAACTCCTTTTAGGCTTCAAATGAGTTGTGTGAAAGCCAATAGCTCAGGTGTAAAGTGGGAAAATCCCATGGGGTCAATTTAATCTCTGCTGTTTGGATGAAGAGATTCAGCCAACCAGGGGAAGATACCATTTACTCTCTACCATGAGCAAGTGCTGGCTGGGTGTTTTCTGCATGTCACTCTTACTTTGAAGAAGCTCTACATTCCTTCCTTATAAAGATGAGAAACTGAGGCTGAGAGAAGTTGAGCAACTTGCTCAAGGCACAAACTAATAGGATTTCACCCCAGTAAAGCAATTCCAAACCAAGCTCTTTGGATTACACCAGGTTGCTTTGCTACTGAACATTCACATTCAAGGCTAAGTTGAACATCCCAGATGCATTTGATCCAGAGAGAATCCCACAGTTTCCTTGTAGCCTTAAAAATAACAAAATCACCAAACCTTTAACCTGGCCACCTAACATGCTGGTCAAGAAATTAAATTCCATCTTCTCTGCATTTTTCCTTTTGAATTTCTGGTTGAAGCATTTGCAAACACAAATAGTTAAAGGTCACCAGTAAGAAGTAGAAGATAGATTTTGCATGATCCATCTGTGCTGGGATAATCCAGAATTGGCCGTGAATATGTTTAAGGGCCCACTCTACACTAGTAATTCTTTTTCACCTGTCATCCACACCAGTCAAATGTGTTATTCTCGTACATTCTTTGGAGAAGGGTGTGAGGCATGTGCATCTACAGATTGAGCACTCAATAAGTGAGACAAGAAAGCCAGCTTCAAATATAAATTTTTATAATTCCCAGTTAAAACCTTGAGAAAACAAGCAAGTGGATGGTGTATCCTAGTTGTAAACTGGTTTCAAGGCAAATCTGCTCAAGTGAGGCCGATGCAAAGAGGCAGATTATAAAATGTGCATTTTTCCACATAAGGTATGGAATAATGGAATGAGCATTGATTTTAACAGCCAGGAGACTTGGGGATCTGGTTGTAACTTTGCCACCAAGTGCTTGTGTGACCTTAAAGTACTTAAACTTCTGGGTCATTTCTTCATCATAAAATGACAAGGTTGGACTAGACCAGTGATCCTTCTTTCCTTCCCGCCCTTCCCCTCTCTCCCCTCCCTTCCGTCCTTAGCTGTACATCCTTTTCTTTATAAATGAACCAGGATCTTCAAAATTCTTGCACAACCTTCAACTTCCACCCAGGCAGCCTAAGTTTACACCAATAGGCTGGAAACACAATACCTTAGAGACCTACACTGGCTCTGTGACTTACTGTGTGCTCTTGGGCAAGTAATTTCACCTCTCTGAACCTCAGTTTCTTCCTATGGAAAATGGGGACAACAATAATAGTGTCTAACTCATAGGGCTTGGTATCATTAAATCAATTAGTCAATGTGCTTAGATAGCATGAAACTCCACACATGGCAGCTAATATCATCATTGATATTATACCTATAAGCAGAGCTTCACACTCAGCAAAAGCACTTTTCCTTTCAAGGACTTACAAATAAGTTCTCTTCTGAACCCAGCCTTTCATAAGTAGAGCAGCTTCTATATGTAAAAAGATGAAAATGATGTTCTGAGTGATCAAACCAGAAAGAAACGCAAGGAAGTGCTTACTCTGAGTCCTTTAGTGGGATGGACGGGGATGTGACTTGGGGGGGGCATGGGAAGGGGCTCCTGGGGTAGCTGGCAAAGCTCAGGGGTGCTCGTGACACTCCACTAAGCCACACGTTTGTTTTGGGTGGTTTTCTGTATCTTTGTATTATTTTATAATAAAAATGACTTTTAAAAAGTGATATTTCATAAAATAAAATCAGTAAGTACCTAAATTCTAATTACTGGCTTCAAAATGTTAAAATCTTGCCATGCAATGCGCATTAGTGAGGATGTGCTGTTGTTTTTAGTACACTTTTTAAAATACTTTTAAAAATATACTTTACAATAGGAATGTTTGTTTGCAGCATCCCAAAGTATTTCTAGAACCAATGTCCTGGGAACGCTCTTTGAAAACCAATGGACCTCTGCTAAATTTTTATTTATGATTCCATGATGTTTGTTTTCAAAAAAAATAGATACCTCCTAAGAACTGAAGTCTTATCCTTCATAAACAACTATTTTCATAAAAACACCATTTTTATGTTTTGGGCTTTTTTTTTTTTTTTTTTTTGGCCTTGAAAAGAGAACATAATCATTATTCCCATCATTTGTCTCAGGTAAGAGTGAGTTATAAAACCCCAAAAGTTCCCTAAGACCTGAAACATTCCTCTAGGTCTGTACTTTCTAGAATCTTCTATGTGTAAAAAAAAAAAATGATTTAAGTTTCCCAAGTTAAAGAGGAAATTGGGGAGTAAGAACTGGTCTACATCTTTGAGGCTGGAGGAGCACACGCATTTAGCCACACCATCTGTACAAATGGTACCAGAGTTCAACATGCTTATGATTACAAAGGTGCGTGATTTATTCTTCCTAGTTAAATATGCTTATGATTTAATTTATTTTCTCTGGCAAGAAATAAGCTAGTCAGCACCACAGCCTGGTCGGCTGATGGGAAATAGATACATATTTCAGTGATATATATTTTAACTTGCTGAGCCTTGTAAATGCTACTGTTTTCTTTTCTTCCTATAACAAAAGATCTATTTTTCTGTAAGATTCCAGAGATTTTTAATACATTCATTGGTGAAAATCAGGTAGGAGTTTTTTTAGCAGCATTTTCTGCACTGAAAGAATCACTAGAGAGACAAGGTATGCACGGTCTTGGCCTCCAAAAGCCTGTGCCTCAGGTGGAATGGGCAGAGCCCAGGGAAATGCAGCGACAGGAACACATTCCAGAAAGTGCATTGATAGAGAGGCAGTAAAAAGACTGTTGGGTGCCATGGGTGGGGGTGGGGAGGAAGGATGGGATGAACAGGTGGAGCACAAGGCATTTTAAGGGCAATGACACTGCATTTGTCCAAACCCACAGAAATGTATACACACGGAGGGAACCCTAGTGGAAACACTGGGCTTGAGTTACCAATCAAGTATCAATATTGGTTTATCAATTATAACAAATGTACCACAGTTATGTAAGATGATGAAATAATAGGGGAAACTGCATGTTGCGGAGCTGTATGGGAACTCTCTGAACTTTGTGTAATTTTTCTGTAAACCTAAAACTGCTCTAAAAATAAAGTTTATTAAAAGAAAGAAAAAAGGTGTGTCAATAAATACTAGATAATAAAGTAACCATAGAACCCATGGTGGCAGACTCAGATATGAGAAGGATATTAGTATAAACTAATAAAATTGAAAACTTTCAGAGCATTATGCCCTACCCCTCATAGATTTCATTATATTCACTGTGTTAAAATTACTTGGGCATCACATACATAACTGAACTGCTTGCTTCTACAGTGAGAAATGGAAAAGTCTGCAGATGAATGGGAGAAGTAAGAGTTTGCTGCTCCTTTTTTGTTTGTTTGTTTTTAAAGGTATACATTTGACAGGAAGAGTTAATTCACTTTACTTGACGAAATGCAGGGCCCTTGAATCTCATGGGCAAGCTGGAGGACAAAAGAGAAACATGAATAACTGACTTACTATAAACTGAAACCATTCTTAATAAAGGGTAAAGGAAAATAATGAAAATACACAAAACGTGGTTTGAAAGAGACCAAGGTAAGTGCTGTTGCTGAATGTGTTCAACAAGGGAGTAGAAGAAATAGAAAGAGCTGCTTCCCATCAGAGTAACAGAGAGAGCCTGAGTGTCAGGCACCGTGCCATGAGCTTTACACCGTGTTAGAGGCTGGGCAGAAAGTGTCAATACATCATGCAACAAGCAGGTGTGAGAATTACCACACATATCCTTAGAACTTAATTAAGATTAAGCAATGTGGCTGATAACATTATATAAAACTTTAAACCTGCAGAATGAAAATGACATTTCCAACAGGTTAGAAAAGATCTCAAAATAAAATTTAGGGGTTCAAGGACTTCTGCAAATTAAAGAACACTTTAACAAAATTGAAAAAGGAAGGCGCACAAATTCATAGCAAGCATCCCAAATACTAGAAAACTGTAAGAGCTTTTGCACACATAGTCAAAAAGAGTTGCACTAAACAAATAAATCACTACATTTCAAGTAAGAAAAGTATAGCCTACTCTTACCTTATTGCTGCAAAAGGATGGAATAAAAATTACTGACTTAGAGGAGCAACCTTCACATGTATCTGAACATCAAACACAACACACAATATAAAATAAAAAATAACTAGAACAGAAAAGTTTTCATTCTGACCTTACAAATACTGAGCAAATCACTAGATGAAGCCAGATCAAAAGGAAGGGCATTACACCAGCTTGTAGCCAGATGTGAAAGGGTCCCAACAGCAGAGGGCACAGATGGTATAAAATGGGGAGGAGGGAGGCACAACAGATCCAAAACATAAGGCAAATAAAACCTGGTTCAATTTAGACAGGTAAGACACTTCTAAAGAATGAGTAACTTTGAATGCAACTGATAAGATTTTAAATTCAGGACAAATGGTGCTAGATGTCCCAACCTAAAGTCTACTTGCTAGTTTAAGTTCTCAAATTCTTTTGAGTAATAATTTAAATGAAACTAAATTCTCACTGATGCAAAGTGACGGTGACTTGTTAGTAAATGAATACAGAGAAGGGAGTAAAAAACCTTCTTTAAAACCATACAGTGGTTGTGAATCACATTGCCTGATAAGGTCTGAGAATTCGGGGTACCTTAATGCTTGTTCACAAAATTAATAGCTCTATTTGAAAACAGAAACCCTATAATAAGTTTATTACAATGCTCAAAGTCTTTTGATATTGTCTGCTTATCATTTAACGGAGAATGCTAAAATTAAAATTTTCACCTTAAACCTTCATTAAAAATGGCTTCTTTGTAGGTAAAGACAAGTGAGAGTTATCATTAATTTTCTACAAAAAATTCAGAAACACTCTTATTTACTTCACTCCTGTTTCTATAATTTCCAAACATTTGCTCCAATACAAAAGTTCAAGAAAAATTCTGAATTCAAGAAGGTGAAATTTTTGTTCCTTTAAAAATCGTGAATGTTTTTAAACAAGTTGGTAACTTTTTTTTTCAGGCAGCAAGCAAAACAAAAACATTTAACACAGATTCCTTCAACCTCATGATTTCTGAAGGACACAAGAGCATAGAATATCCACAGGGCGATCTTCTTGGATATTCTAACAAGGTACATTCAACACACACAAATACAATGGGACTCTAAATTTTAGTAGCAACGATGAACAAAAAAATATTGACTTCACAATGGCCTCTCTAATCATTCATATAGTTTGGGGAATACATATTTGATTTTTTGGACACTTCTTATTAAAGAATCCCTCCAGTTCAGTAAGTGCTTTGCTAAGCTAGGTTTAGACGTGACAATTAATTTTAGTGGAAATTCACTCCCAGGCTACTTTGACAGTCATTTGAACAGTTTTGCGTTATTTTACATGCAATTTTATAGCTCTATAACATTCATTTAATCTTGTTCAATGATGCTGAACCCCAGATGCCATAAGACATTATAGAAAAGTAGTTATAGCACATATGGAGTAACTACTTTTTCTGAACATTAATTTCTTTTCTCTTAACAGGCTGAAGTGGTATTTAGAAAAGAGAAAAGCCACCACTCTGTAGTAAAGGTTTTATATTATGGACTTCCAGAGATGGGCTACCCATTATTGCTGTGGTCCCTAGCCATAAAGCATCACCTCCTCAAGTCTGACACTGATAATGGCTTCTCCAGTCTTCACACTATTGTTGGTATTCTACATTAGAATCAGATCACCCGGCAGAGCTTAGAGGGGGCGTTTTCCTCGTCGGTCATATGAGGGGTTGGATAAAATCAGGGTTTCTCAGAGGGAGGTCGTAAGGGCCATGGGCATTAGGATCACTGGGGCACTTACTGAAAATGCAGTTCTCCTAGTCTCCTAGAGCTACTGAATCAGAATCTCCAGGGTTGGGGTGGAGAAATCTGCATACTGAGTAAGAATCTCAGTGACCCTCATGCATGCTAAGAAGCCCTAAAAGATGATCTCAAAGGTCCCTTTCACTCTACAATTCTGAGTCTACGAGTTTTCTTATAAACATGGAGTCATGTCTGCAAGATGAAAATGTATCTTCAACACACAATGGTGACTTTCACCCTGAATGGGTTAACCTAAATAAACATTAAGATTTTGATGCATATGTAAAAATAATAGGAAACAAAAACTGAACAATATAATCAGATGCATAAACAATCTATTTGGGCATTTTCTTCTTGGGAGAAGTGGAGGGGAGAACCCACTCTACTTACTGTAATGGTAGCACAGGTTCTCAATGGGATTTTCGCTGCACCTCCACTCCTTAACTTTTCCCTCTGCACCCTCTTACTCCATCCAACTTTTGAGGCAATTATCCAAGCTTTTTACAATCCTAAATCACTAAAATCCTAAGTAATTTTTAACTGATTGAAATGTATCCTTTTGAGAAATAAACCATATACAGGCAGTCCTCTACTTTCATTTGTAATAAGTGAAATCTTATAAAAATTAACAATATAGAAAAGGTGAATTGTAGATTTACATTTTAAGGGGGAGTTTCATATGCAGAAAGCTAAAAAAAAATTGAAATCCTAATTTTACATCATATATTTCCAGGATTTCCTACATGTTATTTTGTTTTCTCTTCACAACTGAGCAGTCTATTGACTTGACTTGTTTATAGGCTTAATGAAAGCTTAAAATTTGAGATTTTTAACACATCTGGAAAGTTCTATCTTTGTCTTATTTTATTAGGTGTATGAATGCGACCTAAACTTTTTATTTCTTAAATTTATTTCTTAAATTTTCTAATCACATTTTTTGTAAAATTAGAAGAGCATAAAACACACAGCTGAATCTTAAAATAATTACACAAACATAACTGCGTAAATGCTGTCATGAGACTGCTGAGCCAGAACTGATGGCTGGAAGGCAGCGCCACCATGTGATCACTTCAAGTGTTGAGAGTTTTGTATTAGTACAAAAATTGGGATCCTCTAAGAGTAGCACATCTAATTGCAAAGGCCTAGTTTCTGTCATTATAAGGTTATTTTCAAACACCAAACTGTAACACAGCTTCAGTTACTGAGAGTGTGAGAGAGAGAAAATGATGAGCGACTTACAAAGAGGCTGTCAGATTATATGTGCAGTCATATCAGCAGCCAGATTGGATCAGATATTTAGTCTCGATGGGGCGTGACTGGGTGGCTGTGTGCTGTGTGGCTGACAGACTCTGAGTGTGCTCAGTCTGAGGAGGCGTGGACTGGGATGCTGCTTAAAACTGCAAATGAACAGCTCTGTCACTTGCTGGTCCTTTGTCCTTCAACGGGGGTCAGGCTTGGTTAAGGCTCAGTTGACATATTGCACATTGTGTCTACTGAACTCAATTATACATAGTTTCCTTCAATTATAAAGTCTTATAACTCCATATATGGTGTATACATAAAGTAAAATTAATGAGGAGGGCTGAGAAGTTTAGTCAAACTTATTTAGAGTCTACTAAAATTGTGCTTTCCTTCTTGGTGTTTCTTCTCCAACTGTACCATGAATTTAATAGCAACATTACATTAAATGTACATGTTCACTGTATATTATACCCTCATTTCAGAGATTTGGGAAAGTGGAGAGGGAGAGGAGAAAACCTAAAAATTAGGTTAAGTCAGGACTTCAGAAAGTGCATATGAAAAAAAATCAAAATACAGACAAGTTCCTTTAAATGGATATTCATTCTTATATAATGACTGTAACTTTAATGATGTAATAAGCAAGCGCATGTGATATGACATCCCCGGGAATATTAGGAGGAGAAAAGGTGTATTGGTTTCAGCCCCTGAGGAACTACAAAGAGAAGAAAGTGCACTCTTTGGCTTCTGCAAGGCTTTCTGCCAGGGACACAAGGCTGAACCTGCAAGGCTTTGGCTGAACAGACCAGGCTTCTACCGGAAGTTAACACTTCCCCAGCAAGGCCAAGCTTGGTAGATTGCCCTAACACAGAAGTCACATGTCACACAAAATATCGTATCTCCAAAGAGTATTAGCTTCTTTAATCAAAGAAGGTAACGAGAGGTTTTTGAACTGATTAAATCAGCTTAGTTCATACCAAGTCTATTATGAGCTAAACATTTTCCAAGGCAAAATCCCCTCTTAAAGTAATTTACATGATAGGGTCTTAACATCAGGCAGATTAAATCCTTCTCCCACAGTTGTTATTTTCTAAAGAGTCAGAAATAGTTGCAAAAGTTCACCAGGACAAAAATCTGCTTCATGTGCTAGTCATGTTATGTGATCATAAACAAAAGAAACTAGAAAGCATGAATGTGAGCCTAACATTCCTATTTATTTTATTTTATTCTTTTTGGTTTCAAAAGCTACATACATGCAAAAGTTGGACATGTCATCACAAATACTTTAAATAAAGTTTAAAAATAAAAATACCCCAAAATCCATTTACTTATGGAAATATATATGACAATTATAATGAAGATAAGTCAATTGTATCTTTTCTAATCAGAAAAATACTTATATTATTAAAAAAAAGAATTTTTATAAATCCTTGATTTAGAAACAAGTTGGCTGTTACTACAATGTTTAGAAAAACAAATCCCAGGCTTTTGAGAAATGAACCTAATATCCTTATACCTCATTCTGAAATCACTGAAGAAACGCAAGTTTAGAAATGGTATTTTTTTTTTGGTAACTGTGATCATTATCATTATGGTTGATATGATTAGTAATGCCAGTGAAGGGCACAACTTTTATAAATACATATGGTTCAAAGTCCTCTAAAATGTTTGAATGGAGAATTTTATTTACAAACACATGTTGGAGGCTTGAAAGAACCCCACCTCTCTCGGCTGGTCAATACTGTAAGAGAAATTAAAAATCCTGGACATAATGAAGATTTGAGCGCACGGCCCTTTCACAAAATGGATAAGTCTGTGCTAGCTCCCGAGACTCCAAAGACAAGCCAGCGGAGGAATCTTCCAACAGCTCTGCCCTTTATTTTAAGGGAAAAGCAGCCAAAGGCTGGGCAGAGTCAGGGAAAGACATCAGTGCAGTGTGAGAAGTCTCAGCGTTCCAGAGGGTATTTCTTTTATAGTAGAATACAATATATATCAATAATTCCAATAGTTCATATGAACAGAATGCACCCAAAGTTCAGCTTTGTGAATGTGCACAATCATTTGGGAAATGAGATTTAACTTTCTGTTCCTAAATGAAAAAGCTGCCCCCTTGAGGACTATTGATTATGGGACAACACGCACAATATGAGCAAGAAAAGGGGATCTTTTAAAAAAATGTGTCAGAATGGATTTGTAAAGCTCCAAGTGGGTATATACACCGAAAATTCAGAAGAAACTTCATTCAAACAATTAAAATATCACCTCTTCTTCAAATCAGAAATATCAGGTTTCCTATTGGAAAAATCCTTTGCTACATTTGAAAAGGCCACGTTGAAATTCTAGTTCAAAATATTTCCTCAGAGGGTCCAAAGGACTAGAATTTGAATTATATCCTGAAACTGAACTGTGATTATAGTTTTAATGTTAGGTAACTGAACTATTGTTTTCCTTTCATTGCAAAAAAAACCCCCAAAAAACAAAAAACACTGAAGTTAAAAAAAAAAAAGATATGTGTGCTGTCAGTGCAAAATCATTAAGGACGGTTTTCCTCTTCCCTGGGACAGAAAAAAAAACACAAAACAATGCCCACCACATAGTACGAAGGAATGTGTCACAACAAATAATGAGAAGACAGGTTTCACTGAGCTAGCATTCCTCCGAATACAGTGGGGTTTTCAAAAGCAGTATTGTCATGATTATGCATATTCATATTCTCATTAACTAGGTACAGCAGGACTACTTAAAGGGAAACCGATTTCTGGTGCCTCAATGAAAGAGGAGTATAGAAAACAATAATTAGACTGAATAAGGAATAAAAAGCGCAAAAAAAAATCAGAGTGAGAAGAACAGAGAATTCAGAAGAAAAAAAAACTTCAAAAAAAAAACCAAAAACCACAAGTATTGTGATGGGAGAAAACCCCACACATTCTCCCCCCACCTGCCACTTTGAGTCCTAATTGCCCAATCTGCAAGGACAGAAAACCACTCTAAATTGACCAGCATCGGGCTTCCGCAAGTCTTCTCTTCACTCTCCCTCCTGTTAAGACCGTTTCCAAAACCAATCAGCAAAGGATAAAGAATTCTTTACAGAGTGCAATTAGTGTTTTCCACGTCCACCTTCAAAAGCATGATGCTCTTCATGGGCTAAAGGACAGAAAAAAACAAAAAAGAAAAAAAGGAAAGAAAACTTTAAGCAAAGGATGGGGCAACCCTCCTCTAGGCATCTCATTCAGTTTCCCCAAATGTTGGCAAGAACTCAAATACCTTTTTGCCAGTAACTGTTAGCTAAGGCGTGCATTTCCCGAGAAATGTAATAATGAAACTTAAAACAAGGAATAAACAAGCAATGGGCATGCTGCCCGTTTCGTTGTGTTGTGCCCAAGAGGATGAGTAATCCTGACCAACTGATGAAGAGAATATGCGGGGCTGCGAGCAAATGCTGCAAGGGAAAATGCGCCTCACAGAATGGTTGGGGCGAGGGGCTAAAGTTACCCAACCAGGGCCTTGGCCAAGCCTATCTTCAAAAATAAAACAAAAAGAAAACAAAACAAAGAACAACACAAGGATGGTAGCAAGTGTAATAGGCTCCCCCTCCTCTTCTGAGCTCCACTCTGGAAATGACATTTTAATAGGCGGATGAATCTCCCGTCCTCCTCACCCCCACCCCAGGTAGATCTGTCTTCCGTGGATTTTCAACCCCATTGTCTGGCTTGCAAAATTACTAATTACAATCAGGAATTCTGGAACTTAAAAAAATTATGCTACCAAAAAAATATTTCCAAAGACTTGCGATGTTTTAATGTGAAGGGTGAGGAGGGGGAGAACTATGAAACACACAGCATTGGATCCTCTTCTCAAATGGAAAAGTCCTAGGACCTGGGGTCTGACAGGGCCAGGGGAGCCTCAGGATGGAGTGTGCTTTGAACAACGCCTCCCCCATCCCACCCCACTGGCAGTGAATGGTGACCCAGGAAGGCAGAGACGGGCTGCCCTTTTGAAACCTCTTAAGCGCTGACCAGTTGCCAAAGCACCCTGCTGGCCTCCTTTCTCTGTTTTCAATATGGGCTAAATTCTTCAGATCAGTGCAGGGGACTATTTTCCCTTTGGGATCATCCTGGATGCTTATCCCAATATGCTCTTCACTTGGATAAAACATTGGGGGAGATGTGCCCTATCGCTCCCAGGGTTACCAAGAGTTGCCAGATTCCTAAGGGTGGCTCGTAATCTGAACCAATTTAACTGAGTATTTCTCACAGCTATGACAGTACAAATATTTCACTTTTTATAAAAAAATTTTAAAAGAAAGTTTTTAGGGCAGAAACGGAATAAAAACAAACCACGGTCGGCTCTGCAATAAAATATACAGGCCAACTGGGTCAAGTAAAGGAGCTGTACAACTCTAGTGATGCTAGTCTCTAATTTAAGAATGCAGCAATACGGACCACCCACGGATTATTATTATTTCTAGGTATGAGGGACAGTCTAGGGTGATCACAGTTGAGACACTGAAATACTGTACTTCTGATGGGTTATGGAGATGGTAGAACAGAACAGTCAGAACAGGGAGTATGTCCTGGGGAAACGAGGAGGTTCTCTTAGTTTTAGGTTAGTCTTGGTACAGAGGGAGCACAGGAAGGCTCTGTGCCTGGGGCCAGCAAACTTCTGCGGAGGGAGAGATAGTAAATATCTTAGGCTATGTGGACCATATGGGTTCTTTCCAACTATTAACTTTGCCGCTGTAGCACTAAAGCAGCAACAGACAATATGTACATAAACAGGCATGGCTGTGGGGCAATAAAACTTTATTTATGGACACTGAATTTCATAGAAATTTCATGTGTCACAAAATTTCCTTCTTCTTTTGACTTTTCCCCAATCATTTAGAAATGCAAACACCATTCTTAGCTGCAGCCTGTACAAAAACGGGCAAGGAAGGTAGGAGGCAGATTTTGTTTGCAAACCTGCTCTTAATAAGCCTCACATCAGAAAAGAAATTTCTTAACAGAATTTGGGGGTCTCTGTATATTGTGAGTTTCTCAGTCAAATGATCAAGCTGTATCCAAATTATATGTAACTTATCAATACCTCATTCTTCACCCACCCTGCCAGAGGCTTGGCAAAGTGGTTCTTTTTACTGCAAAATCTACCTTGTCACCTAGTTTTTGTATACTTGTGAATTCTAACACCAAGACCTTGTTAATAAGGCAAAAGTAAAAGCATGAAGTTGGACACTTCTAGCTTAGGTCATCCTGTGACTATTCTTCATCATGCTGTGAATAAGATTTCTGCCCAAACCTCAATTTTTTCAAATCAATTCTACAGCACATGGTGTATAACCTACTGAGTAAAGGACTGCCTGCTTTATACAAAATAAAGAGAATTGCTTGTTTTTTTCCAATCCAAATTTTTACTCGAATAATCTTTGCGTTTTTAAATGTTAATTTATGCCATTAAAATGTGGATTTCTACTGAGAGCCTCACCAGTCCTGTATTACCCACAAGTTTACAATGGCATCTACCTTTAGGGTGTCTCCAGCTTAATTTAACCAACCAAGTTGCAGCTCATCCCCCCTAGTTTGGCTTTTCTCCTTGCCCCCAGCAATTACAAGAGCTGGATGCTAGGCAGTGAAGCCCTTGGTCAGTCTTACTTGATTATTGTTACCTAACCACTCTGGGATCTAATTATTTAATAAAATACTCATATCCTATATATCCTATTGAGCCTGCTCCTAGCCAACCTGGAAATTTAGCTACAGAATTGTGAGTAGAAGGAACCTTGAAGACCATCTAAGACCAACCTCTTTGATATTCAGATGAGAAAAGTGAAAGGATGAGAAGCTGTGACTTGTTCAAGGTCACACTGTTGAAGTGGGACAAAAATCCAGGGTGCCTGACTTAATTACTCCAAATTGCTTTCTCCTCTTTTGACTCAAGACCATCAGAAATGTGGACCCAGTTGAAAGGTGATAAAAAAAAAAATGTTTTTGCCTAGTTCATAAATGGCAACAAAACACACTTCATTCTGGAGAGTTTCTACCAGAGTTAGTCTTGTGGAGGTAAAAAAGAAGAAGAAAAAAACAACAACCCTGAGAGACCTTTCAAGTAATATCAGGGCTGAAAATGTAATTAATGTTCCCTAAGAATAAAACATGCACCTAGAAATTTGCCATTTCTACACTGCATGGCCAACAAAGAACTTCTGCAATGCCATCATTCTGTCTCTTTTATCTTAACTTTTATTTAAAATTCAAAAGTTTAGCACTTCCATATCATATGTCTCACTGCTTAATATTGCAATCATTTGGCCTGGGATTATATGATTTGATACCTAATAGGGAGGGCTTCGTTTTAGTATCCTGTATCATACTAGGACAATGCTGAAACAAAATTTTACTTTTTCTCCTTTTTGGCAAAAGGGTGAGAAAAGTGAAACAATAGTGAAACTGAGAAGAATACACTTTTTACCCATGCTAAAATGTATTCCCCTACTTCCAAAACAATAATGTGCAATAGTTTAATTGGGAGCTTTTTCTTTTTCTTTCTTAGTAATACCAAAATAATGTGGCATCTTATCACCAAGGGTATCTTGGATCCAATGAAGTACAGTGGTTAAAAAATGGGTTCTTGAATCTACCCAGTATTGGGGTTTACTAGCACTAAGCTGTTTTCCTTATGAAAAAGATGACTTTTTAAAAAGAGCACACAAAAGCAATGAACATGAATCATGATGGTTAACAATGGGTCCACACACCTATTCATACTGTTAACATTTCACCACCATGCGTGAATTCTCTTTTGGTTCTGTGTTGCAGTTATTGGTAATGAAGAAGTATTAGCATTTCAGTAGAGCATTCAATCACCCCTGTGCTCAGAGCGAGTTTCCTCCAAAAATACAGACGTTATACATTATAAATTTCTGTTTATGAAAGGGATGATTGAATAACTACCTGTCAGCTCATATAAAAACATTTTTTGTTATTGTTGTTTCAAATTGAATGCCATTTTTTTCTTTTGAGAATGACAAAATTTAAGATCAGATTTAAATTTCTGAAATAGCAAATACAATGTGTCTCCTTTTCTGATCCATGCAGTTAGGTGAGAATTAAATCTCGTTTTAATTTCCAAGACAGAAAATTTGCTTTTTTAAAAAAACACTTAAATGTAATTTATTGAATTGTCTTCTGAATTACAGAATTTCAAGTGATTCTGCCTTCATCTCATTTGCAACACAGTTTCTATTTTTTTTTAATATGATAGAATAAGCTAGAGAGTAATAACTGGAAATGAGGCACTTACGTTTATAAAACACTGCTTTAAAAGATATGTGGGGCAGAAGTTCATAGATCTTTTGTAAAACTGTCGCTTCACCCACTAAAGAGGCATTGACATTCCAGACTTGGACGACATCTTCTCGGTCGCGAACGCTGACACTAACTCCTATTACTTCATCATCTGAGGGGATGAAGGGAGAAAAAGAAATGAGTGATGATTTTAAGTAAGTCTGCATTGTTTTGAAGCACTCATTTCACCTGTGAGTTATGGATAAAAGGACACAAAGTAGTCAACACAAGAGAAACCATAATAAACACTTGTTTCTAAGGGGAATCAAAGAAAGAAAAGCAAGTTAGAGTACAAAAGCTGTAGCTGTCACATTACATCTATCCAGGGATTAGATAAACAAAGTGTTCCAGCCAAATGAATTTTTCCAGATAAGTAATTCACTCTTCTTAATATGTTACCAAAGTTTTCTGCCTATTTCTTTCTCTGTTTTGATAAGACTCCTAAAATGGGTTGCATAATTCCTTGCCCTCTGAAAGCCAAGTGAACTCAAGTGAACTTTTCCTTGATGCCTGTCTTTGTGAAGAAAAGCACGTATTTATCTGATTTTCTGCCAAACTTTCAGACAAGTTTGCGATGGTTAGTACTATTTGCCCCAACACTAACTGGATCCAGACTCTGTGATCCCAGTAACCAAACCCTGACTATGTGTTCCCAGCTGCTTTTTGTGGTTTGCTTGTCTGCTCCTTTCCTGTAAATTCCTCCTGCTTTCTGGTGCCTCCCTCCAGCAGTTCCCCTTCTTGTTTTGTGCTTTTAACTCGACGTTGGGGAACCCAAGAGCCTCTGAGAGCACTGTATAAAACCTGAGTAAATATCTTCTGAGTATGGGCCCGCTATTACAGTACTTTGGTGACGAGACATGAAGGCATTTATCTATACTGATCAGCATAGGTTCTTTTATATATTTGTTAAATGATTTGGGGCTGCCTTGTAGGCATTTGAGAGTGGTGACTGTTTAAGGGAGGTTTCCATGTACTGTTATTTGCTCCCTTGCTGCCACTACCTTTACACGGATTTGCAGTAAAATGGCTTCTGGCTTAACACGTTCGTGAAATAAGGCCAGCTCTTATTTGCTTACTCAACCCCAGTAAGCAAAATGCGAAAGATAAGTATCAACAAACTTTGGAAATTCTGCCTTGTTTAATACATTTTGCCTAATTAGATAGCCTCTGTAAATCTCAATATTTATGCCACCAGTTTGTCCAGTTGTCTTCTGTAGGTTGAAATATTTCAGTATTTCGATACAATTTAAATAAGGATATATTCAGTTTACTAAGGGGAGTCATCTTTCCTAAAAGAATTCCTTTTTTTCCCCTCCTTTCTCCTCTACATTCCCATCCTGCCTTCTTCTCCTGCCTCCCTTCTTTCCTGTTTAAATGAATTTGAACCTCCTGAATGTGTATGGCTTGATCCTAAGTGAGTCCATTTATACTAATGTTCAAAAACAGGGAAATTAATCCAAGGTGTTAGAACTTGGATTGGCAGTCACCTCGGGTGGAAGAGAGAACAAGGAGGGGTTCTGGGGGCTGGTGACATTCTGCGCCTTGATCTGGATGCACTTTCAGGGCTATCTTTACTTTAACAGAAATATATCAAGTTGTACACACAGTGTTTGTGTACTTTTCTCTATAGATGTCATGCTTGAATAAAAAGTTCAAAAATAAATAAATAGTACCTGTTCATGGGCATGCACAGAAATTTATCCCATCAAGGAAAGATGTTTTATGTACAAGTTTTATTTTTTAATTTACACTTTAAAATATACTTGCTTAGAACTCAGTGTAAATTTTATGTGAAAATAAAATCATGAAATAGAGCTGGAAGCTTTGTAGTTTACCACTTTGAAGAATGGAAAGTTACTAGATCAGCCTTCTGGAGAAAGAACAGTGTTTCCCACCCAGTCTTTTGATACTGTCCATTTCAGCACTACTGGTCAGAGGGTGCTTTAATCAATGGATGTTGAATATGCTGAACCATAAATATTTCAAGTTAGCTTTATTTTTGATAACTAGCCCATAGTTAGGAGATGTACTATCACAGCACTTTCACAAACTGCCTGGTAAAAAGCTGCAACTCTTATGCAAAGCTATCATATAATATTCATAAGTAGAATCAACCAGAGTGCTGGCAGGACAAGACCTGAGAGCTAGGAAGAGGCTCTGTCTAAAACTAAGGGACCTGAGGCCCAGAGAGGTCAGCTGGCTTGCTTAAAGTGCACAGCTGGTTAACAGAAGAACTAATGGTTAACAGTTAGTAGTGCTCGCATTTCCTACATCAACCACAGAACAACAGGTCTTCTTTATTCAATACTAGCTATTTATTATTATTACTTATTTATTTATTATTACTTAGGCTTTCCCCCCTGGTTCTGGAAAGGTACGGAATAATCCGTACACAAAACTTGCTCTCCTGGGGATTTACGTGTTTATAATTATATACAGGACGAGTGTTTGGCAGCGCATTGGGATGTTGCTAACTACCTTCTTTTAAGATAGGAGGAATCGGTACTTAAAGACAATTTCATCTTAACTCAGGCTTTGTCTTAAGTGAATTAAATGTGGTGTAAGAAGTAAACAAAACTGAAGTGGAATTATTTAAATTTATAGTGAGATGAATTTGAAATTTACCATGGTATTGGCAAGGCCTACAGGGGCTCCCAAAGAGAGATCACATGAGAAGTCTGAAAGCACATTAGTCAATCGATACCAATTAGTGTAAAACAAAAAATTCTTAACTGAAAGCTCAACTGGAAAAACGTTATTCTAAATGGTACCTCAGAAGCATTCAGAAGGAACTGCCCAAGAAAAAAACGAAACTTTAAACAAGCAATTACATTCTCCCCTTCGAGTGGTTTCATGATAAGAGCAAAGCAAAAGTACACAGTAAGGCTCTCGGAAAGTCACTCATTTCAAAATGGTCTCCAAGTGAAGCCTTGAGGGCCACGTGCTGCAGACTCCACAGCAGGGTCCGGGTGACAAGGTGAGCACATCATCACTACACTTCAGAGCCTTTTGAAGCAAGGTAGGGACTACGAGAGGAAGAAGATGGAGGTGGCTGAGAACGGATTGAAGAGGACAGTTGGATTGTGCCTGCCTAACGGCAAACTCCCCTGGACACTAAAGGCACTTTTTCCTACTGGAAGAACTTATTATTAAGTTCTTAGTTAATTATTAATAAACAAATAAAGAAAACCTACTGTGTTAAGCGCCCAAATGATGTCATTTTTTTCTTTCTTCCTATTTATTTTGGACACATAGATGGTTGTGGATGCTATTAAGTTGAGCTATAAAGGGAAAATTACATATGCACATACATGTATGCATATTCATAATATACACATGCACACACACATTCAAAATAAAGCAAAGATATTTTCAAGTCCTAGGTTTTAAGGCCTGACATTTTATTCCTGTATCTAATTGCTGAAGGTTGGCTCATAGGCCAAATCCGGCCCTCTGCCTGCTTTTGTAAATTAAGTTTTGGGGGACACTTCAGCACCCATTCATTCATACTCTCTCTCTGCTGCTTTCATGCTACCATGGCAGAGCTGAGCAGTTGCAATAGAGATCGTAAGACCTTCAATGCCTAAGATACTTACTATCTGGCCCTTTCCAAAAAATTTGCCAACCCCGTTCTAATATTTTACTAATATGTGTTGACAGAGATATTTTAGTGGCTTCGGTTGCTGGCTGCTTCATAACTTTGCAGGATATCGGCTATACTCTATGAAACTAACTTCCAAGTTGATTGTAAATATAGTGGTAGCAAGGAAGTTTGGGAAGTAAATATATCTACAGAACAGTCAAGAATTCCGACAAAAAGGAGTTAAAACACAAACTCATTCCCCTCAGTGGCAACCTTTTAGTAGATATGGAAAAAAAAGTATATATATGTATATATAGAAAGAACACTAAACATTATAATCGCATGGGAAAAAAATCTAAGTAACCACATGGTTACAAAATACACAACTTCAAAACATGTAAAGTCACATACACAAAAACAACCTTCTGCAAATAACAAGCGTCATCACACATGCATGGACACACAGACGCCCAGAGCTGCATACTTCTTTACCTGCTGCGGCACAATCTGTGAACTGTTCCCCGATAGTTGCTAACAACAATTCTTTCCAAACTGTGGACTGATAGAGGAAAAGAAAAAAAAAAACACACATATTTTTAGACAATTATCTTCAGGAGCTAAACAAGTCACACTGTCTTTAATTTAACAGGCATTTTCCCTGCCCATCCCTGGAGCTGGCAGAAATCTCCAAATTACAGGTGTTAACACTTAAAATTATGGTGTATCTTTTATTGGTTTATAAATAACTTTACACAGATAGCTGCAAGTGATCCAAAGTCTTAAGAAAGCTGATCTTCATCCCTGATGAGGTTTAGAAGAATAAGGAAAAATACATTCAAATGACTTATAACGTTTTGGTTTCTTTACCTCCCACTGATTTAAAAAGTATTAACTGATTCTATTTAAATGCTATTAATCGAATCTTTCATTTCAAAACCCCTTCCCTTGTGGCTCTTTTTTATTTTTTTCAGCTTGTAAGATGCTTCAATGGTTACACAAGCATGATCAAGGAAATTCCTGGGAGACCTGCAAATTTCCATTTGCTTGAGGCAGATGTTTAAATGAACTGCTGTAACTTGATGTGTGTCTGTACACAGTGCTCTGGTTTACCCCCTACCTGTGGGAGAACATTGGATTTATTCCTGCTCAGACTCAACTAACGTGGCCCAGTAACAGAATCCATTCACACAGGTGGGTGGAAGCCTAAAAGTTCTTCCAGCTATCGCCATTGAGAAGTTCCTGGTGCCATTTACCTTCCTGACTATAGTCTACAAGCTCCAAAATCTCCCAGAACTGGGTTGGAATCCTGACAGGCTGCTGACTCTCTCTGACCTGGGCAGGTTACGAACCTCTCTGAGCATCAGTTTCCTTATGTGGACAAGGGAATAACAATAGGGCCTACCTGCCAGGGTTGTTGCCAACGTGAAATCAGTCAATGACTGCATTCCAAAAGGGCTTATTAGCACAGTGCTTAAACAAAAGATCCATTCCAAAAAGAGCTGCAGTGCTTGCTCTATGCTAGGGGTTCAATACACATTGACTATAAGAATAGCATTTATTATCATGTTCTAATAAACTTAAAGCCGCCTAGCTGAATTTTTAACCAAGATAATGTTGTTAACCAGTGAACTAAAAAGGCACCTCACCCGCAGGGAGGTTTTCTTTCCTCTCTCCTTGATCCCCACTTCTGGTTTCTTTGTTTCACATCATGAAATCATGCCATTGTTTTTCTGACTGTCCCAACTGCAATCTTTTACACTGTTAGTGACAAAGCAAGGGTGGGGAGAGGAGGTTACAGGACGTGGGAGTTCACCCTCCAGTTCTGAATTCAGACAAGGCTGGCCTACCAGACGCCCCAGTGTTGATGGCTGGCATGGGCTGGGCTGCTAGGAACGAGGGCGCTTGAGCAGACCCAGGAGCCTTATTGCCCGTGACTGAGTGTGGCCCAGTGGGCTAATACAGAGAGGAAGGACAACACTGCCTTTCAAATGACACTGACAACATGATTATTTGTACCAGAACTCAAATTCCAGTATGAGAAAAAGAACATGAAAAGGCAAAACTCATCTTTACTGAAATTAAAAAATAATATTAATACGTGCTTATAAGGAAATGACTCCAGCGCAAGCATATGGATCCCTGGAGACATTTCAATTTTTTTTTTTTTTTTTTTTTTTTTTTTTAGCTTATCCACATGAAAGAAACCATGAAAACGTGAGACTGGGTAGCATTTGCCTTTTCATCCATTTTTAAAGAAGCTTTTTGTTTCCCCAGGACTTAAGGTAACAGATTTTAATGTTCACTTTCAGTCAAGATGATGAGTTAGCTTCCCAGTGGATATGCAAAAACAAAAACAAAACAAAACATTGACTCCTAGGAAATCTCAGTCTCTCAGGCTAGCTACTGCCAACTGGAGCATCCCAGCAGGTCGCCCCTTCCCGCAGGTTCTCATCAGCCCCAGAAGGAGACTGGGAGCAAAAGAACAGGAAGGCGCCAAGCCTCCCAGACACCCCCATTCTCCAAGCCTTGGTCACTCTCAGAGCTGCTGGGGGCTCCCCATGGAAGAGGGGCCAGCTTTTGGTGGGAAAGATCCCATTGCCCACCCTGTTAGCTACGGCTGGTGAGGAAATGACCACTGTATGATAATCAACTTCCCTGTAAAGTTTACAGGCTTTTAGCTCTTGCAGACTATATGACACCGTTACACTATCATACCATTTTTACGGAGAAACATAAGAAGAAGTTGTCAGGTGATAGTATAAGGCAGAAAAGTCACCAAGGCCACTGCAGGATTTCTCAGTCACAGTCGTGTCCTGAGATAGCAGATAGGCTGTCTGAAAAGTGCAACACATGCTGCACCACATGCGGGCAACATCCCCAAGCTTGGCCAGTTCTAGGAAGGGATCAGAATAAACGTACCGTGCTGTCCTTGGGAACTTTCATTTTCCATACGCCACCCTTTGCATTACTCTCCTCTTCCCTAGGATCAAAGACCAGTGTTTAAAGTCAGACTCACGGATTAAGTAATCCTATATATATTTAGGTCAAGTTTTCTTTAACAATTAAGTGACATTAAAAACAAAACACAATCAGGCATTCTTTCATAACCTCTCCCCCAGTTCTTTTACTGGAAGCAAACTTAGACAAAAGGAAGGGGTGGGGATGAGAAGGGGAAAAAGCAGGATTTGGCAGTCTCAGGGAGGATGAGGGGACTCAAGGTCCTCTCCTTCAAGGAGGTGGTGATGGGCGGCTCCTTGGACCACCTGTAGTTGCTTCTAAGACACCTATGGAGGCCTTCACGCTTCAACCTCACACTCATGACATGGCCTCATTCGATTCTCCTACCAACACTCTGACTCAGTCCTTGCAGTGAACCTCACTGTTTCTTATCTGCTCCGTCGTCTTCTGGTAAGAGCACCCCAATTTCCCTTTAGGAAGCTACCATCACCCGCTCTTGCATAATACCATTTGGACAGGGTTGCTCTTGTATCCTGGCCTCAAGGATGGGCTTGTGGCCCAGGATCGCACCTCTTCCTAGTGCTTGTGACTGGTCAGGGATGGAAAGGTGATCCAAGGTGGGCCAGTGGGAGCCAGCCCTGGGTCCTGGGTAGCGCTGGTGAGTGCTGACATTGCTAAGCGTGAAGGGTGTAAGGCTGGAGCTTATAGCCTATGAAGGCCATTTTATCACTGCAAATGGGATGGCCTGCCCGAAAAGCAAGTCTGAAAGCAAAGCAAAGCAAATAGGATGGAAAGCATCAGATTCCTGATAGCATTTGAGCACCCAGATCTAAAACTGCTGAAAATCAATCCTACCAGTGGACTCCTCGGTTAGAGGGGCCCAGAATTCCATTTTCTACTTATGTTAGGTTTCTGTCATTTGTAACCAAATGAGCCGAGACACAGTTCCATTGCAAAAATGAGTAAATAAATGCTGAAAGTTTGAGGGATGTGGTATAAGGTCCTATTATTAACAGGGCTCCAGCCTGGGCAAACAGACTTCCTGTCCAGCTCTCTCATCACTGCACAAAGCTGCTAAAGAAGGAATGAGACTTTTCCTAGACTCAGTACCACAGCCCTTCTATGTGGTCCAGCTGAGGACATCTAAGGGGTTAGGCTTTGATCCAATGCTATAAACCTGGGCACCGTGCCTGTCCCCTTCTTCTCCCCACCAGCCTATTAGCTTCTTTACCCCACTGGCCAGGTCATTATGAAGAGATGAAAGAAAGAACCAAAATGATGCAACGCCCCACATAAAGGACTAGGGCATGCTTTCGGTGTGCTAATAATGACCTATTCACGGTGAGACTTCTATGGGGAGCTTAGTGGAAGAGATTAAGGAAACTATTCAACCTCCAAGGGCCCAAGGTAAAGGGGTGGTGGGCAGGGGCTTATTTCACAACTAAGTAATAGCCAGCATTACTTTCTAACATCACTGGACACAATTACTTTGCCATTCCAGTTCAGCACGAAGTAAATATTTGATGAGGTTCACAACGATTTCCTTCCCCCCCAACCTCAAATTACATGATAAACACTTACCAAAGTGGTCGCCTCTCTCCTCTCATTAAATGATAACTACATCTCAAAGGCAGGCTAGTCACAGGAGGAATATTATTGTACACACTCCAGAATATCTTTAAAAGAAACACATTTTGTTTAATATACCTAGTATTGATTTAATATGTCACCAGATTATAAAATTAGATGCATTAAAGAAAAAATTAGATTCTCATTAAGTCCTCTCCATTCAAATTAGATTTTTTTCCAGTATCCTTTCTAATTCTTTGCCTAACATTAATGAAGGTTCCTTGCTGAAGCTGGACCAAGTTCTCATTTTCAGGAAGCCAGGGTTCTTAAGCAAACGTTCCTATGCAATGTGTCTGCACATACAACTGGGAAAGGATCTTGCTAATGGTTTTCCTGACAGGTAGATGGTACCTAACAAAGCTTATATGTAGGTCAACGTATGTACTGAACTGTATTTCCTTATAACACAGGCTGCCTTCCTCCTAGGCCTGGAGGGAATCTGTCATACTTCAGATCCACGGGTGGTGATGTAAAGGGGGAGGAAAAGAGAACCTCCTTAGGTGCTCTGTCCTCATCCCCTTCCTTTTCTAGCACGAACAGGCAACGCTCTGCAGCAAAAGCAATTAATTGACCAAGATACAGTCAACAGTTACGATCACCAGCTTTGGACATGGCAACTATGGCCAGTCGACCATCCTTGGGGGGACTTAGCTGAATGCAAGCAGGGTAGCTTTTACCCACGAGAGTCCACTCCCTGGTGCTAAGTTTTGAAGCATTCTGACACTTCTACCTGAGGAACTGAGGCAGGGCAGACGGTCTTTCAATGGAGTCTAAGACCTGGATTTAAGAACTAGAATCCCAAGATAACCTTCAAGTCCACCTAGCCCTTGAAACCCAAGTTTTCTCCTCTAATGAATATGATATGGCTTTTTCACTGGACCATTTAAATGAAGACATGCAGTGTGAAAGCCCTTTGTTAGCCTAAAGTAAGGCAGTAAAATGTAGAAAGACTCATGAAACAATGGTGGCCACTTGATAAATCCACAATCTGCTAAGTCTGAATGAAGCAATTATGCCCCACCTGATAGTCTTCTACTAAATAGATAGTTCACTACCAGGAACACTGGCAAATTTCCTCCTCCATTTGTAACCTCTCACTACAGCAGATTTACTTGTAATTATAGTAGTAATTTTAGCTTATTTCTTTTACTTGTTATCACAGTTATTTTGTTAACTGAGCAATTTATAAGTTACAACACTGCCCTCATTTACAACCCTTGTTTACTGGCAGTTTGCACTTATCCCAGCTAGCTTCTTTCAGTTTTTAAAAGAAGCTTCCACATTTCCTATTAACCCATAACCAAGACATAACCAATTCCTATAAGCCAACTTAAATAACGGCACTATCTCCACCTCTCTCTGTTTGAATTCCATAAAAACCGTAAGATTTTTAGACTCAGGGAGACAGATTTGAGTTTTTAACTCCTGTCTCCATGTGTAGCTACCTCACAAGAAACTCTTTCTTCCCTTGAAATCGTGGTGTTACAGTACTGATTTCTATGCACATCAAAGGGATAAGCCCTTGCTCAGTAACAAGTTTCCTACTGGAATGTTCTGAAGAAAAAAAGAGAAAATACTCGGAAAAACTTGAAAAGAAAAGATGTCATGTGATAGACAACTAGGTGATTATCTGTTTTGTCAAATAAAATATAAACAAAGCAAATACATCTCCGAAAAAAAAAAAAAAACAAGCCCAAAACCAAAACAAAGCAAGATTCAGGATTTCTTCTGAAGATGGTCAGATGTGTCACAGGAGAGTATTTTCAAAATATTAAATGTAAATATTTCATCCATTAAGTATTTCTAACTGCTGGTTCTCCCCACCAACTGAATCAATGCTACGTGTGGCTTTAGGCAGATGGCACAAAGAACCCAGAACAGAGAAAGGAAAGAAAAACTAAAGGGATAGTTTTAATTCAGAGCAGAAACAACAGGCTGAAGGCAAATCACTTCTGATTTATAAGAAAAGTTACGTGCCTGAGGAAGAAACTGGGTTTTGCTTTGAATTCAAAAGCAAACTCAAATTCACTTGACTTTGAGTAGACAAGATGAAAGACAGAATGTTGGAACAACTTTCCACCTCTCAGGAAGTCAATTAAAATATAGTTAAAAACTCCAAGTTGAGGAGTTAAAAGGTTAGGTTAAGGGAAGCAGATTTGGCCCAACAGATAGGGCGTCCACCTACCACATGGGAGGTCCAAGGCTCAAACACAGGGCCTCCTGACCCATGTGATGAGCTGGCCCATGCACAGTGCTGATGTGCGCAAGGAGTGCCCTGCCACGCAGGGGTTTCCCCCACATAGGGGAGCCCCACATGCAAGGAGTGTGCCCTGTAAGGAGAGCCGCCCAGCACAAAAAAAGTGAAGCCTGCCCAGGAATGGCCCCGCACACACGGAGAGCAGACACAGCATAGATGACACAACAAAAATGACACACAGATTCCGGTGCTGCTGACAAGAATACAGGTGGACACAGAAGAACACACAGTGAATGAACACAGAGAGCAGACAACTGGGGTGGGGGGCGGGATGGCAGGGAAGGGAAGAGAAATAAATAAAAAATAAATCTTAAAAAAAAAAAAGGTTAGGTTGAGAGAAGAGTGGGGTTCAAATGCTGGCAGGATGGGAGAGAGCCCCCCACCCCCCAAAAAGTCTGGAGATATGCAGAAGGCACTGTGTAGCTTGCTTCCTGTACAGGCCATGAGGCCACAAGACTCCTCTAGAAGGATTCTAGCCGTCCCTCACTCCTGCTGTCTGAGCAACATGGCGGCCAGGTAAGAGGATGGCCAAGGAGACGGGAGGGGTATTCCTAGCGGAGGGGCATGCAGCAGCCTTACAGATTCCCCTTCATTCTCATGGGGTGGGGGGAAAGCAGCAATATTTCCTAGGTCCCCAAGTGGTAGCGTGAAATTGAGGGGAAGCCAACAGACAAAAAGAGGCCTGGGTCTAGATGTGGGGACACTCTGTAGGGCCTTCATGACCCGAGGCCACAGCAGGACCAAGGATGGGGCCCATGCTCATGCCCCAGGTGGGATCAGTTATATTTCTGCACATGCCAGCTCAAATGCAGAAGGGAAAGAGCCTAAACATCTTAAGAGACTTAAACTGGAAGAGAGGAAGTTTTACATTGGAAGTGACTGAAGTACTTTTAATCTGGAAGTTCAAATATTACCTGCTACCCCCACAATGCCCCCACTGCCATCAACAGACATGGCGGATCACAGGCAATTTGACTTTGGTATAACTGGGTTGTGATTATAAATGTTCATCCATTATGCATGTAATGAATAAATTAAATGATGGATTAGGAATCCTGTTACAGTCCAATATTAAGACTGGACTAGAAAGAACTATGAAGTAGACTGGGCTTCAGGTCTTTCCCTTTTTCTCTTTCTTTTCAGTGTTGTGTTTCTCTCTGTCTTCCCTCAGCTTCCACCTTCATCCAAGTGGTCCATTCCAAGCCATTCCACTGCAGGACCCCACCCACCAGGGGCACCAATCTGTGTCCAAGGCAGGGAGCACCTTGAATCAATCTTTCCATCTTCCTTCCTACAAGTTTGAAGCTGTTATGTTCTTAAAGCTAATCCATTCCTGTAGGTGTAGACCTATTGTGGTGGGACCTTTTGATTAGGTTACTTGAATTAAGGACCTTTTGATTAGGTTACTTCAGTAAGCTGTGGCCCAAGGTGGGCCTTAATCCTCTTACTGGAGTCCTTTACGAGAGAATGAAATTCAGACTAAAAAAAGAGAGAAAGCCACAGGAGCAAGAAGCTGAGGCAACAAAATGTGGAAGAGAAGGGAGAAACCAGCAGATGGCACCATGTGCCTTGCCATGGGACAGAGGAGACCAGGATTGCAGGCAGCTAGTCTTCAGGGAGAAAGCATCACCTGATGCCTTGATTTGGACATTTTTCTCAGCCTTTTAACTGTAAACTTGGGAGATAATAAATTACCATTATAAAAGTCAACCCATTTCTGGCATACTGCTTTCAGCAGCCTAGCACATTAACACACTCCCTTATCAATACTGACCTATATAATACTTTTGCTTTAAAAGAGCCATCATTTCCCATGGATTTTGAAGGCAATCTGATGCCCTAACTTAATCACCTATAACAGCACTATACTACCATCAGGTAGCTTTACCTTTCAATAAGGGACAATGCCAAGGTACTATATTGGCTGTACAAAAGACGATTTTAGCAGGAACAGGAGGAACATTCTCTTAATAGTTTATATATATTTTTTTATGACTGCCTTCTGTTTATGACACTGGGTTTCCATTTACAGAAGAAATAGGAGGTTTCTGTTGTAAGTAAATTTAAATGAAAAATCAATTTATGGGAAGCGGTTGTGGCTCAACTGATAGATCGTCCGCCTACTATAAGGAGGTTCAGGGTTTGGTACCCAGGGCCTCCTGACCCATGTAGTGAGCTGGCCCACGCACAGTGCTGCAGTGTGCAAGGAGTACTGTGCCATCCAGGGGTGTCCCTTGCATAGGGGTGCCCCACGTGCAAGGAGTGCGCCCTGCAAGGAGAGCCACCCTGCACACAAAAAATGCAGCCCGCCCAGGAGTTGTGCCGCACACAGAGAGCTGCCGCAGCAAGATGATACAGCAACAAAAAAATGACAGTTTCCCGATGCGTGTGACAAGAATGTTAAGTGGACACAGAAAGTAGACAATGGGGGAGGGGGGGAGGGGAAGGGAAGGGGAGAGAAATAAATAAAAAAATAAATCTTTAAAAAAAAGTCAATTTATGGGAAATACTAGGTAGAACACAGTACAAGTGGAAAACGGTGGCAAAATCTTGACGGTAAAACCACAGATAACAGGTTTGAGATAGAAGGCTATACAGGAATGCGCTTTTACGGGGTGTAGTGGGGAGGACTTTTTTGTCTTGTGCCAAGTAGGTCCAAAAGATACTGGGGACGAGGGAGACCTCCCTTGCAAATCACATGCAGGAGGGAGCTGTTCATTCTCCCACAAATAAGATCATGTTTCTTCAGAGGCCATGTTCTACTCTGCACTGAACCTATTCAGGATATAAAAATGCATGAGAAATGTGGAAAATAGTTATGAAAGAGTAAAAGGAATCACTAATGGCCTGGAAAACAAACCTAGATGAAAAATGGAATTTTCCAAGAAAGTCAGGAAAATAGGAAATAAACTGTACTTCAAGCAGAAAGAATTAGCATTGGCTGTGATAAGAGAATCCTCAGCAGGGGTCACTGGGTCACCTGAAGGCACACACCTCCATCACTCTTCAGGGTGGAGTAAAAGAAGGAGAATTGAAGGTCCAGTTCCAGAGACACAGCACAATGAGCTGTTTCCGCTGGATGCATGGGCCACTGAGCTCTCCATCTCAATTTCCCCAGCTAGTAATGGAGATAATAATCCTTCCCATCAAGTTCTTCAATTTGCCGAAGGTCCCCAGAGTATTAAAAAAGACAAGTTAAGTCATTACATAAAGCTATCACAATTAACATGATTCTTACATTTTATCAAAGCATATGTGCGGGAAAAACACAGACACATTTAGAGATACATTTTTTTTAGCACTGACAGAGTGAGAGTTAAACAATCAAAATATAATCACGGAACTAAAAAGACAGAGAAGGACAAGAGCAGGTCCTCAAATGACTTTCAAATCAGCACCCAGGCTAGTTTGTTAAGTTCACGGGATATTAAGGATCTTCACAAGCTGAAATCCCAAAAGTTAAATATGTTTTTCTACATAAAAGTGTTAGCAGTGGTGTAATCCAGAGTATGACTGCTTTAAATAAATAACCTAGAAGCAGTGGTATACCATTTTCTGATATAATGCATGACTAAAGAAAGTACAACAAGATGACCCAAGAGAAGTAGGCAAAGGATAGCAGATGAATTTAGGATTATTATTGTGCACTAACATGTGCTTTATTTCATTCTCATAACATGATAAAATCAGTATCACAATTATCCCCGTTTTACAGAAGAGTATACTCAAACAGAGCTCTAGGCTAAGTAAATTATCCAAACTGGGAAGTGCCAGACATGGCAATGCAACTACCCCAGAATCCAACCCTAGGCACCTAACAAAGCTAAGGGGTGGAATCCAACACTACTTTAGTAAAAGTCACCAACACGTGAGGGTGTACGAATTGCCAGGCACTATTAAGAACACATACAGGACATGGAATTGGCTCAATGGATAGAGCGTCCACCTACCACATGGGAGGTCCGTGGTTCAAACCTAGGGCCTCCTTGACCTGTGTGGAGCTGGCCCATGCGCAGTGCTGATGTGCGCAAGGAGTACCCTGCCACGCAGGGGTGTGCCCTGCGTAGGGGAGCCCCACGCGCAAGGAGTGCCTCCCGTAAGGAGAGCTGCCCAGTGCAAAAGAAAGTCCAGCCTGCCCGGGAGTGGCGCTGCACACATGGAGAGCTGATGCAGCAAGATGACACAACAAAAAGAGACACAGATTTCCATGCTGCTGACAAGAATAGAAGCGGACACAGAAGAACACACAGCGAATGGACACAGAGAGCAGACAATTGGGCGGTGGGGGGCGAAGGGGAGAGAAATAAATAAAAACATAAAAAAATGAAAATAAATAAAAATTTTTTTAAAAACTTAAAAAGAACACATACGATCTCATCTCATCCTCCCTTCAAACTTAGGAAATAGACATTATTATTATACTAATTCTACGGACAAGGAAATTGAAGGGGACAAAGACATCAATGATATAAAAGAAATTTCTCATCACTTAGAGGAAGTATCTCCATCTTTTCTTTTAATACCACATCTCCCTTCCCTCCACCATCAAATTAGCCCTTTTAAACATTCTTCCTACTCACACTCCACAAAATTTTTAATACCACAGAGACACAGTATATGTTTATGTACTGTATGTATGCCTGTGCTTTATACATAAAAATAAACTTCTGTACCACCAAGAATGAATTTTCAACCCTCCTGAGAATGTATGCCCTAAAGCCCAAAAGACCCTTATAAAGTAGGATGTTGTGACTAGAAAAGGGGTTCATTTATTAATTTATCATTCATTCATTCACTTCTTCAGTATCTACTGAGTGAAAGGAATCAAACACAAAAGAGCATGGTACTGTGTGACTCCATTTATATGAAGGTCAGTAATAGACAAAACTAATCTACAGTGAAAGAAAGCAGTAGAGTGGTTGCTTCTGGATGTGGGGGGCTGACTGGAAAGGGTACAAGGTAACTTTATGGGGCGATGGAAATATTTTCTATCTTGATCTGGGTGATGAGTACATGGGTGTAGCCATTTGTCAAAATTTATCAAACTGAACACTTGAAGAAATCTGTATTTGCTGTACATAAATTATAGCCTGCGTTCCCCCAAAAGGCACATTGGAGTTCTAATCCCCACTACCTCAGAATATGATCTTATTTGGAAAGAGAGTCATACAGAGAGAATTAGACAAGCTAGAATGAGATCACACTGGAAAAAGTTACACCCTTAATTCAGTACCTCTGTTGTCCTTATAAGAGGAGGAAATCTGTACATGGACAGAAGGCTGAGGGGAGAAGGCCACGGATTGCTGGCAAGCCATTGCCAGAGCCAAGACGGAGGCACGGGACAGATTCTCCCCTGGGGACAGCAGGGGATGCACCGCCCTGCTGACACCTTGATTCTGCACTTCCAGCCCCCATTACTGACAGACAGTAAATTTCTATTGTTTTAAGCCATCCAATTTGTGGTACTTTGTTCTGGTGGACCTAAGAAACTAGTACCGTTGTTAAGAAAGTATGTCCTAGAATGTGCCAGGTCAGAGTACTTCCAATTAGTCCCTGAATTCTCCATCTAAGGTGGAACTGGAAACAAAGGCTTCCTCAAATGCTCAGCATTATTATCAAGTAGGGCCAAAAAAACAAACCCACCCATCTGTTGACTTTACCTGGTCTGCCCCGGGATCCCATGTGTAGCTGATGGCCCCAAGTCAGCTGGGAAAACCTAACATATATCTCAAGAGAGCAGGAGGATTTCAGAGCGTTCACATGAAGACAGGCCTTGAAACCAAGTGCTCTGAGATCTGTAAGCTTGCTGGGAAGAGGTAAACAAAGTTCATGAAGTCACAAAGGGAAAGAAGTAAGGGGAAGCCTTTCCCGGACTCTGAGAGCATCTGTCCCTCTGGGCAGTGGCCCACGTGCTGCCCTGTGACACTGCTTGTACTCTGGAACAGAAAGATTATTCACAGCAGCACTGTTATTTGCTTTCCACTTGCTTATGTCATCTGCCTTGCTAGATCAGAATGCCCAGTGGTCAGAACCTGGCTTACTGCCCACAGCAGCTATGCACAGCACCTTACAAATGTTTTAAACCATATTCCTGGGACAGCGTAACTATGAGATACCGAATTTTCTGATCCAAATATTGAGACGGGCGTCTGAAAAAGGATTTTTGTGATACTCCTGCATGTGAGGAGCTGCCTAAGAATCAAAGTAGAAATGTCAGGCTATTGGAATTTCTAAGACATTAAAAGATTTAGGGGCTCACCAGAAAACTAAATGAAATCTGGCCCTTCTAGAAAATTCAGAACCTGTGGTATATGTAACTATGGAGGTGAACTCAAAAGTGTCATTTTGTGGCCAGTCTCGAAGCCAAACTCAGCATGTAAATGCAATGCCTTCCCCCCAGCGTGGGACATGACACCCGGGGATGAGCCTCCCTGGCAACGAGGGACGACTATCAACTACCAACTGATGATGCAACTGGAAAATGACCTTATACGGAAGGTTCAATGCGGATCAGCAGAATATCCATGTCTACATAAAATACCATGACTTTAAAATGCTGTTTGACCTAAAGTAAGGGGGAAATGGAAAGGAGAAATGAGTTTATATGGCTACGAGTTTCTAAAAAAGAGTCTGGAGGCTGGCAGAAGGTTTGCCCTCATGCACAACTGAGCAGAGTCAGAGAGACAGATAAAGCAGATACAACCCCCAGATATTGGTTCCTTTGAGGGCTAAAGAGACCCACGGGAGTTATGGTCATGGCCGATGGGGTTAACTACCAGGTCAGATGGCCCCTCTTTGGAAATGGTGTTTATGTGTGATGAATCTGGACTCAGATGGGATCTCCCTTCATAAGACTTTCATGCCAATGTGCTGGAGGTGCAGTTAATGTTGGGGTTTAAGATATATTTAGGGGATTTGAATCTCTGGACTGACAATGTGATAGCCAGATCCTGAGCCTCAACAGACTCCAGCACCTACAATCTGATTTATTGGACTCACCACACTCAGCTAAGATGGAGTTGAAGAAGGACAACTACCACACCATGGAGCCTAGAGTGATTACAACTGAAAATGGGAGGATTGCATCCAGCATCCAGGTGGAATCTGACCCTCCTCTTGACATAGAGGTGCAATGGACACAACCAATCCAATGTCCACATAGAAGAGGTGGCATGGGAATGGGAAAAGTGGACATAGTGGACGAAGGGTATGGGGAAAGGCAGGAAGAGATGAGAGGTGGAGGCGTCTTTGGGACATGGAGCGGCCCTGGATGGTACTTCAGAGGCAATCACCGGACATTGTAAATCCTCACAGGGCCCACTGGATGGAATGGAGGAGAGTATGGGCTATGATGTGAACCTATGTATATGAGGTGCAGAGGTGCCCAAAGATGTACTTACAAAATCCAATGGATGTGTCATGATGATGGGAATGAGTGTTGTTGGGGGGGGGAGGGGGGGGGGTGGGGGATGGGGTTGAATGGGACCTCACATATATATTTTTAATGTAATATTATTACAAAGTCAATAAAAAATAAAAAAATTAAAAAAAAAAAGTGTCATTTTATCTGTAACAGAGTATTGAACTAGAAGAAGGGAGAATCTTGATAGCATTTGCTTTTGAAGAAAATAAAAATGTGATAAACTAAATAAACCAGTTTTTAAAAGAAATCTGCACCCTAGGTATTAGAAAGAGAAGGAACTAATAGAATCAAGGGTTTTATTTGCTGAGAACATGCTATGTATCAGATATTCTGCTAAGTGTATGGTGTAACAGTCTTATTCAATCCTCACAGAAACCCATGGAAATATATGCTATTATTATACCAATTTTACAGAAATAAAAGGGGTAGGAGTTGATTCCTGCCCAACTTAGGATGATGGAATTGGAATATGAAGAAGGAAACTGGGCTGAGACCCTCTGCTTTTACACTCAACACTATAGTGTGCTCCTCGCCTTTGTAAGCCTGTGGAAGGTTCCACAGCTGCTCACAGATGGTAAACAGAGGCACAGAGAGGGAGTGGCAGGGCTAGAGTTTGATTAAGGATCTGAACAGATGCCTTCAAAACCTGCTTAACTAAAGCACAGCCTGCTTCTTGCACAGGTCTACAAAATGTATAGGTAGTAGATAAAATTTCAACAGCTCACCAAGAGAAGAGCAGGCTTCTGTGTGCTCAGCCGGCCTTGGGGGTGAACTCAGAAGAGGGCCACGATGGACCTGGGAGTTATGCTGAGCAGACCCCCAGGCGGGGACTAGCAGCACAGAGGCAGTTTGAAGCTGGATAATTGATTACTGTGGCTATGCCACCCTAACCTGGGGCATCCCTGTTTTGTTTTTTAATTTTTTAATTTATTTCTCCCCATCCCCTTGTGGTTTTTCACCTGCTGAGTTTTTTTTTTTCAATAGTATTTCGTTTGTGCGTATGTGTATGTGTTTTGGCATCCTGTTTTGATCTTACCTGAACTGTTTGTACTGTGTAGATTTTCTTCAGATTTGATGCACACTCGGCTGCTGTGGCACCAGGGAGGGATCTAAACAAGCATAAATAAAAGAACAAACAAAAAGGAAACAAACAGCTAGTCAATGCTCAAGAAATATTCCATAATATAATTTTTGTAGGTCTTCATAAAAATCAGGTTTAAAGCCACAGAACTGGACATTGCTGGGATGCCATTTAGAATTTAAAGTGCAAAATTCCTGCTTTGTGAATTAATGTGCTTGCATCTCCTAAAAATAATAATAATTTATTTTGTAGAAATTAACCAAAAAAAAAGGATTTTGGAAAGGTATTGGAAACTTTAAAATGGCATTTTAAAAAACAGAATAACCTTGTAATAACCAAGCATTTTGTCTAGGCCTTCAAATAAGAAACTGTTCCTATTATACAGATGACAATGAAAATGCAGTATCCTGTCCTGGTTGTATGCTTGAAAAACTGAGGTACCATCTACTTGTTGGTTCTTTGGTTATAAATATCCATAAACTCTTGAGAAATACAGTGACCTTTGCCTGCTTTAAGAAACATTATTACTAAATGTCAAATTTGCTTTTCCAAACAATTTTGCATGTGTTTCCAAAACAGTTGCCTTTAGAAAATACTTTCACTTATTTTCTCTGGCTCGTTTAATTAGCTCTACTGAACTTTGTGGCCAGAATACATTAATCTTTAATTTGCTATATGTTCCACTAGATGGCAACATACTACAGTTTTATTCACCATAATAAAATCATGCACAATAACTGGCTTTACCAAGCGCCATTTCCTAGGAATGAAGGTTAAAATGAGGTTCTCACATCAGTCCTTAGAAGATACGACTCACGAACCCACTGCCTTTTCTTTCTCCCTGCCCTGCATCCGCAGTTCCTGCTCAAGAATGTTGGGGTCCAATTACATCAGGCCTAAGATAATCATTCACCACACGAATAACGCTCAGAAAGCCCTGTGCTTGGTTGCTAGATGAAAAATAAGAGACTCAAAGCCGACCTAATGGGATCTGAAATCTAGGAAAGGAATGCTCTGTACTAGCGACTAACCCCAGAGATGCAGTCCTGGGGGCCCTCAAGATGCTGGACTTCAGACAGTCTTTAATAAAAACACTGCGCGCTAGACATGCGTGCAAAACTCACGCCAGCTCACACGTAGAGGGGCGGCGAGCGGAGGGCCTTGGGGTGGGACAGTTAGAGGAGGCCGAGTTCTTCCGCCAATATTCCTTCAACTATGGGCCAGGGAATGCTCCGTACTCTTCAACCTTAACAGCAAGAACGCGTTCATGAACAGGCTCCCTCGTGGAGGTCAGGAAGGAAGCACAATGAGGGATCAGCTTTGGGGCAAGTAAGGGACCTCAGTGGGCGGGGGAAGTCCCATACATCTACACTTAAAGCACTGGATTTATAACTCTTTTCTTGTTTACAAATTTGCCAGATTTTTAAAAAAGCAAATCCCTTACCACCACACCAAGATGGCATTTTGTTGTCCAAAATGAAGCCTAAAATAACTAAGTCGAACAATAAGGTGAAGGGCTCAGTCAGCACCCCACCAGTGATAGCGCCTGCCCGGGGAGAAAACACATCCATCCGCCTGTGTGGACCCACTAGGCTTGTGGCAACTCGAATACTGACATGAAGAAATATTAATTTGCTATTTAAAGTGGCTTTGTGTGCTCTTTTTTCCCCTTAAATTATAAAGATTAGAAGGCCCCGTCAAACTCTTTCTCTGAATAATTTTTCGTGTGAAAATCTATTGCTCTTAAATGAGAATCTGTTTTTTTATTCCAATACTGACATTTCTTCCTCTGAAAAGTTTAGCTGATCTCTCCACCAAAATGTGCTCCGCAAATAAATCCTTGGAATCCCCAAAGCCCATAGGAGAGCATTTACAGGGCTTCTTCCCAAACCCGGGGTTAGGATCCAACAGGAAGAAATGTATTTGCATTATTTTCATTTTTAAAATTGCATATTGCAGGGGGGAGCGGATGTCGTTCAGTGGTTGAGAGCCTGCTTCCTATGTATGAGGTCCTGGGTTCATTCCCTGGTACCTCCTAAAAAACAACAACAACAAAAACTGTATATTTCCATCTTTTAAATTTTTCTTTCAATTTATGATGGTTTAGAATGAGTATAATCTGAATTTTCACCTGACATAGCACTATATCGGTTTAAGCAAATATAACATGAAGATAATACTATTTAACCTAGAAAAATCTTCGATAAACATCTGTTCTCTATGCTTTTTTTATTGCCTCAGTCTCTATGTTTTAGTCTTTTACTCACATTCTAGTGTGGGAGTCAATTATACAAAATCATTTAGGTTCCCTTACTTTCACCAAACAAGTCTTCTGGGGGAAAAAAATCTAGTTTTCAGAACCCAAGAAACAGCGTAGAATGAAACAACTAGAAAGTGCTTATTAGTGTAAAACAGCAATGTCAATAGCTCATATGTAGTACTGAATACCTGCTAGCATGCTCAGCATTTCACTTGCATTATAGAATTGAATCTTTGCAACATTAATATTATTTATCACTTTTTTACAGATGAGCAAGCTGGGATTTAGAGAGGTCTCATAACTTGCCTACAGCCACAAAAACAGGACTTAAATACAGGTGACCTGTGATTTCCAGCTCTTCATCCCTCACTGCTGAGCTGCTCAGTCTAGTCATATACATACTTAATATTTTTTAATGGGGTTTTGCCACTGACTGTTGGTGTGTAGTTCTCAAGGCCACCATTTTTGCTGAATCCCATTTTTAATTCAAGATTGTGTCTATATGACTTTCTTAAAGGAAACAGTATTAGAACAGTCTTCCCAATGAAAAGGTAGGGAAGGTCCTCACTAAAACCAACAGGATAACTCTTAACAACAGCTTCACTGATACATTAACACCGAGTGATGCTGATGCGCTGGGGTTTGAAAAGGAATGGCAGGTTCCACAGGCACTTCTTAATGGAGGAAGTTGGACTCTGTGATCCTAAAGGTTCCTTCCAGATGCCAGACAGTTGCGTGACTATCCAGATTTCAAAGTAGCAAACAATTTGGTACTGATGGTACCAAATGGATGTTGGCTGCAGAAGGAATGGATTCTTTGGCCAGCCAAATCTGATTCCAACTATGCCTAAAGCATCCATATACCTGAACCTCATGCCTGAACCTCAGACATCTCAAGCAAAACTGGGTGACATCAGCAGAATAAATTTTCAAAAGGCAAACATGCTGAGATTTTCAGTCTTGTAAACAGGTCAGTCTGTACTGGACTTGGGGATTCAGAGTTCAACCAAAGCCATATCGTCTACTGTTCCTGTTTCTTAAAGTAGCAGAGCAGGCCAGTTCATGGCAAAGCTGCAGCCTTGGCACCAGGCAGCCCTGCTCTCTTGACCCTGCTACTCTAACTGTAGCAATGGGAAGGAAAACGCTTGTATCAGAATCTTCAATGAAAGAAAACATTTTTACTGATATCACATATTCAGTATAGTCTCATGGCTTTAAAAAATCATTTTATGATTTTGCAAACTCATTCTCTAGACCAGGGGTACTCACGTCGGGATAATGTTGCAATTTGGCAACAGCTGAGGGCATTTTGGCACTATCTGAAGATATCTAAGGTTGTAAGAACTAGGGGGATAGTACTGGCATCTAGTGGGCAGAGAGGCCAGGGATGCTGTTAAAGATCCTAAAGTGCACAGGACAAGCCCCTCCACTCCCACCCCAACAAGGAATTACCCAGTCCAAAATGTCAACATCAAGGCTGAGGAACCCTCTATAGATATGTATTAAATAGTCTAGAGGATTTATAATTTATTTGATCGACAAAGATCCACTGCCCACCTCTTACAGCTGCTGGGAACACAGCTGTGTTCATTCTAGACAAAGCCCTTGTTCCCATGGAGTTTGAGTTCTAGAAACTGGCACCTCTGCTCTTTGAATGGCACCCTACGCTTCTGAAGGCAGAGAAACAACATTCAGATCCATTTTTATTTGCCTGGGAGTAGGGAGGGAGGAGAAAAAGCTAAGAAAGTAGTATACGTGTTGATTATGACCATACTTAGAATAATTCATAGCCAGAACTGTGGGAAACCACAGATCCAAGGAATGATGACCTGTTTTCACCTCCTCTGAATTCTATGTCACCCTCCCATAGCACACGGCTAGAGCTGAGCACACAGCACAGGAACGACAAATACCCAATGGATGGACCAGGCGAAGGAATATGAACTGTCCCACCTGTTCCCCTTCTGATGTAACAGGACTGATAGAATAAGGGCTTCCTTTTACTGAGCATGCATTCTATGAAGAGTTATGCATCTGTTAATTCTTACCCTTAGAGCTACCCTGCTAGGTTGATATCATAATCCCCACTTTACAGATTAAGAAACTGATGCACAGCAAACCTGTGGCAGGTCTGGGTTCTTCTGGTCTGGCTCTGATCCCATGACCTTCTTATTGGATGAAGTTGCTTGCAAAAGAAAACCAAACAGTCTTTCTCAGCACAGGTGCTCACAAGCCCTCTTTTGGCAAATACCTCTCCCATTCCTTCTTATTTACTCTCTCCCCAGGTTCCTGCCTGTCATCCTTTCCTCTACCATCCTTCTAGCCACGAACATTGTTGGGAGGGAGAAGGAGAGATGCAGGACATGGTTTGACATGGCCAGAATCCACAGCAATAACAATATTCCAAAACGTGACACAAGTAATACAGTTCAGGAAGAACACACCTACAGGTCTTCGTTTTCTGGGGTTGGACATGGAAAGAAGATAATATACCAAACAAAAGCCACCGACGGGCTGGACAGGGATGCAGGAAAGCACAGGGGTTAAGAGCCTGCGCTTTGGAATCAAAAGACTGAGCTGAATTCCCTTCCCAGCTCTGCACTCACCAGCTGTGCGACAAAGCCTGATTCTCTCTGACCTTCACTTTCTCTCTGGAAGCATGGTCTCTACCTCACAGAGACTCATGAGCTAATGCTCTATCAAGCATTTCAAGCAGTGCCTGGCATTTAATAAGGCACTGCTGCCATTATCATCATCGTCATCAAAGAGACGAGAATGAAGAAAAAAAAGCCACCAGAACTAAGAGACGCTCCCCCCATCGCTAAGCGTGTAGGACAGAGCAAGGACCCTAGTAAGTGTGAGATGTTGCATGTACACCCAAGTATCTTCTGTAGCCATCCTCAGAAAGGAAAGCCTGTCAGGTACTAGTCTCTCTGGGCTTAAGGCCACAGCTCAGGGAAAGCTGCTTCTTCTTGGACTTAGCCAACCTAGAATCTGGGATGATTAAGGCTGAAGTGGGACCCTTCAAGGTCTGCCAAGTAAACAACTAGTGCAAAAATGTCAGGGGAGCAGTTTACGTGACTTAAGATCAAAATTCCCAACACCAGTTTTATATTACTCCTGTGTGTCTCCAACTCAATAATGGACTAACAGCAAATATGTTTTAGGATTCTCTATGGAAAACTGGTTAAAATTCCTTCTCATCAGGGAGTTAGGAGAAAACAGGAAGTCCATTAACGGTGGACCACCTTTTTTACGTGGTTTCCAAGCACCGAAGCAAGTATATGTACAAATTTAACGTGCTAATTACAAAGCAACCTTGCTCATTAATCTAATCACTTATCTATGTATCTGTCCATGAGACAAAACTGGTTTTAGCTTAATTTAAGCACTGCAGTCTCTCTCTTATTCAAGAAATACTGACTGAGCCCCAACAATTAAAAAAGACTATTGTAGCAGTTTGATTTAATTGATGAGTTCCAAAAAGAAATACTGAATTATGTTTGTAAACTGACCTTTTCCTCTGGGCATATGAGAGTATATTGGATTCAGGTTTGCTTGATTAAGTAATCAAGTCAGTAGGGCATTGAGCCCCTGCCCTTTGGTGGGTGGGCACGAGCAGATAAAAGGAATGGCAAAAGACAGAGTTGGAGGAATTCTTAATATTAGGGTTTTTAATGTTGGAGTTTTTTCTTGTCAGCAGCACCGGAAAACTGTTTCTTTTTGTTGCATCATCTTGCTGCATCAGCTCTCCATGGGTGCTGCACCACTCCTGGGCGGGGTGGACTTTCTTTCATGCTGGGCGGCTCTCCTTACGGGGTGCACTCCCTGTGCGTGGGGCTCCCCTATGCAGGGAACACCTCTGCGTGGCACGGCACTCCTTGTGCATATCAGCACCACGTGTGGGCCAGCTCCACACGGGTCAAGGAGGTCCTGGGTTTGAACTGCAGACCTCCCATGTGGTAGGTGGACGCTCTATCCATTAAGCCAAGTCCGCTTCCCTAATGTTGGAGTTTTGATGTTGGAGTATGATGCTGAAGCTGGAGTCCCAGGGAGAGACAGTCCCATTCGCCTGATAGTCTACTGCTGACCTTGGGGAGAGAGGCAAAGCCTAGAGAGCCTCATAGTCTACAGCTAACCTTGTGGAGAAACTAGAAGAGCTGAGCCCAGAGGAACCCAGGAAGCCTGAACCCTCGCAGACATCAGCACATGCTCCAATCCATGAAAACAGACTTTGTTATGCTTTATGGCCTGGTATCTGTAAGCTCCTACCCCAAATAAATACCCTTTATAAAAATTAACCAATTTCTGTATTTTGCATCAGTATCCCTTTGGCTGACTAATACAACTATCATATCATATGCTTGTTGCATATATTATCTCATTTCATCCTAATTAAAACACTATGAGGTAAGTAATAGTTCCAACTCCACTTTGCAGATAAAGAAACTAAAGTCTGGAAGTAAGGAAACTTGCTCAAAGATACTCAGCTGGTCAGTGGCAGAGCTGAGACTTGAACCACAGGTTGCCTGACAGCCTTGTTCTTAGCCACCAGCCTAAAACAGAACACTTACTGCATGGCAGATATTTTGATGAGCAGTGTGGATACATCTCTGTCCCAAACATGGTCCCAACCCTCCTGCAGCTTACAGACTTAATTCAGACTTTCCAGGAATCCAAACATGCATTCCCCATTAAGTCCACCCATAAAGATATGGCTGCCGCAGTACAGACTCATTAATTAAAGTTCATGGGGACAGAGGTCTTTGTAAATATCTACTAAAATGATCTGAATAATTACTTGGTTAACCCTTTGTAGGCAATGGCACCAAGTACAAGCCACCTGGATACCTGAAATGCTTCTTACCAAAAAAAAAGTGAAAAGCTTCCCTCAAGCCCTGACTGCATCCTTGCCACTCAAAGTGTGGTCCATCAACGAGCAGCAGCACCTGGGAGTTGGTTAGGGCTGCAATCTCAGGCCACCCCAGACCTGCTGAATTGGAATGGGATTTTAACACATCCCAGGTGATTCATATGTACTTTAGAGCTGCAGATGGGCTAGCCCACACCATCTAAATCAAGTCATCACAAGAAATGCTAAGAACTCAGGAAGTAAAATGAATTTAGCATCACAAGAAAAATGTAAAAATCACTAATCTCTCACTGCTCTGACCCAAAAAGAGATTACCAAAAGGGATGATCGGGAAGTGGATTTGGCTCAACTGATAGGGCGTCCGCCTACCACACGGGAGGTCCAGGGTTAAAACCCAGGGCCTCCTGACCCATGCGGTGAGCTGGGCCACGCGCAGTGCTGATGCATGCAAGGAGTGCCGTGCCATGCAGGGGTGTCCGCCGTGTAGGGGAGCCCCACGTGTGCAAGGAGTGTGCCCTGTAAGGAGAGCCGCCCTGTGCAAAAAAAGTGCAGCCTGCCCAGGAATGGAGCTACACACTGGAGAGCTGCTGCAGCAAGATGATGCAACAAAGAGAGACACATATTCCCGGTGCTGCTGACAAGAATGCAAGCGGACACAGAACACACAGTGAATGGATACAGAGAGCAGACAACTGGGGGGAAAGGGGAAAAGGGAAAGAAAGAAATAAAAAATAAATCTTAAAAAAAAAAGGATGATCATTACAAGTAAGAGACAATCCTATAAAGGTGCTTAAAAATCTTTGCAAATTTTGAAGCAGAGGATCCTTGACCTAATTATCTCCCATGAAATTGGCCCTAAATTTCCTTACTTGTGAAATTAAGTAGAAGACCCAGATAATCCCTCAAATCCTGCCCAGCTCCAGTATTTTAGGATATGGAGGAACCATGTCTCATCCACTATTTATATTCACAAGGAAGTAGTGCTCATCAGGATTGGTGGTACCGGAGCAAATCCAGTTTCAGTTTTATATTAGTTGTGTGACCTCAAGCAAATTACTAAACTTCTCTGGGCCTCAAATTTCTCATCTGTAAAACACTGCTCAGATGACCTACTCCACCCTTGTGAGCATTTTGTGGATATTTACATATAGCCCTCAGTCCAGTGCCTGGCCCAGGGGTGGTAAATGGTTAATTTTAACAGGCTAAAGAAAGGGAAGTTTAAGAATCTATATGGTACAATATATCTAAACCTGCATACACATGCCCATGATAAATGTTTGGTGAAAAAAATGAATGTGGCAATATTCACATTATATGAAACGTAATTTCATTTCAGCCAAGGGAACTATCCAAAAGGAGTAAAGACCTTAAAGTCAGTCTTCCTCTTGAATTTACTAACATCAGCTCAGACATCAGAGGGAAAATTTTTACAGGTCCTGTTAATAATTAGGTATGCCCCTGTATTAATATATCATTTACTTCATTACAGATGATTTAATTTTAATCATTTTTAGACAGATTTGTGGTTATGGTTATACCTGCTTATTTGGGAAAGAGTCAGAAAAATGGTCCCAGGTCTATTACTTGCTGTTAATAATGTAGGTATTGAAACTATCTACCGAACCTAAGTTTTTTATTTTTGCTTGTTTATTAGAACTTGATTTCTCCCTACTTTCATCTATTCTGACTCCTAGCTTATAAACTCCTGGTGTCTCTTTCATCTTAATGGCTAATGGATCCCTCAGTACATCACAAATTCTGGAACAAGCTAGACTGACCTGAGGCACTTGTTACAAATCCAGATTCCCAGGTCCACCCCCTCAGGCCTGCTCAGCAGCTGGGGGGCAGTGTTGGGGAGCCTGTAGTTTAACAAGCATAGTCCATATCATTTAGGATAACTCCAAAGGCATTATATATCCTGCCATAACCCACTGGGTGGACTGAGGGAGAGTATGAACTACAGTGTAAACTATAATCCGTGTGGTACGGCAGTGCTCCAAAATGTATCTACCAAATGCAATGAATGTGCCACACTGATGAAAGAGGTTGTTGATGTGGGAGGAGTGGGGTAGGGGAGTGGGTGGGGGGTATTTGGGAACCCCTTGTATTTTTTCATGTAACATTTTTGTGGTCTAGGTATCTTCAAAAAACTACAATTAAAAAAAATGATGGGGTGGGGGGGTGAGGAGTGGGGTATATAGGAACCTCATGTTTTTTAATGTAACATTTTGTGTGATCTATTAACTTCAAAAAAAGATAAAAACAAAAACAAAACAAAACAAAAAACAAGCATAGTCAGGTGTTCTGATGAAAGGGGATGAGGATTACACCCTGGGAAACACTGGCCTGGACGACTGAAACTCTGGCGGGGGTAGTGGGGGGCGGGTGAGAGATGTATGCAATGCCCCCTGTAGCCATTTGGCATTATTATGAATTCCAAAAAAAGATATTGATTATGTTTGTAAACTGGTCTGTTCCTCTGGGTGTGATATCCTTTAATTGCATTAAATTCAAAGGTTTTAAGTTTACTTAATTTAATCACTTTCGGGCCTTTGATGCTGCCACGTCAGTAGGGCGTGGCTTGAGTTGAGTCCCTGCCTCCTTTGTGGGCTATATAAATGGATATTCAATCCAGTCACCCAGAAGAAGGCATGGGAGGACAGAGAGCTCCATAGATACCAGAGGAGACAATTCTGTCAACTTTGATCCTGGGGCCCTGGAGAGAGCTAAGCCATTCGCGGACAGTTTACTGCGGACCTCGTGAAAAGAACAGAGCAGCTGAGCCCAGAAAGAAAGGAGCCCTACACGAGCCTACAGCTGAGATCGGAAGACGCTGGAACCATGGAGCCTTAAGAGGAAGAAGGAAGGCTGAACCCTCGCAGAGACTGGCAGCCAGCTTTCTTGAGAAACTACTTCTTAATGGGACCTTGAGTTGGTTGGACTCTTTAGGGACTTATAAGTGTAAGCCTTCACGCCAAATAAATATCCTTATAAAAGCCAACAGATGTCTGGTACTTTTCATCAGCACCCCTTTGGCTGACTAACATAACCCCTTTTGTGGCTAAAATCAAAAGCCCATAAGCATTCACTCAGCACCTACTATGTGCCAAGCACTGGAATGTGAATGCCTGGAGTCGCAGACAGGAGGCAGTTACAGTCTAACAGTCAAGTGGGAGGGACAGAGAAGGAATCAGTTATCCATCATCCAAATACTGGACTATAAAAAAATGCTGTGGGAAAAAAGGGGGGTAGGCTTAGTCCTGTCTGGGACAGGGACTGTCTAAGGAAAATTACAGAGAGTTTGCATTTTTGTTGGGCTTTGAAGGAAGCAGGGCAGTTTTTCAGATTGACAAAGGGAGTGAGGCATTCCAAGCAAAAGGAACAACAAAGTTCAGAGTCTGAAAAGTCCATGTTTATCCAGGAAATGGACCAGCGGTATGATGTTCCTGGAGAGAATGGACCGACTCAGTGGTATTTTGGAGTTGGGAAGGGATAGATAATAAATTTAAAAAGGAACTCAGGTAGAGGGGGATTGGGATTCCAGATTAAAAATAGCAATGTAAATCTGGACCATAATCTCTAAATCTGTGGTTTTGCATTTTTTCAAAGCTGGGGAAACACTTCTTCCAATTAAAGTAAACAATCAGAGCTGTGCTGATCAAAGTAAGAGTGGAGATCCCAGAGTCCTGCCTGTGTGGATAACACAACCCCACTACAGTGTTATTCCTAACGAGCAAGAGACATGGAGTAACAATCACTGCTGTGGCAGAGGACGGGACAGGGAAGTTTGTAATGACTAGATGGGGTCCATGTTTAGAAGGCTGGCTATGCCCGCCCAGGTGGGGGACCCCTGGAAAAGGGAGGAGCTTGGCAGCAGGTAACACAGCAGGCTGCTGCAAGAGGTGACCAGGTCCTGCACTGAATAGAGGGGCAGGTATGGTTTGGAGCCCATTTCCTAAGGGTCAATCCACAGTAGAAAGTATGGAACTAGATGGAGCAGCATACTTGGGAGCGAAGATTAAAAGATGAGGTGAAGAATGGGCAGTGTGGTGGTGCCATTAACCAACACAGAGTATGCAGACAAGGCAGAGTGAAAAGAAATTAGCTCAGTTACTGAATAATCAATACCGCATTTAAAGTGCCCGTCAGGAGAGAGGTCATGAGTAGAGGTGATTTGCAGACGATAATCAGAGTTAATATAAGCCACCACCAGAGAAAGGAGAATCACCCTGGGTGGACTTCAACGACACCCTAAATATTTAACGAGGGCCAACTTGTGCAAGGCTCTGCTCCAGGAGCTGAGGACAGAGCCGTGGGGGGATGTATTCTTGCCTCATGAAGCTTACTTCCTAGTGAGAGAAGACAGAAAAGTGGTAGTGATACTATGGAGAAAATAAAGCAGGTCAGAGGGCTGGGGAGTGATCTGGGGGTGCTATTTCCTAGCAGTGGCCAAGGAAGGCATCACAGGACAGAGGCCCAAAGGACAGGAAAGAGCAGGCCAAGCAGGGACTGAGGGAAGAGGGGTCAGGCAGTAGGGAGCATCACTGGCAAAAGTCCACGCTTGGGATGAGAAACAGCAAGGGGTCCAGTGAGCCAGAAGGAAGTGGGGGGCAAAAGGGAGAGAAATGGAGCCAGCGCTGGAGGTACACTGAGCTGCAGAGTTTTATGGGCTCTTGTAAGAACTCTGACTTTTGCTCCGAGTCAAACAGAGAGCAGAGAAGTGGCCTGATTTAACAGTGTATAAAAAGGAAAACTCTGGCTGCTGTGATGGGAAGAGATTGTAGGGGTCAAGGACAGAAGAAGGGAGAGCAGTTAGGCTCTTGCAGTGATACAGACGGGACAGATGGCATGGTCCAGGGTCTCAGAGGCAAGTGGTGAGAATTCACTGGACTTTGGCTCTATTTTGTTGGTAAAACCAACAGAATTTGTTCATAATGGATGTAGTGGGATGGAGGGGGTGGAGGAGGAAGAGGGCAGGGGAGGGTGGCAAGGAATGGAGGAAGAGGTGGGAAAGGAGGAAGAGGAGGAGAGTCACAGATCAACTGTGTGGCTGGTGGCCTGAGCAGCTGGGAGGGTGACGTTGCTGTCATCAGGCTCCTACTTGAGACAGGCAGACCCAGGGAGGCAAGTCGGGAGGGAAGCTGTGAGCAGTGTGGATCTGTGTTAGACAGCAGCATGGAGATGGAGGGAGGAGCTGCAGACACAAGCTGTGGGCATCACCAACAGCCCTGAAGGTACGGAGAGCACTGCGAGAGCACTGTGACGGGGTGAGATCACGGGTGGAGATGGAGAAGGGAAGAGAGCTGAGGACTGAACTCAGAGGAAAGGGGCCCACCACAAGATGAAAATGAAAGCAGTCAGGGACAAACAGCTGAGAGCAGCCTGCAAGAATGAAGGCAGGACACGGCTTGAAATACCCAGAAAAGGGAAGGAAAGCTCTTCCTCCTAGATTCCCAATCCCAAAATTAACCCCCAAATGCTTCTTAACCATGCAATTTTTTTTAAATGAAATGACGTTTAATTGGTATTTACCTCCGAAAATGCAAATAACTCTGTTGAGGGACCCTTCAATCCATCCAGCAGGGGGAATGAATTTAAACTGCTGGCCTCCTAACACTGAATTCAGATAAGCCGCTCTAGGGACTGTTGATAGGGTGGGGATGAGAGGGGCAGGCATTGGGAGTATGGTAATAACCTGAGTAGTTAACATTTATTCAGCACTACTCTATACCAGGCACCATGTTAGATATTTCACATTCATTGCGCTCATTTAAGTCTCAAAAGCCCTATGAAATATACTCTACGATTATTCCCATTTAATAAACAATGATAGTGAGGCTTGGTTCACTCAACAGTCATCACACAGCAGGTTGACAGGTAGTGCAGGCCAGGAAGTAAGTACCAAAGGGGTGCTTTAAGTACTGGGATGCCTTTGGATGGTATAGAACTCAGGATCAGTGTCAGAGATCAGCTATGCTGGGGTGAGGGACACCATGAGGGCTCTCCTTAGAACCTTACCACTCGCTAGAATGCTGATTCTCTAGGGGGAAAACTACAAATAAACTTCTAGAACACAATGTGTTCACACCTTGGGGTACAGCCTATATAAATAAAAATGTAACGGATTCCCAGAGAAGTGGGAAAGTTCAGTAAAGGCTTTGAGATGATTTTCAGGCAGCATGAATTCACATGCTATGTTACAACTAATTATAAGTCCTAAGTTAGTATAGCCCTTTCTATTAAAGATTTGGATGCTGTGGCAGTAACATATTTCATTTGATCACTGACTTTTACAGAACAAAAATAGGGAAATAGATACTGGGAAAAATATAGTTTGTGTCATCAGTGAAGTTACATTATTCTCTTCTTAAAGGATACCAAATGTTCTTAAAAAGTTGTGTTATATATTTATATCAGACCATTTTTAAGTGTTGTTCCTATATGCCACATATTTTTAAAAGTTATGGTAACATTTAATTTGCCATTTAAACCATGTTAAGTGTGTAATTCAGTAGTATTAACTACACTTACAATGCTGTACTATCAACACCATCCATTACCAATACTTCATCTCTCAAAAGAGAAACTCTGTATCCAATAAGTCATAACTTTCCATCCCCACCTCCACCACCACACACACAGTTCCTGGTAACCTCTGATCTAATTTCTGTCTGTATGAATTTGCTTATTCTAGATCTTTCATGTAAGTGGAATCATACAGTAATTGTCCTTTTGTATGCAGACTGACATGTTTAAAAAGAAAGTCTCTTGATACTGTTAACCAGTCAAGAATGCCCAAAATTTAGATTACAGATTCAGGTTTAATATCTTGGAAACAAACAGAAGGTACAGTTCAGCACACCTCTGTAAACTAATTTACAGATGATTTCACTGGGCTGAAGTTTACTAAAACCACTCTTGTAATGACAGTAAAATGCTCTCTTAGCATCCCATAAACGAAAGTGAAAATGTTTTGCAAAACTGGAGACTCACTCCATTTCCCCACCCCGAATTTCTTTGGGTAACAGGAAAAGACAATGGCTCTGAGTGTCAAATCTTAGAGATGGGTACTGATTCAAATACACACAAAAAAAGGAATGAGTTCATCTTTGCTGAAAATAAGGAAAATCACTTTTTAAAAAAATCCTACATGTATTTTTATGCAAGGTCTTTTAAAACCAGTCTTGTGTCTACTAAATAAATTTCACAGAAAACTGTCACACACATATTCTCCTAGCACTTAAACACTGTAGACAGTTTCGTGACATATCTGGATGCTCTTGGGACACCCTTGAAGGCCAGGGCTGTGACTGCAGCTCAGTTGGGCCACCCACTGTGGAACAAATATAGTAAGAAGGGGGCTTTGTAGTTATCCACTTCATTTGTCAAAACGTCTTGAGCTGCTCCTGTGTGCCAGGCACTGTTCTAGGTACTGGAAATATAGCAAGCATTTTTTTTTTTTTTTAAAGTGCCTGCTGTCTGGCCTTTAACTGAGAGATGTTGAGGGGTTGGGGAGACAAATTTTGGTTGGAGCTGGGATTTGAACTTTCAGGTGGGTATGGGGTGGAGGCGCTGGCTGTGCAATAATAACACATCATTACACACTTCTGGGGGGCTGTCAACATTTCCCGAGAGCTGTCACTGCTAAGGTCTAGTCCTGAGCTCCCCAACAGCCCCTGGGGTAACGCGGCAGCGCTCGCCCTCCCCACCTCACAGCGAGGACGCGTATATCCCCGACTGGCCCACCGTCTCCCGGTGGTGAAGTGAAGTCGGGCAGGGCTGGAGCTGGAAAGCGGGTCCCCACCACCCCGCCAGGGCGCCCGCCCGACGGCGAGCTGCTTTTGAAGGGAACCAAGAGAAAAAGTGCTGCCGAAACTTTGGGGCCAAGCATGTCCTCTTCCGTCCTGGGTGACTAGGTCGACAAACAAGTCGCTCGCCCCGGCCCAAACCTCGACCTCCCACCGGGCTCTGCCCGAGCCCGGAGCGCGCGCGGCGGGCGCAGGACGCAGCGGGGCCGTCTCCGCGCCATCGCGGAGCGGGGCCGGGGGCCGGGGAGCCCCGGCGCGCGACCTGGGCAGGAGGGGGAGGGCCGGAGAGCGACGGGCCGGCCCGGGCGCCCAGGGGTCCGGACGGCGGAGCGCCCGGACAAAGCGGCGGGCCCCGCGCCCCCTCACCTGTCGAGCCAGAAGGTCCAGGGCGAGTGCAGCGGGACCTCGCCCGGCTCCGGCCGCAGCGCCGACAGCTGCTGCAGGCCGAGGGGCGGCTCGGCGGCGGCGCGGGGCCCCGGCGGCTCACGGGCCCCGGCGGGGGGCGCGGCGGCCGGGGGCAGCGCCATTTTCTCCACCCCGCCTGCGAGGCCGGCGGGCGCGCGGACCGCGAGGGAGCGGCGGCTGAGTCACCCCGCGCCCCGCGCCCCGCCCCGCGCCCGCCCCGCCCCGCGCCCGCCGCCCGCCGGGCCTGGAAGCCGCGCCGCCGGGTCGTGGGCGCACGGCCGGGCCCGGCCGCGGGCGCGCAAAACAAAGGCAGGCCGGCCCACGCCTGCTGGGGGACAGGATGGGCCCCGACCAGGCCCCCAAGCGCGGCCAGCGATGGGCCAGCGGGGAGTGGCGGCCAGAGGGCGAGGAGAGCCGCGGCCGGGACAGATTAGCGGGCCCGGGCGGGGAAGGGAGCAGGGAGCAGGGCGACGCGCAGGGTGCCTGCTGTTGGGCCGGGCTGGAGGTTGGCGGGATGGCGTGAGGGATGGGGGAACAGGCTACGAAGGGACGGAGGGCGGGCTGGGCCGGTGGTGGGGTCGCAGGCTCACAGCGTGGGAGGGAAGACCAGCGGTCTAAAGGATAGATGGGAAAATTGGCAGATGGCTGGAGGAGGGAAGCATGGATGGATGGAAGGGCAGATGGAAACACAGTTGGATGTGACAGATAGATGGCGAGGGGAGCCTCGGGTCAAATGGATAGAGACTCTCGAATGTTCAGGTGTGTAGAAAGAAAGGGCGGGACAAGCAGAAGGAAGAAGCTGAGAAGGCACTGACTCAGGCAGGAGGCTGGAGTAGGACAGCTTCACATTCCTCACCTGATTTGAAGGGCCCTGAGCCCACATCCCACCCTCTCTTGGGCCACTGATGTGGCCACAGAGGCACAAGCCCAGCCTGAAGTGTAGCCCACCCCAAAGGAGGGTTCCCAAAGTCAGCCATAGTTCTCCAAGCCTGCCCCAAAGCACAGGTAAGGAAGGCGGAGGAACTGCGGGCTCACTCTTGAGTACAAGCTCTCTCATTTCTGCAACTCTGAAAACCTGGGCGTTCCCTCTGCCATCATGAGATTCCAGGGCCAGAAGTAAGAGTGGCCCTTCCAACCAGGCTCCTCCTCAGGACTCTGCAGCTCTCTTCAAAAGAAAAGAAGAGGTGTGAGGGCAAATGAACACACATCTCACACGTCACCGATGCGGGCATGGACGTCCTCTTTGAACTTGAATTTCTGGATAGTCCCTCTCTGGCCTTGAACAGCTGAGGATATGGAGTTCCATTTCCTCGTAGCTTATCTTCCTGACCTAGCTCTTAACTTGAGCATTCACTGGGATGGAGTAGAGAGCAGCTACAAAACAATATGGGTTCCGGAGCTTTGCAGGCATGACAATGGCCTGTCATGAATCCCAGCATAGGCGCCCTCCTAGAAGGCTTACATCAAGATCCGATAAAAAGACAGCAAATAAACAAGGTCCCTGTACAACCTGTGATGCTGGAAGCACCAACACATATCATAAAACCCTTTTAACTCTGAGATACCGGGGGTCCTTTTGGTTAGATGCATTTTTTGTTTCATTCCCACATTTATTTTTTTCAGGAAAACACATCTATGGTATTGTTTAGGCTGGTTCTGAGCACGTCATACATAATCATTCAGTCCTCACAGCACCCCAGTGAGGAAGTTTCTGTCACTTAAGTAACTTCCCCAAGGTCAAACAGTGGAGCTAGGATTGGAATATAGGTATTCAGACTCCAGAGTCTTTTAAAATGCCAGACTCTACTCCCTTTCTAATTGGAAAATTAACAGGTTTGCCATGTAAAAATAAAGTGATGAATACTAAGTCTCCCTCCCTCCCAAGACTATCAATCTCTGCCCAAATGAAACCACTGCTAACAATTTCCTTCCAGAAAAAAAATATGCATATACAAACATATATCTATATCTATCAAGATATCTATGTATTTTTGTAACAAGCATTTTCTACTATAGCTGTACCTTATTTAACATTATAGCTTAGAGATGTTTTCTATTTCAAGACATATTGATCTACTTCATTTTAAAGGCTGCAAAGTCATCCATTATAAAGAAGTAATGTAATCCAGTAATTCTCAACATTTATTTGTAAGTAATGCCACCATAAGCATTTTCATATTTATGTCTTCGCTCATCTGCACAAGTTTATCAGAATAGGTTTGAAGACCCAGAATTTTGCCTAGATTTTAAAATTTTATACATATTGCCAAATTGGTCTGCAAAGTGGTCACATGAATGTATATTTAATTGATTTTTAAATAATGGTTGGTTCTGAAAATCTGTATTTACTAAGTGACATTTATCTTTATAAAATGAAGGCAATGATGAGGGGAATGTTTTTCTCTCTAATATTCAGAACTGGTCAAACTGTTAAAGTTTAGCTTCTTCCTCACATCCTTTAACAATACCCTCAGCAAGAAAGGGCAATTTAAAGAATTTGGCTGCAGTTTTGTAAAAGAGATTGTAGCACATGAAAAATTCCTTTCAGAATTTAGAACTAGGAATAGTCTGGCAATTTTTCTTTCTTGAATAGTAATTATACATCTTGTTCTCTTTTTGCTTTGGCTTCCAGGATGCTCAAAATCACATTTTATGCTCAGTCACAACATGAATATTAATCACTGAAGAATCATCACTATTTTATATACTTTTTCTCCTAATATTTAATGGTGTATTTGTACATATGCATTTTATACTGTGAACCCAACCCTTCAAATCTATTTTGGAAGTAGTAGCATAGAAAGAAATAAATGTGAAGGACTTTAAGATTAATAAAGGAGTCCAGATAACATGAGTAAAATGAGAGGCAGAGAAACCAGTGGGTACAACTTTTGTTCCCCTTCTGTTTGAAATATGTAAGAGACTTACCTATTCTCACTGCTTTTCAGAACCATCCTTTGAAGAAAACAACTTAGGAAAATTTCCCTCCTCTTCCCCCCTTTGCAACTGGACAGGAGGAATTAGAATTGGAGGGTGGAAAGGGACCTCGGAGATAATCTAGGTAAGCCCTCATTTCACAAATGGGCAAACTTAGGCCCAGCCAGGTTAGGTGACTTACCTGAGGCCACAGCTCTAGGAAATGAGAGGCTGGACTAGAAGGCGGGTAGGTGGAGATCCAGGCCAACGTGCTCTCCCGCTGTGTAACATGCAAGGCTGACGACTGGGGGTGGCAGGAGGGAGGAAGAGAAGGTGACCCCACAGCCCCTAGCAACGAAAACAACAAAAAGGACTTGAGGCACTCATAAATAATTAAGCAATTAGCCGCAGCAACTACTCCCCTCCCCTCCAGCATCCAGTCACCAAGGCAACTTGGGCAGGGTGCCTGCTGGTTGCCTAGTAACAGTGCGGTCTGCTCCCCTGCCATGTTCCCTGGGCATCACAGGATTCGAAAGACCAGGATGAGCCTTAGACAGGGATCACTATTCTAACACCTTCATTTTTCAAATGAGGAACTAGAGGCCCAGAGAAGCAGAGAAACCTGTCCAAGGTCACACAGCTACTCAGAGGCACAGCCAGACATTTCCCGTTGCTTTCCATGGCACCAGGGCTGCCTTGGGGAGGCTGCAGATGGAGGCGAGGAGGAGAGCTCTCTACAGTTCCTAGAAGAATGAGGGAGTGAGAGCAAGCAAGCCAGCAAGAAAGAGACAGAGACCTTGAGCTCTCATATGCAATTAGCAGGAGCTGGTAATCCCATCAGCCCAACTTTCATCATCACCATGGCAACAAGGGTGAGGCAGGTGCTGGTTGCCTAGAAACAAGTGGTCCTCTCTCTTCCTCTCACATCCCTGGGAGTCACAGGCACAAGAGAATGTTGGAGTTGGAAAGGAAGGCAGGGATCCTAACTCAGTTCCCTCCTTTGACCAATGAGAAAACAGAGGTTCAGGGACATTATCCAAGGTCATACAGCCACAGATCTAGTTCCTGGCAGGGACTCATTTTTGGCCAGTGTTCCCAGAATTCCTTCCATTTTCTGCCTCTACTTTGCCACTATGGGAAGGAAAATTTTCACTCAATAAAGTCAAAACATGGGAGGGGAATGGCTGGTGGTCCCCTGGAGATACTTCTACCACTTGCCCACCAGAGGTGCTGCTGCAGCCTGGGTCTGACACATAGCAGGTGTTCACAGAGGCACTATGCACAGTAGCTAAACACAGGGTCCCCAAACTGAAAACATGGGTCAAAAGCCAGCTCTTGCCGAACATGGCAAGCTTCGTAGCCTCTCTGCACCTCGTCTCCACACCTGAGAACAAGGCATCCTGACAGTTCTACCTCTTCAAGTCGTGGCTAGGAATACCTGAGCAAATATACGTCACAGGCTTGGTATGTAGTAAAGATGCAGTAAATGCTAGACATCCATTTATTCCACATTCAACAAATATTTGTGGCATATCTGTTATGTAACTGCCACCACTCTGGGCTCTTGGGATTCATCAGTGAACAATACAGACCAAAAAAAAGTCCTGTCTCATGAACGTTACATTCCAGTGATATAGCACTGGAACGTAATTTATAAACATATAAAATTATAAACACAAATTGCCGAATGGGCAGAGGAATCACTGGCAATATGCTGTGTTCATGATGCTGGCCTCCTGAAGACTGGGGAGTTTCCTGTTTACAGGGCGTGAGGCTATAAATATGCAAGCCTATCTTCTCCTACACTCCAACTCTTGTTTTTTTTTTCAGCTGCTCGGGGGGAAGAAGGCAGGCAGCGGCCGCTAGATGGCAGATCTCAGTCCCCCTAGGAACACGGCACAGGGAGGCGCAGGCGGACACACGGGCCCTGGCTAAAGCTAAGAGCAAAGGCAAGCGGGCGGCTGGCCAGGCCTAGGGCGATGGCCTGGAGTGGCGGGACCGACGCGAAACTCCACCCTGGGACACGGGGGTTGGGTGAAGGGGTGAGTGTTCGGAGGCTGTAGCTTGGTTTAGGAATGACTGCTTTGGAGTGAGACTGATCCCAGATTTAATCAAGATCCTGCCATGGTAAGCGGTGGGTGTGACCTCGGTAAGCTGTGAGCCTTTCTGAGCTTCAGCTTCCTCATTGGGAACGTGGTAGTGATAACAAGAGCTCCCCAACAGAGCTGTTTCGAGGTGTGCACAAGAAAACATGTCCAATGTACCTTGCAAGCTACAGGCAGAAGCAGCTCAACCATTGCTACCTCTGATTCAGAGGTGCAGAATGGAAGGGAAAGGGGTAAAGGAAATAAGATTTGTTGAGCATTTGCAACAAGAAGACCAAGGTCTTCTGGTCACTGAGCCTGCAAAATGTGGCAACGGGGTTTGGTCGCCCCACCCACCCATCAGTACAATCCTCACTTGGCTCTTCCCGCACTCCTTGCATTAGATCTCCTTGCTTATTCCCACTGGTACCACCCAGTCCCCCTCTCCTCCTGACTTCCAGGTGAGTGCGGTATACAAGGCAGCAACATCACTGTTCTTCTAACACCTGCCGTTCCAGCCCATGAGCGACTGTGCCCAAACACCAATTATATCATGCCTAAAGTGCCTCACTAGGTCCTGCTGCTCTCAGGATAAAGTCTGACCTCATTTCGGTAGCCAGCAGGGCTTCTGGGTGCTGCCTGCCTTTCCATCGGCATGGCCTGCTGCTGTTCCCCTGCCTCAGAGCCTCTCTGCCACTGCGAGCCATTTGCATATGCTGTTTCCTCCCTGGAACCACCAGTCCCTCTGCTTGCACTCTTGGTCCCTTCTCACCCCTGCACTGCCTTGGTGAGATTTTCCCCACCGTCTACTTCTAAAGCAGGTCCTCTCCCCTCCCTGATTATTTTCTTCACTGCACAAGCTGTGCTGATCTACGGCCTTTCTCCCATGCCAGAATATACACTCCGAGTGGGCAGGGCAGTGCCTGCTTTGCTAACCTCTCTAGCTCCAGGGCTAGCACAGGCCTGCCACCTGGATGACATACCAGTTTGTTGAGGTGAAGTGGCTATACAACAAATATTGACTGAAATGAATGTTCCATGATTTCATCTTCCAGTTTCCCATCTGTCAGTGCATCTTTTCTATGGATGGCATATCAGTCATCCTAAAAATCACTTTTACCTAGTATTTCCTTCCATGGCTTCCCACCTCTCATAGGCTCAGGTCTGATATCTTTAATCTGGCACTCAAAATCCTCTACACTCCAACCTACCTGTCCAAACCTATACAAATACATGCATATGCACACATACACACAGATACTTGGAAATACATATTAAATAAATGTATTTGGAAATATAAAGCCAAACATTATCTGTCCCTGACCCCCTTGGTGGGTCTTCCACTCTGCCTTGACACAGAGGGGCAGGCCTGCAACCCTCTCCCCCATCACTGCATCCCCAATTCCTCATACCACATCTGGCACATGGAAGATGTTCAACTAGCTTCATGGAATCGATCACTGGTCTCCTCAATTCAATAATATTCAATATTTACTGTGTTCACATCTCCGGCAAACTTTTCTTCTCTTCCCTGTCCATCCAAATTCTTTCACCTTCCTTCAAGGGTCAGAGCAAGTTCCCTCCTAGGAGACAGGTCACCAAATACACCCCATAAAGGGCGAGGAAGGCTAGAGAGTCCAGAGGCACCGTGGCTGGGCTACTGCCCCAAAAGTACTTTCCCCTGGAACCCCTGGACCCTGGCAAAGGGAACAGTGGAAAGTCATCTCCTTGCTTTTTCTTGTTCAAAAAAAAAAGTATCCATGATTTTAGAGATATTGCTTCAGTGGCCAGGCTAAGAATTCAGATTAAGGGACCTTTCTTGTGGCCCCACAGTATCTCACTGATCAGAGGAGCAATGACTCATACAACCAACGCCCACTGTTGGACATGTAGATGGTACCAATGTACACCCCGACAATAAATACACTCTGCAAGGCACTGGCTCCTTGCCAAAGAGTAGTTACTAAAGTTCCCCAGGCCAGCCCATCTACCAGAGATGTGGGGATTGTTCAGATCAGAAACTGGACTTGAAAAGGAAGGCTGCCTGGACTTATTTTGGTCTTTGTCATTTTTTTTTAAGGGACAGGAAAAGATGGACAATTGAGAGGCAATGTAATCAGTGGACATTCCAAAAACGTGCTTGAGCACACAGCTTAAGAGCTGTGCGATTTGGTGGAAATCAGTCCATCTTGTTGGGTCTCCTTTTTTCTCAAATGAAAAGTGAGTGTGCTGGTTCCTCAAAAAGTTAAACAAAGAATTACTACATGGCTCAGCAATTCCACTCCTAGGTGTACAAACCCAAAACAATTGAAGGGAGAGACTCAAACAGATACTTGTACACCAATGTTCAAAGCACCATTATTTACGGCAGACAAAAAGTGGAAACAACCCAAGTGTCCATTATCAGATGAATGGATAAAAATATGGTATATATACACACAATGGAATATTACTATAAATAAACAGAATGAAGTTCTGATACCCGCTACATATGTGGATGAGCTTGAAGACATCATGTTGAGTGAAATAAGCCTGACACAAAAGGATAAATATTGTATGATTCCACTGAAAATAAATGTCTATAATAGGCAAATTCATAGAGGCAGAAAGTAGATTAGTAGTTGCCAGGGGCTGACGAAGGTGGGAATGGGAAATTACTGTTTAATGGGTGCAGAGCTTCTGTTTGCAGTAATGAAGAAGTTTTGGAAATATTGGTGATGATTGCACAACACTGTGAATGTAATTAATGTCAATAAATTGTAAACTTAAAATGGTTAAAATGGCAAATTTTACATCATATATATTTTACCACAATTTACAAAAAAACTTCTCTCCACCCGGGGGGAGAAGCGCCCTGCTGCCCTGCTTACTGAGAACCCACAGGCCCTCAGAGGGTGCACAAGAGCCTGACCCCCTGGGCCTGCAGATCCCCACGAGCACAACCAAGTCTGTGCTGGACGCTTTTCATGAGTTATTCTTGCCAACAGCCCTGGAGGTTCCACTGGACCAGACAAAGCCACAGGTTTCGGGATGGCAAGCCCGCTGAACTCCTTCCTGAGGGGTACGGGAGGTGGGGTTAAACCAGAGATGCTGGGGCTGGGGAGAGGGGTGGGGGCAGATAAGGGGTGGGGAGGGCTGAGGCCCACCCCTTGCCCACTTTTCTTTTGGCCTCTACTCCCAGGCTCCCAGGGCAGAGAAACCCCCAGCTAGTACATGGAGGAGGAAGCTGAGACCGTGTAATTTATAATGAATGCCTGTAATACACCTAAAAATAGTTAAAATGGCAATTTTTATGTTATACCTATTTTACCACAATAAAATTTTTAAAAGTGTGCTGGCAAGTGGCTGTGGCTCAATCAGCTGGGCTCCCGTCTACCATATGGGAGGCCCTGGGTTCACTTCCCGGGGCCTCCTTGTGAAGGCAAAGCTGGCCCGTGTCCACGGAAAGCTGACGGCCTGCACCCGCGGAGAGCTGGCGCAGCAAGATGACGCAACAAAGGGAGACAAGTAGGCACAGAGGAATGCACAGGGAATGGACCCAGAGAGCAGACAGGAAGCAAGCTGCAGAGGAGGTGGGGGTGGATAAAAAAAAATCTTAAAAAAAAAAAGTAAGTGTACCAATACTACCTACTTGGCAGTGCTATAGGGAGGATCAAATCAGGAACATTTGGGGAAGACTTTATATAAGTTCCAGGGGTTCTTAACCAGGGATCCATGAGCTTGAATTGAAATTCAAAAATACATTATTCTGTGGGAACGTGTTGGCGTGGGTGTGATGTATTAAATCATACACAGTATACTGTGAACTTAGTGAGAGGTCCGTGGTTTTCACCTGACTGGCAAAGGGGTCCATGGGGGAAAAAAGGTTAAGAGCCCCTGGATAAGCCACACCATGCTGCACAAGTGTTGGCATCCCATCACACGTCCTGGAAGGCTACCCTCACACCTTCTCTGCTGCGTGAACACTGGTGTTCTCTGCTGCACTCTGTGGGGATTTAGAGGAGAGGAGCTTGTAGAGGGACCAACCACCCAGGTTTTCCTGGGATGTCCTGATTGGAGCACAGAGGACGGCTGGTCACCGTAGGGGCATATCCGTGATGCAATGCCTGTTCTACCTGATTTTCTGCATCCATTGTGGAGGCCAAGCAAAACCCCTAATATCCACTGCAAGCTGAAAGTTGCTTGTATAGTAGGATAAATTAGTAGCAAACTAGTCACTTCTTTACAACTAAGAAGCTGCTTTAGGGAAAAGACTTTGTTCTGAACTTGCAGGTATGGCTACAAGATCATTTCAGCAAATATTTTGCAAGCCAGTGCTCTGAGCAAGTGCAAAATAAAGCTTTAAAGCTTCATTTTTAGGCTTAAGTAACTGCATAATATTACACCATAAGAAATCCTGATAAATAGAAACTTACTCAGCAAATTTAGGGGGTGAGTAAATGAGTTGTGTTACAAAATGACCCCTCCCCCTGTACCTTATTTTGCATTAGCCTAAGCTCCTTGAAGGTGGAGAGGTCACCTTTGTAGTTCATACAGAATTTTACAGAAAATTATTCATGTAGTAGACCAAATGAATCCTCATGATTAAAACATTCATTAAAGTGTACATTGAAATATTTTATATGTCATTTACCTTTTTTTTTTTTTTTAGGAGGTATGGGAATTGAACCCGGAACCTTGTACATGGGAAGCAGGTGCTCAACCACTAAGCTACATTCACTCCCCAATGAAAGTTGGTTTTTTCCATTGTTTTGTTTACTTTGTTGGTTTAGGAGGTACTGGGGATCAAACCTGGCACTTCATACTTGGGAAGCAGGCACTCAACCATTTAAGCTACATCCATTTCCCTGTCATTTACTTTAAAAAAAAAAATTTTTATTACAGAAATTGTGAACTTATAAAGCAATCATGCACATGTACAGAGTTCCTATACATGTGAATTCACCCCTTCACCAACACACCACACCATTGTGGAACACTGGTTACAGATTATGAGATAACATCATCAGATTATTCCCAGTAACTGTGGTTCACAGCATACATTTGCCATATTTTTCTGTACCCTCCTATTAACACTGCACATCTTTAGCTTTGAATGTATTAATAGAATATAACAGTATTGTTCTTAACTATAGGCCATAGGTTATACTAATTGTATTTTTCCCATGCTTTTCCACATACATCGACCACCCTGCAATAGTGTACATCCATTCTCGTTCATAGAAAGACTTTTTTGCATTTGTACTATTAACCACAATTTTCATCCACCTTTGGGTTTACTGTGTTATTCAGTCCCTAGATTATTCTCTAGCATTCTTTCAATTGATATTTACATCCCTAGACTAACCTTTTCAGCCACAACCTCATTTATAAACCAGTTGTTACTCACTATAATATGTTACCATGAACTCTACCCATTTCCACATATTTACAATTAAAACTTCTACATACATTAAGCATCAGTACTCCTTCTCAGCTCTCCCCTTATCTCCTAATAAACTATATTCTAGGTTTTTAATTTTTTAATTTTTAATATTTTTCATATTCTAAGTTTTCACTCTGTATGTTTATTTTTCTTATTTAGTTCATGCAATAGTTCATGCAATAGTTGTCCTTTTGTGTCTGGCTTACTTTACTTAGGCTAATGTATTCAAGATTCACCCATTTTATCATATGTGTCCCAATTTCATTTCTTCTTACTGCAGCATGGTATTCCATCATATGTATATACCACATTTTTTTATCCATTCATTAGCAAATGGACACTTGGGTTGTTTCCATCGTTTGGCAATTGTGAATGCCACTAGGTACATTGGTGTGCAGATATCTGTTCCCATCACAATTTTCAGTTCTTCTGGATATATTCCTAGTAGAGGAATTTCTGGATCTTATGGCAGTTCTATATTTAGCTTCCTGAGGAACTGCCAAACTGTCCTCCACAGAGGCTGCACCATTTTTCAGTCCCAACAGTAGTGCTCCACATTCTCTCCAGCACTTACTGTTTTCTGCTTTTTTAAATACTGGCTATTCTATGTGGTGTGAGATATCTCATTGTAGTTTTGATTTGCATTTCCCTAATAGCTAGCGATACTGAACATTTTTCCATGTACTTTTTTTCCGTTTGTATTTTCTCTTTGGAGAAACTTCTATTTAAGTCTTTGGCCCATTTTGAAACTGGATTGCTTGCTCTTTTACTGTTGAGTTGTATGATCTCTTTATATAAAATGGAAATCAAACCCTTATCGGATATGTGGTTTCTAAATATTTTCTCCCATCAAGTGGGCTGCCTTTTCAACTTTTTGACAAAGTCCGTTGTATCACAAAAGTTTTTAAGTTTGAGGAGGTCCCATTTATCCATGTTTTCTTTCATTGTTTGTGCTTTTGGTGTAAGGTTTAAGAATGCACCACCTACCACCAGTCTTGAAGATGTTTTCCTATGTTTTCTTATAGGAGCTTTATGGTTCTAGTTTTGATATTTAGGTCTTTGATGAGAGAGGGGTCCTCTTGCTTTCTTTTGAATATGAATATCCAGTTCTCCCAGCACCATTTGTTGAATAGACTGTTCTTACCCAGCCTGTAAAAAATCACTTGACCATAGATGTGAGTCTGTTTCTGAACCATTAATTTGGTTTCATTGGTCTATGTGTCTATCTTTTTTTTTTTCTTCAAATTCTACTCAATTTATTCATTTTTTAAAAAGATATTACATTAAAAAAATATGAGGTCCCCATTCGCCCCCACCACCCCCCCCCATCACTCCCCCCCCAATAACACTCTCCCCCATCATCATGTCACATCCATTGTGTCTGGTGAGTACATCTCCAGGCATCGCTGCACCCCTTGTCCCGTGTTCCACACCATAGCCCACACTTTCCCATGTTCCATCCAGTGGGCCATGGGAGGGCATACAACATCCAGCAATTGTCCCTGGGGCACCACCCAGGACAACTCCAAGTCCCGAGAATGCCTCCACATCTCTTCTCTTCCTCCCCTTCCCCGCACCCAGCAGCCACCATAGCCACTTTTTCCACAACAATGCCATATTTTCTCGATTATTAACCACAATAGTTCATGAATAGAATATCATTAAGTCCACTCTGATCCTTACTGTATTCCTCCTTCCTGTGGACCTTGGCTTGGTTGTGTCCATTCCACATCTATGTCAAGAGGGGGCTTAGATTGCCCATGGAGGCTGGATGCAATCCTCCTGCTTTCAGTTATAGGCACTCTAGGCTTCATGGTGTGGTGGTTGACATTCTTCAACTCCATGTTAGCTGAGTGGAGTAAGTCCAATAAATCAGAGTGTAGGAGCTGAAGTCTGTTGAGGTCAGGGCCTGGCTATCATATTGTCAGTCCAGAGATTCAAATCCCCTAGATATATCTTAAGCCCCAGCACCAGCTACAATTCCAGTAAAGTAGCATGAAAGGCTTGTGAAAAGAGATCCCATCTGAGTCCAGCTCCATCACGCAGAAACACCAGCTCCGAAGAGGGGCCAACTGACATGGCAGTGAACCCCATCTGCCATGACCATAGAACCTGTGGGTCTCTTTAGCCCTCAAAAGGACCAATACCTGGGGTTGTATCTTACTTTATCTGTCTCTGAGACTCTGCTCAGGTGTGCACAAGGGCAATCCTTCTGACAACCTCCAGACTCTTTTTTAGAGACTCATAGCCATATAAACTCATTTGTCCTTTCCATTTCCTCCTTAATTTAGGTCAAACAGCATTTTTAACTCCTGTTATTATATGTAGACAGGGATAGTCTGCTGGTCCACATTGAACCTTTAATTCAAGGTCATTTTCTAATTGCATCATTAGCTGGTATTTGGTAGTGATCCCTTGATGCCAGGGAGGCTCATCCCCGGGTGTCATGTCCCACACTGGGGGGAAGGCATTGCATTTACATGCTGAGTCTGGCTTCGAGACTGGCCACATTTGAGTAACACGGAGGCTGTCAGGAGGGAACTCCTAGGCACAGTGCTACTCTAGGCCTTGTTCTTATTTCAGGCGTATAGGCTCACAAGCATAGTCATCAGTATCAGGGGCTCACTGTTGGACCCTCATTCCTTCCTGATCCTTACCGTTGCACCTGGGGGACTGCTGCTGCTCCCCTAGGGACCATGACAAAGCCCCCCCCCGCCCCCAGCCAGTAACCCAGTACCCCCCTAGCTGTTGTTTTTAATTGTTTCCACTATGAGTATATCCAAACATTTCCATGCCCCCTGGACATATGTCCTGTATAACTCCCTGTCAACCATATATCGCCTGTCCATAACATCCCATACCAGTATTCCTCTGCTGCCATTGTTGAACCACTCTGTGATCCAAAACTTCCTGAAAAGTGAAGCCCAATATAATGTCAGGTTCCCTTACTAGTAAAATGGAATATAGCGATGAGTTTAAAGGTTAGATATAGAATACATATTGATTTGGAAAAATTCTACATCTTATCTTTTTCTTTTCTTTTTTCCTAATTATTGAGCTTCTCTTCACAGGAGCCCTAGATCACAGTAATTCATATATACAATATACAGTACTCCCACACATCCACCATAAAACCTTTTCCCTTCCACAGCGATAATCTTTTAACTTATTCATATCATATTTATGGAAACTGATGTACAGACTCCAAGACAATAGCTTTCAAACAAGGTGACATCTGTGCTTACATTGTGGTCCATACTTTAGGATATAGTTTTCTAAATTTTTTAGTTATCCTATGTTTTACATTATGGTTTACATTATTAGTCTGTCGTCCCCTATATGTTTTTGGTGTAATAGTACATGTTTTATATTCATCCTTGTGTACTCTCACGAAACTCCTCTCTTGCCCCCACATTTACCTTGGTTCCATCCATTCAACATCCATTTCCCCTCCCCTTGGGGCCCGCAGCAACAGCCAATCTCCATTTCCCGAGAAGCCACGTCCAGAGATACTTGCAACAGTGTTCAGGGCCTGACTTGCTCAACTGCCCTAATGCCCTGGGAGCCACCCTTTCTCTCGAGAGATACAGTTCCCTCTATTTGATGGCATTAGTCCTCCCCAGGATGTGGGTCCACCCCCACTCTCACTACTTGGGTCTCTACCCAATGGTACAACCCACCCTGGCAAAATGAGCATTCAGACATTCCCCAGAAGTCTGTCCCGTGTCAGACCATCCCCTCCGAGCATCCTAAACAGGTAACCCTCCTAATTATATTTTGATACGGTTTTCTCAGCATTTTACTCTCAACCAACACCTGACACTCTCCTATGTTCGTATGTTGCCCCTCCCTTCCCCCAATTTTTTGGGCAATATTACCCCTCCGCCCATCCCCAGCCCCCCTCAAACCCGCAAAGCCCCACCCAAAGGAAACCCCTTGCCCCCATTTTATCTCTTCTCTGTGCTCATACTTACCGCCAGCTCATTATAGATTCCACCCCTGCAGACGTCGACTCACATCCTTCCTCCACCCCCCGATTTCCTGTAAGCCTATCTTCCAGTCTCTAGCTCTCTGAGGCACCTTGCTTACTTCATATCATTGAGGTCATGTAGTATTTATCCTTCAATGCCTGGGTTGCTTCACTCAACATAAGGTTCTCAAGATTCATCCATGTTATCACATGTGTTTGTAGTGTATTTGTTCCTAAAGCTATGCGTCTATCTTTATACCAGTACCATGCTGTTTTTACCACTGTAGCTAGTTAGTATGATTTAAAGTACAGAAGTGAGAGTCCTCCAACTTTGCTTTTTCCTTTTAAGATGTTTTCGCTATCCAGGGTCCCTTACCCTTCCAAATAAATTTGATAATTGTGCTTTCCATTTAAAACAATGCTGGTGGAATTTTTATTGGGATTGCATTGAATCTGTATATCAATTTGGGTAGAATTGATATCTTGATGATATTTAGTCTTCTGATACATGAGCATGGAATGTTCTTCCAATTACTTTGGTCTTTTAAAAATTTCTTTTAGCAATTCATTGTAGTTTTCTGAATACAAGTGCTTTACATCCTTGGTTAAGTTTATTCCTAAATGTTTGTTTTTTTTAAAATCACTATTATAAATGGAATTTTTTCCTGACTTCTTCTTCAGATTGCACATTACTGGTTTATACAAACACCACTGATTTTTTTGTATTGATCTTGTATCCTGACACTACTGAAATTATTAGCGCTAGCAGCTTTGTTATAGATTTTTCAGGACTTTCTGGGTCATATAATTTGTGAATAGGGAAAGTTTTACTTCTTCCTTTCCAATTTGGATGCCTTTTATTTATTTTTCTTGCCCGACTGCTCTAACGAGAACATCTAGCACTATACTGAACAACAGTGGTGACAGTAGGTATCCTTGTCTTGTTCCTGACCTCAGCAGGAAAGCTTTCAGTCTTTTACCATTGAGTACAATGTTAGCTATGAGTTTTTCATATATGGCCTTTATTATGTTGAGAAAGTTTCCTTCAATTTCTATCTTTTATTGTATTTTTCTCAAGAAAGAATGCTGTATTTTGTCAAATGTCTTTCCTGTGTCAATCAACAGGGTCATGTGATTTGTCTTCTTTGATTTATTAATGTGGTGTATTATGTTGATCAATTTTCTTGTGTTGAACCACCCTTGCATGCCTGGCATAAAATCCATTTGATCATGATAAATAATTCTTTTAATATATTGTTGGATTCAACTAGCAAGTAGTTTGTTGAAGATTTTTGCATCTGTATTCATTAGGAAAATGGGTCTGTATTTTTCTTTTTTTGCAATATCTTTATCTGGCTTTGGTATTAGGGTGATATTGGCTTTATTAAGCCAACGGGTTTGCTAGCATTCCTTCTTGTTCTTTTTTTTTTTTTTTTGGAAGAGCTTGAGTAAGGCTGGTATTAAATCTTCTTTGAAGGCTTGGTAGAACTCACCTGTAAAGCCATCAGGTTCTTGGCTTTTCATTTTGGGGAGCTGTTTGATGACTATCTTGATTTCTTTACTTGTGATTGGTTTGTTGAGGTCTTCTATTTCTTCTAGGGTCAGTGTAGGTTGTTTGTACATTTCTAGGAATTTTTCCATTTTGTCTGCATTTTTTAGTGTCTTGACATATAGCTGTTCATAGTATCCTCTTATGATTTTTTATTTCTGTGGGGTCAGTAGTAATATCCCTGTTTTCATTTTTTATTTCATTTATTTGCATCTTCTCTTTTTGTCAGTCCAGCTAAGAGTTTGTTGATTATTTTGTTAATTGTCTTGAAGAACCAACTTTTGCTTTTGTTAATTCTCTCTACTGTTTTTGTTTTTGGTCTCAATTTCATTTACTTCTGTTCTAATCTTTGTTATTTCATTCTTTCTACTTGCTTTGGGATTAGTCTGCTGTTCTTTTTCTAGTTCCTCCAGCTGTGTAGTTAGGTCATAGCTTTTAGCTCTTTCTTCTTTTTTAATGCAAGCACTGAGGATTATAAATTTTCCTATCAGTACTTTGTTGTATATGATAGGTTCTGATATGCTGTGTTCTCATTTTCATTCATCTCGAGATATTTATTGATTTCCAGAAATGTCTTCTTTGAACCACTGATTAAAGAGTGTGTTGTTTAATCTCCATATATTTGTGAATTTTCCCTTTTTCTGCTTCTTGTTGATTCCCAACCTTATTTCATTATAATCAAGAGAAAGTGTTTTGTATAATTTCAATCTTGTTGAATTTATTGAGATCTGCTTTGTGACCCAACATATGGTCTATCCTGGAGAAAGATCCATGAGCACTTGAAAAGAATGTATACTCTGCTGTTTTGGGGTGCAATATTCTGTATATGTCTATTAGGTATATTTCCTTTATCACATATCCAAGCTGTTTCTTTATTGATCCTTTGCCCAGATGTTCTATCCAATGCTGAGAGTGGCAAATTGAAGTCTCCAACTATTACTATAGATATCTCCCTTTAGTTTTGCCAGTGTTTGCCTCATGTATCTTGGAGTATTCTGGTTAGCTGCATATACATTTATGATTGTTATTTCTTCCCGATGAATTGCTGCATTTATTAATATATAATGTCCTTCCTTATCTTTAACAACAGATTTGCCTTTAAAGTCTATTTCATCTGATATAAATATAGCTACTTGGGCTTTTTTTGTTGTTGTTACTGCATGCATGGAATATCTTTTTCCAGACTTTCACTTTCAATCTATTGGTATCTTTGTGTCTAACATGAGTCTCTTGTAGACAGCATAGAGACAGCATAGAGATAGCTGATATTTTCTTATCTATTAACATTCAGTGTTATTACTATAAAGTAATTAAGTAAAAATGTTATTTCCCCCATTCTGACCTTTGGGTTTATACGTCATTTTTATTTTTCCACTCTCTTTCTACTTTTAGTTACTTTTACTGAGATAATTTTCATTTCTAGACTCTCTTCCAAGCCACTGTTTCCTGTCTTTTCAGGCTATAGCACTACCTTTAGTGCTTCCTCCAAAGCCGGCCTCTGTTATAAACTCTCTCAGTTTGTTTATCTATGACTAGTCTCATTTTTGAAAGACAACTTTGCTGGATATAAGATCCTAGGCTGGCAGCTTTTCTCGTTCATTATCTTAAATATATCATACCACTGCCTTCTTGCCTCCATGGTTTCTGATGAGAAATCGGCACTTAAATTTTATTGGATATCCTTTATATGTTATGCCTTGTTTTTCTCTTGCTGCTCTCAGAATTCTTTGTCTTTGGCATTTGACGTTCTGATTAATATATGTCTTGGAGTCGGTCTATTCAGATTTATTCAGATGGGAGTATTGTGTCCTTCTTGGACATTGATATCTGTGCCCTTCAATAGGGTTGAGAAATTTTCTACCATTATTTCTTCAAATATTCCTTCTGCCCCTTTTCCCTTCTCTTCTCTTTCTGGGACTCCCATGGCACTTATGATTGCATGTCTCTTACCGTCATTTAGTTCCCTGAGACACTGCTCAATTTTACCCGATCTTTTCTTCATCTGTTTTTTTTTTTTTTTTGTATGTTTGCTTTTGGAGGCCATGTCTTCAAGCTCAAAGCTCACTGATGCTTCCTTCTGCCACCTCAAATCTGCTGTTATATTCTTCCAGTGTATTTTTTATTTCATTTATTGTGCCTTCATTCCCATAAGATCTGCTATTTTTCTATGTATGCTTTCAAATTCTTCTTTGTGCTCACCCAGTGCATTCTTAGTATCCTTAAACTCTTTAGCCATCTCCTTGAATTTATTAAGGAAATTTGTTTAAACACCTATGATTAGTTGTCTCGACTCCTTTATGTCATCTGGAGACTTATCTTGTTCCACTGACTGGGCCATAGCTTCCTGTTTCTTGGTATGGACTGTAAATTTTTTTGGTATCTTGGCAACTGGCATACTAGATATATTTATTCTGGGCGCAGTTTCTCTCTTTAGTTTAGGGCTCTCTTGCCCTTTCTCCTTTGTTGGTTGTGTAGTAGGAGCCAAGGATGTGTTGGTGTTGTGGAGGCTCAAGCTGCCCGTGTTGCCCTGGGAACTGATTAAGCTTCTCTCACCTTTCTCCTCTACCAGGGGTTGGGACAGAGCCGCAGCTGTGTGTAATAATCCAATTGTTCAGGCCAAGACCGCCTGTAGTTGCCTGGAGAGACTGATAAAGCTTCCCACCCCTACACCCCTTTCTCCCCTGCCTGGGACAGGGAGAGAGCGGCAGGTATGGGCAGCAATCTATGCCACGTGGGTCCAAAATAACCGCAGTTGTCCCAGTAGTCTGGTGTAGCACCAGCTCCCACCCCTGATGGACCTTCTGGAGTGTCCAGTAATCTAATCTGTATAGGCCAAATGTGCTGCAGGTGCCCTAAGAGGCTGAAGGAGTATTGCTCTTTAGGGATGGGAATGGAACCATTGATGCCCAATAGTTCACTCCCTGGAAGTGCCTACCCAGAGAGGCTGAGGAAACACGGCTTCCTTCCTATCCTACTTGGGGGCAGGGATGGAGCTACAGGTGCCTAGCTATTCAATCCATTGGGCAAAAAGCACTTGTAGTTACCCAGAAAGGCTGGGAAAACATCAAGCCCTTCTTGTCCTATTGAGGGTCTGAGCAGGAGTGACAGGCACCCAACAGCCAAAACCGCCTGCAGTTGCCTGGAGAGGCTGAGAAAACATAGCTCCTCTCCTATCCTATTAGGAGATGAGGATGGAGCTACAAGTGTCGGAGTATCCAGGCTGTGCAGGCTGAAAGCACTGTAATTGTCCAGAGAGACTGAAGACACACCATCTCCCCCCTATCCTACAGGTTTACAAGGAGGGAGATGAAATTGAAGGCAGTCAACAAACCAGTTCATGAGCACTGAAAGCACCTGCAGTTGCCCAAGGGTGAGGGGATGGAACCCCAGGTGTTTGACTATTCAGTCTGTGCTGGGCCAAAGTACCTGCAGTCACCCACAGAGGCTGGTGTAGGTACCCCCTAGCTTCTTCCCTCCAGAGGTGGGGCTGGAGCTTAGGCTAGAGCTGCAATCCCGTCTGGGTGGAAAGAAAGCAGTCCCTACCGGCACTGATTTTCAGTCAGCCCCTCTTCCCTTCCCGCTGGGGGCAGAGTTAAAATGGCAGCTACCGGCCTCTGTCTGACTTGGACAGGCTTAAACCTTAGCTCTTCTCAGGTTTACACTTTAGCCAAATGAATTTACTAATCAGTAGCTGAAGTTGTCCAACCAATCTCTTCTTCCTCCCCTGTTTTTGGGAAATGGAGCCTCCAACTCCAGCCACGGAACAGCTCCTGAGGCAGCTCTCACCACCAGTGGAATATGGGTACCAGCCTCTGTGGTGTGGATTTTTCTACTCATGAATCTTCTCAGCAGATGAGCAGTCTCCTTCCATTCTTTCAAGGATGTTGCAGGATGCTCTTCTGGTCTCCTGGGGCCCCCAAACAGGTGCTTTAGTTAGCTCTGGGTGATTACTAACCACCCTGTATGATCAGCTGTCTCTTGGATTTCCTTACTCTGCCACCATCTTGCCCCTCCCTTCTGTTCTGTCATTTACTTTTGAGGGTTGAATATGCTAAAATTTGATTAGCTATTATCATTCAATGGGCAATCAGAAAAGAAAAATAAAGAAAAATTTAAAAATGAAGCCACATTTTTTTGTTTTCCAAAGAAATGATAATTTCTGTAAAATTGTTAGGACAGAAACGATTGTGCAAAGTGCTACATTAGGAAGCATGAAGATGATTTCAGAAAAGCATTTGAGGTCAAGGAAATCTCAGCAGTTACTTAATATCTTTCCTACCATCAGCAGGAATTGTATACTCCCTATATAGAAAGATGTTGTTAATTTTCCACTCCTTTCATTTGTTATATATTACATGTATCTATGTTAAACTGCATATTGTGGTATTTCTTTAGACGTTTCTTAGTTTTTGCATAAGGTAGTGCCCTTTTCTGGAGGCTAAAAATATGCACCTGTTAATTATATTGGGTCCATTAAAAAATGTCTAAAATAGAGGATTAGGGTAAATATAAATAGGGTACCACACAGATTACGTTGTACTAATAGTTTCCAAGTTACAAGTATATACTATCATTCACAATAATCTTGGAGAAAGGTAAGAATAACTTTTGATCTTTCAAAACCTTCCCGACCTCTCAGAGGAATAACACTGAATTAACCTAACACTCAGTGGATGCCCTATCATTCTTAAAATGCCCAAGGGTAATGTTCTCTTGCCTTATTGGACCAAAAGAATTTATATTTTATGAAAAAATCTTGTCAATAAAAATGTAGTACTATCTTTTTCATATTTTGCAAAAGCATACTTAATGATGCAAATAGTTTCCTACATTTCATTGCAAAGAAAAATCACCGATCACACCATACTCCTTGCAAGAATCAAAATTCAGCAGCAAGAGGGTACAAACCACCCATGAGGCAAAATATAAGCAGTATAAAAACAAGTATAATGATTATAATATCCAGATGGAAATGAATAACTGAATCATTCTATGTCAAATCAAATAGCATCTTAATAAGTTGTTGCATCATCTCTGTTGATTTAATTTAATTGGAAAATATCAGAAAATACTACCAACAAAAATATCTTCATTTCCTATGCTATCAGCATTTAGCTTTTAAGTTCCTCTCCTTTTATTCTGAAGGTGAATTTATCCCCAAAATGGTCCTACGGGTTATAACCCGCAAAAGCAGCCCATGTTAAAAAGAGAAAAAAAGAAAGAAAGGGAAAAAACAAAGCCCCTTACTGGAATTAAAATAGTGGAACCCCAGTGTTTGGACAAAATTTTTTTATCAAAGAAAGAATTCAAACCCTTCTTTTACCATGCAAGCTGGTAAGTACAAGTTGTCATGGAAACAGGATGTAGTCAAATTATATGAGAAATGATGATGTTCTTCATCTAACTAGCTGTTCATCTCCTCTAAATGGGGAGAAATTGTTGTAGCTGAAATCCATTATATTTCTTTCATATTTGCATTAAAAACAATAATTTTCTTTATTTTATGTAGAAATACACATATACAGTACCTCACTCTCATAAAATGGAGAATTAAAAGTACTTACAAAAGAATTGGTGTATAAATAAAAAGACATAAAATGAAAATGAATCCCATGATACAAATCTACCGATGCATACAAAAGGGGTGGGAGAATGGAAATCAGATAATAAAGCCCTTCCTTGACCTACAATGGTTCATATTTTTCTTCAGCAGCATTAGCAACTATTTTTCCAGAATGACGCAGGCCCAGAACAGTTAGTTCCCTGGGATGACTTGCTAACAGGTGGATTGCCCCCACTGCTGGTTACAGAGGACCTTGCTAATCCACAGACTTCTGAAGAAGACACAGGGCAAAGATAGTGTGGCATTAGGCAGGCATTTCCCTTTATTTATTAAGCCAATCATTAATAAACACATGGCAAGCTAATTTTGTGGGGAGGATATTTAAAGAATGGAGGACCCATGCAGTCACAGTTCAGGTTAAGAGGCAGTCTGAAGTTCTTCTGGATCAAGGTAATCTTAGGGAAACATCTTTTAAGGTTTTTTTCAGGTTAAGATAATTTCTACACCTCCACCAAAGAAAAAAAAATCATATGTTTTGTGGATTTACAACACTGGTATCTTAATGAAGCCCTCATCCAAGCATATAAGATAATACTAGAAAGAAAATACCAACTAGCCACCATTTTGTGAGTGCTTGACTCATGTTTACTCATCTCATCTAATTTATGTATCAGCCCTGTGAGGTAGGTGCTATTATAAGGCCCTTATCAGAGCAGAGGAAAGAGCACAAAAAGCAAGAGGGATCAAACCCAAGTCTCCCTGGTTCCAAGCCTCTGCAAACTCTCCTCTTGAGGACACATTTCACCTCCTTGTCAGCAACCTTACAGAATCTGAAAAATCAGGGGGCCTTTGACTTAGGAAAGTATTCAAATCACACCCCTAAATGTTCACAACAGAACACTGTGGGAAAAGTGCTCGCAAAGCAAAAGGACGGCGCTCAGATGAGCAATCTAAGGTATGTACAGCAAGCATCAGACTCCAACTCGGCATTGACAGCAGTCTAGCCTTTGCCATAACCTTGGCTGAGTCATTTGCTTCCGGAGAGGGACAGTTTAAGAGACCTGTTAACTAGGTTCTCTTTGGTAATTTGATCAATTATCAGATAGCAGTCACTTAGTTCCTTTTTCGGATGACAGGCCTTTATTGAGGAGTGACTTGTAATTTTCACAAGGGTGATAACAATAAATATATGTGTATGTCCATATTAATACTTAGAAATTAGTTTATAAAATTCTGTATTATCACCAAAATTCTAATTGAAGATGCAATTAGATAATATCCCAGGACTGAAATAATAAGATACATTCTTTTTAGTGTTCAGTGCCAAAAACATTTTCTCTCTTGGAAAATTGAGATGTTTTCTTGTTTCAGACTAGAAGAAGCATAGAGGTGATGTGTTTTCCTTTCTGTCTCAAATGCAGGAAGTTCAAAGCTAAGCAAAGTGCAAAATTTGAAAAATTAACTTGTTTCTGGCATCTGATGAAATTTTTCTGCTGATCTAATTGATTTCACGTTTATGTTTTTGAATATTTTAAGTGTTCTATTTTACATAATAATCCACTTCTCATCCTTTGAGACATTGGTGGAACATAAATCAAGATCTCTGAACACAGTGATGCTAGTCATTTATTTTTTCATAGAGACAGGAAGAAGTAACTCAGCTTTCCAACTTAACAGATATCCCAGGGCCTCCAGACTTTTTTATGGCATGTTCAAATAATCTGGAGGACATATGCGTTCAGCTTTGGTTTGTTCATTTCAACTGCTTTACAGTATACCATTGTATGACCTAAACCAGTTCATTTATTCACTTCACTGCTTATGCTAAATTAGACTATTGGCCATTTCTTCACGATTACAATTCATGCTGCAGTGAAAAACCCTTGTGGGTGAGTCTAAGAGATTCTTTAGGATAGTTCTGAAGAAGTGAAAATGCTGCATGCATCTTTGAGTCTATGCAAATATACTTCTACTAGTTATTGCCAAACTGCTCTCCAATATAACTGTACAAATCTACAATTTTATAGGGAACATTTTTTTTTATCACTTATTCCAATTAGTTGGAAGCAAAAGTGTGTGCATTGGGCAATTGGCAAGGTTAACTCACAGCACAGCAAGAACAAAGTACACAAACAATTTAGGCTACAGTGAAATGACTCCATGGTCAAGAGTAGTCAAAACCCTGAATTATTAAATCTGCAACACTAAGCTGCTACTTTTCTTATAAAGGCTCTGTCAAGTTTACTGTGAGTGTACCTGGAGTTGTATCCAGTTAGACGAGTAACACTAAGAGTGCATTTGGCCAATTTAAACATGGCATCCTGCAACAGAGAGGAATGGAGGTACAGGCTAGACACATAAATGACTAGCCAGGCAAGTCACTGAGAGGAATCCCAGTTAAACATGATTGCTGACCTCCTCTGCCTCCTGAAAACAAGGCAGACACTTGGCTGGTATGCACCAGGACAGCTACACCAGCTTAAACTTCTAAAAAATAATTCTCCATTGACTGGTAAATGGCCACTGACCTCAGCCGAGGCCCATCACTCCAGCTGCCCTGGCCCTCCCCCAGGGCATCCGAACCTCTCCAAGCTCTGCCACATGGGCACTGCAGGACCTGTGCCTGGACTATGGCCAGAGTGGAGCTGGGTGGACTATGAAATGCTGTCAACATTACCCCTACTTGAATCCCTGCTAAAATGACAGTAAAGGAATTTAAAAAGAAAAACAAAAAACACAGGGACAAAGACATAAAGAACCAAAGAGGAGAAAGCAGATGAGAGGTATTCATCACATTTTTAAAGTTAGAAGTGGCTAGATGGAGGGTAACTGCCTTAAGCAGAGAAAAGGCCAGGGTAGTGTGGCAGGGGGGAAAGCACCCACACTGCCAAGATCCTCTCCCCATGGGCATGGGACTACCCTCTCTCCAGACAGAAGAGGCTGAAGTAGACCAGGGGTTCTTAAACCTGGAGAAAGAATTCAGGGGAACCATGAACTGAGATAGGAAAAAAAATTACATCTTTATTTTCACTAAGCTCTTAAAATGCAGCATTTGCTTCAATTATAAGTGCAGACAACACACTACTATTATTGGTCCCTATGACCTCATCACCAATAGAGAAGCAAAGAACACTTGTTACACATCTTGAAATACTCCCCACTACTTCAACATTATGGCATTATTAGGCCCCCCACTAGATCTTGTTATTTAATGCATTAATGAAAAACGTGTATATTTATATTTTTGAACTGTATTTTAATCTAATTGGTTTCCATAATTATCCCATTTTATTCACATAAAACACTATTTGATCATTATTCCAATAATAATAAAACAAACACACACAAAACACTATTCTGAGAAAGGTTCTGCAGCTTCACCAGATATCAAAGGGGGTCCATGGCACACAAATGGTTAAGAACCCTAAACTAGAAAGTCTTTGGAATTAGGGCCACTGGAATAGCGGAGGGCAAGAGCCAACAGTTGAAAGCAGAGGGCTTTCCTATGCTCTGCTGCCCAAAGTCTAGCAGCTATCCAGCAGAAAATCAGAGGATGCCTCTCTGGGAAATCTGATTGCCTAAAGACAAAAGAATAACAGAAAATGACATATTGGGCCAGTCTCCATGGAATCCTATTATGGTGAGACCCACCATTCAATTAGCCCCACCCATTTATATAAAGATTCTAATGAGCTTTTTTTTCCCCCCTAAAGATTTATTTATTTATCCCCCGCTGCCCCCAGTTGTCTGCTCTCTGTGTCCATTCGCTGTGTGTTCTTCTGTGTCCACCTGTATTCTCATCAGGCGGCACTGGGGATCTGTGTTTCTTTTTGTTGTGTCATCTTGCTGCGTCAACTCTCCATGTGTGTGGCACCACTCCTGGGAGGGCTGCAGTTTCACACTGGGCAGCTCTCCTTGTGCAGGAGGCACCCTTACACAGCGGCATCCCTCCATGGGCTGACACTCCTTGTGCGCGGCAGCACTGTACGAGGGCCAGTTCACCACACAAGCCAGGAGGCCCTGGGTATCGAACCCTTGGGCCTCCTATATGGTAGGCGGACACTCTATCTATTAGGCCACATCTACTTCCCCTAATGAGCCTTTAAGTGATCCTCTCAGAGCCATTAATGCAGAGCAATGGGTAGCCAGATACCTGAGGAGGAAAGGCTCCACAGAAGGAGGCCAAAATAACTGAGCAGAAAAACAGAACTTGGAGGAAACAATGGCAAAGCAAAGAGCAGAAGAAAACAGTCTATCAAGCTGAATGAGGGCAGTGGTTCTCTAAGTGAGGTGCCTGGACTAGCAGCCTCAGCATCACTAGGGAACTTGTTAGAAATGCAGATTCTCAGGTCTCAACCCAGATATAGTGAATCAGAAACCTTAGGGGTGGGACCCAGTAATCTGTGTTTTAACAAACACTCCACGTGATGCTGATACACACACTAGTTCAGGGGTTCTTAACTTTTTTTGTTCCATGGACCCCTTTGCCATTTAGGTGAAAAGCACAGACCCCTAACTAAGTCCACACTATACCGTGTAATATTTAATAAATATATCACACCCGCACCAACATGTCCCCACAAGAATAATATTTTTCTGAATTTCAATTCAAGCTCACGGACCCCTTAAGAACCCCTGCTCTAGTTGAGAAGCACTAAGTCTCAGAGGGATATTGGGGATTGAATCATGTACCCCAGAAAAGACATATGCAAATGTTAATCTACATTTCTGTGGGTGTGAACACATTTGTAAATAGTATCTTTGAACATGTTAAGGTGAGTCAGAGTATGGACTTATTTGTGAAGAGGGTCCTAAAAGATCCTATTTGGGTGTGGCCAAACTGCATGAAGGGAAGCCTTAACAACTATGACTGGAGGCCTTAATGAGAGAGGACATGCAGAGGCAGCCAGAGAAGCCAGAAGTCAGAGAAAGCCAGGAGGAGGCCAAGAATACCGCCCGGTGACAGAGATCTGCCATTACTGGATCTCCACCAATTCCCGGAGAAAGTATAGCCTTGTGAACATTTGATTTTGGACTTTTAGCCTTCAAATTGTAAGCCAATTCTTGTAATTTAAGTCAGCCCACTGTGTAGTATTTGTCATAGCATTTCTGACAAACTAACACAAGGAATAAAAGAACAATAGCTCCCCTGGAAAAAAGAACAGGATGCTGTAAATGATAAAAATTCAGAGAATTTGAAAAAGCACTTTGAAATTAAAAATATGATTACAGGAATAAAAAATTAATGCAATAGTATGACAAAGAGTTTGATTTTTTTTTTTTACTCTCATAGAAACTAAAAAGAAAAAAGATTATTGGAGGATCAGAACTAGAGATTAAGAGCTTCTGGTTGACCAAAATGGTAGCATTAGACACTCCAGCATGCCATTCTTCCACAGAATCTTTGAACAACTAGCAAAAACTGGCAGAGTCATCTTCAGAAATGTGGAAAACAGTTACAAGGTTATAGCAACAGGCATGAGCCAAATCAAGAAAACACAGCAGACCCTCTTCTGTGATGGGTATTTCGTTTGATTGGGATTTTCTGTTTTTAAAAATGTAACACTTGACTTTTTTGCCAAGAGAAAAAAAGTATTATTCCAGTGTGTGTGTGTGTGGGATAGCCCTGGGGCCGTGTGGAGCCCACCTACAATCCTATTGTGTTCCTGGCCCTGTTATGGAGGGAGCAGAGTTACCCCTATGCAAATATGGAGGTGCCTATACGTCAGTACCAATCTATCGAGTGGCAACATGAAAGACACCAGCAGGCAGAAGCAGCTTGCAGACAGCTAAAAAAGAGTCAGTGTAGACTGGAGCAAAGAATTACCTGCTTGAAATCATACAATAGGCTACCTGGGATGGGGAGAAATTTCACAGGGAGTAGAGGGATTCCTATAAATGGGGACTTCCTAGGGCCATGAGCATGCACAAGCCCAGGACAAGATTCAGGCTCAGAAAAGAGAGAGGACACTGCATTTAACATTTACCTAAGGCTGATCTTCTTGATAGGAGGGCTAAACTCTGAAAGAAAGCAACAGCCAATGCAGATCCAACTTTAAAAAAAAAAAAAAGACTATGAAAAGTGTTTTTTGTATTTTGTTGTTAGCTCCTGACACTCAAAAAAATATGTCGTATCAATAGCTTGACACAAACGTAAGGAACAGACGACTCAGGGATTAAATCCCAGCATGAATACTTAAAAATATTAAAGTGTATAGTACAACAAAAGATTATAAGAAAAGCAAAGAAACAAGAAATAATGGTCCATCCAAAGGAACAGGATAAAAACCCAGAAACCATCAAGAAAGAACACCAGACTTTGGCCATTCTGGAAAAAGACTTTAAAAAAATGATCCTCAGTATGCTCAGATTTATAAAGGAGTGCAAAAAGAAAGAACTAAAGAATATCAGGAAAATAATGAATGTACATTATGATAATTTCAATAAAGAGATTTTACAGAGGAACCAAACAAATACTGGAGTTGAAGACCACAATAACTGAAATGAAAAATGCCCTACAGAGTTCAACAGCAGTTTGGAGCTGACAGAAGAAAGAATCAGTAAAGTTAAGGACAAGGAAATTGAAATGATTCCAGCTGAGGAGCAGAAAGAAAAAGAAATGAATAAAAGTGGACAGAAAAAAATAAAAAATTAAATTAAAAAGTGAACAGAGCTTAAGTGACCTAAGGGACACCATAAAGCATGCCGAATATGCATACAGGAGTCTGAGAAGGAGACGAGAGGGGCAGAAGGAATATTCAAGTAAATAAGGGCAGAAAACTTTCCAGATTTAATGGAAGACATGAATATGCATATACAAGATGCCCAATGAACACCAAACAGGATAAAGAGGAACAGAACCATGCTCAGACACATAATAAACTGCTGAATGCCAAGGACAAGAGATGAGATCTGAAAGCTGCAAGAGAAAAGTAACATATTATGTGTGATGGAGTCCCAGGAAGACTGAGTACTGACTCCTCATCAAAACCCATGGAGGCAAGAAGGCAATGAAACAAAATACTTAAAGCGCTGAGGGAAAATAACTGCCAACAAAGAATTTTATAACCAGTGAGAATTTTTCCCCCCAAAATGAGAGACAGACTGAGACATACCCAGATAAACAAAAGTTGAGGGAGTTCATCACCATTAGATCTTTCTTACAGGCAATGCTAAAGGGAGTTCTTCAGACTGAAAGGAAAGGATACCAAACAGTGGGTCAAAGTGGTATAAAGAAATAAAAACTTCCTGTAAAGATAACTATATAGGGAATTATAAATGTCAGTACTATTGTATTGTATTATTTGGTATATAACTCCCACTTTTTTACTTCTTATAGGTTCTAAAATGTAAATTCATAAAAAGTAATGATAAATCTGTGGTTTGGGACATACCATGTATAAAGATAAAATCTGTAATAAGTACAACAAAAAGGTGGGGAAAAGAAGGATATATGAACAGTGTGTGTACATGCTATTGAAGTTAAATTGGTATCAAGTCATATGTGATTGTTACAAATTTAAGTTCATAGATTTTAAGTTTAAGCACCACAAAGAAAATATGTGAAAGATATTTACAGAAAGAAATGAGAAAGGACTCAAAATGGTATATTACAAAAAATCAAATAAATATTAAAGAAGAAAAAATATTAAAGAAGGCAGTATCAGGAGAATTGAGGGTCAAATGAAGGTAGAAAATTTACTAAGACCAAATAGCAAAATGGCAGAAGAAAATCCTGCATTATCAGTAGTTGCTTTAAATGTAAGTGGATTAAACTCTCCAGTCGAAAGGCAGAGATTGGCAGAATGGATATATATATATAAAAGGCATGACCCAACTATATGCTACAAGTTTACAAGAGACTCACCTTAAATTCAAAGACACAAGCAGATTGAAAGTGAAAGGTGGGGAAACTTACATATATAATACCCTCCTTACAAGTAATAACCAAAGAGAGCTCAGGTGGCTATACTAACATCAGATAAAATAGACTTTAAGTCAAAAATGCTACAAGATGCAAAAAGGTCACTTTGTACTGATAAAGGGATCAATTCAACAAGAAAACATAACAATTATAAACAGATAGGCAACTAACAAGAGAGCACCAAAATATGTGAAGTAAATATTGACAGATTTGAAGGAAGAAATTATGGCTTTACATTAATAGTAGGAGATTTCAAAATGCCAATGTTCAATAATGGATAGAACATCTAGACAGAAGATCAGTAAGAAAATAGAAGACTTGAATAATACTATAAATCAACTAGACCTAACAGACATATATAGAACACTTCTCCCAAGAGCAGAATATACATTCTTCTCCATAACTTGTTGAGTTGCCTATTTCTGTTATTTTATTTTTTGAATTTGAAATAAAGTTATTAAAAATATTGAAATCACAATGTTTCTTCTCCAACCACAATGGAATGAAGCTAGAAATCAATAACAGATGAAGAACTGAAAAGTTCACAAATATGTGGAAATTAAACAATGCAGTCTTAAATAACTAAGGGGGCAAAGAAGAAATCTAACCACAAGGAAATTAGAAAATACCTTGAAGCAAATAAAAACAAAAACACAACATACCAAAACTTAAATGTGAAGCATCAAAGGCAGTGCTGAGAAGGAAATTTATGGCTCTAAATGCTAATATTAAAAAAGAAAAAGACCTCTAATTAAAGACCTGGCCTTACAACTAGAGGATCTAGAAAAAGAAAAGCAAACTAAACTGAAAGCCTGCAGAAGAAAGGAAATAATAAAGATTAGAGTGGAGGTAAATGAAATAGAGATTTCTTTAAAAGCAAAAGACAGATGAGCAATGAACTCAAAAATTGGTTCTTTGAAAATATCAATAAAATTGACAAACCTTTAGCTAGACTGACACACACAAAAAAGAGAAGACACAAATAACTAAAATAAAAAATGAAAGGGGGAACATAACTACCAACCTCACTGAAATAAAAAGGACTATAAGAGGATACTATGAACAACTGTGTATAAACAAATGAAATAAAATGGATGAGATTAAAAATTCATTAAATGTAAGCAGCAATAAAGTAAAATGACTCTAAGCAAGTAACAATGTTTCTAATGCTCAGTTTCCTCTAGGAATTAATGAAATGAGCATGATATTAACAATAACCCCATGAGGGTATGGTGAAGACTGAACAAAAAAACTGCTTGGTACAGTGTCTGGCATACAGTAAATATTAAATACATTTTAACCATGAAAAAAATACATTACATGCATATAACAGCAGATTTGAATTGGGGGAGGACAGAATTAGTCAAATTAAGGACAGATTGCCTGAACTTGTAAAGACGGAATAAGAAAAAGAATGGGGAAAAAATGGAACAGGTTCTCAGGGAATTGGATGACAATGTGAAACACACAAACATGTGTTAGAAGTGGCCCAGAAGGAGAAGAGAATGGAAAAGAGAAAGACTATTTAAGGAAATAATGATTGAAAACTTACCAACCATTACGAAAGACATAAATATCAATATTCAAGAAGGAAAATGCAACCCAAACAGAATAAATCCAAACGGACCTATCCTGAGACACCTACTATTCAAAATGTCAAATGCCAGAGATAAAGAGAGGATGCTGAAAGCAGCAAGAGAAAATCATTGCATTACAAACAAGGGAAGCTCAATAAGACTAAATGCCAACCTCTCATTAGAAACCACAGAGGTGAGAAACCAGTGGTATGGTATATTTAAGTTTCTGAAAGAGAAAACCTGCCAGCCAAGAATTATTTTCTGACAAAACTGTCTTTCAAAAATAAGACTATGCTTAAAGTCTTCATAAATAAACAGAAACAGAGAGTTTGTTACCAAAAGACTGGATTTACAAGATATACTAAAGGGAGTGCTGCAGCCTATAAGGAAAAGACAAGAGCAAGAGACATAAAGAAGAGCTCAGAAATGACGATTAGTAAGGGTAAATAAAAGGGTAAAAAGACAAGACTATAGTAAGGTATGAAAACAGAAAGCCAAATGATGTTGGGAGAACTGGATATCCATATCCAAAAGAAAGAGAACCCCTATCTCACACCTTATACAAAAATTACCTCAAATTGGATCAAGGATGCAAATAGAAAAGCTGGAACCACAAAAATCCTAGAAGAAAATTCAAGAAAACATCTTTAAGATCTTGGGATAGCTGGTAGTTTTTTAACCTTATACCCATGACAAGAGTAATGAAAGAAAAACATAGGTAAATGGGCCCTTCTCAAAATTAAACACTTTTGTGCTTCAAATGACTCTGTTAAGAAGATGAAAAGGCAGCTTACTCATTGGGAGAAAATTTTCAGAACCCTATATCTGATAAGGGTTTGATCTCCATGATATATACAGAGATCATACAACTCAGCAATAAAAAGACAAATTACCCAATTTAAAAATGGGCAAATCACTTGAACAGATGTTTTTCCAAAGAAATACAAATGGCCAAAAGCACATGAAAAGGTGCTCAACATCACTAACTATTAGGGAAATGAAGATCAAAACTACAGTGATTTATCATTTCACATCTTATGGAATAACCATTAATTAGAAAGTGGAAAACTACAAGTGCTGGAAAGGATGTGGAGAAATAGGAACACTCCTTCACTGACAGTGGGAATGTAAAATGTTGCACACTCTGTGGAGGACAGTTTGGTAGCTTCAGGAAGCTAAACAGAGAACTGCCATATGATCCAGCAATTCCACTACTAGGAATATACTCAGAAGAACAGAAAACAAGGACACAACATTTGCACAGTGATGTTCTTAGAAGCATTATTCAGAATTGCTAAAAGTTGGAAACAACCCAGATGACCATCAATTGATGAATGGATAAACAAAATGTGGTATATAAATACAATGGAATACTATTCAGCTGTAAGAAGAAACAAACTTGGGAATGCACATGACAGCATGGATAAACCTTGGGAACATTCTAATAAGCGAAACAAGCCAAAAGAAAAGGAAAAATATTGTATGGTTTCATTAATATGAACCAAATGAGTAAACTCATGGAGTTAAACTACAGAGTATAGGTTACTAGGAGGTAGAATGTGGGTTGAGAAGGGAGAGTTGATGCTGAATGTATGTAGACTGTTTAATAAGGGAGATTTTAAACATGGGGAAATGGATAGAGTTGGTTGTAGCACATTATAGTGAATATAGCCAACACTGCTTATTTATAAATGTGATTTTGACTGAAAGGGATAGTCTAGGGAGGTTAATGTTAATTGAAAGAAAGCTAGTGGATAATCTAGGGACTGCATAACATACGATTTCAGTGGTGAATAGTACAAACCCAAGAATATTTCTCTATTACAAGAAGTTAAGATTTTGGAGATAGATGGAAAAAATATAACTAATGTAACATATAGACTAGAGTTAACAGTAATACTGTAATATTTTCACAGCAATAGCAAAGAAGGTATTTTATCAATGCTGAGGCTTAATAAAGGGGGAAATAAGTGGGTATAGAATTTCTCCCTCTGGAGTAATGAAAACATTCTGAAAGGGACTGAGCTGATGGCAGCACAACTCTGTGATGAAACTGAGAGCCGCTGAGTGCACACTTTGCAAGGACTGTACAAGTCAGGGGACCATATAACACAGTGAACCCCATGATGAATGATGGACTGTGGTTAACAGTAAAAATATGAGAACATTCTCTCATGAACTATAACAAATATACAATACTAATACATAATGTTAATAACAGGATGGTTTGTGGGAAAATAAGCTAAACGTAAGTTACGTACTATAGATAGCAGTAATATTATGATGATCTTTCATCATTTGTAATAAATGTGTCACAATGATGTAACGTGTTGGTGGTCAGGCAGTGCATGGGAATCTGGTATGGTATGTATGATTGTTTTAATTTATAACTTCTCAAATTAAGAACACTGTTAAAAAATGGAGAAGAATTCTGCTTCCAGAAAGGAGTAGACATATACTTCTCTATTTCTCTAAGTACAGCTAAAATTTCTGAACATTATAGATGAAACAAACATAAGATGGATCTGAAGGTGGCAGAGCAGACCAGCTAGGGACCTCAGGACCTAAGGAACAGCATGGCAGTTGAGTTTAATTCTGCCTGATGTATCCTAGGCTGGGTGCTTGAGAAGCTGGCAACCCCAAAACACCAATGGCATGGACACAAAAAGCCCCAACAAAAGTCTACTTGCTCTTGCCAAAGGACCAGAAAACAAGCAGACTTACATGACAGAGTACTGCCCCAAGTGAGCCAAACACCTGAGAAAAAACTGTGAACCCACTCCCACCCAAGCCAGCAAGGGCCACATGGGAAGCCTAGACTTCTACCCTTGCCAGGCTGCAGTGAGGTGCACCAAGCTCCCCTCTAGGGTAGTGTCCCAAAAGGCTAAGTCAGGAGCTGGAACTTTCATCCATGCTCTGCAGGAATGAGACTTGCCCTCCTGCAGGGTCAGTGGAGACCACCCAGGGATCCAGGACTACCCAGCAGTTAAAAGGCATTCCAACCCATCCCATCTGGAATGGGATCAGAGGAGATCTAATGGGGAGACAGGAATCTTGCCACTGCCCAGTACAGTGGGGAGGTCTTCAGGGGGCATGGTAGCCAGGTACCCCTGCCCCTCCCTCCCAGGGTGGTATTAACAGAGGCCTGGGGGGAGCCTGAGCTTCTCCCCCACCCAGCCATAAGGACTCTCCTGTAAGGGCTTCAACACTGACTCCATGAGGAACCTGGGCTTCTACCTCCACTTGGCAATAAGGAAGTGGTGCTCCCCATTCCCCCCGAAGCAGTTTCAGAGGAGGCTCACCAACATAAGATATAGATAAGATCCAGAGTCTCAAGACTTAATACCTAAAATGTCCACATTTCAATAAAAAATCATTCATTATGTCAAGAACGAGAGAGAAAATCACAACTTGACTGAGAAAAGATAATCAATATATGCCAAGATTGAGATTAATCAGATGCTGGAATCATTTGACAAGGATTTTAAAGCATGTATCATAAAAATGCTTCAACAAGTAACAAATTGAATATATGGTTTAAAAAATTCCTTCCTACAAAGAAAACTCCAGGCTCAGATGGATTCACTGGTGACTTCTACCAGCCATTTTGGGACAAAATAATAACAAATCTACAAAAACTCCTCCAAAAGGACTTGAAAAAGAGTGAATACTTGCCAACTCATTCTGTAATGCCAAATTACCTTGAAGTCAAAAGCTGACAAAAGTAATACAAGAAGACTTCAGATAAATATTTCTCGTGAATATAGTTGCAAAAATTCTAAATAAAATCTTAGCAAGCTGCAGCTAAGAATATATAAAAAGGACAATACATCATGACTAAATGGAATTTATCTTAAGAATGCAAAGCTAGTTTAACATTTGAACGTCAAGCAATATAGTTCACCATTCTAAAAAATTAAAAAGTAAATCCATGTAATCTCAATAGATGCAGGAAAAGCATTTGACAAAACCCAGCATCACTCCTGAAAAAAAAAAAACTTTATGTAAGTTAGAAGGGAACTTCCTCATCCACAAGTATCTACAAAAACCTATAGTAAACATCACACTTAATGGTGAATGACTGAATGCTTTTCCTCTAATATAGGAAGAAACCAATTAAGTCTGCTGTTATTACTTCTTTTTGACATCATACTGGAGGCTCTAGGCAGTGAAAGAAGGCAGGAAAAAAGAAATAAAAAAGATCAGGATTGGAAAAGAAGCAAAAAAAAGTCCTTATTTACGGATATCTCATCTGTAGAGAAAAGCTGACAGAAGCTATAAGAGAAGCTACTAAAACTAGCAAGTGAGTTTAGCAAAGTTGAAAGATTCAAGAACAATATACAAAAACTAATTTCTATACACTAACAAAGAAAAAATAGAAATTGATTTAAAATACCATTTATTAACAGTATCAAAAATATGAAATGCTTATGAGTAAGTCTGACAAAAGATGCATAAAACCCATCTATTTATAACTACAAAAGAGTTCTGAGAGAAATTAAATAAGTCCCAAAAAATGGAGAGATGAATCTTGTTTATGTGTAAGAAAATGCAGTATTGTTAAGACGTCAATTGCCCTCAAATTGATCTATAGATTCAACACAATCTCATTTAAAGTCCATGCAGCCTTTTTTGTACAATTCGACAATTTGGCTCTAAATTTCATATAAAAATGCCAAGGACGAAGGACAGCCACACCAACTTGAAAAAGAAGAATAAATTAGGAGAACTAATCAATATAGTGTGTATTTGCATCAAGATAGACAAACAGATGAATGGAACAAAATATAAAGTTCAGAAATAGGCAGATATATAGGGACAACTGGTTTTTGATGAAGGTGCACAATGGGAGTTTTTCAACAAAGGGCACCAGAATAATTGGATATCCACATGCAAAAACCAAACTTCAATCCATACCTAATACTATGTAGAAGAATGAACTCAGTATGGAATACAAAACTAAATGTAAAACCTAAAACAATAAAACATTTAGAAGGAAATATAGGAGAAATTCTTTGTGACTTTTGTTTAGGGAAGGATTTCTTAGCTATGACAATAAAACCATGATTCATAAAATAATCCAAATGGATAAATAAGAATTAACTAAAACTAAAATATTTTGCTCTTCAAAAAACACCATTAAAAGAATGAAAATACAAACCATGGACCAGGAGAAAATATCTGCAAATCTGAAACAGAACCTGTTTCTAGAATATATAAAGAACTCTCAAAAGTTAATAAAGCAAAATCTAAGGTCATATATATTACTAGAAGGAAAGCTAAAAACTGTAACATGGTACTGTACAAGATAGTAAAATCTCATGTAAAACATGAATATGGGTGATACTGCATATATAAAACTGTTTTTACAAATTATAAATACAAATATATTAGAGAGAAGGAGAAAGAATAGCAGCTAAGTATACCAGGCAAGGTATAGAGAGATTGAGAGGTGATGAGTTTTGTTTGTTTTTTGTCTATCATTATTATTGGAATAAAGAAAGTACTCTGGAAATGATCAGAGTGAGGAGTGGTGGTGAATGTGATTATACCAAATATAAGTGAATGTACTCTTTGGATGGATTTATGCTTTATTAATATGTATCAACAATATTGAAAAAAAAATTTTAGGTTAATAACAAGGAAATAAACCACCTAATGATAAAAGGACAAAATATTTGAAAGGATATATCACCAAAAAAGCTATATGGATAGGAAACAGGCACATGAAAAGATGCTCACCATCATTAGTCATTATTTCCAAGCTAATAGAATCCTATCCCCAGCCAAACTGTTAGTCAAGCACAAAGGAAAACAAAGGGCATCTCAGACATGTAAAATCTTAAATATTTTCCTTTGAAGAACATATCTTATGAAACTACTAAAGTATGTGTATTGCCAAAATGAAAGAATAAAACAAGAAAGAGAAAGACATGGGCTCCATCTATGGACATCTAGGACATCTAACAAAGGAAGAGAGTAAAAAGACCAGCTTGAAGCTGAAGGGAAGTGCCAGGGAAACAGCTGTGTAGCAGAACCAGGAAGCAACCAAACCATACAAGGTTCCAAGAGGGATGTCTCCAAGGACAAAAACACAACCAGCAGACTGGAAGATGAGTTCCGTTGTATTGAGTGGAACTGTATGGTTCTGTTTGAAAGTCTGAGGTCACATGAGTTATCAGCACGTACCACATTAAGGGAAAAAAAAAAAAAGACAAATCAATTCTAAAGACAAAAAAAAAAGTTATACAATAAATAAAATGTAATTATAACATACTATATGATTCAGCAGCAAACTATACTACAAGGTAAGAATTCCACAATCCCAGGCCTCACTCAAGCCAAGCAGACTCTTAACTAACATGTACTCAAGCTAGGTCTATGCTGCAAGGAAGCAGTGGAAGGGTGGTAGATCAGTTTTCTGAGGAATGTAGCTGATTAACTGGAAGGTCTGTGACTCTTAAATCAGCTCTCCTCAAGGTTATAGGAAAGTCTAAGGAGCAATCTGACAAAGTTGTTCTTTTTGTATAATTTGTTTCTCCATAAAAATTTGTCTGGCCTAATATGAGAGGGCACTGTTATTTTCTGTAAATGCTCTCCCCAACAACTGTAGTAAATCTGGTCAATGAAAGAGTCTCTACCTCATCTAAACCAAAATCCACATAAAGCTTGCTGCGAGGGAAGACAGACAGAATTCAGGCATGCCTATGTACATAGGGGGTGGATATTTAACAGAGCTAAATTTTCAAGAATAAAGAATCACATTGAACAGATAACAGGTAAAACATAAACTCAAGAAATAGCAGGTACATCCTGTGCCTTGCAGGCCTCCATTCCAAGGCTTAGAACATTTTTTGAGGTTGTAGCCCCAAAAATCTATACCTTTGAAAACATATTCTTTGCAAGTCTCTAGAATAGAAAATATCTCTAATCAGTGCACTCTTTAATTTTTGAGTAAATAAGAGAAAAGTGGAGTGGAGGAGAAGAGCAATACCTGTTTTGATATATAGTATTCATACACATTCCAATAAACCTCCATTCCACAGACATAAAGAGAACATTTAAGAAACAGGTTTGATCCTATAATCTTCTGTACTCTCAGCTATATTAAAAGCAAAGTTCAGGATCACAACATGATTTTACCACTAGAGGGAGTTTTAAACAGCTATTAAATATAGAAAAGAGAGAGGACACATAAAACACTTTTTACCCATTTGGCACCATGGCTATAACTTGTTGAAAATTTTCATTAAAGAAATATCAAAAATGGGATTTTAAATGGTGATAACATGTTAGTGTAGGTTCTCAGTTTGTTTCAATGATGGAAGTGTTAATTTCAGGCGATAAAATTACTGCCTATAGCATAACGATATTTCTCAATTCTGTATTAGCAGATACAGCCCCAGTTTAATATTTATATCATATTGATATGTTTCTCCTCAATTATGTATTAGCCAACACAGTCCCCTTTATGTATTTATAAGAAATTTAGGCTTTCAGGCCAGAAAGACTGGATTTTAACCTTGTTCTGTCACTTGCTGCTGTGTGACCATAGACAATGTAATTAACTGCTGTAAGACTCAAAGTATCTCATCTGTAAAACAGGGGTACAGATTTTGTAGGAGTAAATGAAATAATGCATGCAAAATGCTTCAGTGTATTACTGGATCTAAAAAAAGATAGCTTTCCTAGTGGATAAAGCAGGCACTACAACATAAAATTACTAATCGAACAAGAAGTCTTAATCTTTCCTCTCAAATTCAAATCAATAATAAAGTATCAAAGCATGCCAATGCTGGTGCAGACCAAAGAGGAACCCTTGTGCACATGATGATATAACAAGGCATGACTTGTTTCTGTGATGAGAGCTCCAGAGAAGGGCACAAGAAATCACCTCTTAAAAGTCTACATTCAAAGGTTACCGAAGTTACTGACCTTAAAAGAAAACCACTTAAAAAACAACTATTCAGTGGGCTTTAGTACATTCACAGAGTGTATAACCATTACTGTTTCCTAGTTTTAGAACATTTTCATCACCCTCAAAAGAAACACACTACCAGAGGGCAGGGCAAGACGGTGGCAGCATAGTGAGATCCAAGAATCAGCTCGTCCCACAGGGCAGTTAGTAATCACCCAGAGCTATTAAATCACCTGTTTGGGGGGCCCAGGAGACAAGAAGAGCATCCTGCCACATCCTTGAAAGTATGGAGGGAGGAGACTGCCCATCTGCAATAGACGCATGAGCAGGAACTCCATACACAGTGGAGCCCAATGCTTAACCCCTGCTGGCAGCGCAAGATGCCTTGGGAGCTATTCCCTGGCTGGAGTGGGAAGGTCCATTTCCCAAAAAGAGGGGAGGAAGAGACAGTTGGCACTGACTTCAGCTACCAATTAGTAAATTCAGCTGGCTAAAGTCCAATCCCAAGTAGGGCTAAATTTTGAACCTGTCCAGGTCAGAAAGAGGCAGGGGGCCTGCATTTTAACTCCACCCATGGCATGAAGGTAAGCATGGCTGACTGAAAATCACAGTAATGTCACTTTCAGCCCACAGAGTAGATTGCTGGCACACTTCTGTCTTCACCCATGACAGGGTAGGAAGAGGGGCAATGCTCACTCAGCTTCTCCAGGCAAATGCAGTTGCTTTTGGCCCATATGGACTAGAGTGCTGGAAACACCTGTGGCTCCATACCTATCCCTGGCAGGGAAGGAAGGGGGCCCTGCTTCTATCTGGGTAACTACGGCCAGTTGTGCCCAGCATGACTTACTTTACTACCTATATCTGTGGCTCTATCCCTATCTTAGGTAAGGGAGGAAGAGGTGCGGAGCTTCATTAGTCTCTCAGTACAACTACAGACGGTTTTGGCCTGCACTGCTTGGATTACTGCACACAACTGCAGCGCATCCCCACCTCTGGCAGGGGAGGAAGGTGGGAGAAGCTTCATCAGTCCCTGAGGCCATGCAGGCAGCTCCACTCTGCATGGCTTAAAGCACCAACCACATCTTCCGCTCAGACTCTGCCCCCCAGCAGGGAAGAAAGGGCAAGAAGCAGATGAATAAGAGCTGAAAAAAACTCAGACTGGCAAAACATTATTAAGTTCCAAAACAAGTGATACTAAGCATCAAAGAGGGGCTGTAGCACAAAGCCAATCAAATAGAAAGCCCTAGACTAAAGAGAGAAAATGAGACCAGAATAAATACAAGTAAATCAGATGTCAAAAAACCAACAAAATAGTACAAGCCACACCAAGAAACAGGAAGATATGGCCCAGTTAAAGGAACAAATTAAACCTCTAGGTGACATAAAGGAGTTGAGACAACTAATCATAGATTTTCAAAGGAATCTCTGTAATAAATTCAATGAGAAGGCTAAAGAGATTAATTAAGACAACACTGTGTGAGCAAAAAGAAAAATTTGAAAGCATACAATGAAAAGTAGCAGATATTATGGGAATAAAAGGCACAATAAGTGACATTTAAAACACACTGGAGGCATATAACAGTAGATTTAAAGAGGCAGAAGAAAGGATCAGTGAGCTTGAAGACAGGATCCTCTAGAAACAAACACGAAAGAACAGATAAAGAATGGAAAAATTTGAACAGGATCTCAGGTAAATAAATGATGACACTAGATGTGCAAGCACATGGAGAATGAGTGTCCCACAAGGAGATGAGTAGGGACAAGGAGCATAAGGAATATTTGAGGAAATAATGGTAGAAAATTTCTCAACTCTATTGAAGGACATAGGTATCCATGCCCAAGAGGCATAATATACTCCAATCGGAATAAATCCAAATAGATCTACTACTGAGACACAAACTAATCAGAACATCAAAATGCCAAAGATAAAATAGAGAATTCTGGAAGCATCAAGAAAAAATGACTCATCATATAAAAAGTATGCCCAATAATATTAAGCGCTGATTTCTCATCAGAAATCATGGAGAAAAGAAGGCAGCAGTATGAGATATTTAGGATACTGAAAGAGAAAAACTGCCAGCCAAGAATCCTATATCTGGCAAGACTGTCTTTCAAAAATGAGGGTGAGTTTAGAATATTTACAGATAAGCAGAAACTGAGAGAGTTTGTAACCAAGAGACTAGCCTCTCAGGAAACATTGAAGAAAGTGTTACAGCCTGAAAAAAAAAGACAGGAGAGAGGGGCTTGGAAGAGAGTCTAAAAATGAAGATTATATCAGTAAGTAAAAGTAACTAAAAGTGTAAAAAGAGTTGTGATAATAAAATACAACAGATAAAACCCTAAGGTCAAAATGGGTGAAGAACTGCCTTTATGGTATTAACATTGAATGTTAATGGATTAAACTCCCAAATTAAAAACAAAGACTGGCGGAATGGACAAGAAAATATGAGCCATTTATATACTGTCTACAAAAGGGGCTCACCTGAGACCCAAGGCTACAAAAAGATTGAAGGTGAAAGGTGGGGGAAAGCTATTCCATGTATGCAGTAATTAAAAAAAAAAAAAAAAGCCAGAGTAGCTATACTTATATGTGATGAAATATACTTTAAAAGGAAAGCTATTATTAGAAGGATATTACATATTAATAAAAGGAGAAATTCACCAGAGAGAAATAATAATCATAAATGCACATGCATCTAATCAGGGTGCCTCAAAATACATGAAGCAAATACTGGTAAAACTGAACAGAAAAACAGATGTCTCTATGATAATAGCTGGAGATGTCACTACACCATTCTCATCATTGGAGAGAACATCTGGGCAGAGGATCAATCAAGAAATAGAGAGCTTGAATAATATGATAAATGAAATAAACCTAATAGATACATACAGAACATTGCACCCCAAAACAGCAGAATATACATTCTTCTCTAGTGCTCATGGACCTTTTTCCTGGATAGACCATATGTAGGGTCACAAAATAGATCTCAATAAATTTTTAAAAATTGAAATTGTAAAAAGCACCTTCTCTGATCATAGTGGAATGGAGTTGGGAATCAAATACAGGTGGAAAAAGGGAAAATTCACAAATGAATGGAGATTAAACAATACATTCATATAATCAGTGGGTCAAAGAAGAAATTGTGAGAGAAATCAGTAAATATCTCAAGATGAATGAAAATGAGAATACAACATATCAAAACCTATGGGTTGCAGTGAAGACAGTGCTGACAGGGAAATTTATAGCCCTCATGCTTACATTACAAAAGAAAAAAGGGGTAAAACTGAAGACCTAACTGCACACTTGGAGGAACTAGAAAAAGCAAGCAGAAGAAAAGAAATAACAAAGATTAGAGCAGAAATAAATGAAACTGAGAACAACAACAACAAAACAATAGAGACAATTAACAAAGTCAAAAGTTGGTTCTTTGAGATCAGGCAGTTTTATAAACCAATAACTAGAATGACAAGGAAAACAAGAGAAAAGATGCAAAAAATAAATAAAATCAGAAATGAAAGTGAGGACATTACTACTGACTTCATAAAAACAAAAGAGATTATAGACAATACTATGAACAACAGTATGTCAACAAACTAAACAACAAAGATGAAATGGACAAGTTCTTAGAAACACATGAACTACCTACAATGACCCTAGAAGAAACACAAGACCTCAACAAACCAATCACAAGTAAAAAGATTGAAATGATCATCAAAAATCTCCCCAAAATGAAAAGCCCTGGACCAGATGCCTTCACAGGTGAATTCTACCAAGTATTCAAAGATTTAATACCAGCCTTAATCAAACTCTTCCAAAAAGTTGAACAGGTGGGAACACTACCAAACTCATTCTATGAAATCAACATCACCCTAATAGCAAAGTCAGATACAATAAAATGTAAAAAGAAAAATAGAGACCCATTTCCCTAATGAATCTATGTGTAAAATTCCTCAACAAAATACTTGCTAATTGAATCCAACAATACCTTAAAAATTATTTATCATAATCAAGTGGGTTTTATCCCAGGCATGCAAGGATGGGTTCAACACAAGAAAATCAATCAGTATAATACATCATATTAATAAATCAAAGAATAATAATCACATGATCATTTCAATTGATGCATAAAAGGCATTTGACAAAATATAGCATCTTTTTTTTTTAAGGATTTATTTATTTCTCTCCCCTTCCTCACCCTACCCCCAACAGTTGTCTGCTCTCTGGGTCCATTCACTGTGTGTTCTTCTGTATCTGCTTATATTCTTGCCAGCAGCACTGAGAATCTGTGTCTCTCTTTGTTGCATCTTGCTGCATCTTGCTGCATCAGCTCTCCATGTGTGCAGCGCCACTCCTGGGCAGGCTGCACTTTTTTCACATAGGGCGGCTCTCCTTACAGGGTGCACTCCTTGCATGTGGGGCTCACCTATGCAGGGGACACCCTTGCGTGGCACGGCAGTCCTTGTGCACATCAGCCCTGCGCGTGGGCCAGCTCATCACATGGGTCAGGAGGCCCCAGGGTTTGGACCCCAGGGCCTCCGATATGGTAGGCGGATGCTCTATCCATTGAGCCAAATCCACTTCCAACATAGCATCTTTTTTGATAAAAAAATAATACTCTGAAATATAGAAATTGAAGGAAATTTTCTTAACATGGTAGAATGCGCACATGGAAAGCCCACAACTAACAGTTTACTCAATGGTGAAAAACTAAAAGCTTTCCCCCTGAGGTCAGGCACAAGACAAGGATGCCTATTGTTACCACTGAACAATATAGTGATAGAGACTCTAGCTAGAGCAATCACGCAAGAAAAAAATAAAAGGTGTACAAATTGGAAAAGAAGAAGTAAAACTTTCCCTGTTCACAGATGATATGATCCTATATTTAGAAAATTCTGAAAAATCTACAACAAAGTCACTAGAGCTAATAAATGAGTTCAGCAGAGTGGCAGGATACAAAATTAATATGCAAAAATTAGTAGTGTTTCTCTACACAAGTAATGAGCATATGAAAAGTTAGGAAAAAAATTCCATTTACAATAATAACTAAAAGAATCAAATATTTAGGAATAAATTTAACCAAGGATGTAAAGGACCTGTGTTCAGAAAACTACAATGCATTGCTAAAAGAAATCAAAGAAGACCTCAATAAATGGAAGGACAATCCATGTTCATGGAATGGAAGACTGAATATAATTAAGTATATCAATCTTACCTAAATAAATTTGCAGATTCAATGCAATCTCAATAAAAATTCCAACAGCCTTTTTTAAAGAAATGGAAAAGCCCATTATCAAATTGGTTTGGAAGGTTAAGGGGTCCTGAATAGCCAGAAACATCTTTAAAAGGAAAAACAAAGCTGGAGCACTCTCACTTCTGGACTTTAAATCATATTATCTTGGGAAGCGTATTTGGCTCAACTGATAAGAGTGTCCACCTACCACATGGGAGGGCCAGGGTTCAAACCCCGAGGCCTCCTGACCTATGTGGTGAGCCAGCCCGTGTGCTGTGCTGAGGCGCTCAAGGAGTGCCATGCCACGCAGGGGTGTCTCCAGTACAGGGGAGCCCCATGCGCAAGGACTGTGTCCCGTAAGGAGAGCTGCCCTATGTGAAAAAAGTGCAGCCTGCCCAGGAGTGGCACTGCACAGAGAGAGAGCTGACACAGCAAGATGATGCAACAAAAAGAGACACAGATTCCCGTGCTGCTCACAAGAATCCAAGTGGACACAGAAGAACACACAGCGAATGGAAACAGAGAGCAGAAAACTGGTGGGGCAGAGAGGGGAAAGGGGAGAGAAATAAATTTTAAAAATCATATTTTCTAGCTATAGTGTGTATAAATAGCATGGTACTGGTATAAAGATAGACATATAGACGAACAGAACAGAACTGAATGTTCAGAAACAGACCCTCACATCTAAAGTCACGTGACTTTTGACAAGGCTGACAAACCTACCCAGCTGGGGCAGAACAGTCTATTCAACAAAAAGTGCTGGGAGAACTGGATCTCCATATCCAAGAGATAGAAAGAGGGCCCTATCTCACACCTTATACAAAAATTAACTCAGAATGGATCAAAGACCTAAATATAAAAGCTAGAACCATAAAACTGGAAGAAAATGTAGTGATACATTTTCAACACCTGGTGGTAGGTGGTGGTTTCTTAAATTTTATACCCAAAGCACAAGTAATGAAAGAAAAAATGGACAAATGGGACCTCCTCAAACTTAAATAAATGCTTTTGTGCTTCAAAGGATTTTATTAAGAAGGTAAAAAGGTAGTCTACTCAATGGAAGAAAATATTCTGAAACCACCTACATGATAAGGGTTTGATTTCCATGCTATATAAAGAGATCAAACAAAACTCATGATAAAAAGGCAAGCAATCCAATCTTAAAATGGCAAAAGACTTAAAAAGACATTTTTCCAAAGAGGAAATAGAAACGGTAAATAAAAAAAAGAAAGAAAAAATATTCAATATTACCAGCTATTAGGGAAATGCAAATCAAAATGACAATGAGATATCATCTCACACCTCACAGAATGGTCATTGTTTAAAAATCAAAACTACAAGCGCTGGAGAGAATATGGAAAAATAGGAACACTCCTTCATTGTTGGTGGGAATATAGAATGGTGCAGCCTCTATGGAAGACAGGTGGTTTCTCAGGAAGCTAAATACAGAACTGCCATATGATATGGCAATCCCTCTACTAGAAATATAGCCAGAAGAACTAAAAACAGGGATGCAAACAGACATGTGCACACTGATGTTCATAGTGGCATTATTCACAATTGCCAAAAGATGGAAACAACCCAAGTGTCCATCAACCAATGAATGGATAAACAAAATGTGGTAAAAATGTAATGGAATACTATGTTGCAACAGGAAGACAACAGGGACACATGACAACTTGTATGTACCTTCAGGACATTATGCTGAGTAAAATAAGCCAGACATAAAGGGACAAATATTGTGTGGTCTCTATTAATATGAGCTAAATATGAAGAATAAATACATAAAGCTGAAGGTCTAGAGTATAGGTTACTAGGAGATTGGATGAGGTCTGAGAAGGGGTACTGATATTTAAAATATGCAGAATTTTTAATTAGGTTGACTGTAAAAGTGTGGAAATCATAGAGTTAATGGTAACACTTTATAGTGAGTATAACTAACACGGCTGGTTTATAAATAGGATTGCGGCAGATGGGTAATCTAGGGATGTAAATGTCATTTGAAAGAAAGCTGGAGGATAATCTAGGGATAAATAACACAGTGAACCTGGTGGTGGATGAGGAGTGTGGTTAATAGTACAACTATGAGAATGTTCTTCTGTGAAATAGAACAAATACACATCATTATTTCAAAGTAAGAATATGGTGATGCAAGGGAAAAATACAATTAATGTAACTTATGGAATGTGGTTGATAGCAATATTGTAATATTTCTGCATCGGTGTCAAAGAACATGATATACCAGCACTAATGATCAATAAGGGGGGTTGAGATTTTTTTCTTTTGGGCTAAAGAAAATGTTCAAAAATTTACTGAGGTGATGGCTGCACAACTCTGCAATGAAAGTGAGAGACACCAAGTGTACATTTTGAACGATGGTACAAGGCATGAGACTGTATTACCCACTGCATGTGAACCATGCAGTGGGTGATGGACTGTGGTTAACAGTACAAATGAGAGCTTTCTCTCAAGAACTATAACAAATGTACAATACTAATACATGGTGCTAATAATAAGGGGGGTGTACAGAAAAACTATACCAAGTGTAAGCTATGGACCATAGTTAGTATTTATATATATTTTTTATAGTATTTTTTTATCTCACCCCCTTGTGGCTTTTGCTTGCTGTCTGCTCTCTGTGTCCATTCGCTGTGTGTTCTTCTGTGTCCGTATTTATTTATTCCTCCCCACCCTTGCGGCTTGCTTGTTGTCTGTTCTCTGTGTTCATTCACTGCATGCTCTTCTGTGTTTTTGCTTGTCTCCCTTTTATGTTGCATCACCCTCCTGAGTGGGCTCTCTGCAGCAGCCAGCGGCACTCTGCGGCACCCAGGCCAGGTGGCACTCCACAGCATGCAGGTGGGCCTGCCTTCACAAGGAGGCCCCAGGACATGAACCGAGGGCCTCCCATATGGTAAACGGGAGCCCAACTGATTGAGCCACAGCCGCTTCCCAGTGTTTATATTTTGATGCTTTTTCATAATATGTAAAAAATGTCCCACAGCAATGCAAGGTATTGGTGGAGGGATGATGTATGGGAATTGTGCATGTTATGCATGGCTGTTCTGCAAGCTCACAACTCAACTTCTCTAATTTAAAAAAAAAAAAGAAGAAAAGGAAATCCAGTACCCATTAGCACCTGCCACGCATTCCTCCTTATCCCCAGGCTCTGGCAATCACACTACCACTCTGGATTTGCCTATTCTGAATGTTGCACATCCAATGCAATGGATATGGAATTCCAAGTGGAATCATACAACATGTGGTTGTATTAGTCAGCCAAAGGAGTGCTGATGCAAAGTACCAGAACTCTGTTGGCTTTTATAAAGGGTATTTATTTGGGGTAGAAACTTACAGTCACAAGGCCATAAAGTGTAAGTTGCTTTCCTCACTAAGTCTATTGCCACGTGTTGGAGCGAGATGGCTGCCGGTCTCTGTGAGGGTTCCGGCTTTCTCTTCCTCCTAAGGCTCCGTGTTCCCAGTTCCTTCCATTCTCAGCTGTAGGTTAGCATAATGCTTGTCTCTTTCCCAAGGGCTTGTTTCTTTCCAGGCTTTCTCAGCTCTTCAGCATTCTGGTTTCTTCAGAGGAACAGCTTGGCTCTCACCCCAGGGCTCCAGCATCCAAAACACCAACTATCTCCTGCCATGTTGTTTTCTCTGTGAGACTCTGTCCAAAAAGGGGGCTGGGACTCAACATCCTGCTGCTGTGGCCAAATCAAAGCCTTAATCACAATTTAATCAACTAAAAGTGATACCTCTGAATTTAATAGAATCTAATACACCCAGAGGAACAGACCAGTTTATAAACACAATCCAATATCTACTTTTGGAATTCATAAACAATAGCAAACTGCCACAGTGGTCTTTTGTGCCTGGCTCCTTTCACTTAACATAATGTTTTCAAGGTTCATCAATGTTGTAGCACTTCTCAGTCCTTCATGCTTTTATATGGGCAAATATTCCATTGTATGGATATATCACATTTTATTTATCCATTCATTTGGGTTGTTTTCACTTTTTGGCTATTTTGAATAATACTGTTGCATATGTTCTTGTACAAGTTTTTGTGTGGACATAAATTTTCATTTCTATCATGTATATTCCTAAGAGCGGAACTGCTGGCTCACATGGTAACTCTACATTTAAGTTATGAGGAACCACTAAGATGTTTTTCAAAGAGGCTGAACCATTTTACTTTCCCACCAGCAGTGCTAATGGGTTCTAAATTCTCCAACACTTGTTAATTTCCTTTTTTTTTTCCTTTAAATAGCCTACTGGGTGTGAAAGGGTATCTAATTGTGGTTTTGATTTGATTTGTACTTCCCTAGTTGGTAATGAGGCTGAGCATCATGTGCTTATCATCATTTGTATGTCTTCCTTGGAAAAATATCCCTTCAAATCCTTTGACCTTTTTTTTTCCTGCTGTACATAGCTGCTTGCACAATTATTAAGCAGCCTTATTGAGATATATTCATATATCATATGATCTATCCAAAGTGCATAATCAATGGCTTTTAGTATAATCACAATGTTGTACATTTATCATCTCAAAAATTTTAGAACAATTTCATTACTCCAAAAAGAGACTCCACACCTCATAGCATTCCTTCCCAGTCCTACACAACCACTAATTTCATCTTTATAAATTGATTTATATTTACATTTTATATAAATGGAATCATATAATATGTAGTACTCTGGGTCTGGCCTCCTTCATTCAGTATAATTTTTTTTCTTTCTGATATTAACGTTTTGTAGTATTAACCTACATTTGTTCAACTTCAAAGAAAAATGGTCTTATATATGCCATTTTAACCATATTCATGTTTCACATATTTATTTTTAAAGATTTATTTTTTATTTATTTCTCTCCCCTTCCCCCCCCCCAGTTGTCTGCTCTCTATGTCCATTTGCTGTATGCTCTTCTGTGACCCCTTCTATCCTTATCAGTGGCACCGGGAATCTGTGTTTCTTTTTGTTGCATCATCTTTGTCAGCTCTCCGTGTGTGCAGCGCCATTCTTGGGCAGGCTGCACTTTCTTTCACGCTGGGCGGCTCTCCTTATGGGGGCACTCCTTGTGTGTGGGGCTCCCCTACGCGGGGGACATCCCTGCGTGGCACGGCACTCCTTGCGTGCATCAGCACTGTGCATGGGCCAGCTCCACATGGGTCAAGGAGGCCCAGGGTTTGAACCGCGGACCTCCCATGTGGTAGGCGGACACCCTATCCATTGGGCCAAGTCTGCTTCCCCATAATATATTTCACATAATATACTTAGTTCATAATAGGGCAATCATACAGTATTTGTCCTTTTGTGTCTGGCTTGCTTCACTCACCAAAATGTCCTCCAGGTTCATCCATGTTGCTATGACCATTTTTACATTGAGCTATTTGTCTTTTTACTATTGAGTTTTAAGAGTTCTTTACATATTCTGGGATACCAGTCTTTTATCAATGTATGATCTGTAAATATTTTCTCCCTTGCTGTGGGTTGTCTTTACTTTCTTGATGATGCTCTTTGAAACATAAAATTTTAAACTGTACTGAATTCTAATTTATATATATATTTTTGTTGTTGCTTGTGCTTTTGGTGTCCTGTGTAAGAAACAATTGTCTGAACCAAGATCAAAGAAGATTTACTTGTTTTCTTCTAAGAGTTTTGTAGTTACAGCTCTTACATTTAGATTGATGATCCATATTGTGTTCATGGGAAGAGGAAAGGGAGAAAATCACCTTTTACAAGACTTTCGCTAAACCATATTCTACTTCTATGAAGCATATGCCATATATATATACACATACATATATACACGTGGGATATTTGATCATTCATTCAATGAATATAAGTAGCTAGAACAATATTTGGAGATATGAACTGATGAGTTGTCTTTCTCGATTGTCCCCCTTTTCCTTCCCAGCATTCAAGCTGGTAGCAGGTTCTGGGCTTCCTTGCCTATGAAAGGTTAATGCATGGTGGCTTCCTGGCTTTTGTTTTCCCAAACACCTAAATTCTGAGACCACAGAATCCTAGGAGAATCCTCCAACTATACTGTCCAGAAGAATAAGGAAGAACTGGGTTTTCACCCTCTCAAGGAGTCCCCAGAACTGAGAGTCAGAAGGAGGAGATGAGGAAAGGAGGGTATCAAAGAAGGGAACCTGAACCTGTTGCCCAGATACACAGCTGAGAGGAGTGGATACGGATGCATCCAATACGATACTCAGCCTAGATTCTCACGCCCTGAGTCTGGCAGCAGGCAGCTAAGAGCCACCAAGTCACAATGGCTTATCAAGACAGGGAAAATAAGATAACCAGCTTGGACTGCTGACAAAGTATCAGGTGGGATAATATACCCGCACATGCACCCAGGTTCCTGAATAACCATGCAATGTGCAATTTTGGCACTACCCTAGAGTTGTGGCATATCCCAAAGCAGTAAAGGGCCATGATTAACTCCAAGTAGCACCGACGTTACAATTTTTTTTCCACCAGCAAAGCAAAATGGTGACTCAGGGTCAGAAATTAAGTTTACCCCAGATATTGGTTCCTTTGAGGGCTAAAGAGATCCATGGGAGTTATGGTCATGGCCGATGGGGTTAACTACCAGGGCAGATGGCCCCTCTTTGGAAATGGTGTTTATGTGTGATGAATCTGGACTCAGATGGGATCTCCCTTCATAAGACTTTCATGCTAATGTGCTGGAGGTGCAGTTAATGTTGGGGTTTAAGATATATTTAGGGGATTTGAATCTCTGGACTGACAATGTGATAGCCAGATCCTGAGCCTCAACAGACTCCAGCACCTACAATCTGATTTATTGGACTTACCACACTCAGCTAAGATGGAGGTGAAGAAGGACAACCACCACACCATGGAGCCTAGAGTGATTACAACTGAAAATGGGAGGATTGCATCCAGCATCCAGGTGGAATCTGAGCCTCCTCTTGACATAAAGGTGCAATGGACACAACCAATCCAGTGTCCACATAGAAGAGGTGGCATTGGATTGGGAAAAGTGGACATAATGGACAAAGGGTATGGGGAAAGGCAGGAAGAGATGAGAGGTGGAGGCGTCTTAGGGACATGGAGCTGCCCTGGATGGTGCTTCAGAGGTAATCACCGGACATTGTAAATCCTCACAGGGCCTACATGATGGAATAGAGGAGAGTATGGGCCATGATGTGAACCAATGTATATGAGGTGCAGAGGTGCCCAAAGATGTACTTACCAAATCCAATGGATGTGTCATGATGATGGGAACGAGTGTTGTTGGGGGGGGGGGGGAGAGGGGGGGGTGGGGGGGTGGGGTTGAATGGGACCTCACATATATATTTTTAATGTAATATTATTACAAATTCAATAAAAAATAAAAAAATTAAAAAAAAAAAAAAAAAAAAAAGAAATTAAGTTTATATTAAACAGTTATATTTCTTGCACCCTTGATTCTCTGGACTGATTTTCATAACTGCCATTTAGGTACTGAGAGCTCACTAATGTACAGAGCATTCTGCTAGGCTAAATTGAGGTGGGGAAAAGAAAAAAATAATCAAGCCACGGTTAGCCAAGGTATTCTCAGTCTTGCCAAATAAAACACGAATAACTGTAGCTAACATTTATTAAGCACCACCCGTGTGCCACATTTTGTTCTACACTCTTTGTAAATGGATCTCATTTAATTGAATGTTTCTCATAACATGCCTTCTGGGCTTAGACATTCAGCAAAGGCACGGAACTTGCCTAAGGATACACAAGTGGTAGCCGGTGAAACTTAGATATGAAACCAGGTGAACTTAAGTCCAAAGACTATTTTCCTTCTCAAAGTTATGCCTGCTCGCCTGGAGGGACAATCTGAGGGCTGTCCTTTGACAACCCAACATTCATTGGGAAAATACTGGCTCATTTTTCCTAAAAGTTGGGATAGGGTTAAGTCAAAACTACGTTCTTGATCTTGGCATTCAATGTACACATTGGCAGATGACTGGCCAGAAGTCTGAGTCTGGGCAGGAGACATTAGCCAAATTGGCACCCACAATCATGGGACAGATTCTATCTTTTAAACTGTGCCAACCAGTTCCTCTCAACGGTCAGGATTTCCATTACCATCCACACTGCCTATACATGTAACAAAGAACTAATGCACCTGATCTTGGGGGGAATCTCAACTTTTCTATTTATGCACAAAAGGAATTTGGTTATAAGCAAAATAGAAATTTTTATTTTAGGGAAAAATCTCATCACTAATTTGCTTTGAGATGCAGGCACTCAACTGTGAGCCTAAGAAAGTATTTAAAGTTCTTGCCTGAAGCTTCCTAGATACAGTGAAAGGAAAATAAGTTGGTTCTGGCCAATGAAACGTTAATGGTTTTTCCTTAAATATTAATCTACTGAACAAATGTTGAGAAGGAAAGAAGCAGGTATATAAATGTTGTGCAAGAATCATGATTTATATATTTTCTACTGCTACTTCTAACTTGATCCTGGGCAAATGACTAAACCAAATCTTAAATCCCAAAGAGAAGCATATTAAGTCATAGATGGAAAATACAGAGAAATCTAAATTGTAAGGGATTAATGTTTCTACTTTCATGTCTTTTTCTGAAGAATATACCTCCTCCCATTTGTGATAACATAACAACTTATATTTACTTATATACTAACTGAACATCAGCGCCAAGGACCCTCAGAAATCAATTAGTCCAAAGTCACACTTGGTAAGAGGGAACAATTGAGATTCCAAGAGGTTAAGTGATTTGCCTGGTGTCATATGTTCAACAGAACAAATGCTATAAAGATTTCAAATAAGGGAAAGGCTAAAGACCTAGAAGTGAGAAAACCTGCATTCCACTTCCCACTCAGCAATTAGTGAGCGTCTCTGTAAAATGAATGTATTGGACTAGATGGTTTTGAAAAATCCTTCCCTCTCTGAATGGGACTATACTTCTGTGAGTGTGAATATAAGTAGTTTTTGTTTGCTTTTGTTTTGTTTTTACAGACTCAATAACTTTCTTTGGAGTTATGATGAAGAGGCAATATGTGTGGTGGTTAAAATCTAGGCTCTGCAGCCAGGTTTTCTGTCTTGGAATTCCACCTCTGATGCTTATTTGCTGTGAAAGCCTGAAGAAATTACTTAACTTCTCTGTACCTCACTTGCAAATTGGAGACTGTAATAGCACCTACCACATATGGCTGTTACAATGATTAAATGAAATAACACGGCAAGCATTTGGCCCAGTGCTCACGCATAGTGATTACTTGGTAAATGGTGGCCACCATTAGTATTATCATAAAGGAGCCAGGGTTGGTATCTTTGCACAGGTTAGAAGAAGGTATCTCCTTCTCTGGGCAGATGCACCCCAAAGGCCAAGGCCCACATCTGGACAGGATTCCCCTACTACTATGTGCCTGGCTTTGGAAAAAAAGAAACCATTTCCTAGCCTCCCTTTCAGAGAGTGGACCGACTGGAATTTCTGTTGATACACGCTTGTTATAATGTAGGACTTCTAGAAAGCTCTTCAGAGGGGACCAACTTAAGAGGCAGGAACTCTTTTGCCCTTCCCTCCTTCTTTGTGCTTGGAATGTTTAAGTAATGGCTGGAGTATTGGCAGCCTCTTGAGGGAAGGGTTAAGAGATTTTACATCATTGAATTAATGTCACAACCAATGAGTTCCACACTTCTTGTATCATGAGGAAAAAAATTCATGTGCATTTTTTTTTCTACTATCAAAAAAATGCAATCACTAACTGATATACCCTTCAAAGTCTATTTCTCTTTTTGGTCAATAAATATTTGCAGATCTGCCTGGTCAGTCACTTGTTCCTGGTTACTTAGGAGTCCTAAGTCAGGTCCTCAATGGGTGTCACTTAGATAACTGCAAAATGTCTAAATTGTTCTCAAGGCCCCTGTTACTCAAAGTGGGCTGTGCAGATGAGCAGAATCAGTATTAACTGGGAGCCTGTTACAAATACAGAATCTCTGGCCTCTCCCCAGACCTACTGAATCAGAATCTGCATTTTAAGATTCCCAGGGACTTCCATGCACATTAGAGTTTAAGGCTCTGGACTAGATTTCTAGGTTGCCATCTCTCTTAAAACAATGCTGCCAGAATGATCTTGAAGCACAGCTTCAACCATGTCACTCTCCTCAAAAACCTTCACAGGCTCCTACTGCCTACAAACTAAAGTTTAGACTCAGTCTGGTGGCCAAAGTCCTCCCTGATCTTTCTCTGTCTTGGATATGCCCATTTCATATCTGCCATGTACACAGTGGGCATACAATAATTTTCTGCATAGTAGAAAAGAATGAGAGTACCTGGAAAACAACGTATCCATTCTGTCTTTTAGCCTGCTAGGGATAGATCAGTACGAAATAAACAGACATGGTCCCTTACTTTCACCGGGCTTCGAAAAAAGGGGGAAAATGTAATGACAAATTATAAGTGCAAAGAAGGAAACGAATAGAGAGAAGTAATACAGAGTAAGGCAGATGGACAGAAGAAGGGCTTGGAGGAGGAGCAAGTGCTAAGACCTGAGCGGAGAGTGAGGCATGTGTGACGATCATTGCAGGGACTGCCCTCTCAGGCTTGCTCAGAAAACAGATTTCCTGGAGGAAGGTGGCAGGGAGTCCCTGTTTCAAGTCACTTAAGAGAAAATGATGCTGAATTCCTTTTCCCTGAATTCTGTCTTCACTGGGACCCCTGGTCAGGCAGGGTGAGTTATGCTGCAGAGTCGCTTTGAATCCAGCCCTGGAAATCAGGCCAACTGAAATTCCAACCCCAGCTCTCCACTCCCCTGACCTCCAAGCCCGGCTTCCTCAGCTATAAAGTGGGGTTAGACTAGAACCAACTTTGTAGTTATTGTGAACACTGATACTGTAAAGCTCCCCAGCACACTGCCACCCACGTAAGTGTTCAACTGAATATGAGCGGTTTTCAGATGATGAGGATGGCTATCGCTACTGTTGTCATTAATTACGATTAGCCGGCGGGCAGAAAGCTCGCCCTCGACATTCCTGTCCCGCCTGCGGCCTCCCGACCCGATCATCCCAGGCAACCTCCCCCAACCGCGCCCAGTGACCGGGACCCCCAGCGCGGGCGCCGGGACGCCGCCGCAGGACCCCGTTACCTGGGGCCAAACACGACTTGTCGCCACCTTGCGTCCCGGGCCCTGCCTCCCTCCCGGCCCCGCAGCTGCTGCGGCGGCGCCCCCAGCCCAGCCGGGCCCAGGCGGCGCGGACTGCCTCGGCGAGGCTGGCGGCGGCCACGCTGCGCGCTCCGGCGGAGGGGAGGGGGCTCCGCGGCGGCGGCGGCGGCGGCAAGCCCGGCGAGGGGCAGAGCCGAGACGCTCGGCGGCGGCGGCGGAGGAGGAGGAGGAGGAAGAGGATGCGAGGGGCTGCGGGAGGCGGCTCGGCCCTGTCCGCAACGAAGAACGCGGCGCCCAGGGCGCAGGGAGTGGCCGTCGCCTCCTACGCGCACCACTCCTGAGATGGCGGCAGCGGCGGAGCGGCGGCGGCTCGGGGAGCCGAGGCGGGGCCGGCCGGGCGCGGGCTGAAGCCCGGGAGTGTCGCGCGGGGGCCGCACGGGAGCCGAGCCCGGGCCGGCGGCAGCGGCGAGGGCGGCCCCGGCGCGGAACGCACGGCCGCGGAGAGGCCGCGATGGCGAACGCCAGCGAGCCGGGCGGCGGCGGCGGCGGCGAGGCGGCCGCCCTGGGCCTCAAGCTGGCCACGCTCAGCCTGCTGCTGTGCGTGAGCCTGGCGGGCAACGTGCTGTTCGCGCTGCTCATCGTGCGGGAGCGCAGCCTGCACCGCGCCCCGTACTACCTGCTGCTCGACCTGTGCCTGGCCGACGGGCTGCGCGCGCTCGCCTGCCTCCCGGCCGTCATGCTGGCGGCGCGGCGCGCCACGGCCGCCGCTGGGGCGCCGCCGGGCGCGCTCGGCTGCAAGCTGCTCGCCTTCCTGGCCGCGCTCTTCTGCTTCCACGCCGCCTTCCTGCTGCTCGGCGTGGGCGTCACCCGCTACCTGGCCATCGCGCACCACCGCTTCTACGCCGAGCGCCTGGCCGGCTGGCCGTGCGCCGCCATGCTGGTGTGCGCCGCCTGGGCGCTGGCGCTGGCCGCGGCCTTCCCGCCGGTGCTGGACGGCGGCGGCGGCGACGACGAGGACGCGCCGTGCGCCCTGGAGCAGCGGCCCGACGGCGCCCCCGGCGCGCTCGGCTTCCTGCTCCTCCTGGCCGTGGTCGTGGGCGCCACGCACCTCGTCTACCTCCGCCTGCTCTTCTTCATTCACGACCGCCGCAAGATGCGGCCGGCGCGCCTCGTGCCCGCCGTCAGCCACGACTGGACCTTCCACGGCCCCGGCGCCACCGGCCAGGCGGCCGCCAACTGGACGGCAGGCTTCGGCCGCGGGCCCACGCCGCCCGCGCTCGTCGGCATCCGGCCCGCGGGGCCTGGCCGCGGAGCGCGCCGCCTCCTCGTGCTCGAGGAGTTCAAGACGGAGAAGAGGCTGTGCAAGATGTTCTACGCCGTCACGCTGCTCTTCCTGGTCCTCTGGGGGCCCTACGTCGTGGCCAGTTACCTGCGGGTCTTGGTGCGGCCCGGCGCGGTCCCCCAGGCCTACCTGACGGCCTCCGTGTGGCTGACCTTCGCCCAAGCCGGCATCAACCCCGTCGTGTGCTTCCTCTTCAACCGAGAGCTGCGGGACTGCTTCAGGGCCCAGTTCCCCTGCTGCCAGAACCCCCAGACTACCCAGGGCACCCTCCCCTGCGACCTTAAAGGCATCGGCTTATGAGGGAACCCCCGCCACCCACCCACCCACCTACCCACCCACCCACCCACACACACACACACACACACACACGCTGCCAACCCAGCCAGTCCCTTTGGCTTGGACAGTGATGTCGTTTTTACCCCGTTTTAATTTTCTCAGCTGCCTTCAGAACAACACTCAAAGTGGATAAACCCTTGGATTGTACAGACTCCGTTTTTTTCTGGTGGGGGCTGCAGTTTCTCTGTTCCAAACCCACCCCAGTTCCGTGCATTCGTCCTCCTAAATGTCTTTTCATTCTGCACGGAAACCCTGCAGTCTTTTTGTATCGGCACTGACGTCTTTTAGTCCAGGTGTTACTCTTTTTTTTTTTTTTTTAATAAGCTAGACTTATTTCCTTCATACAAAATTTCCTGAAGACCATGGCCAGTTTTCTACAGAAGCTATTTTTGACAACCTCAAGTGGCATTACATTTTACAGTGAAGTGTTAAGAACCCAGGCAGGCTTCACAAGTTAGATTTCTTGAGGGTCTTCTGTTGGAAGCAGGAAAAAGGGCAAAAATTAAAAACAAAAAACCAAAACTGTCTTAAGTTCCCTGTGAATTGCTTGCCGTGGGGTCAGTTGTGCTGCAACCGGTTCTTTGGAAGTGTCAAGAACTTTGTGCTGTGTTGACAATGAATTTGAAGAGCAGAAATGGGAGTCAGTAGCAAGGCGGTCATTTTTTAAGCAGTAAAAATGACTTGTTGCCTACGTTACTGAATACTACTGGGAAACACACTTCAGCGAAAACTGCTCTCTGTATTATATCCATTTGAGTGGAGACATTGCTGTAAAATTTTAACTTTTAAAAGAGTAAAAAGTGTTTTGGTTATGGTGTGGAGAAAATACAGTATTGCATGTTTTTGTATGTACTGATTGTGGTTCACAGATAGGAGGGCTCCAAGAAGCAGAGAACTAAATCAAAATTGCTTATAGGTATTTTTTGCCAAAAATTTTTAAATTATTCCATGGAAACAGTTTATGCTTTGAAAAGCCCAGTTTTACTCTGTCTTATGAAACCAGTTTCCATTTTGAAAATTGTTCTGTTGTTCATGGTAAAAATGAATGAAATATAATGATACCCTACTTTTAGGAGACAAAGCATTTCCTTAAAATGTTTGCCAAGTTAAGCTACTGTTCTACTGATGGTTATTTTAAATTGATGAGAATTATAATTTTAAATAATGTTTCTTTGTTGGACACATTGTAATCTTAAATTGAAAGACTAAATTCTGCAAGTACTGTATAATATTTTTTGCTTATAATGCTACATTTTTATTAATGTACCTTCCGTTTTAAAGATTTATATATGTATTTCTCTTTGCATTATACAAACTGAAATATACCAGTATTTTCATTCTGGAGTGGGTTCTTGTTTGAAATTATTTCTGGTACTAATACTTGTCTGTAGGTATTACTCACATACCATTATCCTTAAGCACATATTGTTTAGTTTCAGGTTTCCTAGTTTGCCCAGGAGCATATCTAAGACATTTTAGAGGCTGCCTTCTTTTTAATTTATAACTGAAAATGCAAGATAAAAATTTGCAAATCTTCTCTTAAGGATGAGCATAAACAAAGTAATCTCCCCCCCCCTTTTTTTTTTTTTATTTTGAGGTGCCAGGATGGGAGATTGAACCCAGGACCTCATATGTGGGAGGCCAATGCTCAACCACTGAGCCACATCAACTCACCTGAATGGGTTTTTTAATTTGTCTGCTTTTGTTTTTTTCTAGGAGGCACCGGAAGCAAATCATGGACCTCCATTGTAGGAGGCTGGTGCTCAGTTGCTTAAGCTACATCTGCTCCCCTGTGATCATTTTGGTAAAAGTAACGGCAATTAAAAATGGGAGTAGTAAATATATTGTGTGGTGGGTTTTGTTTTTGTTTGTTTTTTTCTGAAGTTAGGCTAATATTAATGATTAATGTTCAGTCCAAGAGGGATAAATTGGGAAACAGACTTGGCGCAAGCAGTTGGGTGCCTCCCTCCCAAATGGGAGGTCCCGGGTTCAGTTCCTCCTAAAAAGAAACGAGCAGACAGCAAGCACAAAAACGAGTGGGGGCAGAAATAAACCTTTAAATAAAACAAGAGGGGTAAGTAATAATAATGAGAGTGTAGCTAATTTAATTTCTCTTTTGTCAGTGGACAGCTTTAATTTGTTTGTGAAAGGCAGCCTGAAGACAGTCTCACGTTTGGAAAACTTGAGCAACAATTGGCCTGTTTCTTCCCAGATCATAAGTTCAGGGAGATGGCAGTTGTCCGGGGGCCATTTATCAGAAATCTCTGCTGACCTAAAAATCCCTCCACATCTATTCTCCCCCTATCCCACCACCAATGATCTGAAAGTTCAAAAAGCAGAGGCCACCAAGTCTCTGATTTTCAGAATGCTTAGCTCTTGACATGCACAGGAGCAGCCCAGCAGAGCAGAGTCCTGCGCCACCCCAGCCTTTCGGTGCAGCGAGGCTGCGCCCGGCGCCACCCGGGTGCTGGCCCTTGGGCCCCAGAGTTCCTGAGAGATTTTTTTCATAGAATCCATAAGCCAGTGGTTGTCAAATTTTAATATTCATAAGGAATACCTTAAGTGCTTGCAGGGTCCAGATATTCTTACTTGGAGGGACCAAAGTAGAACCCCGGGAGGAGCGTTTTTAACAAGTTCTCCAGATGGCTGGAGATACACCTCCAGGCCTTGGTTTAGACGTGATTGATTTTAGACAAAGGGTATGAACTCAATTAGCTGTCTTTTTCTGATTAGATGGGAAGGCTCGCCTTCTAGTGAGATATCAGGTGAGAGTAATGAGAAATGACAGCTAACGGTAAAGGAAGGGGGAAAAAACCCAAAACGGGGCAGAGAAGCAAGCTGTCTAGGGGAAAGTAGTGTGTAAGTAAAATGCCTCACACTCCTCAACAGCTTTTGGATCAATGAGTGTATTAACAAGTAATTTCTTTGTTAATTACTCAAAATTCATCTAGAAAAGGTTAGTTGTGTCCAGAATGCTCATTGCTTAAGGGCTGGTATGATATATTTGGGGAAGATTTCCATTAAAACACGTTAAAAACAATTTTGTTTATTTGGGAACTTAGCTTATTTAGCACACCTTTGTTGCTCTCCGGGTGAGATAAATGAGCTGTCACTATAGTTGAAGCAACACAAAATAGATTTCTTGTACATAAATCTTTATCTCCATGTCTTAACATGGAATTATTAGGACAAAATGAACATTTTTAAGGCTTTGGATACCTTATGTCAAATAGCTTTTCAGAAATACTACATCTATTTACATTTCTACCTGACACATTCTTTTTTTTAAAAAAAAAGAATGATCTCAAGCAAAGTGGGGAAGCATGTAACAAATCAATAACAAAATGATAAATAATATAATCTCCATATCCACTATTCAGCCTTGTCAAATCTTGACAGTTTACCATATTAATTTCAACATGTCTTTCCCTTCCCCTCCCTCTCTCTCTCTTTCCCTTTCACTCTTTCCTTCTTTCTTTCTTCCCTCCTTCCTTCCTCCTTCCCTCCCTCCCTTCCTTCCTGTCTTAACATAAATGACACAATTATTTCTGCCAAGCCTTGGTCTTCCATCAGCCTAAAACATTCTCAGATGTCCTGTCCCCTGAGAGGAAACACGGCCCCAGTTCCTACGGCTGATTCAGGGTTGGGTCTGCAGGTGGGTCTCTGGGTTGGCAGGATTGGGTCTGCCCTTCACCACCTTCCTGAGACTTCCAGGGTGGAGGGCAGATGTCTGTGCCTGCTGCAGGAGCATTTCGGCCTCCTCCTCCTCTTACATTCCCATCTCTCTCTTCTCTGAATACTCTTGTACAAGCTCTCCACTCTCTGGGAAAACCCATCCCCCTTCCCTGCCTGGGAAACATGCACTAAACCATCTAGAGCAGGGGCAATATTCACAATATTTAACAATTGGAGTGGCATGGACATACCCAGCCTGTACAACCACACCCCTGAGTCCTGGCTGAACATTGCGCCTGTGCTGGACTCAAGTCTAAGACTTCTGAAAACCCTAGTTGTTGCAGGCACTCCTCCTCCCAGTTCCCATAGTGCATTGTTTTTACCTCTATCAAACCTGCGCCCCTATACCATTGACTCCTGGCTCCCTCTCCAGTCTCACCTCCTCCCACATTCACCCCTCCCTCTTCCTTGAGGATGCGGTGCTTGGAGCCATAGCAGCCATCTTGCAACTATGAGGAGAGACACTGTAACACCGTAATGATATCAGAACAGATAGAAAAGAGCATGCACTCATTTTAACATTTGCTGAACTGCTGAACCAAACAAGCAACCTCTTAACTCTTGACTTCTCGTTCTGAAATTGAAAAAACTTGTATTGTTTGAGCCATTAGTGTTCAGGGAGCATGTTATTTGAATCAACAAGTAATTGCAACAATAATTAAAACTACTTCACTCCCCCCACACCTTTATGATATGCTTGATATCCTAGAACTATATTCACAAATTTTTAAAAATTAGACTTATTTAATGCATTGTTTCTCAACTGTCAGATGTTCAGCCTAGTGCTGTTAAATTAACCTGGCTCGGGAAAAATAATGAGATAGAGTGGGTGTGACTTCTTAGATTGAAGTAAATCCAGAAGATTCAGAAGATATCTGTAAATTTAATAAGAGGAATGTGGAAAACCACCTGAATGAGTCCATGCAACCAATAGCTATTGAAAGCTCTTAAAAAACAGTTTCTGTGTTGGGCAGTGCAGGGCAATATGGGACAAGCAAGGACTGCCGTTCTGTTGCTAACGAGTTAGCAAGCTAATTGGGGAAACTTGGCAAATGCACCCAAAACCATAAAGCAAGGCAGATCATGACAGATGCTAAAGGAGCGATCTAGATAAAAACCTCGGGGATAAAGAGGAGAGCAGGCGTCATAATAGGTTGTCTGCCTCTAGGCATTATTTCATTGGTTACTCAGCTGAGAAAAGAAGAAAAAAATACGAGAGTGGAACAAAAATTGTCCAGGTTCCATTTTCCCTTCCTCCTGGGTTCTTACATTTTTTTCTGGGTCCTTCCACACTCTCCCCCACTCCAAAGTCCATTTTTTAAAACAAATTTCTCTCACTGAAATAAAACCACATAATTCTCCCTTCAAAGTTTTCTGTTACAATTTTTTTCCAAATCTTCACCACCAGTAAAGAATGAGACCATTTTAAACGGAGAAAGTTAGTTACATAAAATCTAGTTGCAAGGAGATAGCAAAGAAGCTGTCAACTAGAAATGTCAGAATTCGAGGTCAGAATTGAATGGAAATCAAACGGGCAGCCCTCAAAAGGATGCCTCCCCTCCCCTCCCTCAGAGAGGGAGTAGCAAGTTTACACTGCAGAGAAAGTTATTTTGTACGTTTGTTAAAAGAAAAAGGGGGAGAAGGGTAAGGAGGTACCAGCCCACCCTGTATCCTTATTGCAGGAATTTAAGATAAACAAACAGCTTGAAATTTATATCTGAAAGTCTGAAGTCCTATTGTCACTTCAGATTACACAGAGAAAACCTGCAAAAGTGTTTCAAGCTGCAATGTCAAGGAATAAATGCAATCCTCTCATTTCTTGGTCACATTAAGAAGACAGGTAAATTAAAGCTCTACTTTTTGGCTTCTAGGAAGCATAATGAAGTCATTTATAAATTAAGTTTTGAGTGGCCAGTCTACTCTAGGTGGAAACCTGTAAACTGTTGGAAAGGAGCATATTTAAAAATTTCCCTGATACATTTATATTACCCAAATTGTGTCAGTCTGCATAACTTTCTAGGATGGAAATCTTATTTGCTACTAGCATGTGATATCTGATAGGTATGCATTGTTTTTTTTTGGTTGGAATCTGTGTTGGACCTAGAGAGGGCAATAAATTGTTGCAGTTTCTGGAAGATACGAATATGCTACAATTTTGACGGGCTTTGAAAAATTACCATTGAGTTTCAATGCTATCCTAATGCCTATTTTACTAAAAAAATTCAGCAGGGATCATTAAATTAAAGGTACACAAGGAGATGAAATTCTTTCTTGCATTTTCCATAGTCAATATTTTTCTTTTAGCTGGCTGTTTCCCCCCCCCCCCCTTATATTTACTGCGTACTGACCTGTGAGCATGGCAATGTGCTAGGCAGAAGAGGAAGATGGAGAAGAGATGGGAAAGACTCTCTGGCACAGGTACTCACTCTGCAAAGTGATATAAAGAGCATAACCCCACAGTGTGTAATTTTTTTTTAAACCCACAGTCACGATCAGTTTAATTTGCATATCTATCTTGAGGAATTATGGGATACCTAGAGTTATTTCTAGAAATTGATTTGCATAATTGTTCTAATCTTTTATGAATATGGTGACATGTGGACTGACAAAAGATTTTTTAAATTTGTAAGTTACCTTATAAGTTTTATAAAGATAGCAGAATTAAACACTTTTAGATATAGATTTAATAACCTGCCTCGATTGAAAGGAACACAATTACATGAAGATGTGATTAGACTTCTCCTAGTGGTGTATGACTTTACTTTTACTAGTTTGGAAAAACAGCTTTGTTCACTGCAAGTTTGACATTTAAAGTTTATTCTTTTTTTCCTAGCACCTTGTATTAGTCAGGGTTCTCTAGGGAAACAGAATCAATAAGAGATATCTGTCAATAGTGTATGATTTTATCAGAGTCTCTCAAGTGACCGTGGAGATGCACAAGTTCAGGTTCTGCAGGCAGGCTGCAACCAGGGGCTCCGATGAAAGTCCAATGAAGGTTCCTGATGGGTTCTGGGAGACATTGGCTGTCCACAGACGAGCTGAGAAATTGGACTCAGTGCTGGAATCACCTGCCCTTTTGAGGCATTCAACTAATGGGATAAAGCATCACTCATTGCTGATGGCAATCTCCTTGATTGATGTAATTGTAATCGGCTATCTATGATTTACCACTGCAGTAAAGTCAATAGTGACTAAAGTCCATATATGCCCTTGTATTACAGTTAGCCCAAGTGCTTGCTTGACCAAACAACTGGACACAATTTCCTGGCGGAGTAGACACATTAGCCTAACCATCACACACCTCTTGGCTAAATTAAAATTCATTTAAACATTATAAGAGAATCTACAGTTGTGATAGGTCTCTAAGACTTTCCTATCTCCAAAATTTCTTAATCTATGTGTAGGTGACATCTTTACTTCAAAGTTGTAATATTAGCAGAGAGAAGATGGGTTTGCAGACTTTCTTAGTATTTGGAATTTATTACTTTCATGAACAAAATATGTAAGTGAATTTAACCATGTCTGATTTGAAGATTCTTGTTCCATTTAGTTATCAGGTTCTCATTAAGATATTATTTCAGCACTGTAATAAAGAGTCCATTTTTGACTTTTGACTGCTGATTTTTGACTTTTGACTGCCTTTTGCCTCACATCTGGGCAAGCCCATAAGAAAGTCTGGTGCTCCCTCTGTGGCACTGGTAGGCAGTTCAAGCCACGCCAATCTCAGCAGAAACCCTCACCCTAGGTCTACCTCCTAGCCATACTTAAAAGAGAAAGCCAATCACACTGCTTTGCTATTGCCACCTGGACTGACTGCCACCTGCTCCATACTCACCAGAAAATCCTAATACATGAGCCACAATTCTTTTCACATCCCCTTGGTATGTGGGGGATCATCAATCTGGACATCTAAACCAATTTGGGGTGGAAAGTTGATCCCACCCTCCACAGGACAAGCACAAAACAGGGGCACAAAAATAATTTGTAAAAGATCATAGCATAATAGAATGAAGCACTTTTGAAAATAATGATTCCACTTATATATATTGGTTAGGGCAGATGTGCTTTAACAAAGAGGTCCAAAATCTCTTGTTTCTTTCTGATCCTGGGTGAGGTGGTGACTACTTTACTAAGTCATCCAGGGACCCAGGCTAGTGGGTCAGCTCTGCCATCTGTGTTAAGTGCTTCTATTCTTTGTGTCCAAAATAAATGTTTAGCAGTCCAGGGTAATCAATGAAAGAACCTTGGCAACATTTAGAGAATTAAGCAGAGAACCACTGCTTACAAGAAAAAGTATTGATGTTTTTATTAGCACACCAGAATGTGGCAATAGTCTATCCCATATGGAATAGTGATTAGCGGTCCCCTTCAAGAAGGGATCCTATTCATTTGCTTCAAGACAATACACGAGGGGTAGCATTGGGGATGGGTAGAGATGGAACAAGATTAGCATTAAGATGACAACTCAGTAGGATGAAAGGATCCTGGATGACGAGTATATGAAGGTTCATTATATGATTTTGTCTACATTTGTCTAGGTTTAAAAACATCCATAAAAGTTTTTGTTGTTGTCATTGTGTTGCTTGTTTCTTTTTAAGAACAAACCAAATACACTGGTGCCAGTCTCAGTCTTGTGTATACAGGGAACAGATCTGTTGCCAGTCACTTTGAGACAGTGTGTAAAGCATCTCAAGTTATTCAAATCTACTTAATAAATCAGTTTCTCCCCAATTCTTATAAAGCTTTCAAATTTCTGCAACAAAAATGTTTTTTAATTACATCACATTTTTAATCAAGATGATGAAAATTTGGATTTAAACAATGTGGAAACTTGTTTACAAATGCGCTTTAAAGATCTGTAATCATTCATCTATGATTGAATTTATTCCATCTGAGCCATTTGTCCTAAGCTTTATTTTTTAAAGAGTGACTTATAAAATTTCTTCCTTGAGACACAGTAAATGACAGTGCTGACATATAACTGATTTTTTAATCAAATATGTACTATATCAGATGGTTATTTTTCCACTAATTTGGATACAAAATAATAGCTTTTATTTTTAGGATATCGAGTATGCAAAGCCCCACTTGGAGGTGTGTTTTAGTTTGTTAAAAGTAGGTGAGAGCACTATACCAGAAATACCAGAAATGGGTTGACTTTTTTTTTTTTTTCAGGAGGTACTGGGAATCGGGCCCAGGACCTCATACATGTGAAGCAGGTACTCAAACACGGAGCTACGCCTGCTTCCCGGATTGGGAATTTGGTTTTTTTAAAGATTTATTTTTATTTCTCTCCACCCTCTTGTTGTTTTTCACTTGCTAAGTCTATTCATCATCCTTGTTTCTTTAGGAGGAACCAGGAGCCAAACCTGGAACGTCTGATGTGGGAGGGAGGTATCTAATCACTTGAGCCACCTCCATTCCCTAGTGCTGAGGGTGACAAACCCTAAAGTGAGGGTGCCTGGAAACACTCCCCACAGTTCTGCTCCATGGAGCGGGCCCTTGGTTTTGCCCAGCTGGCACACCTGCCTGAGTGGGCATTCCAGGCTTTGTGGGGAAGGGACACCCACGCTGACGCCTGGATACATACTCCAGTGCAGGTGAGGAGTTAGTCCATGCATTTCACCATCAGTCATCAAGTGGCTTTTAATCTTCTGTGACATACATACACATTTTATTGAAATGCTTACTGGTCTGACTTATCAGTTACAATTTGCTGACAATTCGGACTTTCTAAAGAACTTTGATGACTTAAGCGTCCAGTAAAATGACCCGGACTCCTGAGCTCTATGGGGAAGAGGCGCTGGGGGAGGGGGCATCTGAGCACTTGCACGGGCACAGCTGGGGGTCGTGAGAGGCCGTGGACATCCAGGCAGCTGTGGCTGGCCGCCTGGCCGCAGGGGGCTGCAGGGGAGCTGAGGAGCTCGGGAGCCTTCATCAGGCCTGCTTCCCTGATCTCTTCCAGGGACTGTGAATCAATTCCTCAAATGAGTCCTGCACCTGCCACTAAAATTCTCAGGTGTGGCCCTTCTGTGGGCCTCCCGCTAGGACTGGTGGGGAGGGAAGGAAGCAGGGCCATTTACGTTCAGGGTCACAGGAACCTCTGTGGGTGGCCAGGCAAGAAAAGGGCAGTTAGTGCCTCTCTTAACTCGTAACTTAACTAGAAGGTGGTCTCATCCTTCTGTCAGTGCAGCCGTAGCCTTTCTAGAAGAGTGTATTCTTTAACCTCTGTCTAACTCAGTGGCTCTCAGCCATGGGTGCACCTTAGAATTAACTGTGGAACTTTAAAAGTTTTCCAACAGCTGGGCTAGACAAGTTGAGGGAGAATCTCTGAGGGCAGTAGATGATGGAACAAACGGGAATGGCACATGCATGTGCAGCGCCCTCATTTTTGGAAATGTGTACTCTGAAAGTGCCCTGATTTTTTGGTGGGGGCTAGTAAAGTTCATTTAAGGATTCGGTTGTTAAAAGTCTGTCATCTTTGGGACACATAAAAAATAGAAGAAATATAGTTCTCTCTAATGCAGAAGGGTATATGGAGAATTAACATACTAGGGGGAAGATATCAGAAAATTAAAATGCTAATTTTGAGAATATTTGATATACATGGCAATGTGTTCAAGACAGAAAGACCATAAAAGGTTGCTGGTGAATTTTAGGCAGTAATTGTCATGGAACACCAAAATTCTCCTGTTTTAAAATTTAAAATGACCCCAAATTTAATCTTCTAAAATAGGAAGTGAGAAAAGAATGGGATGAGATTTCTGATATTAAAACCTTTGAAAGAAAATCGGTGTTTTATCTATAACTGGACTTTAAGTGAGGCTCTAAGGAAAGAACTATACTGTAATGCTAGGAAGAATGAGGACTTCAGTTAGGCATGAGGATTTATAAAGAAACAGTTTGGCATAAACAGTTTTTAAAAAAAATTGGGTTGCTATATGTAAAAAAATTTTTATAAGAGATTGTAATGTTTTTTAACTTAGGTGAAAATGGTTGATTGACCCAATTGAGTTTTTCACCACTTACGAAAATGATGTATTGAACATTGTATATAAACAACATTCAGCTAAAGTGCTTTGCTGCCTGTTTCTTTACCCACTTGCACTTGAAGTCTACTTCCCCCCCAACAAGTTCCATGAGGAACATATCTTCAACACAAACTAAACTGAACCAAAAATCAAACTTCTGTGACCAAGTATGTAGTGAGTATTAAATGCGAAATCCCATACATTTATAGTCCATGTTAGCCCAAGGGATAAAATTACACACAAGGTGGAGATGGGAGCCCTCACTGTGTGAATAGCTAGAAATGGGATTTGGGTGGAGGGGCAGCTGGTGGGTTAGCACGGTCAAGCTTAGTCAAACGTATTTCATAAGTTCTTTATTTGCAGTATTGAATCCATTTACAATAATTTAGTGGGTTTTCAAGGCCGCGTGGTATTGGCATCACGGTCTGCCTCGTGCTAGCACCCTGCCTGGTCCCCCATGGTGAGCTTTCCATTCTATTTGCTACATCAGGACAGTGAAATCCCTTGAGCCCCCTCCTGATGACAATCGGTCTGGCATGTCATAATTTTCCTTCATGCTCCAAAACCTCACTGGTTTACAAATTGTTTATTTTGTACCACCTTAACATACATGCAAACAAAACTTTCCTGTATGTAAAATTAAGATGCCCATGCTGTGCATGCTTAGTCTACCGACCTTTGAGTCCTTACCCATTTTGGAATGTGGCCTATGTAGAAATCTGCGTGTAATAAAAACTGACAACTGTGACAAAAATAAGGATATAATATTAAAATAAATCAAACAATATACAGACCTGTCATTATTCTGATACAGAATTTTTACACAGCAATATTGATACAGGTGCAAACGGTAGGGTGTCAGGCGATCCATTACAAGAGACCTTTCGATTACAGAAAAGGTTTAAATTACAGTTTTATACCGATTTAAAAATGGTAACTAGTGTTATGCCAGATCAAAATCAATACTTCCCCTTCAAGCGACATTTTCTAGAACATCTCTAACTATGAGACTTAAAAAAAAAAACTTTATAAAAAAGGAAAAGAAATGTAAGGGCATATTGGAAAAGAAGTTTACGGAAAAAAATATCTAAAAATCTGGAATCAGTTAATTTGGATTTCCATTCCTTCTGTCATCAAGCAGCAGACCTGAAGACCACTGGGGCAAACAGGTTACGTGAAAAATCAAGAAGCACCCCCAACCTCCTCTCTGTCGGAGGAGTCTGGAGTGTCTACTTCAACTATACACTCTTTACTGTTTAATATCAGGCAAAAAACTCAGTTCTCATGAGTGATTCTGCCAGCGAGCTAAAGGGCATGGACCTCCACTTCAACATGGTGGAGGGAGGGGAAGGAAATGCAGAAAATTAATGAGGGCCTAAAAATTGAGGAATAAAATACATGTGACCAAAGGGGGGTGGGGTGTGTGTGTGTGTGTGTGTGTGTGTGTGTGTGTGTGTGTGTGTGTGTGTGTGTGTGTGTGTGTGTGGTAGGGCAGGGATAGTGTTAGGATGGGATGGGGAGAGGCTCAAAGAAAAAAGTGTTTTTGTAACAGATTATCAAACTCTAATGCTCCTCATTTTTGTGAAAATGGTTAAGTTATTGGCATAAAAAACCGAAACCAAAACACTGACAGGGAAATGAGAACTGGTTCCATAATGCCTTGCATTATATATTTCTATCCAAAATTAAAATTCCCTTTCGATAAAAAAACATCATTTAAAAATCAAAGATAAAAATGTTACTTGAAAGGCTGAAGAAGGAAAAGTATTTCTTTCTGGCATGTTATTTGTTTGGCACAATCACAGGTAAGACTTTACAGACATCATGTGGCTGTTCACATTTACAAGTTTCTGCTCTAAAGTGATCACTTTCGGGGTAAACACATAAATCGGTTAAATGAAGTCCGTAAACAGGCCAAGCCCGGCAGACATGGACAAGTGTGATGCATTCTCCGCCCAAAGAATGGAACCTAAAGTAAAAGAGAAAACTGAGTCACAGCAGGAAACATTTCAAAAACAAACCAAGCAACTGTTGAGACATCTCTTGGAATAGTCTCAGCTATTGTTCATTGAGTGTTAACTCCACATCAGGCATATGCACAGCGTTTCATATGTCTTATCTGTTTCCATCCTTACAACCACCTTGTGAAGACAGTAAATACTTTACTTATACCCATTGTTCAGACAAGAGACTGAGGCACAGTGAGATTAAGTAACATTGCCCAGGGTCATAGGTCTAGAACTTGAAGCTTGCCTGGCAGCTGTACCAGAGAAACCAAGTGTTTAGCCACCAGGTCACACTATACTGTCTTTTACTTTTCCTCATTTTGATTCATTGTATAGTCTCATGCTACTGAAGCTCCTTAAAATGAGCATAAAGTTATGGGAATGTCTATATCTATATAAACTCAAACAATGAGCAAGTACAAATTCACATATTTGCACACAGAGGCCAAAAGGAGTCAAAATGTTGGGGGGTAAAAGAAGGAACAAAAGGGAAATTAGAGAAGAAAGCACACCTAACTCACAAATAGAACAAACCTAACCTCAGCCAATGGATACCCACAATGAAAGTCTGCCTCAAGCCAAGAGTCATTTAACTGATATTTCTAAGAGCCCAGCCCATGCCAAAAGTGAAGTTGGGTTGAAGAGAAACAACCAGTGTAGAGGTTCTTTGAGCCAGGCGCAAGTGGAATACACTCAAAATATGTATGCTTTCTAGAGGAAAAGAGAGCAAAACTCATTCTCCCTCCCCTGGAAAGGATACACTCTTGAGAACCTGTCTTGAAAGTTATATGGACAAAGTTGAACCCCAGACATTTTAAAGTCAATGGAATGATCCTAGTCACGGTCATGTGAGGGAGGCAAAAATATCATAGCCTCATGCCTTGGGGATCCTTTTGTAGTTTAACCTTTGATTTCATTATAGTACATCTACTATTCCACAAAGAGGCCACCCCATTCTGATGATGTGCCCTTTGCAAAAAATGCTGTACATTTTCCAGATGCCTTCTAAATTCAGATTTCTTTATGCATAAAAAAGGCTGTCTGCAGACAGTGGCAGAACCATTCTAATCTTATCTTTGGGTTGAACTGACAGGACAGACCCAATTCTACAAGGTGCAATGATGTAAAGGCTGATTATTCTGGGCCTATCTTCAGGTGGTACCATGCTCAGCTTCTTCTTACCTCCTTTTTCCTTTTTCTTCTCTTCCTCTTTCTTCTTTCCTGCCTTCCATTTCCAAAATGGTTCTGGAAGGGCCAGGGAGATGACTGAGATCAATAAATACAAAGGGAAGAAAGGGAAGCAATAGGAGAGTAGGGTTTGTAGGTGGTGAACAGGCAGAGCAAGATACACTCAAGCCAGCCCAGTTTCTTTGGTCTTTTTGATATATTATTACTTTCAAGATCTAACCACAGTCTCTCTACAGAGGCACTGTTGGCCACTGGCTCAACTGAGACGTATGCACAGAATGGTTCTGTCACTGTGAGGCAAAGAGCACACTGATGGTTGGTTCATTTGCCACCATGGACAACAGATCAGATGAGAGTGGTTCAGCTGGACTGATTTAGATAATTATAACAGTCTAATAGTTTAAGAAGTTATAGTCAATTACCTTTATAATCTGTTCTAACCCTGAGACATTGAGATGTACCTTTCAGCCGAGTCTAAAACGAATGCACAGACCAGCGGTTCTCAACCAGGGTCCCCCCTGCCACCCCATGGGGACATTTGACAATGTTGGAGAAAGTTTTGAGTTGTCACAGTTGGGGGGTGGAGGGGGGTGCTACTGGCTTCTAGAGGCTAGAGGCCAGGGATGCCCACCAACCTGAATGTTAAGTCTCCAGGTCCCGTTATCCCTGGCTGCCTTTTCTTATCCAAACTCAGTTCTTGTCAAGATTGAGTCAGTGTTTCTCCCGCCACCCCCCCGAAGCCCTTCTTCACTGCACCATCCTTAGCAGTATCTTCCTCCTCTTACATCTGTGAGCATCGCGTGACCGAGACCGTGCTTTCTGACATTGTACATCCAAGAGTCACTTGCCAATTTCTTGACTGCTCCCTTCACTTCCAGACTTTCAGACACCATCTGACAAACATAATAGGTGTCACAATCACCAGTGTATGAGAATGTGTTTCCAGAAGATGCATATTCAGATACGTATAGTGTATTTAGCCACGGCGCTAAGCTTCCAGTCCAAATTGGTGGTTTACATTAGAATTAACAGTAAACTCAATCCAAAGTTTCCAATACTCTAGAATTCCAAACAACAAATTCTAGAAGTTACCAAGGCAGAAAGAGTATCCAGCAGTTTCTTACCCACTTGCAGAACTTTTAAAGAGAAAATAAAATAGCACTGATAGGAAGGAAAAGCATTGTTTGTGTTTTCTCTCAACAGAGTCAGCTATATTAAAGAAGGGAAAATGAAGGTACATGAAGGGCGGTGGACTTGGCCCAGTGGTTAGGGCATCCGTCTACCACATGGGAGGTCCGTGGTTCAAACCCTGGGCCTCCTTGACTCGTGTGGAGCTGGCCCATGCGCAGTGCTGATGCACACAAGGAGTGCCCTGCCACACAGGGGTGTCCCCTGCATAGGGGAACCCCACGCACAAGGAGTGCACGCCCAGCGGGAAAGAAAGTGCAGCCTGCCCAGGAATGGTGCTGCCCACACGGAGAGCTGACACAGCAAGATGACTCAACAAAAAGAGGCACAGATTTCCGTGCTGCTGACAACAGAAGCAGACAAAGAAGACGCAGCAAATAGACACAGAGAACAGACAACTGGGGTGGGGGGAGTAGGGGAGGGGAGAGAAATAAATAAATAAGTAAATCTTTTTTAAAAAAAAAGGGTACATGAAGAAAAGCCTGGTTATGGAGCACAAAAAACACTGGTACTATTAGAATTTTATTTGTAATAAGACCAGTTTTATTGTAATTTTTTAAAAAAAATCCATACTGTATTGAAGTTCATAAAACAAAAGAGTCCCACACTCCCACAGTTGCCAGTTTTAATAATCATGAAAGTTGACATTTTACCTTGATTTGGTCAACTTTTAAGTTTTTCCTTCAAAATTTTCGGAATAGGTATACATTCTTCTATCTTGAAATAATGCGATTATCTATATCCCTCCTGTGAGTAACGGGAGATCACAGGGGGCCTGCACCCGGAGGCTGCCCTGAGAACGACCCGGGTCCCCTGCATGGGGTCCCTAGAAAGAGCCATCAACAGGGAAGGGCGTGTATGCCTCGCTGGTAGTGCGCAACCACACGTGGGTTGGGGGAGCCCTTGGCATGCAGGCCCTGGGCCCATGTGACAGGGGTGGGAGGTGGGGTAAAAAATATCGGGGAGAAATAAGGGCGGCTGTTTCTGTGGGTGACGCTCCTTGGCTCTCAGCTGCGGCAGCCCCGTGCAGCCCGTGCGGGGAGTGGGACCAAAGACGTGGTTTGGTTGGGTTGCTGCTGAGCTCCCAATGACAGGAGGTTGCTGTACCTCTCAGACAGTATTGTGTAACGCTCAGTAAGTACAATGTCAGGCCACGGGCGCTGTCCACTCCAACTCCCTGTCCCCCAGGGAACATTTGGCAGTGCCTGGAGACATTTTTGACCATCAAACTGGGAGGGGGCTACCATCGGCATCTAACGGGTAGAGGCCAGCAATGTTGCTAAACATCGTAAAATGCATAGGACAGCCCCTCCCAACAAAGAATTATCTGGCCCCAAATGTCAACAGTGCCAAGGACAAGAAACCTTGTATTAGATGAAGGCATATTTAAGTCTTGTGAATCTCTCTGCCAATTTGAACCTGTAAGCACAGCTGTGATGTTGCCTCTATGTATCAAATGTGGACAGTGGTTCTTGACATCTGTGACAGGAATGATGAGGAAATGAGCACATTATGCTTTCCTCTGCCCATTGTCCACTAAATTTTAAATTATTTATACTGATTATATTTTAGTTGGTATTTTTTTTTTCAATTTATACTCTACTCTGAAATTATACTTAGGCTTACAATGCTTTGTCATAGGTTGGCTTTAAAATAGAAACCACGAATAATTTTTTAAATCTTCAATTATTTTTAACCAAACAAGATGCAGGCTTTCATTTGATGTTTTTTTCCCCTCAGGAAGGGGAGCTGTATGGTCCAAGTTTTAAAGTGCAATTAAAAAAAGACTACAAATATTATGTGACCTCATTGAAGTGAAACAATCAGAATAAGCAAACCCATAGAGTCGGAATTTAGAATATAGGTTACCAGGGGACGGAGTGGAGATAGGGAGTGGGACATTAAGGCTACATTTTAAGTACAGGGTTCCTATTTAGAATGATGGAAAAGTCTTGGTAATGGATGGTAGGGATAGTAGCACAACATTATGAATTAGCAGCACTGAAATATATATCTAAAGGTGATTAAAAGGGGAAATTTAAGATTGTATATATGGTAACAGAATAAAAATTTTTTAAAAATCCATGGAACTGGACAACACAGTGAACCCTAAGATAAACCGTAGACATAGTTAATAGTACAAATACAAAAGTGCCATCATCAATTGTAACAAATGTTCCACACCATTACTAGGTGTTAATAATAGAGTGGTATATGGGAATCCTGTATTTTATGCATGATTGTTCTTTAAACCTACAACTTCTCTAATAAAGAAAAAAAAAAGTAAAAAAAGCAAACAAAAAAAAAACCTAGTGCTAAAATATTTACATAAAAAGTGGAACAAGATTTGTTTAAAGAAGATTAGAGGAAAGCAGATGTGGCTCAAGCAGTTGGACACCCACCTACCACATGGGAGGTCTTGGGTTCAGTTCCTGTGCCTCCTGAAGAAGAGGAGCAAGGCAGCAAGCTGATGCAATGGGCTGGCTCAGAGAGCTGACACGACAAGATGACACAATGAAGAGATACAACAAGGAATCACAATGATGGACACAACAAGCAGGGAATGGAAGTGGCTCAAGCCATTAGGCGCCTCCCTCCCACGTGGGATGGACCCAGGTTTGGTTCCCAGTGCCTCCTAAAAAGAACACAATGAACAGACAGAGAAAGCAGACAGCAAGTGCAAAATAATGGGTGGGGGGAGAAATAAATAAAATCTTTAAAAAAAAGATTGGCAGAAACTAAGTTCTATAAATGGAAAAAATTCATAAAATAAAAAGTAAATAAAAGTATTACTCACATAATTTTACATTTCCAAAGCAGAACATTAATCAGAATGGGATGGAAATGGCCAATCTACTATGTAAACTCCGAGAAGTGTAGGTATGAAGAAAAACGACGTACTGATTTTTTTAAAAGCAGGAATGTATTACCTATAGACATATGATTAGCAACTTGTGCTTAATTAACTGTTAAACACTGTTAAAAATGAATACCTGCCAAAACTATTATTTGCTTTAAAATTGTGTTATCAAAATAAGCATACAATTCTTCCTAGGTAGATTTATATTTTATTCTATTTTTAAATCATCAAAATAAACAGTTAAAGTAAAATGATAGCCTATTGGTGACCATAAACTCTACAAGCTAATAAGGTGTATAAAATACAATAACCTGAGCAAATTGATATAGAAATTAGAGGCTAGCAATCCCTACCTATGGTTCTCAATTTCATTCATCAAATACTATTTATTTTGTCCAAATAAACAGACTTCTGTGGTTAATGACTAAGCCAAACCAAATTGGAAAGTTGAGAATTTGTATATGTATAATTTTTACTTATTCATAGTCTTGAGTTTTTTAAACACCAACCCTTGTGACCACAACCAGTTAATTTTTTTCTAAAAAAACAAAAACAAAAACAAATCCATCTCCTTAAAATATAATTTTCTACATAGTGTCTACACTTTTACCATCTACTAATAAGCCATTAAACTTCAGAGTAGAGTTGAATATTGAACATAATGTTTACCGGGATATATTTATGAAAAAATATTTCTAAGGTGTTTTGAATATAGTTGAGAGATTGTTGGGAAGTATCCAGAGTTTTACTAGGATGGGATAACTCCATTAGAACAAGTAACAACTCCAGGGACTGCTCTAAACCTAGGCCACTGAACTGGTCTATGAAAATAAATTTTCAAGACAAAAAAAAAACAATATGAAAGGTTATAAAATCTAGTTTTAGGGACACATTTCAAGTGGGTATATGAATTGGGGGAGAGGGGAGAGGGATATATAACCCTGTTATTTTCAGTACTTTTATTCTTCTTTCACGTACTCTTACTACAGAAAACATAATCTATTATTAAGCTTTCATTATTAAAACTTTGATTTAAAAAAAGTCAGAGACATGTATCTGGGTTTGTGGGAGAAGACGGAGTTTATTTGCTTCCAGAATTAACCTTGAAGCCAAACTGAACTAGAAGTCATCTAGGAATCTGGGAAGCAGAATTCTGTTAGCTTTTAAAACATCCCTGGTTTGGAAAACTCATCAGTTGCTGGATGAGACAAATTCCCATTCTGGACTATCTACACTCACCCACGGGAACATCTTGTCTCTGTTTCCCACACATACCAATTTGGGTTGAATTAGACTGAAATACGTTCAAAGTAAAGGCAACAACTGCTTTCTTGGAGGCGGCAAAGGCCCGTGATTAAGACCACAGGGATGCTGGAGTGCCGGAGAGGTGTGCAGTCACGTACCCTCTCTGGGACCCCACCTAGTTCCTGAACCCCTCTGAGCCTTAATGCTGTCATATGTATAACATGGCAAATACAAACCTACCCCACAGGCTGTTGCCGTAAATAAGAAACACTTATGCAACATTTAGTATAGAGTGTCAGGCACATCAGAGCATTCACCAAGTGGCAACTACTACTGCTATTAATACAGAAATAGTTCTGTAGAATGTATCACTTTTTCAAGAGTTGTTTTAGCTAACAGGCTTTGGGATTCTATTATTTAGGGTGAGCGAGGTTATACTAACAGTAAGAAAAGAACATAATTCTTAAAGGAGAGGTCGAGAGCAAGCTTTTCAGAGACAATGGCTCAAACATACAAAAGATGACTCACATTTGACAAGGGTGATGAAAAAAGGGAGATCAATGCCAAAGGCAGCTGGGCCAGCTTCACCTCCTTGTGGGGAGTTTGGCATTGAGATGGACGAGTAATGGTTCATAAGCTTCTCTGCCTTAAAATGTCCACGGATAAAGTATATATATCACTGTGCTAGTAGGAAGAGCTATTTGATCATGACCGTACAGTCTTACATTGTAAACTACCAGGAAGAATGGCTAAACACAACAGGAAGTATTTCTCAAGGAAACCACAGAAAAGCTAAAAATGAACTCAATCTTCAGCTAGGCACAAACAACTGGAATCCGTGAGCTCAGAGAGCGAACCCTAAACCGACGAGCCACAACTTATTTCATTACTTTCATTACGTTCCCTGAGAAGGTCAAATGATTAACTGTCATCTGGGACCCTGGAGTAGAAGAGAGATGTTTGGCTCCATTACAGTTTTAAACCCTAAACCATAAATGGACAAAAGGTAGAAGAAGGAATCCAGAGTGCTTTACAATGTTTGATCTTTTTAAAAACGAGTATACAATGTGTAGAGAGACACTGCAGAGAGGCTGAGCTCTGCCTCCAACAAGCTACCTGGCTTGAGAAAAATCTTTCAATGCCTCTGGACTTAACTTTACTGATGGGTAAGATAAGGAGGTGGGTCTGGTGTGAGGCATTGCAACCTGGCAACCCTGCAGCGTTTTGTTGGGATCACAGTGTTGAGGGGCGAGGACTCTCCAGCCACACGCCCTCTCCTGCTGTAATGTAAGCCCACCTGGCCCCCGCAGCCTCTGGGGACACAACCCTGAAGTCCATCCAGCCCTGCCAGCCGAGGGTCCTGCCACTTACTGTCAGTAACTTAAGTGTTGAGCTGTTAGAAGATTAAGTAAATTGAATAAAATAATCACTGATCTCTTAGACTGTGACCAGTGTATCCTGTCGATACAGGAAATGAAAATGTAGAACTTCTGAATTAAGATACAAGAGTAAATCAGAAATCTAGGATTTTCTGAGACAAAACACCAAGCTTATTTCCTTTGGTCTTATATTAACCATCTCTTCGAGAACTTCTACACTCTGATTTCTGCAAAGTAGCATACCACAGTATAATGTATATTAAATTATTTTTATAAAATGTTTCTAATGTCACGAGAGCAATGATATGAGAATTATTACCAGAATAAGAATAGTAAGGGATAACACTCTTTAACATGGAAGGGGCAAGGAGGGAGGGGTGGACTTCCATGACCATCTTCTCTAATTTCGAATTTCAAGCACATTTCACTGGACTTCACGTCATATGGGTCTCGCTGCAGGTACCACAAGACAAGAGAACCACTGTGAGCACGAATGTATATACTAACTTTACGAGTCAGCGGGTGGCAGACGTCTCCCACTTTGCCCATAGGTGTACAGATCCGTATGCTCTTAACCCAGATACTAATAGCACAGCACATGCCTCCACCACACTGGGGATCCTTGTCGCAGGCCTGAAATGTAAAAAAAACAAGAAAGATAAATACAGATAGGAGGGAAGCCTTATACTACGGAAATCTAAAATTAGCTGTAAAAATGCTCTTTGAATACCCAAACGTTGTAATTTTAATAATCATGCATATTTAAAAAACTGTAATCTTCATTACACATATTTATAATAAAATCTGATCAGAATAAATTTTTCCAGTTTAAAAAAAAATGACAGAGTAAGTAGTGCCCACATTATGAAATCTGAAATGCAATGTATTTTAAAACAAAATCAGCTTTCTTTTCTAGTGCTTTATGGCTGAATTGGCTTTGAATTTGAAGAATGAAATCTATTAGTCTTATATCTTGCATGGCCATTATGAACTACATAAATCGAATCACAAGATTTTATGACTATTAACTGTAGAATACATTGGGCCCAATTTTATAAAGGGATGTAAATGGTCATTAAATCTGGTATGAAATGCTTCAGCCCCATAAAGGCACTGATGTAAATTTCAGAAGTGCTCATTTTCCCTTTTAAATATTTGCATTTTGGTTCATGAGACTTGAAGTTTCTCACGTCACTAACTTGACTTTCACCATTTCCTTTAAAGAAAGAAATCTCATAGGTTGGGAACGGAAAGATCAAGGCTTTTGCCTTATGTTACTCTTCAGGTGAGTAACCTGCAAAAAGCAAAGTATTGGCATAGGATGTACTTATGGGTACATTACAAAATCAGATATGTAATACTCTATGGCCCAGCAAATTAAGAAATAAAAGTGACATGCAAATGTCAAGTGATTACTTAAGGTACTGCTCCTAATATAAAAATTATAACTACATATAATCAGTATCAACCATGATGCATTTCCATACTCTTACTAAATAGAAATAATGAAAGTGTAAACGTATTTGCATGAAAAACAGATCTGAAGAACTATTGTTCTTTCTTAGTACCAACAAAAATAGGATGTTTTGAATGGTGTGCAATTATCTATTTTGCTAGCCATAAGATAAAAATATCCTGTAGTACGTAGGTAAGAAACTTATACTCTAATTTAGACACAAATTCAAATGTACATTTATTGGAAATACCTAGGACAGTTCCAGTTCTCAGTTTTTGGTACAGCCATAATTTCTCAAAACATAGTATGGACACATTGTTATTTTTCATTAAAAGTGACCAACTTTCTTGCTTTACAGGTTTATTTACTTCCCCTATTAGAATTTTTTTCTATGTCTATTAGTATCTGGATAAAGGCTTCAATTTTCACCCTGGAGTGTTTGGACTTTTATAGGAAAGTATCTAAACATTTCCATTTTCCAATTTTTATCTTTATGTCAGAGGTTATATACTATTGGCCATTACATTCTATAAATGAGATGTTCTGTCAACAATCTTTTCTAATATGGTTTTAACAAATCTATATGGACATATAAATCAATTTAAAAATAACTACATATATTATTTTTTTAAAAGGAAATATTTAGGGTGGAGGTTTCAGCCAGTATTTTATTTCAACAGACGCCCTAGACTCTGAATTCTGAAATCCCACCAGCTCTTTTCATGACAATCAAAATCCAGTCAAAATATTCTACAATCCAATCACTTGAATGTTTATTAACATCTTATAGACAATCTATCTGTATAAGTTACAAGTTACTGAGTTTCGTGTTTTTTTTTTCATTTGCATCCAGTGGTTTCTGTCATGGAGACCTAACTAGATTTCTTTATTGCCATGTTGCTATAGAAGAACTTAAAAAATTCTCTTCTCGTTAATACTGAGTTAACACAGGCACACACAACTACATCATAAAACCCGTCTAAACCTCTCTAAAAGATAAGCATCCAACGTGAAAATTTTTCAATTTGTAGCAAAAGTCTTCAGTTCTTGGAAATATTTACAAAGAATTGCATAGGTTTATATATTTTTAATTAGACAGCTATTTCCTAATGCTCTTTGTCCTTTGCCTTTTGCACATCTATTCAAAATAGAAATGTCCTATGAATGGGACAAAAAGATACTTATATTGCAAAAGAACCTTGAGCTTAGAGGATTAGGAAAAATTTAAAATGAGTCAGTAGGAGGAGAAGAAACAACCTAATTATGTTTCAATTCTCATGTTTTAGAAAAGAGCTGTAAAAACTTCTCAGCCACATTGGCAAAGCCCTTCAAAGATTTTACTTTTAAATCTCAAACTATCCCAATAAAGGTCACAAAGCATATAATTAAATATCTATTGGATAAAACCAAATACTATTAGGGAACTAGGGTTCTCGATATGCTACTAAAACTCAATATACTACAAAAACCTACTAACATAAGGACAATAGAGCTTTATTTTCTCAAGACAATACTATTTCTTCCCTTAAAGAAACATTATTTCATTATCTATGCAGGATTATTTTGAGCATAGAAGTTGAATTTAAAGCCCATAGCATGCACTTAGATATTTGAAATGATTTAATAAAAGTATAAAATAATTAACACACACGCGAAGGACAATGCGGTTGAACAACCTTAAAATGGTAGAGGATTTGAATTGTTGAAGTAAACTAGACTAGTTCATTTGGTCCTATAAACTCATCCTTCAGATCCACACAGAGAAAACTGTTGGTGGGAGGAGGAAGGAATTAAACTAAGTTCCTACTTCCAAAGGTGATGAAGACCCCTTTTCTAAGTTTAGACATCTACATGGCAACCTACCCCATAACTATGCCTGAGCACTTGGAGAAGCTTTATGCGGAATCAGAAATGGAAAACTCACAGAAGAACCTCAAGAAGCAATATAAGGCCCCGGAACCACTGCCTTTCGAGAGGCACTCCGGGCCCTGGGCCAAGCTATTTCAAAGGGTTTCGGCGGAGGGCCCCGCGGGGAGCCGACTCCTTGACCACAGGACCTGGGGTACCGGTCGTGCCCCGTTGCGTTTCGGGAAGAGCCCCTCCAATTTTTAGGTTTGAGGCTGACTTGAGACGCCACGAAAAAGTGCTCGTGAAGACTCAAAAGTTCTTTCTACACGAGAGAAAATCAACGCAAACACGAGAGACGTAGTGGGGAGAAAAGAGGAAAGGAAGGGGGAGAAGGTGAGGGTAAGGTGGTGCGGTGACACTTGGGTCACTTTTCTTGCCGGGCGCGCCCAGCTCGCGGACCGTCCGCTGCGTTGGGAGCAGGGCAGCCTTTTCTCGAGGGCGCCAAGGGGAGACTGGGGCAGGTGTCCCCGCCGGGGGCGACCCTCCCCGTTCTCCTCGCTTCCGCTTCAGGGTCCCCCCCCCACCCCACCCCAGGGGCCCCCGGGCGCCCTCGGGGCAGGCCGCAGCCCGGGGCGCGCGGGGCGGACAGGTGCAGGCGGCCGCTTACCCCGGTGATGACGGCGGCGTGCCCGGCGGGGGGCGTGAGCAGCAGCGGCGGCAGCAGCAGCAGCAGCAGCAGCGGGGCGCAGCGCGGGCTCCCCATGGCGCCCTCGGGACTGCGCGGCGGTTGGGGGCGGTTGCGGGGCGCCGGGCCGGGCGCGCTGGCTGGAGCGCGGGGCGGCGGGCGGCGGGCGCGGCGGCTCCCGCGAGCCGCCCCGGCCGTTATAAAGGCGAGCCCTGCCGTGACTCACGCCCGCGCCCGCCCGGCCGCACGCGCGGGGGGCCCCGCCGCGGGCGCCCGCCCCACGCCCCCACGCGCGCCCGCGCGCCCACCCCAGCCGGGCCGCCTCCCGAGACGACCGCGTGCCGGCGCGCGGCTCCCGCGGGGCCCGCCTCGGCCGCCACGCAGGCAGGGCCCCCCGCGGGGCACCCCTCGGTGCCATTCTCTCGCCTGTCGCCCGCCGCTGCCTCTCGCACGCGCCCGGCTCGCTTTTGTGCGCCGAGAGGCCCTCCTTGCCTGACCTGCTTTCCAAAGCCCCACGTGTTCAGCGCCGAAAACTTGCAGCTCATTTGCTCGACAGATGTTTGGGGAGCGCCAAATACGGGCCAGGCGCGGCGCACAAATGGGGTGGGGGAGCAAGCCCGCGGGGCCTCTGAATTTTGCTCGGGTGCTTGGCCAGCCTTTCCCGAGCGCCCGCTGTCTGCCAGGTACTGGCGCCGAAACAGACGGCCACCGGTCTGTCCTCATGGTCGAATAACTTTACAGAAAAGACAGACTTGAAACGAATAAACTGAAGAGGTGGAAGGCAGGGGAGGGAACAAAGAGAGAGCAAAATCGCCCCTAATCCCACGTCCTTGTCGCCATTTAGGGGTTTTTTCTTCCAGCTGTGGGAGTCCTAGTTCTTTCTTTCATTTCAAAAGCCTTTGCTTTATGCTCACATCTGTTTCCGACCCTCTCCTCTTTGATTTTCCTCACATGCATTTCCTCCCTTCTTCAGCATCCTGCCAGCTTCAGGCAGAACAGTTCAGGGTGATGCCAAAGGGAAATGAGAAGGCCTGCTTCATGTGCCAGCCTGAGGCCCCCTTTTGAACCCTAGGTCGGCGGCTCGCTCTGCTTTTACTTTCCAGCCCAGGAAATTCACCATTCGGTTTTGTAAGATGCCATCCGGTGTTACTGCGATTCATTCATTCATATAAACGTGAACTGGGTGCCTACGTAGTTACAAGCACAGTGTAAGGGGACAGCCTTCCTCCGGAACCCCCTTGCTGCAAGGATTTCAACCCGATTTTCCTCTGTGACCCTGCTGAACTTGCTTGCACTAAAGTTTTAGTAAGTCCCATTTTCTTCCCAAATCCACTGAATCTCTGGCTTTTCCCATGTCCTTTAAGGACCATGAAATGTTGAAAAGCAGATGCATCTTTCAGCCTCTTTAATAAATGCAATGAGGAGAGTCCCAACAAAGTTACTTTGAGACTGTGGGGCTCTCCCATACCAAAGCATTCAGACTAAATGTGGAGGGAAAAAAAAAAAAAAAAGGAGGCAATTACGTGAATTTTAAACAGCTGAATATCTGGAAACCCAAAGTAAACCTTTGACTGATTTTTAAAGCCTTTTAATCTGTGTTTTCATGTTTGAGAACTGCTGAAACAAAACAAAAAGGGATCAAATTCCGTTTTTATGTTTTAAAAAAGTTAAAAAGTTGCACTCAGTAGAATAAGTAGAAACAGTAGCAAGTGACAGACTGGTGGAAAGTTTCTTTTCCAGTCTCCGTGCCAACACTAGCATGGGAATGCTATTGGGTAAATGTAAAAACCAGTCAACATGGATTTTAACATTCCTATAATGTTTTTTTTAATGGTCTAGTTCATATTTGCTACTATTGAGTGCTAGTTTGGGTATCCCCTGCTTCTCCAAGAGTAGGAAGCAGGATACATAGGGAAAATCAGATTTCAAAAAATGGCTGACTGGGAGCAGATGTGGCTCAAGCAGTTGAGTGCCTGCTTCCCACATCAGAGGGTCTGGGTCCAGTCCCCAGTGCTTCCTAAAAACAAACAAGCAAAGAAATAAAAAAAACCAACTCAGGGGAGCCCATGTGGCTCAGTGGTTGAGCACCAGCTTCCCACATATGAGGTCCCCGGTTCAATCCGGTTCAGCCCCAGTACCTGAAAAAATAAAAATAAAAATAAAAATAAAAATAAAAATGGCTGGCTTCATATATGGCTGTTTGGAAAACTAGCCTTGTAAGGCTGTTCTGAAACAAGGCTAGAAACAGTTAAAAATAGGTTTTGTTTTGTTTCATGTTGTTTCTTTTGGAGTTTTTAATTGTTTTAATGCTTTAGAGGATAAATGGAAGCTCCTGATAAATCTTTGCATTCATGGCCAAGTTAGAAAGTTGAAATCTGAGAATTATATACTGTAAAGGAAAAGACGAAGAAGTGAGTTTGGATTACTTCATAAAAATAATTTAGGATGGAAGCCCAACTTACTAGCAAGGAAATAGAAATTGACAGCTGTTTCTATTTTATTTTATTTTATTACTACAACCTGCTGATAATGCCACATGATCAGTTCAGTCCAGAGATACTATGTGAGGAAATCCAAACCTTGTGTGGTTCAGAATATAGACTCATATTCTAGCAGACGGTCAAGGATTAGTTGAAATGAGAAGCAGTTGGACAGGAATTCTGTGTGACCATGAGCAAGTTACCTAACCTTCCTTAGCCTCTGTTTCCTCATCTGTAAAATGGGTATAAAGTATGAGCCTCATGGGGTTGTACTGGGGCTTTAAGGGGACAATACCTGTAAAGTGCTTCACACAGTGCCTAGAAGAAAGTGGGAGGTCAGTTAAGGCTACCTCTTATAAAAATCTTTTTATTTGGTCTCCCCTGACAATTTCAGCACACACTGATAAAGTTCTTTTCTGTCTTTCCACCCACCAGATTTGGCACATAGCACAATGATAAACATACAGACACTCAAATAATTAGTGATCAAGAGGAACATATTCTATGGATTAGAGTCCAGAGGCAAGTCACAAGGCAAAGATATATGGTATAAATGCACTGAATTGACATGAGTCAAAACATGCAGTCAGCAAAAAGTGAGAGGGATGGATGCATTACCTGGTGCAGGTGATTCAGCCTGTCACTCCAATGGACATGTGACCTGAAAAGAGTTGAGCTGAGAGAAACAAACCCATCTCATTGCAGTCATTCCAAGACCCAGCCTTTGGACTTTCAGTCTATCTTCAGTCTATCTTTTAGTCTATCTTCAAGGAGATAGACAATGCAATTCTGTGATATGCTCGAGAACCAGATCTGGTGAGCAACATCCTGTCTATAAGAAAGAGAATTATGATGTGGGCTCCTTAATGAGTATACTGAAACTTGAATATTATCATTATTATTATTATGCTAAATGAAATGATGTATTTCCTTTGTATTGTTACAATTCAGATTCCTTATAGTAGAATTACACAAAGACCCTAAAAGAGAAATATGTAAGCTGATATTTTGTTTTAGGTTGATAGTAAATTGTAATTCGTTTATTCATTTAACAGATATTTACTAAACACTTACCAGATCTTATGCAAACCAGTGAGGGTAAAATGGTCAGCAAAACAGACATGAACCCAGCCTCTTCGGAACTTCTAGAGTGGCGGGGAGAGGAACATGAATCAAATAATCACACTACTATGCAGGTAGAGGAGACACATGGGGGGTACTAGGAAAGAGCCTCTGTGGAGAGCAGTTCTCCTGCAGGGAGGTGGTGGTGAAGGGAAACGTGTCTTTAAAGCAGAGGAGTATGAGCTGAGATCTGACACTTGAGCAAGATTTAACCGAGATGAAGAAAGGGACAATGAGAATGAGGATGGCTGGGACATTTCAGGCAGAGGAAAGAAACAGCGAGTGCACACACCTGAAGACTGAGGAAAGCATTCACGTTCAAGGCCCTGAAGAGAAGCCAGCGTGGCCTGAGAAATGGGCCTAGAGCAGGGCTTCTTAACAAGGGGTCTGTGAGCTTGAATTGAAATTCAAAAAAAGCATTATTCTTATGGGGACATGTTGGTGCAGGTGTGATTATATTTATTAAATAATACACAGTGTAGTGTGGACTTAGTAAGGGGCCCATGGTTTTCACCTGACTGGCAAAGGGGTCCGTGGGACAGAAAAGGTTAAGAGCCCCTGCCTAGAGGGAAGCGTGGAACAAATATGGAGCCAGGAGGTGGCAGGAACCCGATGCAGGGCCTTACATAGGCAACACTGAGGGTTTTGGTCCTTATCAAGGTCCCCCCTTATCAAGGGGGGAACATCAGGATGGGGCAAGCAGACAGGAGTAGATTTTAAAAAGAAGACCCTCATTGCAGTGCGACTCAGCGTGTCCAAAACCAAACTCTCGATCGCCTTCACCCCAAACCTCTGTTGTTGAAGGCAACTCCGTCCTTCCTGATGACCTTGGAATCACCCTGGGCCCTCCTCTTTCTCTGACGCCCTGTATTAGTCCCCGAGGGCAGTGGGTCCAGGTTACCACCACAAACTGGGTGGCTTTAAACAACAGAAGTTATTCTCTCACAGTTTTGGAGGCCAGGAGTCCCACCTCAGGGTGCCGGCAGGGCCACCTTCCCTTGGAAGGCGCAGGGAGGAAGCCTTCCTTGCCTCCTCCAGCTTCTGGTGGCCCCAGGGGCTGCTTGGCTTTTGGCAGCACAACACTAATCTCTGCCTCCATCTTCACATGGCCAACTTCTTTAGCTAAAGTGTGGAAAAGGACATGTCAAGATTCAGGCTCAGGATTCATCTTGTGTGACTGGGAGAAACTGGGGCTGCTGGGGCTGCTGTGAGATAACCTGGGTGTGGGGCAGGGCAGCCAGACAGACCGACCTAGAGTACGGAAGAGAAGCTGGGCGGCAGAGAAAATTCTGGGCAGTTTCCCCTTAAGGTTTTTTTATTTGTCCACTTCTTATAATGTAACCATGATGGCAAAGATTTCGATCAGGGGTTGGCAAACTACAGCCTGCTGCCTGGTTTTGCAAATAAGGTTTTATTGGCGCACAGCCACACCCATTTGCTTAGGCATCATCTATATCTGCTTTTGTGTAATGGTGACAGAGTTGAGTATTCGTGAGAGAGACCACATGGCCTGCAAAGCTGGAAATCATTCCTTTCTGGTTGTATTAGTTTCCAGGGCTGCTGTAACAAAGTATCACAAGCTGGATAGTGTAAAACAACGGAAATTAATTCTTTTCTGGTTCTGGAGGTTGGAAGTCCAAAATCCAGGTCGTGGCAGAGCCATGTTCCCTCTGACGCTTGCAGAAGGTCCTTCCTTGCCTCTCCTAGTTTCTTGTGTTTGCTGACAAGCCTTGCCTTCCTTGGTTTGTAGCAGAACCCCAATCTCTACCTGTCTCCACCTGCTCAACTTCCCTCCCTCCCTGCATCTCAGTTTTCTCTTCCTTACACTAGTCATTAGATTCACACTACTGTACTCCAGGCTGACCTCATCTTACTGTAAGTACTTATACTGACAAAGACCTTATTTCCAAATAAGAGCACTGTGGTAATTTGAGACTGTATGTATCCCCAAAATCATGTTCTTATAGCTGGTCCATTCCTGAGGGTGTGAACCTACTGTCGGTGGGAACTTTTGATTCGGTTTTACGTCCATTAAGGGCCCTTTGATTAGGTTACTTCAGTAAAGTGTGACCCAGGGTGGGTCTTGATCCTCTTACTGGAGTCCTTTACAGATGGGATGAGTACCGAGAGAGAGGGAGAGAGCCACTGAAACCCTTGCCATGTGGTCTTCTGCAGCTGGTCTTTGGGAGGAAACATTGCCTGATGTTGCCTTGACATGGACATTTTCCCCAGCCTTGGAACTATAAGCTTGCAAGCCAATAAATCCCCATTGGAAAAGCCAACCCGTTTCTGGTATATTACTTTTGGGACCTAGCTGACTAAAACAGTCATGTTCTAAGGTTCCAGGTAGACATGAATTTTTGAAGGACACTATTCAACCCAGCACAGTGGTCCTTTACAGAAAAAAATTTGCTGACTCCCATTTTCGATAATAACGTGGAGGAGCCTGGTGTTTCTCCTCAGGGCAAGTTGCTCACCTCCCCCTTTCCTGGCCTTTTCTGAGTCTATTATGGCCTGTGACTTTGATGTTCTGGTTTGTATTTATTAGTGGTATCCCTCTCCTTCCTGCGTTTCTAGAATTTGCCCAAAGTTCTGGCTTGCTAATGGTCTCCTTGCTATATTTACTTTCATTGTAATTGCTCGCCACATAGTAGGTGCCCAGTAAATGTTGGTTGGTTGAATTTGAAGAGGCAAAGCAATACATGTGAATTTAGTCTACCTTGAATCAGAAACCTGAAATATTTTCTCAACTATATAAAAGAGGACAACATTTATTACTCTTTTACATGAAAGCTCTAGTTTTAAAGTGATTCTGATTTGCTTGAGGACCCACTTTTTATGAATGTTTTTCATATGACTCCTAATTATTAGAGCATAATAGATAGCCAGGGTAATTTCATAGTTGGGTCCCATTTGTAAATGTTTTTCATTTAGATGAATTTTAAAAAAAGTAAAATAGATATTCTGCTTGTTTTTTCACCTTCATCCTTTGTCAATGTACTATTACATTGTAGCTTCTCTTGTTATCAAACCCATAATATCAGTCTGAAATATCATTTTAAAATAATACCCGTGCTTTAAATGTGACATGAAAATGGAGTTGCTTTTATAATTCTAAAGAAGATATCTATTTTAATCTATTTCAATGCTGATGATTTCTCTTTGATTTTAAAAATAAGTCACCAAGCTTCATCTTGAAAGCCAATTGTCTATGGAGGCACTAAAAATTATTTGGCCTATTCAAGTGATAATGCACAATAAAGTTTACCTATTTTTAAATAGTTGAAATAATATTTCAGTAGAAAGAGTTTTCTTAAAACAATTAGTATAAAATGTTTGAAATAATATGAGGGGTCAGGATGAACATTTGGTTCTAAAAGATTTGGGTTTTATTCATTGTAATGCTGAATGTATTTAATATTCATTTTTAGCACTGAAGATGGGCCTTAAGGCTAAGGCTTACTTGTCATGTACTTCATTAAAGGAAGAGATTGTTATGCAAATCCCTAGTATATGTGGTAACTTTCTAAAAAGACAGAGGGAGAGAGAAAGAGGGAGAAAATTAAATTTTATCTTAATTTTCTTAAGATAAAAACTAGGGCAAGGAAATTATTTCTTCATTATTATTTTAGATAAACATTGATTAGTTATTCTCTAGAAATCAGTTTCATTTAGCAAGTTGTTTTTCTCACCTAAATTTGAACCATATTTATTTTTCTATCAAGAGGAAAGAATTGGAAGAAATAATAAGTAATTTATAGACTCGAGCCAGATATCAGAGCCCCCATTTCTAAGTGGAAAGCCTGGCTCTTTCTAGGTTTTACACATGGTAGTTGCTCAAAAAATCTCAATGTATCTTATCTAATATTCCCAGTCACCCTATGAAGTAGATACTATCACAACCTTCATTTTACAGTGAGGAAAGTGAGGTTCAGAGAGATTACTGTGTTACACAGAATGATAAGAACCCCTAAGTAGTAGAGCTGGATGCCTGCCCAATATGAACTTCTACAGTTTTTCTCAAATTCATATGCCTTTCTTAAATATTGCCATAAAAAATTTTTACCAGGGAACTCTCATCCACTGCTGGTGGGAATGCAGAAGGATCCAGCCATTCTGGAGGACAGTTTGGTGGTTCCTAAAAATACTAGCTGTAGATTTGCCATATGACCCAGCAATTCCACTGCTGGGTATATACCCAGAAAAACTGAAAACAAGGACATGAACTGATATATGCATACCAATGTTCATAGTGGCATTATTTACTATTGCCAAAAGTTGGAATCAACCCAAATGCCCATCGACAGATGAATGGATAAACAAAATATGGTGTATACATACAATGGAATACTACTCAGCTGTAAGAAGGAATACAGTACTAACACATGGGATAACATGGATGAATCTTAAGGACCTTATGTTAAGTGAAGCAAACCAGGCACTGAAGGACAAATACAACATGACCTCTCTGATATGAATTGAGCAAATCAAGCTGTCTCAGAGAGCTAGAGACTGGAAGAATAGGCTTATGGCAAATGGGGGGGGGGGGGGGAAGAGGAAGGTTGTGAGCCAATGCCCACACAGGCAAAATCTATGATAAAGTGGAGATAGGTAGTTGTGCAGTGAAGGGATAAGACGGGGACATAGGGGTACTATTGGGTTGGGCTTTGCAGGCTTGAGGGGGGCTAGGGTTGGAGGATGGGTCAGATGGTCCAAGGAACTGGGGAGAGGGTTGGGGGGGGAGCAGGTGAACATGGGAGATTGTCAGGTATGTGGTTGAAACTATAATGTTGAGAAAACTCTTTAGAAAATACAATAAGGACGGGTTACTGGTTTAAGGCGTTTGATGGGTGGCATCTGGCACAGGTTGCATCTGGGGCAGGCTTTTAGGGAGTGTGTGAATGCTCATCTTGTCATATTGGGTTTTATCAGTGGGTAGAGGCCCATACAATGAGTGGGAAGGTGTTGTACCCCCATCCTGGGGAGGCCTGATGTTCTCAAACAGAAGGGAGGGTGTCTCTCTCAAGAGCGTGGGTGGCTCCCAATGGGGGAGGACAGACTAGTGTGTCAAGCCCCCAGCATTGTTGCAAGTATCTATGAATCTTGTCCTTCAAGCAGTGAAGCTTGGTTGTCACTGTGGGCCCTGAGGGAAGGGAGAGAGAGGAATAGAATAGATGGAAGAGGGGGTAACTGGGGGGCAATGGAAGTGTTCTGCATGATCCTGCAATGATGGATACAGGCCATGTTAAATTTCACCAAACATTTATAAAAGTGTATAGTCTAAAATGTAAACCATAATGTAACCAAAAATTTATAAAAATGTACTGTCTAAACTGTAAATCATAATGTAAACCATAACGGAACCATGGTTAGTAGCTATGTTTCAATATCTGTACATCAGTTGCAGCAAATGTAATGTCCACATATAAAAAGATCATTGTTGGGGAAGGGGGAAAAGGGTTTGATGTTGGGTATTTGGGAGTCCACTATATTCTATGTGTAACTCTATTGTGACCTAAAACTTTTTTGAAGACATAGTAATAAAAAAAAAAAGGATGTAGACACTGAGGAAAAAATGGAAAAGATTGTCTTGCCAATGTACATACAGGGCAACATCTATTACAGTGATGAAAGGCAAAATATCAAAAAAAAATTTTTAATGATATTTTTCATTTTTTCATACCCTAATTTTTTACTTTATTTTAGTTTTTCTAAATTATTATGTATTCTATTTCTAATCTTTAAACCTATCGTTACTATTTCATTTTCCTATTAGTTGAATTTGGCAATATATTAGACTTCATTTTTAAAGAACTTTTAGATCACAGAGGGGTTCAACTATGACAGGGGTGGAGCACTGATGTGGGGTGTCATTGATAGGGAGTTCTCTAGGGCATGCATATAAGGTATAAAGATATGTTTGAATGTTTATTGACATAGTGGCTAGATTTTCACATGCTCAAATGTGACCACTCTCTAAGCCAAACTCAGCATGTAAATGCATTACCTTCCCCCTACTGTGGGACATGACTCCCAGGGATGAGCTTCCCTGGTGCTGAGGGATTCTACCAAGCACCAACTCATGATGCAACTAGAAAAAGACCTTGAATAAAAGGGGGAAATGGTAAAGACAAATGAGTGGCCCCATTTGAGCAACATGGAGGCTCTTAGGAGGTAACTCTTAGGCACCCTGCAGCTCTAGGATTAGTTGAAATTTCAAGCACACAGGCTCATAAGCATGGTTATCAGTATCAAGGGACCATCACTGGGTCATTCTTCTTCACTGGTCTTTGCCCTTGCATTTGCCCTGCTCTATTGGGGGGTGTGACAGAGTTCCCTGGAATGGGAACTCAGCACTCCCTCAGTTGTCATGTTATTGAGGGCAGGGAGAGGGAAGAAGAAGTGTGATATGGGGTCATTTTTGGGACTTGGAGTTGTCCTGAATGATATTGCTGGGACAGATGCAGGACATTATATATCCTGCCATAACCCACTGAACGGACTGGGAGAGAGTGTATATTACAATGTAAACTATAATCCATGCTGTGCAGCAGTGATCCAAAATGTATTCAACAAATGCAATAAATGTGCCACGCTGATGAAAAAGGTTGTTGATGTGGGAGGAGTGGGGCTGAGGTGGGGAGTGGGGATACATGGAAACCTCTTATATTTTTTAATGTAACATTTTGTGTCATCTATGACTCTTTAAAAAAAAAGATAATAATAAAAAAAGAAATACTCTTGGTAGGGAGGCAGAGAAAGTGGAACCCTCATACATTACTGGTTATACAACCTCATTTATTACAGTCTTCTAAGGTATTTTTATAGGGTTATTCATTATATGCAATACCTAAAAGTGGTTTTTTGAATCAAATTAAGTTATATAATTTTCATATCAGACTTAATTGAAAATGTTTTCATAGCTCATTATTTTCAGTGAAATGATCATCATTGCTGAGAAGAAATAAACAATAAAATTCTAGGAAAAAAAAATTTAGACCAATAACCAGAGACAAGAAACAACGAAATTTCCTCAATTCCATTTAAAACACTTACTTTTCTTCTTGCTGTCTCTGTCTATCTTTCTGTAATGACGCACAAATTAAGGCTAACTTGTCCTGACATTAAAAATAAATGAACAAGACTGAGGAGAACAAGAACATACACATGATTTTGGAGGCTTTTTCCCCCAGATGGATTCCATGAGTGATTGGTTCAGAAGAGCTGCTATTTTCTTGTGAAGGAAGTGGGCAATTGTTTCTGCTCTCCAGGTTTGTATGAAAGAGCTCTAAGAAGGACTTGAACCTCTGCTCTCACGGAGGTAAGTAGCCTGTCGAAAGCATCCTGCCTGTTCTTTTAGGCAGCAGAGTCAGTAAAGTGAGCCTAGCATTGGTGGCTGAGTACTCTGCTCATTTTTAACTAAGAAAAAACACACACTGGCAGATGTTGTGCATTATGATCAAATAATTTTGGAGGCTTCTTAAGGAGTTACAATTTGTATTAGCATATTAACATATTAAAGGCCCTGAGAAGTCCTGCAAGAAGAAAACAGCCTAACTTGTAATCTAGAATTTCCAAAATATTTGGCCATAGGGCACTTTTTGCATGTGTCTGGAATAAAATTTTAGGTAAATCTAAATCTCTCTCTTTATCCCATTTAGACTTAAAAAATCCCACTAAATTTAGAGAGTTTTGAATAGGTAGCTAATCTTGAATGAGCTACCAACTGCAATCAACTACAAAGAATGTTGAGATATTCTAATTCATCTACCTTGTTTTACAGATGAGAAAATTAAGAATCCAAAAGATTAAATCTCATAGGAACTAAGAGACAGAGTTGGGATTAGGCCAGGTGGTTCTGTCACCTACTTCAAGGTTTTTGTGACTATAAATGCACCTCGACGTTTCTGTACCCATCCACAGAATTGTTACAAACACATTTTCCAAAAATTAGAGACTACTTTAAAGAGATTCCTGCTCTACAAGTTGAGCCAATGCAATGAAAAACGGCCACTGGATTATACAGTGGGTCTCTATCCACTGATATCATTTGCCTTAAGGTAATTTGGCAGCATTTAGGTTTGCCAAATGTATGCATACGTATTATCAACCTTTGGCCCATGAATCTATGAAAAGGACAGTATAAACTTGGGAGGGGTGATAGAAAGTTACTTTTGGTGGGATCACTCTCACTTTGAGAATCTTTTTTATTTTTTAAAGATTTATTTATTTATTTAATTTCCCCCCACCCCCAGTTGTTTGTTCTCTGTGTCAGCGGCACGGGAAGTGTGTGCGGCACCATTCCTGGGCAGGCTGCACTTTGTTTCGCACTGGGCGGCTCTCCTTACAGGGTGCACTCCTTGCGCGTGGGGCTCCCCTACACAGGGGATACCCCTGCGTGGCACGGCACTCCTTGGCGCATCAACACTGTGCATGGGCCAGCTCCACACGGGATAAGGAGGCCCGGGTTTGAACCCCGAACCTCCCATGTGGTAGACGGACGCCCTAACCACTGGGCCAAGTCCGTTTCCCATCACCTTGCGAATCTTAAGAAGGAAATTGCTAACTCCTCTCATTTGTTTACTTCCAAAATGCTTTTGAGCTTATAGATGCAATTCACATAAAGAAAGTGTTTCCAAACTCTAGCCAAAGATCCAGAGTAATAGTGCTTTTATGATCTTATTGCAGCATTCTCTCCTCCATTTTCCCTTGTGTTTGTCTCTTCAACATCCTAATAGCTGGAGACGGAAGAGTAGAGAGAGGGAGAGTAGACAGGGCATGAGTTTACGGGGGTGCTTTGAATAGAAGTGTTGTCCTTGCTGAGTGGGTGATGGTTCCAGAACTCAGCCTTGACCTGAGACTCATGGTCTTCCTTAAAGCTGACAGAAACCCCAAAACTCTATCCCAGCACCAGTTCCTGTTCTTTGATTACTTTTTAAATTAATTATCAGTCAAGTTTGTAAATCAGTCTCTTGTATATTCAACTTGTGTAAGCCAGTAGCTTTCAAACTTTTTTTAGTGGAACAGTCAAGGTTTTTTATAAATATAATTGTTTAAAGCTAAGTCATAGTTTTGCAGAAAAATCATGTAGAAAACAGAGTTCCAATATATACCCCCTCCATTATAAACACTCTGCATTAGTGTTACCTTTGTTACAATGGATTAAAGAATATTATTATTATTGTACTATTAACTATAGTCTATAGTTTACATTAGGGTTTACTATTTGTGTTTAGAGTTCCGTTTTTTTAAAAAAAATTATTCTAGAAACATATATAAAACCTAAAATTTCCCCTTTTAACTACTTTAAAATATATAATATATCATTCAGTGCTACCATTGTCACCATCATTACCAAAACTTTCCTATCAACCCAAACAGATTCTGTACCAATTAAGCATTGAGTCCCTATTCCCTACCCCTGCTTCGGCCCTTGGTAACCTAATTTCTAGCTCCTGACTCTATTATTTTGCTTATTCTAATTGTTTAATAGTAGAGAGATCATACAATATTTGTCCTTTGGCTTATTTCACTTAACATGTCTTCAGGGTTCACTCATGTTGCAGCATGCATCGTACTTCATTCCTTTTTATGGCTGAATATCTTCTATTGTCTGTATATACCACGTTTGGTTTATCCATTCGTCTGTTGCTGGACACTTGGGTTGCTTCCATTCTTTGGCAATTGTGAACAATGTCACTATGAACATTGGTGTGCAATATCTGTTCCAGTCCCTGCTTTAAATTCTTTTGGTTATATACCAAGAAGTGGGACTGCTTACTCACCAGAATATTCGAGTTTTGGTAAGAATCCTGTCAGATAAATTTCTTCCTCATTTACTCTTTTCTGGCTCTTATGTGTGGTTAGGGCAGGGGAACACTGCAGGGAGAGCACAGGCCATTGAATTCCCTAGAGATTCACTGGGTGTGCACTGCGCCCATAGGCAGTAAGTGCTGCGAGAACCAGTCTACACTGCATGCTGCTGCCATCTGGTTCTTTTTGAGCAACAGTTTCACCCTTACCCTGTTCAACGTCCTAAACTGATTTCGTAAGGGGATAGCTCCTCTCCTTGTCTTCACCCCTCTGCAAAGCATTCAAGGTTCTCTGGGAGTTGCGCCCAGGATCCCTGTCCAGCTGTCTCGCCTTTGCGTCTGCAACCCTCACTCTAATCAGACGAGTTTCCTTCCTGATGTCATAAAGCCTGAGAATCCCTGCTTCTGCCTTCACTCCTGTGAATTGTCCTCCTCCTGCCTCCCTCCTTTTCTGACTTCACTCTGTATCACCTCCTCTCCAAACACCAGCAGCCCAAATTTACCTTTCTTCTCTAAAATCTGAGAGCATTTGGATGCTACCACTCCAACCTTTTTTTCTTTAAAGATTTATTTATTTCTCTCCCCCTCCCCGGTTGTCTGTTCTCTGTTTATTTGCTGCATCTTCTTTGTCCGCTTCTGTTGTTGTCAGCGGCACGGGAATCTGTGTTTCTTTTTGTTGCATCATCTTGTTGTGTCAACTCTCCGTGTGCGGCGCCATTCCTGGGCAGGCTGCACTTTCTTTCGCGCTGGGCGGCTCTCCTTACGGGGTGCACTCCTTGCGCGTGGGGCTCCCCTGCGCGGGGACACCCCTGCGTGGCACGGCACTCATCGCGCACTTCAGCGCTGCGCATGGGCCAGCTGCACACGGGCCAAGGAGGCCCTGGGTTTGAACCGCGGACCTCCCATGTGGTAGACGGATGCCCTGACCACTGGGCCAAGTCCGCCGCCTACCACTCCACCCTTGAGAGACAAATCTGGATTTGAAAGTGCACTCTGTCACCTGCTCTCTTTTACTTCATGTCTCTGAGCATCAGTTCCTTCATCTGTAAAATGGGGGCAGTGATGGCTCCATTCTCAGAGTTGTTGTGAGAACTAAATGACATAATGTGTGAAAACTAAATGAAATATGGATGAATAAGATCCAGCAACTGCATCATAATAGGAGCTCAGTAAATTGATATTGGTATCAGTAAAGCTAATGGTACCCCTAGAGCTACCTACGGGGTAATAGTAGGAAATAACAGGTAGTTAATGACAATAAGGATCAAAAGTATTAAATGAGACACTATGCGCCTGGTCTTTGTAAGCAGTGATGAAGATGTCGTGGAGTAATGGACAGAGGAAGTGATGCATCTAAATATCTCAAAGGCTTAGCAGTGTCTGGCCTAGAAGTGTATTCAAATAAATGTTAGCTATTATCATTAAATAGTCTTTTGTATTATTACATAATTGTTTCTTAAATGCAATTCTGTCTTCCTATCTTCATGTAAGTTAGTTTCAGAAATGCTCATGATTTTTCTGTTTTTCTCAATATTGGGCTTATGGTAGTTTTTTTTTTTTTCTTGATTATTGGAATTTGCTCCAGTTATAATGAGTCATGATATCAAATGATCTCTTGAAGTCAGAGCACAAAATGTCATACTTCTGTGCAGTATACTTCATATTTTGAATGCTATTATTTACCTTTCTTAAATGTTAAAATAAATTTGTTTAAAGTTGAGCCAATTTTGGGTTTAGCAGTGTGTTTAGAATTTGGGGGCTATGGTGAACTGCTCTGCCTCTTCTCTACCAGGTCAAGTGAAGGTTTAAGAGCTACTGAATCAGCCCAGAGATGTCAGATGCAATCTTAGGCAGACCAAGAGGCTTTCTGGTCTGTCTGAGAGGTTGCCTGTTAACATCTTTTCCCGTGATTCGTATTTAAGCACACTGCTCTGGGGGCAGCCGTGGTGGAGTCTGGTCCCAGCCCTGTCATGGCAGTGAAGCCTTGGGAAAGATGCTTAACATTGTTCTCAGAGATTCAGTCCTCCCATCTATAAATGGAGCTAATAATAACAAAACCTGCAGCATAGGGTGATAGGAGAATTAAATGACAATGTGCCTGACACAGTGTAGGGACCCAATAAAACGCACACTGTTATCCAAGTCCACGGGCATTGTGCCCATGCCATCGTCCTGATTTTGACAATGTGCTCAGGATATAAGATGTTATCTTTGGGGGAAGCTAGGTGAAGGAAAACTCTCTGTACTATTTTTGCAATGTCTGGTGAGTCCAAAATTATTTCAAAATAGAAGGTTCGAAAAAAAAAAGAATGAAAGAAAAAAGGGAGTCCCAGGAGCCTACCCCAGCAATGCCGACCAGTATCAGCCCTGAAGGTGCAGCTCAGCCATGTGCCTCTCTGGCCTCAGTGACAGCCAGGGTCCCTCTCAGAGAAGATCACTTCAGACCACATGCCCACTGCCCTTGTTCTGACTAAGGCTGCCCCCTCTATACATGTGGACTCCTAAAGCGATCCTGCAGGAGGAAGCCATGTGAACCAGGGGACTTGAGCACCAGTCGCTGGGTGGCGGCAGCAGTGAGGGTCTTCATCGTACATGGACAGACTGCCCCACCGATATCATGTTCCACCTCAAGGGACTTGGTATCTATGGTGGTTTCAGGCTGTACGTACCCCAGAAAACACTGTTCTGTAGTCTATTGCTCTGGTATGAACCCATGGTAAGTAGGACCTTTTGATGGGGCTACTTATCCTGAATGCCCACCTCATTCAGGATGGGACTTAATCCTATTATTAGAGCCCTTCATGAAAGGGATGAATACAGAGAGAAAGCTGTGGGAGCGAGAAGCTGAGATCAATACAGTCTGGAAGAGAAGGGAGAGATTGGCACATGCTGCCATGCGTGTTGCCGTGTGGCAGAGAAGCCAAGGACCACTGGCAGCGGGTCTTTGGGAAGAATGCAAAGCTTTGATGAGGCCTTGATTGGGACATTTTCTTGGCCTCAAAACTGGAAGCTAGTAAATTCCCAGTGTTTAAACCAACCATTTCATGGTATTTGCTGGAGCAGCCTAGGAACCTCTAACAGTGCTGTGCTCTGCTCTGCCTCTTCAAGTACAGACAAACCAAGCTTCTGAGTCTGCAAGGCTGAGGGAGAGCCTGGACAACAGTCATTTGACCAAGATCAAGGTACTTGCAAGGGAGACAGCCAGGAAGACTTCCCCAGACAGTGCATCCCCCCACAAGTCCCCAAATGGAGGCTTCTACGCTTTTCAGTTTTGCTTATGCCATACTTTACTGCAGAGGTGTCCAATAGAATTTTCTGCAATGACTGAAATATTCTAGATCTGTGCTGTCCATTACAGTACCACCAGCCACAAGAAGCTTTGGAGCTTGAAATGTGGCTAGTACAACTGAGGAATGGACTTCCAAATTAAATTAATTAAAACCTAAGTTTAAATAGCCACATGTGGTTTGTGATTATGGTATTGGACAAGGCAGGTATAAATTAAAATTTTTGTTTACTGCTGTGAAGTTTCTTGAAAGATAAGGCTATAAAAGAGTGCAAAAAATACTGATATCTCTACCCATATCCCTTTTTAATTAAAATATACCGGGAGAGACTGAGTGGCAGGAAGAAAAACTGAGTCCATGAACAAATACCATGTATGTCCTGTTTCTATGGAAGATATGTTGGCCAGGAATATAAATTAACTAGGCTGTCTTATAAGTTCTCATAAAAATGATAATAGCAAACATTAAAATAAGCATTTACTAAATGCCAGAAATGTTCAAAGGGTTTAATATGCATTAACTCATGTAATCCTCACAAAATCCCAAAATAATAATTGTTATAACAATACCTAACATCTCATGAACACTTGTCATGTGTCAGTCAAGTGGCTAAGCCCTTACTTAATCCTTACAACCTGGGAGAAAAGTACTAATATTAGTCCATTTTCCAAGCTCTGTGATTTTGTGGTCGTTTCTTAAGCTCAGAAAAAAATGAACCATAGAATATCTACATGAAAGTATAAAACAGGTACTAATAAGATATTTAAATCATATATTTAAAATAATAAAGTAAGTCCCTTTGTGACCAACAGCCCCCTAAGCAATGGGGCTCTGGTAGAGCGTCCTCAGCCCCCGAGTGCCCTTCTCCCAGTGGGGTCAGCCCCTTCTCAGTCAGGCCCTCTCCACCAGGTGGCCCAGCGGGTCCAGGCAGACACCCTCTCTGTTCTCACCCACTGGGAAGAAGAAGTCTCAGGACTGAGTCTCGATGGGCCCTCTGGGGCCAGGTGTTCTCTCTGAACCAATCACTGTAGCCCCAGGGATGGAAGATGCTGACGGGACAGGCTTGCACTGCGCGTGCGTGGGGCGGGAGGGCTATGAGGATGGTATGCATGGGGGGGACACAGGAAGGGCGGTTCTCCTAAGGAAAATGAAGGTGCTCTGAACAAAGGAGGAGCGAACAGGCACCTGCAAAGAAAGGCAAGAGATGTGCGCCCCACATCTGAGCAAGGAAATGTTACTCTGATCACCTCTGCCAGCTAGTGATGAGCTGAGGCGGAAGAGGGGACAAACTGCCACGTGAGGAACTTCTCAGCCTCTTAAGGGAACAGAGGACGTCTTAAAAAGAAGCTGCTCTATTTCATGTGGAGATTATTACCATGGACTAGATCTTCTGGTTTTTCATTTTTATATACCATATCTTTGACTCTAATAAAAATGTACTTTATATGTTTGAATTGGATATTGTGTATCTAACTTCCTACTCGATGACTACATACATTCTCAATATACCAGAATGAGGTAAATGAAACAGAAATTAGTGGGTACTATTTCAGAGACTTATGGTTCAGGAATCAAGCGAAAAAGCCAGAAACAAACAAAAAGCAACCCATGATTACTCATAATAAAGATAACCACCAAACAATGAGAATTTATGGGGCTAAAATTATGAAATATTTATAGACCAGTTAATTTTGTTTGCCACTGTGAACTAGTTTTCATTTTTTACATTTCTCTCTATTCGCCTATTAGAAGCCATGGAAACAATCCCCCTCCTCCTTCTCTCTCTTTTCCCCCCTAGGCAAACTGACTGACCTTTTCTTGGCATATTCTCTTTGATTATGGCCATTTCAGTTGTAAAAGAATGCAAGGAACCTGATAACGAATGCTTTTAGAAGATAACAATGTGAAAACTTGACCCTGAATTAATGAAAGCACAATTACTTTGTAGAAATGTGTATATATATATATATATATATCAATGACAGCTTTTCTACCTTAAAATAATTATATTCTTCAATAGGACCTTTGTAAGGTGAAACAGAGTATGCCTCTTTCTACAGACATATTTTCACCAAATTTGCATGAAAATCACATTTTTGAAAACTGAATTACCATTTAAGATCTAGGGTAGCTAAAACTTTTACAGTAAATCCTGGAATCCTGGAATCATTATCATTTTAAAGGAGAAAAATACTTCTGAGTTATCTTGCAAAAGCTTTTCCATTTATAGATGTAGTATAATCCTACTACAGTTCAGCTGCCTGTAATAGAAAATTTCAACTTCATGTGGCACTACAGACCAGGAGTTTTGTTTTCCTCACACAAAAGAAGTCCAGAGGTGGCTCTCCAGGGCTAGTACGCTGGCTCCATGATGCCATAAGAGATAGAGGTATCTTCCACCTTCCACTCAGCCATCTATAGAACATGGACCCTCACAATTGGCCCCTCGTGGTGGCAGAATGGCTGCTCCACCCCCAGCACGGTGTCCATGTCTAGTTGAGGGAAGGCGAAAAAGGGAAAGGGTGCCTGCAAGTTGAGAAGTCCATCTCTGGGGACAACTCCAACTAGGTACTCACCTCTTATTCTCTAAAACTACATTTTTTTTCATTTCGCAGAATTTATCACATTTGATAAGGACTTAACTGAGTCCTTGCTTTACCATACCCCTCACTAGAGGATAACCTTTGTATGGAGAAGGTTGCAGCCCCTGCGGGTGCTTCTGCGCAGATGTACTCAGACCCTGTATCGCTGCTCGCTGTCTCCCCTGCTCCCCCCCCCACCCCCCCCACCCCCCCCCACCCCCCCCCCCCCCCCCCCCCCCCGCTGCTGTGGGCTTTGGGCACTAAAGGTGGAATCTGTGCTGATGGGACTGCCCTCCACACCACCGGAGGGGCTTGCCTAGCTTGTGCCCAGAGTCAGAAATGCCTGAGCACTTGCCTCCCTCTGGGTAGCTTGAGGCTGATGACCTGCTAGCACAGGAGTGTGAAAGCCCAGCCCCCTTTACCTGAATCAGGTGTAAATTACCCTCCAGAGCCCTCACAGGATCATGCATGATGGAGCTGTAGCAGTTTGATATTGTTTATGAATTCCAAAAATAGATATTGGATTATGTTTGTAAACTGGTCTGTTCCTCTGGGCATATTAGATTGTATTAAATTCAGAGATTTCACTTTTACTTGATTAAATAACGATTAAGGCTTTGATGGGGCCACATCAGCAGGACTCAAGTCCCCGCCCACCAGAAAACTAAACGGCAGAGAAGTTAGCTGGAGTTTTGGATGCTGGAGCCCTGGGAAGTAAACATACAGGAGAAGAACACAGAGGGATAGAGACTGCTCCATAGACACAGCAGAGGTCCCAGGCTACAGCCGACCTGGCGGAGAGAACAGAGCAGCTGAGCCCAGAAAGAACTGAGCTGTGGGGAAAGAGACAAAGCCGGAAGGAGCTGGGACCATGGAGCCTTAGGAGAAAGAGGATGGCTGAACCCTCGCAGAGACCAGCAACCATCTTGCTCCAACACGTGGCAACAGATTTTGGTGAGGGAAGTAACTTATACTTTATTCCTTATGACCTTAGCTTCTACCCCAAATAAATACCCTTTATAAAAGCCAACAGATCTCTGGTACTTTGCATCAGCACCCCTTTGGCTGACTAATATAGGGGCTGAGGCTGGAACTTGCTGAGAGTGTCCCGTGCTTGCCTTCTTCCCCTTCGCTGCCTGTTGCCCACACTTTCATACCAGTTTCTCCTGGAAACACTGCCTTCATCATTTTCACAAGTCTTTGGCCCAGAGCCTGTTTCTGGGGAACAGACCATGTCTTTTTACTTACCTGGGACACAGTGGGTGCTCAAACAAACAAACAACACAGTGCAATGCCAGACTGCTTAAAAAACAAAACAATATTAAATTTGATCTTTAAAAGACATGCTTAAATTCAGTTAAATGCATATAATTCAGTAATGATTAGTAACTTATTCTCTATGTAGATCTGATACTATTAAGTGGAACTCAACTTCAAAATAATACTGTCAAAGTTGGGTATTAAAATTTATTTAAATTCGAGGTCACCAATCATAATATGAAGAACTGGGAATTTTTTAAGTTAAAATTTATATTTTCTATCAATGTAACCACTCAGTAACACAAGATAATAACTACACTAACAATAAATCTGCTTTAGTCAGTGGTTACACTCCCTCCTTATTTTTGTTCATTCCTCGATCTTGAGGGATTTGGGACCATGTCTATTCTGCCTCAGGCTGAGCAGGGATGTGGATATGAGGGGGCAGAGGAATGGAATTGTTTTGCTTGCAGGTGAAGATACTCCTTGTTTTGGGGTTGGGGCTGGTCCATCATCATTGTTTTGCTAGATGTCCAGGGTAGGCCCAAAAAACTGGAGACTAGGAGTGGCCACGCATCTGCTGGATTCCAGCATAGGAACAATCCGGAGGCTTTAAGTTTCTGAGAAATATACTTACCAGGTAAATTGAAAATTATAGGTTCAAGTAAAAGAAGTAGAAGAATCATTATTGGGGGATTTATACATAAGCATAACTAGGTTATATTGGGGAAATAGCTTTTCATACCTTCCTTGCTAGAGCCCCCCAAGGGGTGTTGATTTCATGTGGCCGTGTGGCTTGTCTGTGGCGTGTGGACCTCCATAGGCTGGGTACTTTTTAATGGGCATCATTTTTCAATAAGCTTAGGCCCCCCTCAGAAGCCTACAAGTCCCACCCTACCAGATGGATGCCACGAGACCCTCTTTTTGATAAGCAGACTGCCCAGAATGGTACTATAGTACCACTAAAAGCAAAGCAACAGGTGACATGAGCTTGTTACTATGGATGATTTGGAGAGGTCTGGGAAGAAAGGATGAATTCCTACTGGGAGCTTCCCTCTCCTGGGTAGTTCTCGACTGGGGAGTCTGTGCCCATGAAGTTTGTTTGCTCCCCCCTGCTTCCAGTGGGCCCTCCTCTGGCTTGCTGCCTGCCCTTTGCTATCAAATGGTGGCTGCGCTGCAGGCCCGACCCCTGGTGTCCTCCTCCAAGCCACAGTGAATCCTCCAGGAAAAAACAGGCTTGAAAGACGTGAGCATGGGTGTACCTGAATCTACTGTGAATTTCAGTTAATATCTTACCTCACATTTCTATTATATCCCTTAGAACCAAATGAATATATCCTGTCATTTCCCACCTCACTCTTGGCTTTGGAATTGGATTCCCTGAGTTCAAATCCCAACTTTGTCACATTCAGGCTTTGCAACCTTTGGCAAGTCACTCAATCCCTCTCTGCTGCGTTTCCTTGTTTATAGGATGTAGGTTCCATGAGGACGGGGGTCTTAGTCTTTTTGGAACAGTGCTATATTCCTAATTACTAGAACAGAGCCTGTTATGTAACAGATGCTTGGTAAGTATTTGCTGATTGAATGAATGAGGGTTTTTGTGAAGGTTGAAGGAAATAATGAATGTAAAGGACTTAGCATAGTGTCTGGCACAAAGCAATCTCTCAATAAATATTAGCTATAAATATATGAAATATACATATACATTATTTTAATTTTATTTTTTACATCTGGCAACATAGTTTCCGACCACAATGTAATATGTTGGAATTCATCCTCTTGATTAATAGAGGCATCTCCAAATTTTCTGACAGCAATGGTACGTGTGGCAAATACTACTGGTTACCTAGTCAGTCTCTATTTACTCCTTATTCTAAACAGAAGTCAAATTCCAGTAAGATAATCACCATCCCATAAGTCCCTCTTGTCCCACATGCCTTAGGGGGACAAAACCCAAGACATGGCTCCAGGCTGGATCCTTAGCAGTCTAAGCCCATCAGTTCATGCCATCTCCCCAACCCCATGACTCTGATTGGTCACATAACAAAGGCTGGTCCAATCAGGATGAAGGAACACTTAATCTCATGCTTGGGGGCGGTGCTTTTCCTCTTTTACCAGGTGGTTGAGAACAAAGAGGCAGGTATCCTAGATTACCCCTAACAGCCTTCTCGGCATTTGTGAGGAACTCCAAAATTAGACTTAACCTTTGGGAGAGAGACAGAGAAAGCCAGGTATTCAATGACATCTCGGAGGTGCTGCTACTTCTGCTCCTTCCAGGGGTATCTGATTCAGATGGGCTTTGCGGTACCTTGCAGCCAAAAGCATTCTACCTAATGGACTGCGTAACTATTTAGGAAGTGATACTAAATGTGCCTTCTTCACATTATTATTATTATTATTACTATTTTAAATATAGATTTCTTTTTTTAAAATTTCTTTCCCCTCGCCCCTGAGTTGTCTGCTCTTTGTGTCCATTCGCTGTGTGTTCTTCTGTGACTGCTTCTATTCTTACCAGCAGCACCAGGAATCTGTGTTTCTTTTTGTTGTATCATCTTCTTGCGTCAGGTCTCCATGTGTGTGGCGCCATTCTCGGGCAGGCTGCAATTTCTTTCGCGCTGGGCAGCTCTCCTTATGGGGTGCACTCCTTGCGCGTGGGGCTCCCCTACCTGGGGGACACCCTTGCATGGCAGGGCACCCCTTGCACACATCAGCACGGTGCATGGGCCAGCTCCACACGGGTCAAGGAGGCCCAGGGTTTGAACCGCGGACCTCCCATGTGGTAGGCAGATGCCCTATCCATTGGGCCAAGTCTGCTTCCCACATTATTATTATTAATAATAGCTAATGCTTATTCATCACTTATTCTGTCTCAAACCTTGTGCCAAGCCCTTTAGAAATATTACTTAATTTATTCTTCTGTGTGGTAGACTATTACTAACCTCATTTTTCAGATGAGGACACCTAGGCCCAGATACATGCCAGGGCCATTCACACACAAAAAACCCAAAACAAGTTAGTGGAAGAGCTGGGATTTGAACACAGACTGTCTGACTCTGGGGCCAGACTTATACCTAGCTGGTCAGCCTAATCATTTCCTACATTTTAGAGTATTTATTGTTAGGAAAATTCACAATGACAGAAAAATAACAGAATTGAATTTTTTTTTTAATGTATACTAAATCTTTTTTGGAAATAATTGAAGCCTAGTATAATAATTATTGGTACACCTCTGTCTTTCTCATGGAATTTATCTACTTTTAAAAACATGTATTCATTTATTCAGTCATTCATCAAATATTTATTGGGCCCTTCTGTGTCAGGCATTGTGCCAGGGGCTAGGACTACAATAGTGGATAGCTTCCTGTCTAGACAGACATGTAAACAGGCAATTACCAGGATATGCACTTTCATGAGAGAAAGCAGTTTGCCAAGGGAGCATATACAAGGGGAGCAGATGTGGCTCAAGTGGTTGAGCACCTGCTTCCCACATGGGAGGTCCCAGGTTCGGTTCCTGTTATGTCCTAAAAATCCAAAAACAAACAATAGGAAAACAAACAAAAGAAACCAACTCAGGGGAGCCAATGTGGCTCAGTGATTGAGCGCCGGCCTCCTACATATGAAGTCCTAGGTTCAACCCCCAGCCCCAGTACCTATTTAAAAAAAAGAAATGTGGTGCCTAAACTAGTTTGTGGCAACAATAGTATTGAGGAAATCTTCCCAGACATTTAACTAGGGTGAGACCTCGAATATCCCCAGGAGAGGGATGAAAGGACATGTAAAAGGTGTGAAGAAGGAAATTAAGGACATGGCATGCTCATGAAGCTCTAATAAATGTGGTATGACCAGGAAAGAGCTCAGGTAGAAGGGAAGGGAGATGGACTAAGCAGTAGCCAAGAAGTTTGTCTAAGACCAAATCCTCTAGAAAGTGAACCCTGGGGTAAGAATTAAGGTGCTGGTACTTAATTTGGGAGGTGCAAGCCCAGGGCAATGAGGGTGAGTTAAAAAGGGAAGTAGGGCAAAGAAGCTACATAGTGAGGAAACTGATCCATCACTCTGGTGCCTTGTTTCACAGTGAGCCAGAAAGAGACAAAGTAGTTAATTCAGCAGGTAAACTGCTTGGGACATAGGACTTCTCTGGAAAGGTTGTATGAAGAAACCCCTTCTTGTAGTAGCCCACGGAAGGCAGAGGGGGGAGGGTATTTATCTGCCTGGCCCCCCTCCATCTCCTGTTTCTCCATGAACAAGGATTTCCATGGATATTACCTTCTCTACACTATGGGCTGTAGCCTCTGAGTAGCTGAGTAGAAAGTGTTTCTAAAGGGCTTGGCACAAGGTTTGAGACAGAATCAGATGGTACTTCATCCAATTCTGAAAGTGGAGATAGGATCAACACAGAGGTTGGTGTGTGGGGCCTGGAGGCCCTAAAGGCCGATGGCTCCCAATCCGGGCCTCAGCCAGCTTGGGGCGTTGATGGGAGGCAGAGCCGAGCTCCTTCAGAAAGGGGGAAGCTGAAACGGCAAAGGTGCATAAGCCTGGTGTCCAATACAACCTTTCTTCCTGAGAGGAGCTGTGAAGAGCTTCAGGTCTAGGGCAGACAGGGTCAGGCTGGGGTTCAGATAGTTCATTCTGGCTGCGGTGTACAGTGTGGATTACAGCGGGCAAATCTGGGAGATGAGTCAGGAGCATGTCACTCTACAGCCCCATCTCAGGTAGCGGCACTCGGGGAGAAGCCAGGAGGATGGGTTTACGCAATTAAGGAAATCAACTGTGGCTCCGTAGATGTGGAGAATGAGGAAGAGAGAAGATGGCACCCAACATTCTGGCTTGGGTGCTGAGATGGGAATGGATGGGTGGGAGAATGGTGGAGGTGGGGTGTGGTGGGGAGGAAGCAGGGATGGTCAGTTCAGTTAAATACTGAGTTTCAGAAGCTGGAGGCACATTCACGTCGAAGGGCCCTAAGGCAATTGGTGGCATCAGTCTGGAGTTTGGGGGCAGTATCTCAGCTAGGGATACGGCCTTGTGAGTCACTGGGGTGTAGGTGGGAAGTAAAGCAGGCATGGGAGGGTGTGTTATAAACAGGAGGGAGAGCTCAGGAAGAGAAGGGAAGAAGGCTCCTCAAGGCCAATAAACAGTGAGCAGATGACCAGATGAAGACGAGACTCCAGAATCTGAGAAAGAAAGACCAGAGGTGCCTCGAGGGCAGGAGAGTAACAGTGTCAGATGCTGCAGCAGAGTCACATTAAAGAAAGAGTGTAAAATATTCAGTGGTGTATTAGTCAGCCAAAGGGGTACTGATGCAAAGTACCAGAAATCGGTTGGTTTTTGTAAAGGGTATTTATTTTTTTAATTTATTTCTCTCTCCTTATCCCTCCCCCACCCCGGTTGTCTGCTCTCTGTGTCCACTCGCTGTGTGTTCTGTGACTGCTTCTATCCTTATCAGAAGCACCGGGAATCTATGTTTCTTTTTGTTGCATCATCTTGTGTCAGCTCTCCATGTGTGTGGCACCACTCCTGGGCAGGCTACACTTTCTTCCGTGCTGGGCGGCTCTCCTTATGGGGCGCACTCCTTGTGTGTGGGACTCCCCTACATGGGAGACACCCCTGCGTGGCAGGGCACTCCTTGTGCATATCAACACTGTGCATGGACCAGCTCCACATGGGTCAAGGAGGCCTGAGGTTTGAATCGTGGACCTCCCATGTGGTAGGCGGATGCCCTATCCGTTGGGCCAGGTCCACTTCCCTGTAAAGGGTATTTATTTGGGGTAAAAGCTTTCAGTTACAAGACCCTAAAGAATCCAACTCAAGGTTGGTTTCTCACCGAAGTCAGCAGCCACGTGCTGAAGCAGCAGGATGGTTGCTGATCTCTGTAAGGGTTCGGCCTTCCTCTCTCTCAGCTATAGGTTGGCACAGAGGTTGTTTCTTTCCATCATCTCTACCTGGGACTCCAGGATCAAAATTCTCTTCTCTGTCATGTCTACGGAGCTCTCTCTTCCTGTGTATCTTCTTCTGTGTGACTTGAGTGTCGGTTTATATCAGCCCACCAAGGGAGCAGGGACTCAACTTTGAGTCATGCCCTACTGACATGGTCGAAACAAAAGCCCTAAACTGATTTAATCAAGTAAACTTAAAACTTTTGAATTTAATACAATCAAAGGGTATCATGCCCAGAGGAACAGACCAGTTTACAAGCATAATCCTTCTCTTTTGGGGGGTTCATAATCTCAAACTGCCACAAATGGATTTAGAAACAAAGAGGTTGTGGGTTTCCTGGTTGAGAGCAGCAGCAGTGGCGTGGGTTGGATTTGGGGTGGGTACTAGGAAAATGTGGATAAAGCATTGATCTTTTGTGCAGGAGTTATTTACAATTCAAAGCAGCCACTTTGAGCGATGGCTGAAAAATAAAGAGACCATAGAGCAAAAGAGAGTTCCAGCAGGCTTTATCCCCTTACCCTGCTTTATATTATATTTTATAAGGTGAAATTATATTATTTGTGTACTTGCTTATTGTCTGTCTCCCTATATAATGGAAACACTGCAACTTTGTCTTATTTATTGCTATCTGCTCAGTGCTTGGCACAAAGTAGTCATTCAATAAATGTTTGTTAGATAAATGATTGAGAAGAGTGGAGAAAATAAGTAACGGGAGAAATAAAATGGAAATGATAAATTGAGCTATGTGAACATATACTGAGACTGTTTACAAAATAACTGAAGATAAATGTGCAAATAAGAAAGAGTAAGTTGTGAGAATGACTCTAGTACATCTCCTGTTGTCAGGACTATACTTATAATTTAAATGAAAACTGACTATACTGAAAAACTGTGACGCATTTCAAAAAGACTTTTCTAATCCATAATCCTTCTATAAACTTTAGTGAAGAATTTTTCCTTATTAGTTAGGTCCAGACTGCAAAATAATCGATGGCGGTGGTGGGGAGAATGTGTGTGTGTAATTCCTTTTTTAAAATTTTTAATTAACTAAGAGAGAGAAGTGGAGTTTTTCTCTAATTTTGAAGCTTCTGTATTCAAAATCTTGCATTTTTGATGAAAGGCAATATCATAAAGAACACTGAGCATCTACGCCAAAGACTTGAGTCTTGTTTGGCCATATTATTTGAAGAAGGACATGCTTTCTACTGGATCATTTTTAGGTAGGCGAACACTGAGATGACAATCCCAAGAAGAATGGTTTCTTTTGCCTGATTTGCTTTAACCCTACTCTCTACAGCTTCCTTTATGTCATCATACTTTAACACAAATCAATTAATTGTCTGCTTTTAATTGAGCTATTTCATAATTTTATCAAGACCAGTTCTGTCAGTGATTCAGCATGCGAGCTGTACACTCAACTGCGATGACTGTGAATCCTGATCTCCAAATCTGTGGCTTCAGTGATAAGGAGAGAAAGTGTAGACATGGAATCATGAATGTCCTTCAAATTTAAGGAGCCCTGTTCTTCATGATTGCAGTGGGAAGTAAGAAGGAAAGAGTTCCATTTAAAGTATCTCAATAGTGTAAGGAGTAAAGCAAAGCACATAGCATCAGAAAGATTTAAGGAAATTCCTTTGTCCTTGTGTAAGTTTCACAAGTATGGTTTGAACTGGTCAAAGAGTAATATTACAGAAAGTCCTCACTGGCTAATTAGTCATCTAAGGGAAGGTAGTTTCCAGAAACAAAATTACTCCCAAATCTCAAGCACTTTCAGTCACAAAAGCTCAGTTCTACCTTCCGTTATATGCTCATCTCTGAACTGGTCATAGAAAATTCTCCCTCGAGTATGGCAGAGTAAGTGCCTACTGGAATGACTCTCTTGCAGGTAACAACTCTGAACTTGGAATAAAATACAACCACTGAAGGTTCTGGGGAGTGAGTGAAAGCCTGCAGATTTGTGGAGCTGAAATATGGAAGAGGGAGCACCAGAGAATAAGTTTCCCATTTTCACTGCTTCTGCCAGAGGGCCCACTGTGGTCCTAGCATGGGAGGGCTAAACTCCAAGAGAAAACCTGTTGTCTTTCTGGCCTGAAGAACCAGAGGTTTGGGGAAAACCAAAACTGCTGGAAAGTGAGAAGGGAATCCCAGACAGGAGTGAGCCAGAGCCGAGGAGCCTCAAATTCTGTGTCTAAATACTACTCAAGTCTCTGACCCTTGAACGATGCATGTATCTGGCAGACTCCAAGCACCTTGTAGCTAAGACTCAGATAACTAAATTGAGATTTGAGCTGCTGCCCCAAAGGTGAGAAAGATTCTGTCATTCGAGTCTATTCAAGTGAGTTGCCTGCCAAAATAAAACCATCAACACTTATTCTAAGTATATGACAGAATCAGCGGTTTCCAAGCATGACCACAAAGAAGGCAAGAAAGGGGAAGCAGAGGAAAAAAATGCACAGGGGGGCACAGGAAAAATAATAAAATGATAGGACTAAATAAAACCACATTGATAATTTCATTTAAATATTAATGGCTAATCACACCCATCCAAGGAGAGATTATTGCTTCTGGTTCTGGCTCATCACTCTGTGACCTACACTAAAGCAAGAGACCCTTTACAGAACATTGGTTTTTGTCACGACAGAGGGAAAGGAGCAAGAGGAGAACTGCATCATGGCTCACCAAGCTTCTGCTCACAAGTGGCAGCCAGCATTTCCATGAACACCTCATTGGCCAAGGAAGTCACATGGCCAAACCTGACTTAAATGAGGCAGGAAACAATTCACTCATGGGGAAGGGGAGAAAATAGGTTTTTAAAAAAGATTTATTTATTTATTTATTCCCCATCCCCCAGTTGTTTGTGCTCACTGTCTGCTCTCTGTGTCCATTCGTTGTGTGCTCATCCTCTTTTTTTAGGAGGCACCGGGAACTGAACCATGTGGGAGGGAGGCACCCAATAGCCTGAGCCACCTCTGCTCCCTGCTTGTTGTGTCTCTCTTCGTGTTTCCTCATTGTGTCTCTTTGTTGCATCAGCTCACCACACCAGCCTGTCACATCAGCTCACCATCTTGCCTGTCTTCTTTAGGAGGCACTGGGAACCGGATCCAGGATCTCCTATGTGGTAAGGTATGCGTCCAACTGCTTGAGCCACATCTGCTTCCTGCAAATATTTGTAATACATAATATAATCTTCCACATGAAGGAATGGTTAGTATTAGGGAAGAGTAAGTACTATAGGTTAAATGGCTTCTGCCTAATGGGAAAATACACAGAAAGCATAAGCTCTTCTGCCAAAATTCGGCATTACCTCGATATCCAACTTGCCTGCCTGATCCCCACTTCCTTCTCAGACATTCTGTCCCCTGCTAAGTGGATCACACAAAACCACCGCTGTGGCCAAAGCTAATTATCCAGAAGATGGATAACCTGGCCCATGTTGGGCCATTCAGATATTTAAAGCTGAAAATTCCATTAGATGCCTGAACTGGAAGGCTATGAAAATCCTGGGGCTGAGATGGAGGCTGTTCTTGTGAAGGTAGAGAGAGGAAGCCCAACTGCAGATAAAAGCTCTTGTGTTCTAGGGATAACCCTGGCTGCTTTGGGAAATTCCCATAGCTTTACACTAACCTGAGGAGATGTGCCTTATGCTCCGTGATAGTCTATATGAAGGAAGCCATAGTTCACTTAGACAACCGTGTGAACATTGCCCTTGGAGATGTGCTTTGCTATGCCCTTGGGAGTCTGCTTCTAGAATAGAAGTCCTTCCCTCTGCCATTACAGAGAGAGAGCTTGTGGAAGGCAGAGAGGTGAGAAAGACAGACGTCATTCTGGGAGTAACAGGCCATGACAAGAGTGATTTTGCTGAGCACACTGAAAGAGGACAAATCTCTATAATCACTACAGTCATGCTGGGGTCTGTACAGCACCACATCTGGAACAGACCTAGTATGTATGGGGAATACATACAATAGATGGAGACCAATGAAACTGTGCGCTTAGGCTAGTTACAGATGGACAGAATTTTTTGCAACTGGTACAAAAGTCCTTGTTAATAAAAGCTGATTCTGGTGCAGCATAGCTAATTTTGAACAAGCACATGGGACTGGCAGAGTCAAGTCATGATTTAGGACTAGGACAGAGGACAGAGAAGAGATTTGAAAAAGATCAGAGAAGAGACATTTCCCTTTGCCTCAAGAAACCAATGGTTTGTGTATTCTTTGAGAGTGTAAGGTATTAGAATTTATATTTATTACTTATATTTTGTTGTATGTGGCTGAGCATTGTATTCAAACTCATATTAACATACATTAAATATTTAGAAATTTAGCTAAATTGGTTCATTCTATGTTATATGTTTAGTCATATTCACTCCTTGTTAGAATATTTATTAACTCCCCCATTAAAGAACCTGTTAAACATTATTTAAGACAGAAAGCTGAACCAGGTAAACCGGAGCTTATCCTATGGTACTTAGGGTGGGCAGGCAACGAGATAATCCCCTTTTACCTAATGGTGGCTTAGAAAGACTACTTCCTTTCTGCACATGTCATAGATTACATGTATGCCATAGTTTACATCATGACAATCATGAAAACACATACCATTTATAGTTACATGATAATGCCTTTATTTCTCTTTCCAAGCTTATAATTATCCTTGACTAATTTATCTTCATGTCTTATTCCTGGATGGAAATTCCACATAAAACAGTGTTAGTTGTTTGATTTACCTTTCAAAATTGCATAAGCATATCCCTTCTATTAATTTCATTTTGCAAACTTGTCTCCTTAGATAGTGAAGTATCTAAATATAACTTTATAGCCTCATATATTTTAAGGGTTTTTGCCTTCTTTTGTCGTACAGTGCTAAAATACGCCATATAATCTTATCTTGTACAATGCAAAACAGTAATACAAAATGTGTAGACAAATGCTCTCCTGCTGTTTTAAACACCATTTAGCAAGTTTTATAGTTGAAGGGTGTGCTGACATAGCTATTAGTTTCTCATTATGGTTAGTATATGAATATTTTTCATAAATCAGAAAGGGTGCTTCTATAGCCAGGCACAGCATGTACCTTTCAAAAGCCAATTCCAAGTCTCTTGCCCTTAAGACCCTTTCAATATTTCTGAAGCATCAGAGTACAGTCAACTCTCAGTTGCCTACACTCAGAGAGATTGACAGCAAAGAAAGTTCCACAGTCATTCCTAGTTGGCTTTGGTTTCATCTTCATACTTAGCTGTGCATTTGAATTGAAAACAATTTTTTTTTTTTAATTATCAAGTACTCTCAATTAATTTAACATCATTTAGATATTTTGTGTCTCTGGGGACAGACATCAAAATTTTCTTTAGATCATGACTTCATCTAAATTTTGCTTAGAAAAAAAAAGGGACTGTGACAATACTTCTTGGTACCCCTGTCTTCCAAATGAGCTGGCCTGTTGTCTTGGCCTGTCAGTTAACAACTATAGCACAGTATAACAAAGTAGATCAGTTAATAAGTTAACTTGACCATCCTTTGCAAAGATAAAAGTGTTGTCATGGCCAATAATTAAGGGGTCAAAAATCACCAGCTGAGACTAAATTCAATCTGTTACCAGTGGAATAGATTGTAATAATATATCCTCGGTGCCCTTTTGAATACTTACATTTTTTAAGAAACAGCTTTGCATAGTAAAGGGCAATGTTTGTGAATGCTAGCTAATTTGGTTTTGTCTGACGGTTCTAGGACTGGTTTAAATGTCCTTGGTAAACTTTCAGATAAACTTCATTCAATAATCAAAGTTGTTTACTGGAAGAAACCTGACTGAATTTGCTAATTACATCATGTACATACTGACACCATAATCAGGTCTTTAAAGTCCATTCTCAAAACACCTGTTACTCCTAAGGAGCTCAAAAGAAATTCTTTTCCCCCAAAACCACAGTTGGTAGTCTTAAAATTTTGGCCAATTTCGTTTACAAGTTTCCAATTTCTTCTGCCAGAGACCCTCTTTGCAAGTGGATCTGACAGTCTCCATGCTATCTAGTTGACTGCTATGTAATATATTGTAAAAAGCAACCCTGAAACAGTTCTTCAGCGCAACCTAGGCAAGATTACAATTACAGGTGGGCAAATTAGCTTGGTATTTAGTATTTAAATAATCTGTCAATAGTGTGAGAGGTTTTTATTTTTTTAAAAATCTACATAAATATCAATTCATCCACAGTTTTACATCATCCAGAACTGTGAGTATGCTGAACACAAATTTCTCTACCCAAAACCAGCAGCCCCAATCCTTTAATCCTAAATTTAAAAATGACAGTGTTTGCTTGGGAGTTGGTAGGTTGGGAGAGGGGCTTGGCTGAATTCCCTGATTATGAGGCAGTATGGTATCAGCGGGAAGAGCATAGGCTTTTGTTCAAACTTGGGTTTAATCCTGACTCTGCCACAGAGCAGCTGAATGACCTTGGGTAAGTCACTTGCTTCTCTTAAGCTTGGTTTCTTGGTTTATTCAATGGAAATAATAGGGTCTTTGTGAAGAATAAGTGAGATCATATTTGAAGTATGAAGTAATATGTAGGAAGGGCTCAATAAATGTTAGCTACCATTTCCCCCGCCTGCCCGTAAAGAGAATTTAGTGCTTCCTGGGTGCCAGACACTGTGCCAAGCACTTCACATATTCATTCATTTACTCCTTCAAATATAAAATAAATGAATGAAAGAAACATTTACTCCTTCACCAAAACCCTTGAGATAGGTATTATTCTGCCAATTTGTAAATGGTAAAATTTAAACTCAGAAAGGCTAAGTAACCTGCCCAAGGTCACACAGCCAAGGATAAATACTCTTAACTACTGGGCTAGACAGATGCATGACAACAGAGATCACATCTGTGTAGTACCTGCTGTCCCTAGCACAGAGTTGTACTAAGTATTGGCTAAATGGTACCCAAATGGCTCGTTCGTCCAAATTCTTGGATTCCTTGAAGCAACAGGGTATTTTCTCTGAATTGGTTAGCTGTTGTTTTTTTTTTCCGTTGTAGATGAAGCCTTGAAATGACATGTTCTTTTCATGCCTGAGGTACTACCCCAGCAATTAGTGACATTTAAATTTGTATAGCTGGGAAGCAGAGTTGGCTCAATGGATGGAGCGTCTGCCTACCACATGGGAGGTCCAGTGTTCAAACCCAGGGCCTCCGTCAGGTGAGCTGGCCCATGTGCAGTGCTGCTGCGTGCAAGGAGTGCCCTGCCACATAGGGGTGTTCCCTGCGTAGGGGATCCCCACGTGCAAGGAGTGCACCCCATAAGGAGAGCCGCCCAGTGCAAAAAAAGCACAGCCCACCCAGGAGTAGCACTGCACACCTGGAGAACTGAAGCAGTAAGATGATGCAACAAAAGGAGAAACAGATTCCTGCTGCTGCTGACAAGAATAGAAACAAACACAGAAGAACACAGAGCGAATGGACATGGAGAGCAGACAACAGGGGGCGGGGTGGGAAGGGGAGAGAAATTTTTTAAAAATCTTAAAAATAAATTTTCATAGCTAATGAAGTAATACATTCATATGTTTTGTTGTTGTTGTTTTTAAAAAGATTTATTTTATTTATTTCTCCCCCCCCCATGTTCCCCCTTGTCTGCTCTGTGTCCATTTGCTGTGTGTTCTTCAGTGTCTGCTTGTATTCTCATTGGGCAGCTCTGGGAACTGATCCTGGGACCTTCCTGAGTGGAGAAAGGCAATTACTCTCTTGCGTCACCTCAACTCCCTGTTCTGCTACATCTTCTTATTTTCTCTCTTCTGTCTCTTGTTGCATCATCTCACTGCACCAGCTCTCAGCACTGGCCGGCACTACTGCACTTGCCCTCACCAGGAGACCCTGGGCATTGGGCCCTGGACCTCCTATATGGTAGGTGGGAGCCCAGTTGGTTGAGCCACATCCATTTCCCTTGTTGTTTTTTGAGGTACTGGGGACCAGGGATTGAACCCGGGACCTTGTATGTGGGAAGCCAGCTCTCAACCACTGAGCCACATTGGCTTCCCTGAGTTGGGTTTTTGTTTTTCATTCATTTTGCTTCTTGTCATTTTGTTTTTTGTTTTTTACAGGAGGCACCGGGAACCGAACCTGGGACCTCCCATGTGGGAGGCAGGTGCTCAGGGACTTGAGCCACATCCACTCCCTCATATGGGTTTTAAGAAGAAAGTGTAATTTCCCAGGCTGACTGCTTATACCAAGGGAATAGGCCAGGAAGGGATAAAATCTGGAGTTACTGTAAAATATAGAATAACTTTAAATCCCATCAGTAAATATTTTTGATCAAGAACTCCCAATGTATGTATATTTATTTTTATTTTTTTTATTCCCCCCCCTTGTGGCTTGCTTGCTGTCTGCTCTCTGTGTCCATTTGCTGCACGTTCTTCTGTGTTTTTTTTATTTGTTTCCCTTTTTGTTGCGCCACTTGACTGAGTCGGCTCTCTGCAGCACTTGCATGCTGGTGGCTCTCTGCAGCGTGTGGGCGAGCCTGCCTTCACAAGGAGGCCCTGGGATGCAAACCCAGGGCCTCCTGTATGGTAGATGGGAGCCCAATTGATTGAGCCACAGCCGCTTCCCTGTATATTTATTTTTATATTACATCATACCCTAACATTGCATTGCTGTATGACTGCATTTTAACATACACACATACAATGGATGATAAAAGACTAAGAAATAAATGTTAATAGAAAGCCTAACTTCTGGGAAGCAGATGTGGCCCAATGGATAGGGTGTCCGCCTGCCACATGGGAGGTCCAAGATTCAAACCCAGGGCCTCTTGACCCGTGTGGAGCTGGCCCACACACAGTGCCGATGCGCGCAAGGAGTGTAGTGCCACACAGGGGTGTCCCCTGCATAGGGGAATCCCACATGCAGGGAGTGCACCCCGTAAGGAGAGCCGCCCAGCGTGAAAAAAGTGCAGCCTGCCCAGGAATGGCATCGCATGCACGGAGGGCTGACGCAGCAAGATGATGCAATAAAACAAGACACAGATTCTGGGTCTGACAAGAATACAAGTGGACACAGAAGAACACACAGTGAATGGACACAGAGAGCAGACAACTGGGGGTGGGGTGGGGAGGGGGAGAGAAATAAATAAAAATAAATCTTTAGGGAACAAAAAAACAAACCTAACTTCTTTTTCTTCTCACTTCTCAGTAGCTCTTCTTATACTCTTCCTTCCTTGGTTTTCACTGATTTAGGGTCTCAGGTAATTAGAAGTTTCCCTCCATTCAACTTCCTAGGAAATAAATGGATTGGCTCCCCTAATAATATCCTGTATTCACTGAGATAATGAGGCTAAGCATGAAAGCATTGTGAGGATTAAATGAGCTAATACATGAACGCATACACAGTGCCTGGCACTAGGTTTTATTGCAAGAAGCAGTGTTGTACAGTGGTTAGCAGCACAGACTGCAGGAATGTGACTCCTGCATTCAAACCATGTACTAGCTGGGACCTATTAAGTGGGATTGTTACGAGGTAACAAATTAATACTAATAATAATAGCAAGGAACAAGCTCACAACAGGGTCTGGCATGTAGTAAGCACTATAAATTGGCATTGGGCATATTGCAAGAGCCCATAAATGTTAACTATTACTAACTGGTTAAAAACAAGTATAAAAACAAGTCAGCATAACTGTATTCTTAGTACTTTGCTCAACCCCGATGCTATACAAGGAAATGTTCCGAATAACGACTTGACGCCCCAGGGTTTCCTTAAGTTGGTGCCAGTCACAATTTTTGCCACATCTGAATACCACCTGTACTATGATTTATTTAATATTTGTCTTTAAATCAAATAGGGCCTAACACTGAAATCTATTTCATTATTTTCACAATCAGTATATTAGAGTTCTCAAGAGAAAAAGAACAGACAGTATATATATGTATGTGTGTGTGCGTGTGTGCATCTGTATACATATATATGCAAATATTAAGGCATTTATTATAGGACTTGGCCCATGCGACTGTGGGGATTGGAAAGTCTGAATTCTGCAGGCCACAAGTTTGAAACTTTAGTGAAGGGAGGCTGAATTCCCCAGGAGAAGCTGGCTGGCTGAAGTAGATGCAGCGATTCTTTCTTCTGAAAATCTTCAATTCTGGCTTTACGACCTCCAACTGATTGGATCGCATTATTGAGGACAATTTCCTTTGTTGACTATAGGTGGAATCTGTGGTAGATGCACTCAACTGACTATAGATGCAAATTCATCTGTGAAATACCCTCAATAACAATTAGGCCTGAGCTTGCATGACCAAATTATTGGATACCATAACCTAGTCAAGTGGTCACATGAAATTAACCACCACAAGCAGTGATATTGGTGAAATCATGGATTTGATATAGTGGCAACATTTATCTTCCTGAAAACACATGACCAACACATAACTATTAAAATATTTCTCATACTTTGGAAAATACTACACTTAATTCAGTGAAATCCTTAAATCATGAATGTTCCAATTATATTCACTCTACTTTATGTAATGAGATAGAAGAACATGTTAGATATCCTAGTCCCCAGGAAGTTTAGCAAATTGGGATTCTAATTATTATTATTATTTTTGATACTTCCTTGCTATTTTCTTTTGGATGAGAAGGATTTCAGCTCTTTCATTCTTCATTTCAATGGGCTATTTCATAACAGTTTGAGTTTCTTTTAAATTAATAAGGCCTGTAAAAATTAGGTTATTGTTACCACTGAGGTACTGAAAGTACCAGGTTAAAGTACATAAAATGACACTGAGGTTCCCCAATGCATGCATTAAAACAAGAGCTAAGCTACATCGAGACTATTAAAAGAGAAATTCTGCAATACTGAAAACAAATCTGCCTCTATTAGAAGTGTGGAAATTTTACCTTGAAGTAGACCTTAAATAATGTTCCCAGCAAATATGAGTTAAAATGAATGTGAACCTTTGGGTCTTCCCATCCTTTGCCATCGTTCTCCACTCTGGCAATAAACCCATCGGTTAATGACACAAGACTCTCCTCATCTAAATCAGAATCCCTAACAGATATGTTTTTTAACCAATATGCTAATGTGTTTAAACCTGTTAGATAACCAGATGCTTTTGGTTTAAAATGGGAGATACCGCTCATAAATATGCTTGGACAAAATAAGGTCATTTCTTTAACCCATAATGAAGGATCCATTTTAGCCCTCAACTCTGATCTTTCTAGCAGATGCTAACTCATTATTACTATAAATATTAGGGTAAAATCATTTGAGCCAGATGCAGGCGTTTCTTGCTCTGCCCCTAGGTGACAAGATAGAAAGCGATCTCGTTTAAGCAAACGTTAAATTCAGTGGAGCATTCTTTGAATGAGACACATTCATGTAGGTCAGGGTTTCTCAATCTGGGCACTATCGACCTATTTGGCTGGATGAATTTCTGTGTCATCAGAGGCTGTCTTGTGCATTGTAGGTTATTTAGCAGCATCTCTGGCATCTACCCACTAGGTACCAGTAGGAATCCCTTCCCCAGTAATAACAACCAAAAATGGCCCCAGCCATTGCCAAATGGCCCCTGGGGAGCAAATCTGTCCGCACTGAGAACCACTAGCATAGGTCAAGAAGAAAGCTTTGCCAGTATTTCCCTGAATATCACGGCTATCGAGGGTGGGGTGTGGGGAGTGACACTTCATTTCTTTACTTGATATTTTTGTGTGTGGCTGTATTATAAATCCGAACTATAAATAACAGAGGTAAGTGAGAAAAGATTGAATGTTTATTACCCAAAGCCATATAAATTCAATAATAAATAATGTCTCTCTCTAAAAAATGAGAAGTCTTTTTCAAAGTCATTAGTTCTAATCATAAATGAATTTAGCGGTATTTCTTTAAATTTTGCACCTTTGTAATGAACTCTGATAAATTCATGGAACTGGATGTTAAATAAAGAGATAGAAAGGTCTAATTTGCTGGTTCATTAAGCTAGCTTATTTCTAGACATTGTGCATATTGCTTTGAATTTCATATTTCTGAGCATGGAGACAATAGCTGTACCCATCTCTAATGTAGTGTGGCAGACAATTAGGTGCGCAAATGGATTAAATCTCATTTCATCAGAGATACACACAGTGATTATTATTTTATTGCCAAATACTGTCAGCATTACATTTCTTCAACAGCTCTTGTGATACCTGACTCGCATGCTTACATTCGCATTAACCGCTGTGTGGTAACAACAACAATTGGAGCCATGCTTCCTTACGTGCCATCGTTCTTTCCTTCACCACTTGTGTTTGCCCTACACTAGTCTGAAGGGTGCAAAGTTGTGCACACACTTGGTACAGGGAAGATAGCTGGAGCGTTGAGGAAAGGGTCCAGCTTTGGGTGGAAACGTGCGTTCCTGTCCTAGCGCTGGAACTTTATCCTACACGACCTTGGGAAGGTCACATCACCTAAAAAGAATGAGATGAAAGACAATTTTCCTTTATTGTTCTAAATATTCTTTGTTAGTTTTCCTAAATTACAAAAAAAAGAGCATGGCTTTTTGAAACAAATGAAATTATACAGGGAAAAAGACTACTTTTCACCCCTCCATCTCCCTCGGCCTCCCCGACAGCCATTCTCTCTCTTCAAGTAACCAATATTAATCATTTGGTTCCTGCCTAGACCTTTCACCAAGCTCAGACAAACACCTACACATCATTTTACACAAAATACAGTGTGTTCCTTTTTAAAACATTTTAAAAAATGAGATTTTACTAAACGTAATTGTCTCAAATTGCGTCCCCCCCTCCAAGTAACAATACATCATATTGATCCCCCTGAGCAAGAAACTTGACCTCTTTCTTAGCCATTGTTTTACATAGATGCATAGTATTTCATAGTGTCGGTATATAGGATGTGGTCTACCATTTCTGCTCAGATGAGCCCACACTGTTTTCAGTCCTTTGGCCCTGCAAACAATGATGGCCCTACAAACAACGATGCTATCAGCGTCTCTGAGTAGAGGTAGATTACAAATTAAGACTCCTTCCTATGGCTGGAAATTGGAATCAGGGATGTTTTTACCCTATTTGATTAACTCCTTTGAGGCTCAGTTCCTACAGTTTTATTTGAGGATCACAACATCTGTCCTTCCTCTACCCATTGCTGTATGGGTGCCTGAGCCAGCATACGAAAATGATGGGTGGTTCTGGAGCCAGGGTGGCCCTCAGGAAATACCCCACGTGAACAAGCTGCAGCCTTCCAAAGCCTTTGCTTTTGTCTGTCTGCACAATCTGATACATATTCTGTACCTTTTTTGTACGCTCCCCAGCTCTTAAGTACTTCTTTTTTCAGAGGCATAACCATTTTCAGCAGGTAATTTTCCTTTTTCAGTGGGGGGTATTTAGTTTATAAACTGTTACAGTAAGTACTACTCCAATGCAGTGCCTGAATTCTGAGTCAGGATAGACCAAGTGTGTGTGTGTGTGTGTGTGTGTGCACGTGTGTGTGTGTGAGAGAGAGAGAGAGACTGTACTGTATGCAGTAAATCCACTTAGTACAAAAGTCACTTGTAATGCATTCACAAGAGTGCAGGCTTTGAAAACCACTCCTATGATGAAGGAATATTCTATATTTAATGTTTTACCTGATACCACAATCATTTAAAAATATTCTATGAAAATATTTATTATAGTCCATTGCACCTACTCTCTCACTCAGAAATAAAAGGCCTGAAAATATGTTTACATTTAAAGTCTCCGGTTCATCTCAAACCCACTGCATTTACGAAGCCTCAGAGTGTGTGTGTACAATGACACTGTGTTCAGGTTTACCTGATGTGGCATGGTAAAGCTCAAGGGCTGGTCTAGGGCAGAGGCATTTAAGCTGTGGGCTGTGACCCAGTGGGTCACAAAATTAAGTTAGAGATCAAGAACAGCAACTTTAAACAAAATGGAATAGAATGGAAACCGTCAGAGCACAATACTCAGAGTAATTGTAGCTACTGTTGCATAAATCTTTTGTTTAGAAATATAAATACGGGGAAACGGACTTTGGCCCAGTGGTTAGGGCGTCCGTCTACCACATGGGAGGTCCGCGGTTCAAACCCCGGGCCTCCTTGACCCGTGTGGAGCTGGCCCATGTGCAGTGCTGATGCGCGCAAGGAGTGCCGCCCCACGCAGGGGGTCCCGCGCGTAGGGGAGCCCCACGCGCAAGGAGTGCACCCATAAGGAGAGCCACCCAGCGTGAAGGAGGGAGCAGCCTGCCGAGGAATGGCACCGCCCACACTTCCCGTGCCGCTGAAGACAACAGAAGCGGACAAAGAAACAAGAAACAAGACGCAGCAAGGAGACACAGAAAACAGACAACCGGGGGAGGGGAGGGGAATTAAATAAATAAAAATAAATCTTTAAAAAAATATATATATAAATACGTGTGTGTTTGTGTGCATGTGTGCTAGATCTCAATGTTTCTTACTTTGGGTAGCTATCAAGGAAATTTGCAAGTCCCTATTCTAGTGATATCTGAAGACAGCCACTTACTCTGCCATCTGGTACAGCTGCCTCTGTGTCCTATAAAGAAGTGGTTGGCTCCTGGCGCTTTCTTCCCTCTTCCCCTTCTTCTCCCCACCCATCCCCATCAACTCATCCTAGAAGATGGTCTTTGATAGGACAGAGTCAAGAGACAACGTTAAATAGGATAACAACACATTGATGTTAAACCTTTACAGGCAGTCACTAGGGTGAGAAAAGTTCTCCGCTCTGAAGAATTGGGTAGGGCCTGAAAGACCTCCTTCTATCCATCCAGGATGGAGCAGGAGGCCTGGGAGGAAGGTGGGGGCAGAAAAGGAGAGGCCAGCATGGTCCACGACAAGAGCAAGAAGCAAACGGGAGCCCCAGGAGAGGAGGCACCCTTGGTGCCCATGACAAGGTCAGTGGTCCAACGAATAAAATAAGATTTTGCTCCACCTTCTGGATTCACTGAAAATCTTCCTTTCTGGTACTTCATGGATCCAATAAATACTTATTGAGCACTTTGTATGTGTCAGGTTCTGCTCCCCATGGAGACAGCAATGACCGAAACAGACCAAAGTCCCTGTACTTGTGAATCTTACGGTCCAGTGGGGCAGGGAAGGCAAGACAGATATTAACCGAATAACAAAAGCATACAGAAGGCCAGCTGCTGGCATATGCTATGGAGGAAAAGGAAGTAGAGAAGGGGATAGGTAGGTGTGGTGTGGGGGCTGAGACCGAGGGCTGCAATTTTATATCGCCAGGAAAGAGACAGTGACAGTGGAGCCAAAAGGTGCATAAAGTATGGCAGCAAGTCATTCAGAGATCAGGGAAGAGCTTTCCAGGTAGGAGTGTGCTCAAGAAACAAGGAGGTCTGGTTGACCGAGCAGAGCGTGGGAGGGAGTCAGAGAGCTATGTGAGTGTGTGTGTCTGTTGTATGGAACCTTGGAGTTGTTGATGGGACTTTGGATTTTGCTCTGAGTGAGATGAGAAGCCATCGGAGAGTTCTGAGCAGAGGATGACATGATTCGACCTACATTTCAGGAAGATGGCTCTGGCCTCTGTGCAGTGGACTGCACCTACGTGCTGTCCCAGATGTTCTAGGAGCCATGAAGGAGTGATACAGAGCCCTACAGATGCCTGTGAAACAAAACTTAAAGCAAGGAAAATGTCAGGGTAGATTACAAATTAAGGTCTACTGCTCCCTTCCTTTTGAGGGAAGGCACAGGCAAGTGCAACTTTTTGGTGACCAGCCTCAGTAGACTAATCTAAAAGTGGCCAGTTAATTGGTGTAGATGGAAATTCAAGTCACCCCCTCTTCCCACTCAACCATAGAGAAGCTGGGTTCTAAGCATCTCCTACATGAACCCTTTTGGCTTTGGGTCATGTAACTCCAAGGAACCCATGGCCCCTCGAACTGGGCTATCATCACATTCAACCCAAGAGCCTACACTATGTTTTTCTGCTGACAATGTTCCTTCTCTGCCGTGGCTGTGCCAGTTCCAGGATTTCTGCTGGCAGGGGTAGGATTCCCTTTCTTTGGCTCTTCCCTTGGCAGAAAGGGAAAGGAAAACTCTCCCATCACACTCAGCTTGACTCTTGTGAGCAATCTCTGGGGGCTGAGAGGGGATTACGTTCTTACCATTTCTCTCTCATTGGCCTCTCTGTCCTTTTCACAGGTATGTGAGTGGGTGGGGGTGGGACAAGCACCCCCATATAGTCCCCTCCCCTATTTGCTTTATGAGGTAGGACACTCAACCCCAAGTTATTCCAAGGGCAAGCCCGATGCTGGCTATTTTTGACTCTAGAACCTGGGCGTACACCCCTCCTGATATTTGACCTTCTGGAAGTGGGAAGACCGTCCTCCCTTCCACATAAACAGTCCACTCAGGACTGGGTCTCGCCTCCCACACCATTTGCACATGGTCAGAGAGCAGGAGTTGTGGGTGGCCCAGGCCCCCAGTACTTCTGGACAACCAGGTTATATAAGACATTATCATCATTAAATATATCAGTTGTTTGTGAGAAGGGATGTATTTGGCCATAAAGACTGGTACCTATAAATACTGAATTATCTTCCCTAACATGGAAAAAGGTAAGTGTGTCCTACCCTCAGAAAGGCCTTTATAAAACCCCACTAGCTTGTTGCTTCCAGATCCTTGGGCCCTTGAAGTCAGCAGATTATTGGAGTTTCCCATGAGGCACTGGTAGGAAACTTGGTGCCTTTGAATGGGATTTTATGTGTATAATGGTGAAGATTAAAACAAAAAATTAGGGAAGTGGGTGTGGCTCAAGCTGATGGGCTCTTGCCTAACACATGGGAGTTCCCAGGTTCGTTTCCAGTGCCTCCTAAAGAAGATGAGCAGTGAGCTGACATGATGGGCTGGTGCAGTGAGCTGATGCAACAAGATGACGCCATGAGATGACACAATGAGAGACACAACAAGCAGGGAGCTGAGGTGGGCTCAAGAGATTAGGTGAGTCCCTCCCACACAGGAGGTCCCAAGTTTGGTTCTCAGTGCCTCCTAAAAAGAAGATGAGTAGACAGAGAGAGCAGACAGGAAGTGCAAAACAATGAGGGTGGGAGGAGAAATAAATAAAATAAATCTTAAAGAAATATTAAGCTCTTCTGTCTCACAAAATCTGCAGTACAGAAATTCAGATGCCCTTTTCTATTAGAGTAAGTTGTCAAACCACAACTTTATGTTGTTGTGTATCACAAAATACCGGAGGACTTTTACTCTTCCCCTCTCTTTTCCACAATAGTTATGCTTGCAGACAGAAAACCATTTCCTCTCTGGTGGCAGAAAAAGAGTGCTGGGATGAGCAGGCCATCCTTAACCAAGTAATTCAGTGGACACTGTGATGGTTAGGTATTGTGTCAACTCAGCCAGGTAATTGTGTCCAGTTGTTCGGTCAAGCAAGCCCTGGGATAACTGTAATACAAGGGCATTGATGGACTTGAGTCACCATTGGCTTCACTGCAGTGGTAAGTCATAGATAGCTGATTACAATTACATCAATCAGGGAGATTGCCATCAGCAATGAGTGATGCTTTATCCAATCAGTTGAATGCCTTAAAAGGGGAAGTGGTTCCAACATTGAGTGAGAATTTCCCATTGTCTTTGGACAGCCAGCATCTCCCAGAACTCATCAAGAACCTTCACTGGACTTTCATCAGAGCCCCTGGTTGCAGTCTGCCTGCAGAACCTGGACTTGTGCATCCCCACGGCTGCATGAGAGACTGATAAAATCTCATACTATGGACAGATATCTCTTACTGATTCTGTTTCCCTAGAGAACCCTTACTAATACAGACACTGATTGTTAAAAACAGTTTTTTTTGTTTCTTTGTTTTTAATGTTTGATTTTTCTAACCTTCATTCTTTAAAAAAAATTTGAACACCTAGAAAAGTGTCTACCTACCTCCCAGACAAAATAACTCTTAATATTTTACTATATTTGCTTCAGATGAATTTTTCCCAAAGAAATAAAATCTAACAGACTTAGTGGAAGCTACTTTTATATTCTTCCCCCTCCTTCAGAGGTAACAAGTGCCTTGAAGTGAGTATCCTTCTTATGTATGTGTTAATCTTTCACTACATTCCATAGCAGCAAGCAATATAAAGAATTTTAAAATTCATTATGGAACAATTAAACATAAACAAAATTAGAGGGTATAGTATTTGAGCCCTGTTGGGTTTTTTTTTTTTTTAAACAATTATGGCTTTCTTTTCTTTTCTTTTTTTTTTTAAAGATTTATTTATTTATTTAATTTCCCCCCCTCCCCTGGTTGTCTGTTCTTGGTGTCTATTTGTTGCGTCTTGTTTCTTTGTCTGCTTTTGTTTCTTTGTCTGCTTCTGTTGTCAGCGGCACAGGAAGTGTGGGCGGCGCCATTCCTGGGCAGGCTGCACTTCCTTTTCACGCTGGGCGGCTTTCCTCACGGGCGCACTCCTTGCGCGTGGAGCTCCCCCACGCGGGGGACACCCTTGCGTGGCATGGCACTCCTTGCGTGCATCAGCACTGCGCATGGCCAGCTCCACACGGGTCGAGGAGGCCCGGGGTTTGAACCGCGGACCTCCCATATGGTAGACGGACGCCCTAACCACTGGGCCAAAGTCCGTTTCCCCCTGTTGGGTTTTAAACAGTTGAATACATGGTATAATATTCCATATATCCTCCTGAAATTTGATTTTACACACATCATGTTTATGAGGTAGGTTTATGTTGATATGTGGAAATCAATTTCATTCATTTTAACTGCTCTAGAGTGTTCCACTACATGAATGTGTAGCAACTTGTCATTCTTCTAATGATGGTAGAATTTTATACGATTTCCCACTTTTCCAACAAGATTGCAGTGAGGATCCTTGTATATGTTTCCTTGCTTACATGCTGAAGAGTTTCTTTAGAAATAGAGTTACAGAATCAAATGATATGTACTTTTAACTTTACTAGATGTTGCCCAATTGCTCTCCAAAATGGCGACACTCAACACAAATAGCCTATGTGAATGTTTACCCACATTTTCTCCAACACTTATTGTGAGAATTTTAAAAATTTCCCATCTTTGTGGCTGTGAAATGATATTCCTGTGGCTTAAACTGCATTTCCTAGGCACTCATGAGGATGAAGATTTTTTTCAGGATCCCTCTTCTATGTCGTTCCTGAACATGTCACCATATTTTATTGGGCTGCTTGTCTGTTTCATGTTGATTTGTTTGATTCGAATCAAACTTTGTCCAGGCACTATGCCAGGGGCTAGGAACATAAAACAAGTAAGACACAGTGCCTGTCCTAGATAACTTCTCGGTTTAAGTGGGGAAGAAGGATGTACATATGGACCTATATCATAAAATAAAGAAAAGCTCCAGGGGTCACGGGACTTCAGAAGAGAGAGGTGTAGGAGCCAAGAATCTTTTCGCTGAAAGTGACAGAAACCCAGCTCAAACTAGCTTCATCAAAAAGAAATTTTACTGGCTCAAGTCAACTGGAAGGCACAGCCAGGGCTGGAACTGGGGCTCATACAGATTCCTCTGGATGTTCTTTCTCTCCATGTTGCTCTCACTTTGCTCTTGGCCTGTTCTTTCTGTGCAATCAGCCTCTCTCTGAGTGGCAGTATTGGGAGGTTGGGGGTGGTAAGAAGATGATGGCAGATATGTCTTGGCTTATTTGCTTACAGTTTATCATCTGAGAGATGGAGAAAGATAGGAAACTGCCCTTTTACTATGGTGTTTTAGTTTCCTGGCTGCTAAAACAAATACCATAAAGTTGACTTAGCAACAGGAATTTATTGGCTCGTGGTCTCAGCGACTGGAAGGCTTTCTTCCTCCCAGGGTCGGTATCTTCTGGCTGGCCTTTGGGGTTCCTTGGCTTTTCTGTCACGTGGCAAGCACAGAGTGGTGACTTCTTCCTTGCCCTTTTCTGTTGACTTCCAGCTTCCTGCTGCTCTCTCTTTATGGCCTTCTCTATCAGTCCTCCAGGACACAGGCTAAAGCCCACCTTGATTCATTTGGGCCAGGCGACCTCAAAAGATCCTATTTACAGTGGATTCACACCCACAGGAATGGATTAAGATTAAAAAAAAAAGGTTTATTTATTTTATTTCCCCCCCTTCCCCTCCCTCTCCTCTTGCCCTGCTGTTTTTGCTGTCTGTGTCCATTTGTGGTATGATCTTCTGTATCTGTTTCTCTTTTTGTCTTCTCTTCTCATTTTTTCTCCTCTAGGATTCACTGTGATTTGATCCGGGGGACCCCTGATGTAGAGAGAGTTTCCCTGTTGATTGTGTCACCTCCATTCCCAGTTTCTGCTATACTTCACCTTGACTCTCCCCTTCGTCTCTTTTTGATGCATTGTCATCCTATTGCGTGACTCACTCGTGTGGGCACTGACTCACCGCACAGGCACTTGGCTTGTTGTGTGGGCACTGGCTCACCGCGTGAGCACACTTTCTCCTCTTCTTTTTCACCAGGAGACCCCAGAGATTGAACCTGGGTCTTCCCATGTGGTAGGCAGAGGCCCTATCACTTGAGCCACATCTGCTTCCTGGATTAAGATTAAAAATGTTTTACTGGGGTACATACCTCCAAGCCACCACATCCATTTAAGAAAATTCTCGGAGAGGAAGCCAACTGACTCAGTCGCAGGCACCAGGAGTGGCCCAGCCTCACCATGGTACAAGCCTGGATGAGAGAGAACTGGAGGATGGGTGTGTGTATGTGTGTGTGATGGGGGGCATAGGCAGTGTGTTTGACAGCTCCCCCAGAACGTCTAGCAACAGGGGAGGAGTTTCTAATCAGAAAAATTCCAGACAACCAAAACAGAGATGTACATGACAGAGGGATGTCAGAGAAAGCCTCCAAAAGGGGGTGTATTTTTGCCCTGATGTAGAGTCCTCTGATAACAGATCCGAGATTGTTGGATTTGTATCCAGAAGATCCTGGTGTCCATCGTGATGCTGAATTTACAAGCTGTGTGATCTTGGACAAAGTACCTAACCCCTCTAAGCCTGTTTCCTCATCTGTACAAGGAGGAAAGCAATAGCAGCTTCCTAGGTCTGTCATGATGATCAAATGCCATGATCATCTACATACTTTTGCTGACCTCAGATTTTGCTATATTCACGTTGCTCAAAATAAATGGGACATCAGCAGCTGACTTCACCTATTATACAAAGATCTTTGCGGCACTGAAATTGAAATGCTTTATTCTTCTACATTAAAGATTTATTCATGTGCTAAAAATGATATTGAATGAAAATATGCTCAAAATATAATGTATATTTAATTGTTATTTCATTTTGGAAACATTTCCATCGATACTTTTTTTGTAGTTGTAGTCAATCTTTTTAATAAATATTCATCTTCATTTGAGAGCAAGATTGGACTCACTGGATACCAATACCACATTTTTTGAAAGGGCATATTTTTAAGCACCAGTGATTTTTAAAAGTCTCTTTTGAACTCTTAGAACATTGTCATTTTCAACTGGAATTAAAGAACATCTCTGACATATTTCAAACAATTTCACTGAACAAGGAGGCAAACAAATGTATTACATTAAGGAAAAATACAAATGGGAAGAGCCTTTTTGAACAACAGGTAATGATATTTCAAGGACGATGCAGAACTATTCATTTCCCATATTCTCATTACCATTCCTAGCAACAGGCACATATGTCTCTCAATTCCTGTATAGTTCTGTTAATCTCTCTACACAATATTCAATTTTCTTACAACGATTCAGCTGATTTATTATTTCCCTCTTGCATTTTAACTGCTAAAGATGCAATGTAACCCCATAAATTTGTTTCAGTCTCTTAACTTCCATACCCAAGGTCATTAATATCCCCAAAATATCCTTTGCTTACATCACTTCTTGAAATGTGCTCTTTCTTGCCCAATGAGTTGTTTCATAATTACATGGTGCCAGTAACAATATCGTCTTGTTTTTATAGTTTTGTGATTAAGGATATAAAAATGAGCTGAATTGAAGACAATGTTAAAGAATATTCGCAAAATGTAAGAGATTGCTACGATAGTTTATCACATATAAATGATATAGTATGCATAAATTTAAAATGGAATTTTCTTAGTATATGGTTCAAAAGTCTGTTAGAATGAAATGCATTGCATTAATGTATGACCTGATGATTCTCTATATGCAAATATGTCCTTTATAGTGGAGGGTTAAAACAATTATGATGGATTCATTTTTGCTACCTCCCTAAATTATAACCGAAACTTTTTTATTGAATATTTGCATTTAAATGATCATTTAAAAAATGGGACCAGGTCCCATACCATGCAGTTCCCAACCTGTTTAAAGCTTTAAGTGTATTAGAGAGTAGCAATTCCATCCCAGTGGGACTGTCAGTGCTAAAACTGGGACTGTCTCTGGAAACCAGGATGAACTGCGCACCCTACAGGTAGTTAGGTCCCATTTCTTCACCCCCACCCCTTGCCTTCATCCACATTCTTGCCATTGCCTCACTGTGGGCAAAATGTCCCTCCTGTCCCTTGACTTGGGGCTTGGCCACGTGACTTGTCTTGGTTAAAAAATATGTGGGTGGAAGCAACAGCTTACCGGTTTCAAGTCCAACCCTTACACAGTGTCTCTGCTGCAGCAAGGCCCTGTACCAGGTCCTGGCTAGCTCACTGGTCCAAGGGGGCGGAGACACGTGGAGAAGGGCCACCCCTGATGACCCACAGACCTGCAGTGAGAAGCACTGTAGCACCCAGAGAGCCTGGCTTAGAGCCGCAGAACCCCAGGCCACCTGCAGGAGTGTAAGTTTATTAAATGCTTACAGTCAGATGCCACTGAGATTTGTGGTTATTTGTTACACAGCATTATCACAACAGAAGCCAAGTGATAGAGTGGGATGGGGAAAATGTTAACAAGAACTCTTTCAATTAACTGAGGTCCTACTCTGTACTAGATATTAGGGGTATAATAACAAGCAAGATGGACAGAATTCTTATTCTCATGGAACTTATAGTCAATTGCAGGAGTTTTCCAAGTTTGTTTTGTTCGGCAGAATTTTGGGAGTCCCTGAGACTTTTTTAGAAAGTCTGCAAGTTCAAAACTATTTTAATAAGGATATTAAAATGTTATTTCCCTTTTTCCCTTTATTACTGGGTTGATATTTTCACTGATGGTACAAAGACAATGGTGGGTAAAATTGTGGGTTCCTTCGCACCAAACCGTCGGGGCAGTCATTGAATTTATCATCAGCAGCATTTACAGTGTAAAAAAATTAAGTTTCGGTTAAGAATGTCCTCGGTGAAGAAGGAAAAATTGTTGATTTAGTTAAATCTGCACCCTTGTGATTAATATCCCTTTAATATTCTGAATGATCAAATGGGAAGTACACATAAAGTACTTTGCTGCATTCTGAAATATGATCGAAACTGGTGACCTGTTTAGATAGAAAAGTCAGATCCCTACCTCACAACATACTCAAAAAACATATTCCACTCAGATTAAAGATTTAAATACAAAAATAATACAGAACAGAGGAAAATACAGGATAGATTTTTTATAACCTTGACTTGCAAACATCTTTCTCAGCATGGCACAAAGGACAGAACCCATAGGGGACTTCAGTTTTTCCTTTACATACTTCATTACTCTTTTAATTTTTATGAAGACTTTTAATAATAAAAATAAGAGAGCTAACCCCGTAAGTAGACAAAAGAAGTCTACGCCAGCACTGTCTAAATAAATTGCAAAACAGATTTCATTGCTGTCAGATGAGAATGAGCAAGTTTTAAGCACAGTTATTATACAACAGATCACAGTTTAATGGGAAATCTTCTCAGAAAACAAAAATGGAAAAATCTAAGACTACACGCATTTATCATCCAAAGTTGACATGTGCTCTCCCCTAGAGAGTAATCACGCATTATCTAAATGATATAATTTCCCTAGATATTCCAGAAGGCTTTGATTGGAAAATGTCTGACATTTTATTAAAACCAAAATCAGAAGGCCTAAGAAAAACCCTATGATGTTCTGGTGCAACAGTCAATTGTTAACAGCTATCCTTAATAGTTTTCAGGCCTAAAGCATCTATTTCTCAGAATACGGCGCCAAACCCTATGGTTTCAAATTAATTCATATTAAATAACCATGCAAAGATTGCTTTTTGCACAGGAGCTCATTACAATGTGAAGGATATGAGTTAGATGCTTAGATTTCAACAGGGACTCCATTAGCATGTACCACACCCTTATAAGAATTAGAAAAAGATACCCCCTTCCAGAGGACAAATTAGAAAAAGGCACCTCTGTGGGTGGAAGAATTAGAAAAGGCTTCCTTCTTCTGGTGGCTGCAGCAGACCAGTAGATGGAGTCCCCCTCTCCTTTGGGAGGGCACAGTCTGGCCAGCTATGTGCTGTCACCCACATCTTCATAACATGAACTCGACTTCTTGCCATCTTGTCACAGAAGTAACCTTTAATAAAGCAATGACAGGCAATATGCATGCACGTCTGTCATGTAATTCATCCTTGTGTTTCTTGTGACATTTAGACACCTAGCATTTGAGACAGAAAGATGAAGGAATGTATTATTAAAGTTCTCTCCTTTATTGTATTAGAGCAAGGGTCAACAAACAAAGGCCCAGAGACCAAATCTAGCCTGCCACAAGATTTTGTAAATTAAGGTTTATTGGAACAGAGCCATGCTCATTTGTTTACATTTTGTCTTTAGCTGCTTCTACTGTAACAGCAGAGTTGATTAGTTACAACCAAAATCACATGGCTCACAAAGCCTAAAATATTGACAACCTGGCCCTTTTTGAGGAAGTTTGCTGACTGCTGCATTGGATCGTCAAAAGGCACTATCTTAACCATACAACCTCAGCTTTTTGCCTAAATAACCTAAAGGAATTGCAATTTAATGGTAATCTCTCAGCCTATAAAGGTGACTTATTTAGCAAATATCCATGTACATCAAATTTTGATATGCATGAAAATATCCATTTTTTAAAATCATGATAATTTACACCTACAAATGTAGTTAGAGGTTTCTGTGAAACTAACTGCATATCTATAAAACTAAAGAGTAAGGTGATATCCATTAAGTTACCTAGCACCTCTTTAATGTCACATCACAAATCCCTCCATCAATTCATGAAAGAAAAAATGTTGTCTTTACAATTGAGTTTATCTACTGTTTTTTATTTTATTTAGGAGGTGCTGGGGATTGAACCAGGGACCTTGTATGTGTGAAGCAGGTGCTCAACTACTGAGCTACACCTACTTTGCTCTGTTGGCTTTTTGAGATATTAAGAATGATGTATCAACTTGCTGCTCCTTTTTGACCTGTCTGCTAGGACACTCAGAACTAAATTCAGGACTCACCTAAAGTAATTTAACTCATTCTAACATAACATCAACTCTCCTGAATTAACTTTTGTTCTATTTCCACTTTTAATTGTCTTGTTTTTATATTGTTATATTGCCTTTAATCCTTTTTCAGTGGAGGAAGTTTATGAATCTTATAATATCTAGTAATCTTCATTAGTCCTGTCGGCTTTCCATTAACCAGTATGGTACAGAAAAAGTATGTGGGCTTTGGGGCCAGCCAGACCTGGGTTCACATCTAAGCTTGGTCCCTTACTGGCACCAAGCCCTTGGACCATTCACTCAACATCTCCGAGCCTCAGATTTCTAATGCAAAAAATGGACCAATAATATCTTACCTTGTAGGGTTACTGGGAGAATAGAATGAATATACGTCAAGTGCCTTGGTGATGTTATTATACCACAATATCCCTACTTAAAATGTTTATAATATAGAAAGATTTATTCACTTTTATTTAAAATATCTAAGTAGAGTTGAGATACCTTTGAAATGGGATCATATAGCCATTAGAATATTTTAGCTAATCTTATGTAGAAGCTTTTCCATAGTGTCTTTGATAATAAAATGACATCATTTTGTCATATTAAAATTTTATAAAGAATAAAATTTAATAACCAATAATACTGGTAATTTTCTTATCTGTGCTGTGCTCTAGTGGTGGCTTTGTTATCTGTCAGATAATCAGAAACATTAAGAGGAGTTCTGAAATTCTTTTCTCTGTATAATTATGTTTATGACCCTAAAATGATATTTGGCAAATGGAATAAACTGAGAACTCACTTAAAACATTTTTCCATATAACTTTCAATACTTCATCTTTGAAATGGCATTTTTTAATAACATTATGGCCTCAATTTACAACCTAATACTCAAATTCTACAGGAGCCAAATCAAAATGTATCATATAGAAATCGTGACAAAAATAACAACTATTATTTTGACAACAAGGACATAGGAGGGACTTACCCATAAACCAAACAGAACAACACACTTATGAGCTACATGGTGCTTAATGCTTCCTGTCCTAAAAATGGTATAGAATTTAAATCAGAGACTAGCATAGATGGAAAATGCAGGAAAAATAGAAAAGAAAAACAGACCAATTGAACATCAGCTTTATTTGACTTCAAAAAGCTATGAAACCAAATAAGCAAATCTTAAGTTATATACTGGAAAGGAAAGATTCCTTGCAGGTGGTCCTAAGTTGACCCTAGCCTAGAAAGAGCTGTACTTTATTACAATTTCCTACTTGTCAACAGCAAATGTACAAGCGTATGAAACATTAACACATAGACAGTTGGCTTCTTGTAGCCAATTCTGTGATTTGTACTAAATCACTGTAAGTCTTCAGATGAGGAGATAGTCCTGCTTGGCTGGTGTCTTGCAGACCAACCTTACTGCTTCTTTGCCTTGGGATAGCCAAGTTCCACCCTCATTTTAAGACTATCTGGGACTTCTCCTTTTCCCTTCAGTTTCTCAGCTTGGCACTCTGGTGGGAATAAAACTCAGAGCCTCTTCCTAAGGCTGCAGAAGTACCCTGCAGGCCAGACCCAGGTGTGAGGCAGAGCTGCCAGATTATCTGGGGTAGTCAGTTAAATGTGAATTTCATTAAACAACAAATACGTTTGCCGTTGTTGTTTTTTAGTATAAGTATGTATCATGTACTATTTGGGATAGACTTATATTAAAGAAGTATTCGTTGTTTATCTGAAATTCACCTGTAACTGGATATCTTGGTTTTTTAATTTGCTAAATAAACGTGGCCATCTTGGCTGAAGGGGACACTATTAGGTGATGTATTTTCACTCTGGCAGCTGTTAGGGAACCAAAAACTAGTCCTAAGGCAAAATTTAATGATTAAAAGCAAAATGAAACAGAACTTCTTGAGTAGTTAGAACTTTCCTCCCCTATCATTGCAAACTTTTGACAAAGGCTGGATAAGGCCTTTTATAATAAAAATGACAAAAACTTGGCCCCGTGGTTGTTTGGTGGGGCAAGAATTCATACTGGTCTATTTATTCAGTTTTTTAAAAATTTAAAACTGTTATGTGACCATCACAATGAAGGAAAGCTAATTAACTCTTTAACCTGCGGCATTTATGTTATCCCCTTGTCTCACTTCCTTCAGAAGATTGCCAAAGAGAGGGTTTGTTGTATCTGTGCATTAGCAAACTTCCTTTTGCTCAATGTTGTGAGGCAAGTAACCTGCAGGCTTTCTGCTTGTTGAGCAAGTAAGATGTCCTGAAGAGAGGTACTATTTTGAGTTCTGGCTTTACAAACTCAGGTCCCACAGAGGGACCTGCCCATCACAATCAAATTTGCCCCAACTTAGGACCAGCTGGAAGGAATCTTATACAACGCCATGAGGTGGGTACTGATATTCCCATCTCACAAGGGAGAAAACTAAGAGCCAGAGAAGAGAATCACCTTACCCCTGGTGGGTAGAGTGGCTATGAAAAGACAGCAGATTTTTAAATCCTGGAAAAGACTTACTGCTTGTGGACCTCTATGCTACCTGTTTCTTTCTTTTCCAGGGGCCCCGCAGAGGGACCTGCCCATCACAATCAAATTCTCCCCAATATTTGGAGATGACAAGGAGACCAAAGGGAGACTTCCAAGGAGAAAGTGAAAATTCTGGGGAAGAAAAACTGGGACTTGCTTGTGTCACACTATTTCCACTCTGATTCATTGTTTGTTCATTCCATCAGTCATTATTTATTGAATGCTTTCATGTCAGACCCAATCAGATCTTCTCTCCAGATTCTTTGTTCAACCCTTAGAGGATTCTGGGTTTGTTATTTTAAGGGGTGCTTCTCTACAAATGCAAAATTATTCCCCAATACACCATCCATTGGAAAGTTGCCCATTACTGTAATGGAATGCTTCTCTGGACCTACCATTTGATCCTGTCTAATCCCATATTCAAAAACCATTTACAAATGGGTTTACTTGCATCTACTTTAAATAGTTTATCTAGTCCCATTGTTTGGATATTCTGCTTTATTGTATGGAGTTCGTTTAAGTGCTTCTGTTTTATATTTGGGTGGGATTTGGGAGTAATTCATTCAAAGGTATATACCCTCTACATAAATTATTTTCTCTATGTTCCTAATGTTTAACTGGTTCTATTGAAAGAAAGGAAAAGAAAGCCCAAGATCCAGCTTTTATAAAAGTAGGAGAAAAAGTATGCCAATTCCTTCTAGAAAAGACCTTTAAAAACCCATAGTGATTATACAAAAGGGAGCAAAAGCATTTTAGGGAAAAATGACATAAATGGTAAACACTCCTACCTCCAACATAGAGAATGCGTCATTTCCCCATTTAAGAGAAGGTGCTGGAAGTCAGAAAAACTGGTGTTTGACTAAAGAAAGGGAGCCCAGGTTGGGCTTTTTCCCTTGCCTTTTTGCAGCTTTCATAGAGGCCATCCTGTTAATTAGCCATACTCTTAAAAATAACCCTATGAATCAGCCTTGAAAAGTCTGAAAACTATGTAAAAAGAGAAGAGGCCCAGGTCTGAGTAATCTGCTTGTCAAGTGCCTGAAACTTCGTTCATCCAGAGAACATTTATAAGCAGCTTTCTTCTTGATACTTCAAGAAGTAGGGCAGATTTCATATGTTTTATTTAGAAAAGTGCCCCCAATTGTAAACGCCTATGTGGAAATAAAAAGGAATCAAGGGGAGTGGATGTAGCTCAAGTAGTTGAGCGCCTGCTTCTCATGTACGAGGTTCTGGGTTCAATCCCCAGTACCTCCTAAAAACAAAAAGCAAAACAAACAAACAAAAGGAAAAGACAACTCTCATCAGGGAGCAGATGTGGCTCAGCAGTTGAGCACCTGCTTCCCATGTCCTGGGTTCAAACCCTGGTAATTCTTTAAAAGAAAAAAATGGAATCAATACTTTCCATAAACCCTATATTTGATATACCTCAGCATGCCGCTATGGTAAAGGATATAGATGACATTTTTGATAAAATTGTATCCAAACATCTCAGTGTAGAAAATTTATGAGAATTAACAAACAAGTAAGTACAATTGAGAGAATTAGTGCGGCTTCTGGGGGTGGGGAGTGGGTGTGCTTCTTAGCAGAGGAGAAACAAAGAAGAAATTGTGATCCACGGCTTTAGCAATGAGACCCCTTTTAGTTGACTCATCCAATGTGAAAATGAAATGAAGCATCATCTATTCTGTAGTCAAGAAGATAATTAATGAGCCACTCATGTCTAAATGAAGACCTAGGGGAATAAAGCAACCAGCTCTGAATTTAAAAAGAGAAGAGTGGTTACATGTTTGAAAGAATATGAAGTCAAAATCACGCCATTAACGTTCAGATTTGAGTTCTTATTCATTTTCAAATGAGCTGTAACCCATGCTGAGCGCCTCTGTGGGTGCTCCTTGTCACTGTTATTACCACCTTCAGTAAGGTAAGGAGAAAGGAGAGGACTTGCTCCTTTAGTTCCTTTGCTAGAAGCTTCCTTTCAGCAGTCAGATGGACTGTAAATGCAAGACCCCTCAGATATGTTCAGAAGCTTTAAGGTGAAGCTGTAGCCCATTCCTCTCCCTCAGATTTCAGGCAGACAAAAAGCTGCCTGAAATGAAGGTGGGATTTCAAAAGAACATTAGTAAACTGTCAGTCATCAACGGACTTTGGATTGCTTACTTACCAATCCAGGCACAGTCTTGGAAGATCTCTAAGGGAACTTTGTCCATCTAACGATGATAATAGTTAACATTTACTGAGTGCCAGTAACATGGATGTATGTTGCATAATACATGCCAATACGTTACTGGATTGTCTTCTTTAATCTTTGTTACAACCCATTGTATTAGAGACTATTATTACCCTCATTTTACAGATGGGGAAACCAAGGCTGAGAGTGAAAAGTTCTTTTCCCAAAACTTTGCTTGATATCTGGTATGGGCAGAATTAGAATCTACATGTGATGATTAAAGAGCCCAAGTTCAAACCCTGCTTCTACCAATTGCAAATGCCAAACTGGTGTTGGAGGGGTCTGACACAGACATCAGCTGGCTGAAGGGGTGCTGTTTTCCAAAGCTGCACAGCATATTGAGGGTCTGTTTCTCAAGTTCCTTGATTCAGGTCAAATCTACACGTCCAAAAAATCAAATATTCAAGGACCAAAGGGGTCATTTTACCTTTTCAGAAAAGGGGAAATTCTTATTTCAGTTCTGAAAGCTCTACATATATGCATTCTCCTTTTTGATTTGAAGAGCAATCTTAATGAGCATCTTTAAGTTGAAGAGAGAAATAACTACTTAAAAAGAAAGGAAAAAACTGGAAAATATTATTTTTAGATTTAATAAACTAGGTCTAATAAGATCTTTAAAATAAGAATTCTGAACTCTATTGGACTGGATTTCTTAGAATTGTATCCACTGCTATGCTCCCTGATGATGTGGTTTTGGGAGGGTGCAAGTGGGGCTAAATCCTTCGTCTTTGGGAACCTTCCCTACTGCTGGGCTATGTGAACCACAAGAAAAGAAAAATCTATATCATAAGTCATTTGAACTATATTATCTATACCACTCCAGGAAAAAGAACACAACTTCCTTGTAAATGTGCCCTTTCATTTCAAAACTATGGCTCCAGAAGCATTTCCTTCATAAAGCATTATCAAATACCCAACCCCAGAACAAATCTAGTAAATTATATTAATATCTAATTGAATTCAAATCAGAGAAATGCTAACAGTGAAGCGCTGTGAGTTGTTGACTCAAATTTATCATTAACTGTGGAAGTATCTAGTAACTGGGTGAGTCACTTTTCTTCTCTGTGGTCAATTTCCTCATCTATATATCAGAATAATAATGTATTTCCTAACTAATATTTGGTAATGATTAAAGTGATGCAAATAGTTGTGAAATATTTCTAATAATAAGGGGCTAGGTAAGTATAAGTCACTATTAGAGATAACATTTTTCTTATTTAACTTAATTTCTACAAGAAAAACTTTGAAAATACACCTAACTCTACCATCAAAAGAATCTTACTAAGTGTGTATTTGGTGAAGTTACTTTGATCTATAATATTATGTTAATTGCTTAACCTCTTACTGGAGGAACATTGTTACTACACAAACTCACAAAAACATTTCATCACCCAGATGGTTTACAAGTATCACTGTGCTTACTTTAGCTGTTCTTCCACAATTTTCTCCAAGGTGTAACTTCTCTTCCAAATTTCCGAGCAGCTATTTTGAAAGCTCCAAAGTAAAACTCCTTTGTCACTCTCATTCATAACAACAACATCCTCTCCATCAATTTAAGATTATCTTCCCAGAGCCTCCAACAGCAGCTGAACCTCTCCCCTTTTAAATGAAACTCAGTCTCTCATGAAATTCAATTATCATCTGCATGGAAATGAGGCCCAAGACTATATATCCCAAGTTCTGTCTCCATGATCCTTTTAAGTATATGATGAATATATTGGTATATTTCATCATCTCCTCTCTACCCACACCACACCCCGTCTTAGTTTCCATTCCCTCAGAAGCAGACCTTGACACAAAACCAGAGTGAGTGCCAAATTGTTCATCTGGGAGACGGTCCTAGGAAGCCTGGTAGGGAAACAAGGAAGTGAGGTGGGGAAGGGGAGGAAGCAAGAAAAGGTGTGTTACCAAGCAGGCTAGAAATGTGGGCAACGGATCCCCACTGGGATCGCCTGGGGGACAGTGTAGAATGTGCTTCCCCCAGTGAAGAAGCTTCAGTATTTATCACAGCCATCTCCACTCAGGTATTGATTAATCAGCTCATCAACATTTGGTTCACAAACAGAGCCTTCCTTTCAAACCTCTCCTCTCCTTCACTTCAATCATCTACCCTCACATCAAAGCTAGTGGAGTGTATGCCTTCAATATGAAGTTACACCTTTTCTTTTTCCCTCTCAGGTCTAGCCTCATAAGCCCCTCTGCAAATCCTCTGAGCTGGATTCCCTGTCCCCAATCCCACCCTGATCATGACTATGCACAGCTGCTCAAATAGCATTTACACAATCTTTTTTCTCAAAAGATTTATTTATTTATTTCTTCCCGGCCCCAAGTTGTCTGCTCTCTGAGTTCATTCACTGTGTGTTCTTCTGTGTCCACTTGTATTCTTGTCAGCGGCATTGGGAAACTGTGCCTCTTTTTTTTTTTTGTCGTTGCAACATCTTGCTGTGTCAGCTCTCCATGTGTACAGTGCCACTCCTGGGCAGGCTATGCTTTTTTTGTGTGGGGCGGCTCTCCTTACGGGGCACACTCCTTGCGCATGGGGTTCCCCTATGTGGGGAACCCCCCTATGTGGCATGGCACTCCTTGCGCACATCAGCGCTGCGCGTGGGCCAGCTCACCACACCGGTCAGGAGGTCCTGGGTTTGAACCCTGGACACCCATGTGGTAGGCTGAGCCAATCCGCTTCCCTGCAGAATCTTTTTTACCTGCTCAAGTGATGTGCCACTTGTTATTAAGGTCACGCTTCTTGGCTCAGTCTTTTCTACTCGAACTTGACCCCAAACAATCACATGATTTGCTGCCTTTTCTGTGAACTGTACCATCACCCTGGCCTCTGCCCCTTTCCACCCTCACACCAGGCCACTCTTCCACTTTTGCTCTCTGCCCTCCAACCCTATTTGCCTTCCTTCAATTCTTAAATACGTCGGGGCCCTTCCCTCCTCTGGGTCTCCGCACATGCTGACCCCTTCTCTGCAATACTTCCCTCTGCTCTTTGCTTGTTTACTCATCCTGCTTTCCTCACTAAGCCTTCCCTAATTTTCCCACCTAACCCCTATACCCCCTGACAGGCCAAGTTACCTTTTCACATACTTCTCCAGCACCTGTAGTTCGCCTTCATATCATTTATCATAATTGCAGTTAATTAATGGAGCAATTGCACGATTATTTTTAATATCTGCCATTCCTATAAGATTATACATTTCAGGAGTACATGTATTGTTCACTGATGTATCCTTAAAACTTAGCATGCTGTTTGGCATATTGCAAGCACTTAAAACATATAAAAGAGTGAAAACATGCAACTTACGAGATGAAATAACTTCATAAACAACAGTGCTCAATAAATGTTGTGAGCAAATCTACAGATGAGCAACTTGAGAGAGCTCTCTCTAACTATAAAGGTGAGTACAAAATGCACAAAATCACTTTAATTCTTTATCTATAACCAAAACGTTATATTGTATATCATTTGTGAATTAATTATAAAGAAATAGAAACATTCTCAAGGACATGCTAACAATGTTGATGGTGAGAAACTTTTTCGAAAATAATATGATTCTGTGAAGTTGTTAGAGCTTGTGTTTACTCTCAAATTTAAGGAAAAATGCATACATCATTAACAGAAGTTAGTGCAGTGATAACTTAATGCTTTGGAAATTTAGGGGACAGGTACAGCAGTGTATTATACATCGGAATGAGCAATTTTGGCAAAGACATAAAGTATATAAATGGGAAGGGAATTTTATTTCACTTAATTTTATTTGATAGAACTTAACACTTGAACAACTGCTGTTTGCTAGACTATAAGAGTTTTAAAATTCTCCTTTCTCCTTAATGGATCCTAAAGGGAAATGTATCCATTTGTTCCTTTGCAAATGTTCAATTGCAGATTTGGGGGATAATAAAAGCTCTTGCCTTGCAATTTAATTATGCAGTTGACTGCTAGAAAGATAGAACTACCCAAATAAGCTTATAACTCAGAAATGATAATATATGTTTATTTTAAATGATAGCCACGTAATTCCAAAACAAACTAGTGGCAATCTAGATTTTTACTATGACAATGGCAATTTGGCAATTATGCAAGAAGTTTAAAAAAAAAATTGGCAGTCATAAGTTCCCTTTTTTACTTGAGAGTCCAGAATATACTTTCTGGGAAAAGCACTATGTTCTTGAAACTTCTACACTGAACTCCCTCAGTGAATAATTTGTATAAAGGGTAACAATGAGACATTTATAAATATAATATTTTTCTATTCAGTGGTTACGTTTCCTATGAGAAGAGTTTAATGTATATTTAATATTAGACCCACTTTAAAATACGTACACACTACTAAAAGGAAAAAACATATTGAAAGAATGCATCATATTATCAATGATCAATTTCTGGTAAAACTTTAAAGTGGTGTAATTAATTATAGATGGAGCACTTTTCCTGTAATATATTACCATTTGTTTGACACCTGGCAAGGCCAGCACCAATTTTTTCACCTTCTCTGTGACACGGCATTCACTCCCTGGGACCATTATTTCTGATGGAAACCAAGCAAGCTAACTAGAAACTTACATGAATGATTCATACCAGAATAGTCTAGAACATGCTATCCAGTGGGATATGATGATTAGCTAAACCAAATTGATGACTGAAGCTTCTCTTCTATGGCATCACAAGAAAGTGATGTACTCACCAGAGTCTGTAGATGAGCTTTTAGCAGCTGCCAATTTGGGCTGCCTTTTAGGCATCCCTGTGTCTGCAGGAAATACTTGCAATGCCATCATGATGCAGCATTTCCTCAACACACACACAAGTACACACAATTGTAAAGTGGCTGCTTATCTTTGGCACCTCCTCGACACTTAGTATTGTCTTTTTCTCTTTTTTCTTCCCCTCTCCCTCCCCTGCCCTGCTGTTTTTGTTGTCTCTGTCCATTTACTGGGTGATCTTCTCTATCTATTTCTGTCTTCTCATCTTTCTCCTCTAGGATTCACCAGGATTTGATCCTGGGGACCTCTGATGTGGAGAGAGGTTCCCTGTCAATTGTACCACCTCAGTTCCTGATCCTGCTGTGCTTTACCTTGACTCTCCCCTTCATCTCATCTTGCTGCGTGACTCACCTGTATGGGCACGGGCTCACCGCATGGGCACTTGACTTGCCATGCGGGCACTGGCTCAACACGTGGGCACTCACAAGGGCTCCCCAGGTGGGCACTCAGCTTGTGAGGTGGGCACCCGCATGGGCACTTAGCTTACCATGCGGGCACTGGCTTACCACATGGGCACTCATGTGGGCACTCGTCTCGCTGCACCAGCACGCTTTCTCTTCTTTTTCATCAGGGATGAATGGGAGTCCTCATATATGGTGGGTGGAGGCCTTATCACTTATCAGTTGAACCACATCCATTTCCCATCTATCTCTATTTTTAAATAGCCCCTTTATTATTATGGAAGCATAACATTTACATTTGTAGAAAACTGGAAAACAGAGACACCCAAGCAAACAAGTAAATATCATCCAGAATCACTATGTTTTACCCCTTAGTGCATATGCTCTGGGCCTTTCTGTATGATTGTATTTATATACACACATTTGGATGGTGAAACTCCCTCAAGAGATATGTCCATGACCCAGAACTTGTGAAATGTGTCTTTCTTTGGGAAAAGGGTCTTTGCAGATGTAATTAAAGATCTCAAGTTGAGATCATCCTGGGCTATCTGGAAAGGCCCAAATCCAATGCCAAGTGTCCTTATGAGAGACACACAGAGAAGAGAAGTCCATGTGAACATGGAGGCCTGGAGCCACAAGGGGCTGGAAGAGACAAGAAAACAGCCTGAAGACTTCAGAAGGAGCATGGCCTAGCCTACTTCGTCGTTTCAGGTTTCCAGCTTCCAGAACTGTGAGATAATACATTTCTCTTGTTTTAAGTCATCAAATTTGTGGTAATTTCCTAAGGTAGCTGAGGAAACTAATATATGCATGTATTTGTATGTATTTTTCTTTACACATTTGAGTTTATACTAAACATACTGTTCTGGGGAAACGGACTTTGGCCCAGTGGTTAGGGCGTCCGTCTACCACATGGGAGGTCCGCGGTTCAAGCCCCGGGCCTCCTTGACCCGTGTGGAGCTGGCCATGCGCAGTGCTGATGCGCGCAAGGAGTGCCCTGCCACGCAGGGGTGTCCCCCGCGTAGGGGAGCCCCATGCGCAAGGAGTGCACCCGTAAGGAGAGCCGCCCAGCGCGAAGGAGGGAGCAGCCTGCCGAGGAATGGCGCCGCCCACACTTCCCGTGCCGCTGAAGACAACAGAAGCGGACAAAGAAACAAGACGCAGCAAAAAGACACAGAAAACAGACAACCGGGGGAGGGGAGGGGAATTAAATAAATAAAAATAAATCTTTAAAAAAAAAACAAAACATACTGTTCTGGAACTTGTTCTTTTCAGCTCCTAATGTTTACCTTTCCACTTCTACATTTTTATGCCTATGAGTAGATAGCTGTGGCTGTTTGATATTATTTATGAATTCCAAAAAGAGGTATTATGTTTGTAAACAGTCTGTTCCTCTGGGTGTGATCTCCTTTGACTGTATTAGATTCGTCTGAGATGTCTTTGATTAAATTATGTTAAGATTAGGGCTTTGATTTGACCACATAGCAGAGTGGAACAGTCCCTATCCCCTTAGTGGGCTATGTAAACAGAGACACACAGAAATAGATACACAGAATAAGATACACACATGAAGAGAGAGTGCCACAGACATGGAAGAGGAGAGGGCTTTGATCCTGTGGCCCCAGGAAGAAAGATGAGACTGTTTACAGCTGACCTTGTAAAGAGACCAGAGCAGCTGAGCCTGGAAAGAAACTAGCCCTGGGAACAGAGATGAGGCCTATGACAGCCTTTAGCTGAGCTTGGAAGAAACTGGACCCATGGATCCTTAAGAGGAACGAGAAAGGCTGAAGCCTTGCATTGCCCACCATCTTGCTTCAACACATGGCAACAGATTTTGGTGAGGAAGAACTTCTTATGATGCCTTGGGTTGGACTCTTTAGAGCCTTGTAACTGCAAACTTTTACCCCAAATAAATACCTTTCATAAATCCAACAGATTTCTGGTACTTTGCATCAGCACCCCTTTTGACTGACTAATAAATTGCCATATTAAAATTTCCCAAACTAAACTAAATATATCCTCACAGAACTTTTTACCTACTTGGGGATCTCATTAGGACACATATCTAGCTGTTGTGTCCCTTATTTCTCTCCAATCCAACACCCCCCCCATTTTTTTAAGATTTATTTTTTATTTATTTATTTCCCCTTCTCTTCCCCCCTGCCCCAGTTGTCTTCTCTCTGTGTCCATTTGCTGTGTTTTCTTCTGTGACTGCTTCTATCCTTATCAGCAGCACTGGGAATCTGTGTTTCTTTTTGTTGTGTCATCTTGTTGTGTCAGCTCTCCGTGTGTGTGGCACCATTCTTGGGCAGGCTACACTTTTGCACTGGGTGGCTCTCCTTATGGGGCGCACTCCTTGCACGTGGGGCTCCCCTATGTGGGGGACACCCCTGCGTGGCACGGCACTCCTTGCGCGCATCAGCACTGCGCATGAGCCAGCTCTGCACGGGTCAAGGAGACCTGGGGTTTGAACCAAGGACCTCCCATGTGGTAGGTGGACACCCAATCCATTGTGCCAAGTCTGCTTCCCACCATCCCCTTTTAATGACATTGGCTTGTTGAACACTGTACCAGTTGTCCTGTGGAATGCCTCACCTTCTAGATTTTTCTGGTTGCTCCTTGTAATGTCATTTAGCTTATTCTTCTACCCCTCTCTCTCATGTAAACTGGAAGATAGATCTAAAAGGATGATGGATTCATAATAAATATTTTTTCTAGAATTTATGAGGTGATTATATATCCAGAGCTGTTCTATCCAATATGTTAGCCACCAACCACAGTGGCTATTTAAACTAAAATTCATTAAAATTTAAAATTTAGTTCCTCAGTTGCACTAGCCACATTTCAAAGGGTGGCCAGTGGTTAGCATAAATATAGAGCTTTTCCATCATCGCGGAAAGTTTCTATTAGATATACTAGCTAAAGGTTGAGTCTGTTTCTTCATCTTGGCTATATGACTTTCTTTGGCCAATGCGACACTAATAAACATGATACAAGCAAAGACTTGAAAAATGTTTGTGCACTGGGACTTGCCCTCTTTTGCTGCTGAATTGCCAGGCTAGCCTTCTGGAGGAGACCGCATGGAGAATACTTCACAGCAATCCTAGCTGAGGTCCCAGACATGTGAGTTAAGCCATCTTGCCTATCTTGGGAGAGCATGTAAAGGGAGGATTCAGCCATCCAGACATTCCTGCTAACTTCCAGATATGTAAGTGAGGATATCTGAGATCAGTCAACTCCAGCTGAGCCACCAGTTAACCACAAAGACCAGAAAGGTGACCCAGGCTGACCAGCTGACCCACAGAGTCCTGAAGATTAATAAATGATTGTCATTTAGCTACTAGATTTGGGGGATAATTTGTTACTCAGTAATAGATGACTGGTACATGTACAGCAAGGAATTGCTGTGGTATTACTTTCCTTATACCAGTGTCTCAATCACTCACCTAATATATAATATTTGGTTGTATTGACAATTACATTAGGTTTTACAAAATGAAATTTGTTGACTTCTATCATTCCCTCTACATTTATTAACTGGCATTCTTTTGTAAAGTAGAGACTTTTTTCATTGAGTGGATCAGTTGGTTATCCTCTCATAGAGTTCTTACTAGAGAGGCTGAAAAGTATATTCTTCTCCCCTCTAATTATCAAAAGAGATAACAGGAATGAAAGATGCAATATTAAAAAATTTACATATTTTTAAATATATATTTTGTATTTTTATTTATTTTGGGGGGGGCTTTGTTTTGGGGGAGGTTTAGGATTGCAGAAGAGTCACAAGTGTGGCAGGGGAGGATCACTGGTGTGGGTGTCAGTGGTGGGGGGATGTGTGAGGAGGGGTGCACCTGGGTCATGCCTCTATGGAATACGTATGTGTTCAAGTGATCATGGGGTGTTGTCTTGGTGGATGGAGGCCCACACAACAGCCACAAGAATATTGAATTCCCATCCTGGGGAGTCCTGCTACATTCTCTTATAGAGTGGCAGGAATCCCTAGAGTACATGGGCAGTGCCCTTGATATTGATGCTTTTACTTATGAACCTTGTTCTTGTGGAATTGAAACTTAGTCTATTATTATATATTGCCTAAGAGTTACCTTCTGAAAGTTTCCTTGTTGCTCAAATTGGCCTCTCCCTAGGCCAAACTCAGCATATAAATTCAGTACCTTCTCTCTAGTGTGGGACATGACTCCCAGGAATGAGCCTCCCTGGCACCACGGGATTATTATTAAGTACCAACTAGTGATGCATTTGGAAAAAGACCTTGACCAAAATATCAAATACAAAGAAATTTTTATGGCTAAGAGATTTCAAGGTGAGTTGGAAGGTCATTCCAGAGGTTACACTTATGCATGTCTTAGGAGGATCTCACTGACTGCTGCAGTAAACAGTGCCTTGAGCAGGGGAACTCCTGAGTGATCTAGAGACATCTGGACACTACAAGCAGGGCCAACAACCCCAGGATTTTGGTACCCTGTCAGTGGGCCTTACCTTGGAATATATGATAACCTATCTCCCCAATATATTGGAGTTGGACTCATTTATAATTTTCCTATGCATGGTTCTTATGCCCCTTTCATTTGAATCTATAATTAGCACTATACCCTTTAAATATGTGTCCCAGAGACTTCTATCTGCCAGCTGTTCATATGCCAGTTGAGCCCTGAATCTCAGCAGAGTTGTGGTCAACACCTACCCTCCAATTCATCAAACTCACCCAGGACAACTAACAAAAGGACGATGATGGACAAAAAACAGAGTGTCTACAAATGCAAGTAAGATAGTTCCACCCAAGTGCCCCATGGGATCTAAACCCCTTCTCAATCAGAAGCAGAATGGGCATCACCATCCCCAAATTTTCAAGATTGGTGAATGAACAAACATAAGGGAGGATTGTAACTATGGATAAAATAAACTTATTATTATTCTAGCAATGGAAGAACAGGTAACATTGACATAAAGACAGTGGTCACCAGAGGTTCTGAGGGGAGGGAGAGGGAAGAATAGGTTTAACATGGGGCATTTTGGGGACATTGGAGTTGTTCTGCATGACCTTGCAATGACGGATACAGGCCTTTATATATTTTGTCAAAACCTATGAAATTGTGCAGTACAAAGTATAAACCATAATGTAAACTCTAGACGATGGTTAGCAGCAATGCTTCAATATGTGTTCATCAATTGTAACAAATGTACCACACTAATGAAAGATGTTGTTAAGGGGGGAAACTGTGAGAGACGGAGGAGGTGAGGTATATGGGAATCTCCTATATTTTTCATGTAGCATTTATGTAATCCAAAGCTTCTTAAAAATAATTTAAAAAAAGAAATTTTAAAAAGTTAAAGTCTATCTCAGAAAAGTATATGATGTTTTCCTGGTTTTCTCTTTTTTAAGTATCTTAAAGAATCATGAATTTTATACAATAAATATATCTTAATACCTACAATTATTATTTTTTGATGCCCATACTGACACAACTGTGGCCATAGGCACCCCTTCATACAGCTGCCTATATCCTTTTGATATAACTCTATTAAATTTGGAATCTTCCTTGCTTTCTGGTAGAACACAATAGCTCAGGTTCACCTTCAATCTTCCCAGCTCTGAAATCAGCCATTTCTCTTAGGAATCCTGACTCCTTTAAGTAGAGAATATATTAAAGAACACAATACAGCCTGGGTCCTATAATGCTCATTACTACTGAGATGACATTGCTTCCAGGTCAGTCCATTTACAGAGCTGTAATTCAGAGCTACAAGGACTTCTCCCTTTCTCATCCTCTTAGTTTTACTCTGTGTTCTCAGATTTGTTCACAGGAGTTCTTACTCAACCCTCTTCTGTGTTTGGGGGCTGGGGGATTTGCAGCCTGTAGTACATTTCAGGATTCTCCCCTTCCTCTTTCTTGTAACATTGTTCATTTCAGCAACCTTTTAGTTTGGGGTTTTCTAAGGAATCTCTGTCTCCTAGTTTTGCTGAAGATCATATCTGTGAATTTTGTCTTTTATTACCTGTGAGGCTCTTCCTGCTTCCAGAAATTGAAGAAGAAAGATTAAAAACTGAGCTGCCATCAATCCCTCCTCTCAACCTCTCAGTCCAAACAAGGGATGGGCAAGTGACCCAGGCCAATCAGAATGGTCCAGCCTCCTGGTCATGGTCAATGGTCAGGGAAGTCTCCTGACTCAAATCTATCCACTCTGAAGGCACCTGAGACTTTTGCTGAAACTGTTGGACAGGAGGACCTGAATTAAGGACAGCCTGGAATAGCTGGCAGCTAAAGTGGCTCTCTCAAGGAGAGAACTTGGGTGAGCCTAAAGCTAAGTTGGAAGAGAGAGGGTTGAAAGGCTGGGAGAGAAAGAATTCTGAGGACCTCATTTGAACACTTGGGCCCAACCTTGCCTGGAACCAGACCAAACCTAGGCTTTTTACTTATATTAGGGTGGTGCAAAAGTAATTGCGGTTTTGCATTGTTGATAATGGCATACATTCTTAAATAAATGTGAATTTGTTATACATCATTTTCATGTGCATTTCTTGCTTTATGTTTTCTTGCTAATGACTTATTACTTGCTGTTTATTTTTAGACTATGGAAATGATGTTAGACAAAAAGCAAATTAGAGTGATTTTCTTATTTGAGTTCAAAATGCGTTGTAAAGCAGTGTAGACAACTTGCAACATCTACAAGGCATTTGGCCCAGGAACTGCTAACAAATGTACAGTGCAGTGGTGGTTGAAGAAGTTTTGCAAAAGAGATGAGAGCCTTGAAGATGTGGAGTGTAGCAGCTGGCCATCAGAAGTTGAGAACAACCAAGTGAAAGCAATCATCAAAGCTGACCCTCTTAAACAATACCTAATCACACATCGCACAACCAACATTTCAAAAGTTGAATGAATTGGGTTATGAAGTTTTGCCTCATCTGCCATATTCACCTGACCTCTTGCCAACAAACTACCGCTTCAAGTATCTCAACAACATTTTGCAGGGAAAATGCTTCCACAATCAGCAGGATGCAGAAAAAGCTTTCCAAGAGGTTGTCAAGGGAAGCAGACTTGGCCCAATGGATAGGGCGTCTGCCTACCGCATGGGAGGTCTGTGGTTCAAACCCCGGGCCTCCTTGACCCATGTGGAGCTGGCCTATGCGCAGTGCTGATGCGTGCAAGGAGTGCTGTACCACGCAGGGGTGTCCCCCGTGTAGGGGAGCCCCATGTGCAAGGAGTGAACCCTGTAAGGAGAGACACCCAGCGTGAAGGAAAGTGCAGCCTGCCCAGGAATGGCACCGCACATATGGAGAGCTGACACAAGAAGATGATGCAACAGAAAGAAACACAGATTCCCAGTGCCGCTGTTAAGGATAGAAGCGGTCACAGAAGAACACATAGTGAATGGACACAGAGAGCAGACAACTGCAGCGGGGGGGGGGGGGGGGGGGGGGGGGGGCGGGGGGACGGGTTAGAAGGGAAGGGGAGAGAAATAAATAAAAAAATAAAAATCTAAAAAAAAAAAAGAGGTTGTTGAATCCTGAAGCAAAGATTTTTACACTACAGGAATATACAAACTTATTTCTTGTTGGTGAAACTTGTTGGTTGAATGTAATGGTTCCTTTTTTGATTAATAAAGATGTGTCTGAGCCTAAATTCACAGTCTGAAACCACAATTCCTTCTGCACCAACCTAATATAATTAAAAAATAATTCCTCTTGATCCAGTAATTTCACCCCTAGATACAGGTCCAAAGAATTGAAAAATGGCTATTAAGCAGATATACACATATTAATAGTGACATTATTCACAATAACTAAAAGGTGGAAACAACCTGCGTGTCCATCAACAGATGAACAGATAAACAGAATGTACTATATCCATGCAATGGAATGTTAATCAGCTGTGAAAAGGAATGAAGTTTTGATACAAGCTACAACATGGATGAACCTTGAAAACATTATGCTAAGTGAAAGAAGAGAGATACAAAAGGACAAATATTGTATGGTTCCGTTTATATGAAACATCTAGAATTGGAAAATCCATAGAAACACGATGCAGATTGGAGTTTGCCAAGGAATATGGGGAGGGGCTAACAGGGAGCAACTGCTTAATGGGTACAGGGTTTCCTTTTTTGGGGTGTTGAATATGCTTTGGAAGTAAATAGAGGTGATGGTTGCACAACATTGTGAGTAAAGTAAATACCACTGAATTGATCACTCTAAAATGTTTAATTTTATATGAATTCCATCTCAATTTTGAAAAAAATGGGTAAAAAACACTAAAAGCCCTTTTTGATTAAATAGCATAATATTGAATATTTATTCCAGTATGTGGCACACAGTAAATCCCCAATATAAATAGTTATTATTATCATTACTATTATTTTTGAAAACCAATTTGAGTTGGGTTTCTATCATCTGCAAGTACAATAATAGTAATAAAGAAAATAATACTAAAGATTTCTGAGAATTGTGCTAGGCACTTTACATATTATTTCATTAAATCCTCACTTCGAGCCGATGAGATTAATATTTTTATTCCCTTTTTATAGACTTAACAAGGAACTGAGCCTTCTAGAAACTGAAGAAAATTGGTCATATAGTGAGTAAATCGTAGAGCTGGGGCTTCAACCTTAACAGTCTGATTCTGGAATCCATGCTCTAAATCACTTGAAAAACTGCAATTTAAAAATAACTAGAAGTATAGGCACCTAATCGAAAGCAGCCAGAAAATCACCTATAATATTGTGCTTAAGTCAAGAAATATATCTGTGAGCTTAGAGTCTAAATTTCATTAATAGCTTGTGAAGTTGAAGGCCATGCTAAGATTCTCCCAATAGTGTACCATAATAGCTTCACACCTGATTTTATAACCGAATGCCCAATTTTACCTTGCAGAATTCTTTATGTTGATTTCTTTCAACACTGCCAATTGAAACAATTAGTAGGGTAGCTGAACAACCAAGCCTGCTGGGAGAAGGAAGACTATATTTCCAGAATAATGCCTTATTTGTTGAGCGGAAATTCTGTCCGATAGTCTCTTACTCTCGTGGCAGTGGAATTCTTCTCCTCAACAACTATGAACAGCATGTTTCAAAATAGGCACTCTACAATTTAATGAAACTGACTTCATATAAGAGTTATAAATTGAACTAAATGACTACCCATTTTTCATTTTAAATATGCCTAATAATAAATAAGTTTAACCAAAGTGATGTTATCATTGCACATTCATTCATTCTCTCCCTACTTCTTTACAGCACCTTCATAAAGATTCTCCCGTTGAGGTCCGCTGTTCAAACCCTGGGCCTCCTTGACCCATGTGGAGCTGGCCCACATGCAGTGCTGATGCGGCAAGGAGTGCCCTGCCATGCAGGGGTGTCCCCGCGTAGGGGAGCCCCACACTCAAGGAGTGCACCCCGTAAGGAGAGCCGCCCAGCGCCAAAGAAAGTGCAGCCTGCCCAGGAATGGTGCCGCACACACAGATAGCTGACACAACAAGATGATGCAACAAAGAGAAACACAGATTCTGGTGCCGCTGACAACAACAGAAGTGGACAAAGAGGACGCAGCAAATAGGCACAGAGAACAGACAACTGGGGTGGAAGGGGAAGGGGAGAGAAATAAATAAATAAATCTTTAAAAAAAAAGATCCTCCCATTAATAAGCACTAAAGCTTTTCTACATCTTAGCTAAAAAAAAAACACTAAATGCAAATTCTTTGTCCCATTAACATATAATTGGAATTTCTCTGGGGAAAGGTATTTTTTTTTAAATGTATGGCTACATTGCTTTTAACATCAATGATAATTCTCTCAAGTTTACAGTCAGCCTGCCTCTAGGAAATTAATCATGGAGACATAAAAATGGCACTAAGTTTCTAATTTACATCATCGTATTTTCAGCCAGTACACAACAATACTATGAGTACTGTATTACTATTTTCCCCATGTGGAATCAGAGAGGTTAAGTAACCTGGCAAAAAGCATATATCTACTAAGTGGAAGGATCTAAACCTTGATGATACTGACATTTTTTAAAATCTTTTTTTTGGTCTTTATTTTTTTAATGTTACATTAAAAAAATATGAGGTCCCCATATACCCCCCACCCCCCTCACCCCACTCCTCCCATAACAACAACCTCCTCCATCATCATGGGACATTCATTGCGCTTGGTGAATACATCTCTGAGCACCACTGTACCTCATGGTCAATGGTCCACATTATAGTTTACACTCTCCCCCAGTCCACTCAGTGGGCCATGGGAGGACATACAATGTCCGGTTACTGTCCCTGCCACACCACCCAGGACAACTCCAAGTCCTGAAAATGCCCCCACATCACATCTCTTCTTCCCACTCCCTACCCTCAGCAGCTACCATGGTAATATTCTCCACACCAATGCTACAATTTTCTTCGATTACTAATCACTGTATTTCATGAATAGAAGATCAGTAAGTCCACTCTAATCCATACTCTATTCCTCCATCCTGTGGACCCTGTTATGGTTGTGTCCTCTCCACATCTATATCAAGAGGGGGTTTAGATTCCACATGGATGATGGATGCAATTCTCCTGCTGATGATGCTGACATTTAGTCTTGTATTTTCTACTTTTTCTATTTTAGAAGGAATTTACCAAGACTTGGGAATTAGAGAAACACCCCACAGAGGATAATTTGCATCTGTTCCAGAAGCGGTTACTTCTAGAGCCTATAGTTCTGAACCCACAATCACAGCCCTTGCCTACTTCCAAAAAGACCTCCACAAGTCAGGGTGATCCCTGACTCAACTCACCCACCGAGGAATCAAGGTTTCCCAGAAGGAAGAGAAAATTCTTCCCTACACTCGATAGTTCCCTGGATGTCTTCTTCTAGTTCCTAGGATGGCCGACAGTGGTAATATCCATTTCCATAAATGGAAACTCACCCCCACATGGTTCTGCTAACACATACTAAGGTTTGACCCAAATGACCAGGAGCAGAACATCACAACGGAGCCAGTCCAGGTGCCACAGCCGGGACTTCTCATTCTATGTGATGTGCTCGTCCAGGGGGTGCTTCTCTCTTTTCTAACATGATGTGAAGAAAACCTGCCTTGGTCGAAATTCACCATGTCTATGAGAAACACACACACAACTCTCAAGAATAAGCCATAATTTTTATCAGACATAGAATAGCTTCAATCTGGCTTTCTAGGGGGAAAAGAAGTTCTCTTATGCTGTTCTGACACCCTCACTTCACAGGATTAACAGGGCACAAAAGAGCTGCATATCCTGCTTTTGGGTGATTTCTTGCATTTAGATATTGGCTTAGAAGTCTTGAGCAGTAGTGCCCACCAGAGAGGACCTGCTAGAGCAAAGGCTGATGTTGCTCCCTAGACAATCTCCAATCTAGACAGCAAATATTTGAAATCTTGAAAGTGACAGTTTTCTAGTTTCAAAAACAGTTTTACTCTTCTGCCTGTCCCCAGAACCCTGTTCTATATGGAACACATCAGCGCAGATGCACCAGCTTTAAAAGAGAAGGTAGACAATCCCAGAAGCTGTGTCTGTCACACATGGTCCATCTTACAGAAATGGAGAATTGATTCCAAATATCTGGTGATGTTACATTGTGACTCATGAGTAGCTTGGGGATGGGTGTTAGAGAAACCTGTGTCAATGGCTTCCACCTTCCAGAAATGGTCAGCAGTCCTGCTGCTGGAAGGGATCGCTCCTGACCTTCCCTGGCACTTGGTCTGAACCTTGCCTGAGTCACTGCACACAGCATAGAGGGAAGAACCAGGCTTTGGCATCTCAGGGATCTGGGCTGGAATCTCCATTCTGCTTTCACTAGCTGTGAGTTCATGAGCAAAAACCTTTAGCATCCAGATCCCCAATTTTCTCACCTAGCAAATGATAAGAATATTATCTACATTTTCAGGCTATGGTTAATATTAAATGAAATATTATTTGAAAAATATCTAGAACCTGCCTGGTTTAGAAAGTGAGATTCTAGGTTGTGGGGTAAGCAGAACACATGCCTGAGATGTATGATCTGCTTTAGTGGGTGCCAAGAAATAAGAGCTGTTACTATTACGTCTTCTCTTCAACTCAGCTCTTGGAGAGCAGGCTTCATGTTTTATTTATTCATTCCCTCACCCTCCAAGAGCCATGAACCTAGCATGTGCCTTCTTGTACTTGATACGTGTTTAGTAAATATTTGATGACTACATGAATAAATGAATGGATATGAAAATGGCCTACAATGCCTCAAGGAACACATGATCCAATAATCCAGTAATCACACACTTTGAATAATGGAGAACAATATCTGCTACCCAGCAGATAACATTATCAGAAAACATAAGGAAGCCTATGGGGTTTGGGGAATGTGCACATGCAGTAAAGCCACACGGAGCAAACAGCCACCTAGGGTGCCTCATCACCTTTCTCCATCACCTTCCTGGGGCAAGGGTGGTAGAGGCTGGCCATGGAGCATGCCTTTCTTACCTAGCCCACCAGCACCCAGGAGGGGCCCTCAGGGTGCCAGGCACTGGGTCGAGGGCTGGGAAACAGAACTGAAAAACAAAACTCCTGCTCTTGAAACTCACAGCCTGCTGGAGAATTCAGAAAGGGAAGAGAGATCCCAGTTTGGGGGGTAAGCAGAACAGATGTAGGGTGTGTTTTAAGGGTGGCAAGGCTCCCTTTTCCTAACAGCCTCTCCTTGTCTGGCTATCTGGGCATTGTGTCTGGAATCCCCATTTCTCAGACTCTGGGACTGGATGCAGCTGTGCCTGATTCCATCTCTTTATCAATCTTTGAACCTTATGTGAGAATGTTCTGTCCACACCCAATTTTCAGGTTAATCCTGGAAGAAAGGCAGAATTCCTTCAAACCAACACCTGTGGTGTAACATTCATTCTTTAGTTATTGAGGGGATAGTATGTGCTGGACTCTGGGTATATTATGTTCAGCCCAGGGCAGACACGGGCCATATCTTTTAAGGGGCCTGGGGTCAGGTGAGGCAAGACAGATGATTAAACAGTGACTACAGAAGATTTTGTTGTAACTATGAGGGAAGAACAGGGAACCCTGAGAGGTATATGGCAGGGGACCAAACTAAATTGAGACCAGAAGAATGAGTAAAATATATTATTTGGTTAAAAAGGGGGAATTGGTCTGTCCAATTGTCTGAGTCCAATGACCATTGTCAGTCCAATGGTCTGAGTTCAAATTCTGGGCAAGTCAACCCATCTCAGCCATCAATTCCACATTTATAAAATGGGGATAATAATTTGTACTTAATAGGGAAGCGAATATGACTCAAGTGATAAGGCCTCTGCCTACCAGATGAGAGGACCCAGGTTCAATCCCTGGGGCCTCCTGGTGAAAAAGAAGAGAAAGTGTGCCTGTAGTGAGCCAGCGCCAACACAGTGAGGCGAGTGCCCGTGCCACGAGCTGAGTGCCCATGCGAGTACCTGCGTGGTGAGCTGAGTGCCCATGCGGTGAGTCAAGTGCCTGAGCGAGTGCCCACGTGGTGAGCTGAGTACCCGTGTGAGGGCCCATGTGGCAAGCCAAGTGCCTGTGCAGCAAGCCGAGTGCACACGCAGTGAGCCAGTGCCTGAGCAAGTGAGTCACTCAGCAAGATGATGATGCAACAAAGGAGAAACGAAGGGGAGAGTCAAGATGAAGCACAGCAGAGACCAGAAACTGAGGTGGTGCAATTGACAGGGAACCTCTCTCCACATCAGAGGTCCCCAGGATCGAATCCCGGTGAATCCTAGAGGAGAAAGACGAGAAGAGAAGACAAAAAGAGAAATAGATACAGAAGATAACACAGCGAATGGACACAGCAAAAACAGCAGGGTGGGGGTGGGGGAGGAGGAGGAGAAGAATAAAAAAATAAGAAGAATGAAAAGAATTTTTAAAAAATTGTACTTAATAGGTCGTTGTCCCCATAGGTAAAGATTTAATAATATATAGAGATAGAGCTGTGTATATATGTATATAAAGTTCCTGACATAGTATCTGACACATAAGAAGCCTTCAAAAGAACAATAATTACTCAAGATGTGGGTAGGAAAGAGTTTTCAGTATTGAACAAAGAGTAAGTGTCATGGCCTGGAGATATGGGAGTGAAAAGATGAGGCCGAGGACTTTGTAAGAAGTTTACCCGATGGCCAGATGCTGCGCGAGCAGTGCAGTGTTTAGAACGGGTTGTGGATGAGCAGGGCTGAAGGAAGCAGCTACGCTGCTAGTCCAACTCTGCTGTGGGGCCTCTCTTTTAATACCTGGGCTTCCGGTTCCTACAAAAGTGTCCACTCCCACTACTGGCCCACAGGTTCACGAGTTTTCATTGTGAAAACTCAGTACCCCGGTTCCTTCTCAGGCCTGCGTGTTAGTCAGAAACCATTTGGTAGCAAATTACAAAAACTACCTCACACAAAATAAGGGGATTATGATGCCTGTAACCGAGAGATCTAGGCAGAGCCGAGGCTGCATCCAGGCATTCCAGCAGTTCTCGTGGTTCCGCTTTCCTCTGTGCTGGCTTCACTCTAGTCCACTCTTTTCCCTATGGTGGCAATAGCCATCAGCATCGCTAGGTCCATTTCCTACAAGCCTAGCAACCTCAGTGGGAAGAAGGTCTCCTTCCCAGTAGTGGCAACACCAGTTTCACGTTTCACTCTCATTGGACCAACTTGGGTCACGTTTCCATTGCTGGACCAATCGCTATAGCCCAGGACATGCCATACTGAGGGGCCAGGCCTGCAGCCCATGCCCATCCCTGGAGCCAGAAGTCAAGGTCAGCTCCAGCAGAATCATATGAACTGGGTAGTACGGAGAGAGAGTTCCTGGGCGGGTTGTTGGCCTATTTGCTCTCCCATCTATTCTTCACCCTTTCCCTGCCCTGCTCTGCATCACAGAGAACTATATGGCCCAGACATCCTTGCCTTCTAGGTAGATTCTGCTGGTTGGAGGCACTGACAGAGGAATAGAGGACAGGAGGAGAGAGAAGCCAAGGTATTGATCCTGCCGTATTTCTGGCTTCAGGTCGTAGCAGCAACAGTGGTTGTGTCTGCCTCCCTGGAAGCTCCAATTGTAGCACGACAGCCCTCCTTCGTGGCCCCAGCTCCCACTCATCAGGCTGCCATAGGTCAGCTGCAGCCCACAGCCCTGAACTCCAGCGACAGCGCCTCTTTGTCTGTCCCCCAGCCCTGAGCAACCAAGGGCCCCTGCTGCCGTTAGCCATCGGGCCACCTCGCCACCCCTCGTCAGACCTCTCACCCCTTCCATCAATTGCATAACTAGTTCGTGGTATAAAATTCACTCTAGTTGAAATACCTGGAGTGATTTCTATTGAGCTAGCTAGACCCTGATTAGTGCAGTTCTCTAAATGAAAATTCAGGAGAAAGAACGGATGTCAGGGGGCAGGCAAAATCAACAGATGTCTACTACCGATTAAATCCTGAGTGGTCCTTGCTCGTTCCTTTCTTAGGAAGTGAAGTTTTGACCCTTAATCCCAGCCTGTGCCTACTTTACCTGTGAACATAACTCTTAGGTGCCGTCCTCCAGAGACCTGTAACAAAAGCAGCAGCAGCAACCAACAAGCACGTACCTAGCACATGATATGCCAGGCCCTGGGTTAAATGTGTCACATGTGTTAACTCACTTCATACAACAAATGCTATGAAGCAATATGATAATATTTATGTCTTAAGGTTGAGGAAATCAAAACACAAAGAAGTAACTGCCCCAAAGTCAAAGGGTTGGTAAGTGGTCAAGCTTGGATTTGAATCTGGTGTTCTGGCTTAAGTTTGCTTCTTAACCATGACAGCTGACTGCCTTGCAGCAAGGGAGGGATCAGCAGCGGTCTGCAAAATTCCACTGTCCACTTCGTGATTTTCATGAAGGTGGAAATCCCTCTTTTCACAGGTGACAGACATACCTGATATGGAGTGCCCAATGTCCAATTCCCACCGTAGGTACTTGGCCGTGCCTGTCTTAAGCAGAGATGCTCTGAAATTTTGTTTTGGATTTCCCACCCAGCAGCTAGCAGCTGTGGAGTATAGCTTGACTATGCTTGATAAACTCTGGGTTATAAGAGGGATTTAAAGCTCTATCTGCAAAAACTGTTTGTGGCACAAAACAATCACTATGCTTGCAAGAAATGTGGCAGAGAGTTCTGTGAAAATTGCAGGAAATCCTTGCCAAACCCTCGCTCAGAATTCCAGTTAGTAGAACCCGAATGAAATGAGGAAATAATCATGGGGCTAAGATGATGCCTAATTAAAGCTAAATTTAGCCAACTCTGGTTTTTCAGAGTTGTCATGAAATCTATTTCAACTCAGACAATAATAACAGCAAACCAAGTTAATTAGGAAAGGAATTTAATTTGAAAGGTAGAATGCCATTGATATATTAATTAAGGTATAAAAAAACCCATGGGGTGAAATGAAATGGGCAGTTCTTCGGTTGACATTTTCAGTTATTTTAGGGTGGCTTTGTGGCATTCTGCCTTGGGGGGATAAAAAAGGAAAGCAAGAAGAATAGCAAGCACTGCGGTTGTTTTCTAGCCATTTCCAGTGGCTCTGGGTGAACCTGGTGTGTCCCACTGCAAAATGGCTGAGGAGATGGTCAAGGACCAGCCCTCTAATTACAAGGCGGGGCAGGGTAGATCTTTGCTCTTCCTGACAACTCCACTGCCAGCCCTGGGAGTGATACTACAGGCCTGCTCTAAACTAAATTGTGAGGAAAGGGGAGACAAAGCTGCTCAGGGGGGTGGCAGGCTGCACTGAGTTAGCGCTTTCGACCCAAGCTGCCTGCTCCCTACCAAGCTTTGCTTTCTCTTCAGTTAACACGCGTTGCTGAGAGAAAGTCAGGAAATGTCAGTGAAGCTTCTGGTCTCATGAAATAGAAGTAGAGACAGGAAATCTCTATGACAGCCAAGATTGTCTCTGTCTCTGTCTATCTCTCTCTCACACACACACACACACACACACACACACACGGAGGCCTTCGACTTCGGCTGATTTTCTGCCTTTCCTCAACGCTCAGAGCTGGAAAGTGACAAAAAAAATAAGACCGATAATGTGGATACAGACCCACTCCCTGTCTCCATAGAGAATTGAGTGAACACATAGTTGAATTTCTTCTAGAATTCCCCAATACTCAATCTGTTACCTCCTAGGTACCAGGCATATTAACTGCCTTATTTAATTGGCAATACAATACTAAAAAGTAGGCATCATTACCCCATTTTACAGGTTAAGGAACCAAGACTCTGAGAAGTTAAGTACTTGCCCAGAATCACAGAACAAGTGGATTCAATCCCAAAACTGCCAGACTGCAGTACAATACTGCCTCCTAGCTACTCCATCCAGCTAAGTGTCAAAACGCCACTGCACACCGTATACCCTGATTACCAGGTGTCTATTTTGAAGATGTTTTTAATGTAACTTTAAAAATACAAACCAGTAAGTTTCAGCTTAAAAAAAACAACAAGTAATAGACAAAAGAGACATTTTCAAATCAGTCCTGAGCCTTGTCATGATTACATAAGGAGTAGCATAAATTAGAATGTTCTTTTGAGGGGCAGCAACACCACACATAAAAAGAATCCAAGGGTTTCCAAGACTGCTAAGAAGTAGATCCAATGAGAAAAGGAATGAACTTTGTATGCATATGCGTATGTGTATTTATAATCAACTTTAATGTGAAGATAAGAATGTTTGCAGCATTTGCCCTTGCCTGACCTCTAGAGAGCTTGCTCTGCTAATTTTGCCATTCCCCTGACCAGGCTGTATGGCAGCAGCTCTCCAAAGTGTACAAGGCTGTGTGGACAGAGTAGGGATGACATGTGCATAAAATAATGAATTTCTTTCTTCATATGTTTATGAGCCAATCCGACTTAGGCAATTTAAGTAATTTAAAATGGTATTTATCATAAATTAATGTCACTCAGAAAAGATACTATTAAATTCTGGATGCACAAAATAATCTTACCGCTTCAAAGCTGTAGCCAAAAGAGTTTTCCAAAATGGGTGGCAACAACATCTCCTCTCCCACAGGGTCTTCTTACAATGTGACTTGGACACTCCTCTCATTGAGAAGTGGGGTCTAAGTCCCCCCTCCTTGAATTTAGACAAGTTTGTGATTATGGTGGAGGTGACATTATGTGACTTTCTGGAAAGCCCAAGCAGCTGCACCAAAAGGCCAAGTACGTACAGGTATTCCAGGCGACAGCTGGACTGAGGTGCCTGCCAAGTACCAGCATCAGTGCCAGGCAACGGGAGGGAGCGAGGCTTCGGACGGTTCCATACCTCCAGCCTTCCGGTCTTCCATGCTAGGACCCGGATGGTATGGCTGATTCTTTGGGGCTTCTTTTTAAGTTTTTGACTCACAGAATCCATAAGCATAATAAAGGCTGTTGTTTTAATGCTATAAACTTGGGGTGATTTTTGTGCAGTGACAGCAACTAGAATAAATGCCCTGCCGCCCTACCATCCTTCTCATCTTTTAAGACACAAACTCCGCCTTCATTGGACTCTCCCCCTGTGCACTGCAGCAGTTCATATCCACCTCTACTCTACCACAAATTATATTTCTGTCTTCCTGATTTAGATTCTGAGCTTTGAGAGTACAGGGACCTTTGCTTTTTTCTTTCCCCTTAAAGCATTTGTTGTATGAATGAATGAATGATCAATTGATCGAAATAGGCTGGGAAACATCGCAGTATGGACCTCAATCTCATCTTCCCAAGCATGGAGAAAGCTTGATAAGTTTTAAAGCTACTGGATTTGTGAAGGCATTTCTTCCAAATTAATACACCCGTGACAACTTTCTTCTTCAGTATCTAAAAAGATGCTAAGCTAGAAGTAAGGGAATAAAAAACAAGAATGCTCATAGTCTTGTGGCAGATGCCACCTATACCCCTCCCATATCTCCTTGGCAATCTTGATTATGGAACACACTGTGGTGACTCGGAGCTATGTGTCCCAGAAAACATGTCCTTAAACTTAATCCATTCCTGTGGGTGTGAGCCCATTGTAAATAGAACCTTTTGGTGAGGGTGCTTCAGTTAAACTGAATTAGCTTGGGTCTTAATCTTATCACTGAAGGCCTTATAGAGAAGTCCACTGTGAGAGAAACCACAGGGGCATCCAGAGGCTGGAAGTCAATGGGGCCAGGAAGCCAGATGAGGCCACCATGTGTGTTGTCACATGACAGAAAAGCCAAAGACCAAGGATCACTGATAGCCAGCCCCAGAAGGTCATGGTCTTCTGAGAGACAGCATCACTTTGATGACAACTTGATTTTGGACTTCTCCTAGGCTTGCTTAAAACTGTTAGTCAATAAATGCCCACTGTTAAATACCAGCAATGGTATAGTATTTATTTTAGCAGCCAGGGTACTAAAACACATGCCTACTACATCCTATTGTAAATATCTGCAACCCTTCATCTGCAGGTTTTCTATTACACAGGGAAGACCCAAAGTGCTCTGTGAGTTAAAGCCCTGGGAACAGCCTTCAGCCAAGAATGGATGTGGCTAGGAGGATAAACACCCCCTTTTCCTAATCCTGGAGTGTGCATAGTCTTCACTTTCTCCCAGAATTCTCCAGCAGGACAGAGCCCCAGAGGCCTCTGTGGTAACCGTCTTTTCCTACTTTTTATTACTTGCTCTCCCATTGATGCGCCTTGGGATCACCTTTGAAATAAATGATTGGCACTCAAATACCCTACTCAGAACTCAAAATAAACAGTGCTCTAAGTAACACAGAACAAGTCCTGGTTGACAAGAAAAAGAAGAGGGTATAGGCAGAAAAAATTTATCCAGCCAGTTACAGTTTCTTCCATTAGATTTTGACAAGTGATGCCAGTACAAACCTCCATGTGTTGTTGATTAAAGATAATCAACTCAAGATACAAGCCACAACAAAGTATAGTAGACAAGAGTTCATTTTTGCATTAGTCAGGACACTTTTGGCTGCAAGTGACAGAAAACTAACATAGACTGACTTAGGTAAAACAGGAATTTACTAGTCCATGTAACTTCAGCACCACAGAAAGAGGAGGGACTTCAGGCATTGATGGACCCATACTATTATCCCCACCAATGTGTTTATGTCTTTTGTTCAACTTTGCTTTTTTCTTAGGCATCTCTCTTGGAAGAGCTTTACCATTAGGCAAGCTCTTCCAAAGCAGTTGGAAGAAATAGTTCCAGATTTACGTTCCATTCTCTCACTAACACCAGGAAAAATAGCGCTGCTCTTTCCCAATAGAGCCAGGCAAAGTCTTGAGCTTGGCTCTCATTTCTGGTCAGGGGGCAGGAAGATGCTGACTGGCTAGCCTGGCCGTGTACCCCACCCCTATGCTGTGGGGGATGATGGTACTGGTGAGTCCCAGCCTAATCATACAGCCTGGCAGCGGGTCAGGAATTGTTCCCTGAAGATATTCAGGGTAAGATTACATAGAGAAGTACAACAGATGGCCACTATTACATGAAAACAGATTTATTATCTAAACAATGAGAAAATATAGGTAAGCAAACACAAACAAACTGAACTTTATATTCACTCAAGGCAGTACAAATTCCTTCTTTTGAGCAGGCCAGTTTTTCTGATTTGTAACTGGGAAAGTCCTGGCTGATAAATTTAAGTTAAAAAGAAAAAGATACGGTTCTGGATGAGATAATGTAAGCATATTCCACTCTGTTCTCCGCTACTGAATGCAGCTATAAAACCTGGAGACAATGCAAGGAGCAGCAATGTAAGGACCCTGAAAAGTAAATAGTAGTAGGTAAGTTGGGGGGGATAAGACAAGAATTTGTAGTATCATCAAACCAGTGGTGTGTTTACCATATTTCCCTCCTCTGTTGGCCACCAGCCTAAACTCAAATTAGCCTGAGACTTGGAAGTGGCCATCAGTACAGACAGAGCTCCAGGAGAAGCCTTCTAATTCTGCCTTGAGAAAAGGGAAAGAAGTCTGTTAATGCTGACAGAGGGTGGGGTAATCCCTGGTTTTCCTCTTCTTTCTTTCCTTATTATATTTTCTTCATTCTCTCACACCTCAGCCCCTAAGCAAGCCTGTGGTGGTCCTGGCAGTGGTAGCAGTGGGGCCTGAATTCTAAGAGAAGGGAAACTCCCTCTCTGATAGGAAGAGCTGTGGTCCCTAGATGTGAGGGCAAACCATCATAATTTTTTGTTTGTCTGTCTGTCTGTCTCTCTCTCTGTCCTCCTACCATTTGGCCCCAGGGTGGGGAAAGCAACTCCTTTAAAGTTGTTTTGGAGCTCTTGGGCTCACACCTAAGGTAGTCATGCATGGATATGCCATTGACTTCAGACCTGAATTATGGAATAGACCACTGCCTGGTCCTAATTGGCCACTGGGTGGTGAATACCTGGGACAGATCCAAGTAGCACTACACAAACTTTGAAAACTGAACTGACCTTGAAACCACAACCCACAGAATGCTGGTTGGAAATTGTAGCCTGAACCCAACTGAGTTGATTCCCTGAATAAACAACAATATCAATACTCTCCACAGAATATAACCAAGACTCAGCATCTCGTGATATAATATTCAAATGTCCGAGATAAAAACCAAAATTACTCAGCATATAGATAATGAGGGAAATCTCCACCCACCTGGGAAAATATGCTGATACCAAGATAACAGAGATGGTGGAATTATCTAACAAAAACTTTAAAGCAGCTATTATTAAAAATGTTCCACCAAGACATCATGAACACTTCTGAAATAAATAGGAAATCAAATCAAAAACAAAGAAATAGAATATATAAAGAGGAACCAAATGGAAATTTTAGAACTGAAAATACGATAACTGAAATATAAAACCCACAAGAGGGAGTGGGTTTGGCTCAGTGGTTGAGTACCTGCTTTCCATGTATGAGATCCTGGATTTAATCCCCAGTACCTCCTTTAAAAAAACCCACATGATGTGCTTCACAGCAGAATGAAGATGACAGTATCAGCAAACTTAATAGAAAATATGGAATCAATAGAAAAGGGATCCTAAGCAAAAGAGAGAAAAAAAAAATTTTTTTTTAAAGTGTAGAATCTGAGAGGCCTGTGGGACAATACCAAAAGGTTTAACATTCATATCTGAGGAGAAAGGAAGGAGTATGGCAGAGAAAAAAATATTTGAAGAAATAACAACTTGGAAACCTCTCAAATTTGGCAAAAGATATAAATTTTCAGAGACAACAAGCCCAACAAAACCCCAAATAATATAAACCTTCAAAAAATCCATACCCAGGCAGATCATAATAAAACTGCTGAAAACTAAAGCCAAAGAAAAAGTCTTGAGAGCAATCAGAGACCAACTGACACATTACTGATAAGAGAACAATAATTCGAATGACTGTGTACTGGTGTCAGAAATGATAAAGAAGGAAGAGGAATAATATATTAAGTGTGTGGAAAGAAAAGAACTGTTAACTCAGAATTCTATACCAGGGAAAATATCCTTCGGGAATGAGTTGAAGTACGGACATTTTCAGATGAATGGAAAACTAAAAGAATTCATTGCTAGCAGATCTTCTCTAAAAGAATTTCTAAGGAAGGTCTTCAGGCAGAGGGAAATGATACAAGAAGGAAATTTGGGACATTAACAATGAGGAAAGGGGAACCAAAATTGAAATTTTAGGTAAATATAATAAGCTATTCTCCTATTGAATTCCTTAAAATATTGTTAATTGTCAAAAACAAAAATTGTAACATTGCCTGATAGGTTGTTCACCATATATAGATACATAAAACAACTACAATGTGAAGGAAGGAGAGTAAACACCTAAATGCTGGCAATGTTTCTATAAACCACTTGAACTGATAAAATACTGAAAAGTGAAAAACGAACTGTTAAATATGTATATTGTAATATCTATAGCAACCACTAAAAATACTATGAAAGAGATACAGTTAAACAAACAGAACAAAGAAATGAAAATAGAGTACTGGGGAAAAAAAAAAAACTATTCAAACAACTCCCCAAAAGTTTAGGAAAGGGAAAATAGGAATGTAAAACATAGGACACAAACAGAAAACAAATAATAAAATTGTAGCTCTAAATCCAAACACACCAACTAAAAGACAAAGATTGTTGGAATGGATAAGAAAGCATGACCTACCTATATGCTGTTTACATGAAACTTACTTCATATATAAAGATACAAAAAGACTAAAAGTGAAAGGATGAAAAAGATACCATGCAAACACTAACCCAAAAAAAGCTGGGGTGGCTATATTTAAGGTCAAAGCCAACTTCAGAGCAAAGAAATTTACCAGGGACAAAGAGAGACATTCCATAATGACAGAAGGGTTATTTCACCAAGAAGAGCTAACAATCTTAAATATGTGTACATTGAACAGAAGTTTTAACATATGCCAAGCAAAAACTGAGAGAATTGAAAAGAAATAAGGATAATCCACAATTACAGTTGGAAAACTCAACACTCTTCTCTCAGTAACTGATAGAACTAGTAGAGAAATACAAGAAAAGTCAACTTTACTGCATGCTAATTTAAAAAGTAAAATAATAGAACTGGAAAACAGCATCAAATTGAATTTAAATGTTATTTATAGAACACTGCACCCAGCAACAATAGAATCATATTCTTTCAAGTGCACATGAAATGTTTATCAAGATAGGCCATATTATGGGTCATAAAATAAACCTTAATAAATTCAAAAGAATTGAAATCATATAAAGTATATTCTCTGGTCTTAATGGGATTAGATTAGAAATCAATGAAAGATAGATGACAAAAGGACCTCCAAACACTTGGAGATGATACATGGGCGGAAAAGGAATAATCTAAATAAATAATGGATTTTAAATAATCCATGAGTGAAATAATCCATGGGTGAAGTAATACATGGATGAAATAATGGATTTTAAATAAATTATGTTTGAAAAAGGAAGATTCAAGGGAAATATAAAAACATTGTGAAATGAATGAAAATGAAAATACAAAATATCAAAATTTTAAAAACACACAAAATGCTTGAACAGACACTTCACCAAAGAGATATGTGGGACAGCAAATAAACACAGGAAAGATGTTCAACATCATCGGTCATTAGGGAAATACAAATTAAAATCACCATGAGATACCATTACACACTCATTTGAATGACTGAAATTAAAACCACAGACAATCCCAAGTGTTGGGGAGGTCATAAAACAATCCCAAGTGTTGGGGAGGTCGTAAAACAATTGGAACTCTCATATACTGCTGGAGGGAATGCAAAATCATATAACTCTTCCAGCAAAGAGTGTGGCAGTTTATCAGATGAATCAGTCATCTCATTTTTAGGTTTTTACCCTAGATACATGAAAACATCTATTTACCCAAAAACCTGTTCATGATTTTTTTTAGCAGCTCTAGTCATAGTCATCAAAAAATGGAAGTAACCAAGTGTTTTCCAATGGGTAAATAAATAAACAAACCCTGTTTTATCCATATGATGGAAAACACAGCAACAAAAAGAATTGGATTATCAATATACCCAACAACTTGCACAAATCTCAAAGTTGTTATGCTGAGCAGAAGAAGCCAGTCTCAAAAGGTTGTATGCTGTATGCTTCCATTTGTACAGCGTTCTGGAAAAGACAAAATCGGTGATGAATGACACATCAGTGGTTGACAAGGGTGAGTGTTGGAGAGAGGGTGTGACTGTATTACCATAACACGAGGGAGTTTTCTGGGGTGATGGAACTCGTTTGGATTCTGATGGGGTGGAGGTTACATGAATCTAGATCTTTGCTAAACTTCATAACACTTTACACACACAAGAAAAGTCAATTTTACTGTATGCTAATTTAAAAAGTTAAAATAAAAAATTAGGGAGAGTTCAATGTTTTTTAATGAGACAAACATGACAGGATGAAGAAACTTGTCCAAAATGTGTTATTTTGTAGGTAAAGTTGGAGAAAAAAAAAAGTTTAAGGGAGAGTAGATATTGCCTTGAACAGCAGTTCTCAAACTTCAGTTTATAGAAAAATCGTGGAGAATTGGTTAAAACTGCTTTTTCTGTACCCTACCCCCATCCTCTTAGAGCAACAGCTGGCTGGAGAGACGAGCAGAAAAGGTATGAGCCGTTAGTTACCGCAGATACACAGGTGCAGACACATGCTTGAAAATGAGCCTGATTAAAACCGAACTGGCCTTGTTCCAGCAAATCACAGCAGATGCTTCTGGATTCAGTTAAGTAATTAGGACAAAATTTTCCTTCAGAGAGTTTACATTTGTAGCTCTTAGGCTCGTAAAACAAGACACGTAAATAAACTCTCCTTCTACCAGCAAAACTAACACTTCTTTCTCTTCACAGGTTTAAGCACTTCAAATGAGATTCCTTGAATTTCTTAGATAGTCATTAAAGAGCAGGAGCCTTAAAAGTAAATTGGTGATTAAATGATTGGTGGAACTTTAAGGCTTTTTTTGGTTTGGGTTGGGAGAATGGATACAATTGCATAGAAGCAACCAAAGGTAGAATTTTGGGTTCTGGGAAATATCAAAAACACAACTGAAAAAGGCCCCTCTCTCTTCTCTGTTGATGCAGTTTGATGTTACCCTAACTTTGAAATTTTGTTTTTTTAAAGTTACTTGCAAGAGGCCATAGCTAATATTTTCATGGCTTTTTTTAAAAGCAAGAGAGAAGGTGAATGACACTCCCAGCTTGCCTCATAGCTCCATGATCTCCAGAACATTCTAATTACTGCAAAATTTGGGGTGATGCAAGTTAAGCAGCTATCTAACCTGTCAACATTTTAGAAAGAATGGAAAGTGAAGCAGAGCTGGGTGTTTTGATGCCAGCAGCACCATTTTCACAAAAGCTCATGCGCGTAGGACTGAAAGTGCTGCTCATCAAAACAGCAGCTGTGCTTTACCAGCCCACACACCGCATCCAAGTCAAGAATTTGGAACCAGAGGCCCAGGCTGACCCGAGAGAGGTGGGCCCTTTCCACCTGCAGAAGGCCAGGACTTGGGGATGGCAGACGGCCAGGCTGCCGCAGCATCAGACTCTACCAAAAATCAGCCCCTCTTTGTAGGGTGAAAGGATAAAGCACCTGTTTTCACCTTGCAGCAGGGGAAGTGGCTTTGGCTAAGCAAGGGAGGAGTCCGCAGATGGGAAGGGAGGAGGCCGCAGGCCTGTCCCAGCATCCTTGTTGTCCTAGAGATGGGAAACCCGGCCCAGCAGGCAGGTCACCAAGGGCTGTGCTCAAAAGCACCGTGCGGCGGGGACTTCTCGCCCTGGCCAGGGCCATGTGCGCGCCTCAAGGTCCCCATAGCATCATTTTGTTGATTTGGCTTTGTTTTCTTGATGGTTTGAGGCCTTGAGTTTCCTGAACTCCAAAGGACCCTGCCAGCCTGAGTTCACGCCTATGTGTTCGCTGACTCTGCAAAATTGAAAATCTCTTGCGATAACAGACAAACTCTTAACTGTGTCAATAGCATGTCCAGGCTTCTCGCACTGCTGCTCCCCAATGCTGTGGCCTTGGGCCTTAGGGTCCCAGTCACTACTTCCTCTTCCATAACACAGGAGTAAATGACACAATCCGTCTTTACAGTTGTCCTCCTTCGACCCTTATTTACCAAGTACCAGGCACTGTTCCAGGCACGAGGGATTCTGCCGTGAACAAAATCCCTGCTCCTATGGGGCATCCATTCTAGAGAATGGATTGAGAAAATACCCGTAAATTCTAAGCATGGTGTTTCGTCTTATTAAGTGTTCAATACATGCCAGCAATTGCAGAGGGGAAGCCTGCTGCCTCTGCGAGGACAAAAGCAGCTGTAATCCAAGGCTTGGGATAAAAGGTCTGTGCGGACACCATGGTCGCCGTCCTCGGGCAGCTCAGAGTCGCCGAGCTCCGGCAGAGGGCAGCAGTTACGGACGCATCCGGCGGTGGCCCCGACCGCCCTCGGCCAGCGGAGGGGGGTGGGCTGATGAATGGGAGGCTTAGACTCTTATCCTCCCGATCACAACAAAAGCCTGTACTCTCCGAGGAGTGTCTCCTTATCTTATCACGTCATCTCTGGCTTTGTCCTTTCAAAAGCAGCCACTTAACCCCCTGCCGGAGACGAGTCCTTCTCGCTGCTGCAAGACAAACCTGAGGTTTCAACTGCTGGATTTTAGAGCCGAAAGGGACCTGAGAATTCACGGAGTTGACAGGCTTGCAAAGTCGAAAGCCTACGGAGGCCAGGCGACACAGCACACGCGGGAGGGAAGAGGGTGACCAATCCTGGGGAAGAAGAGGCGCGATGGGGGGCATTTTCTGGACTTGGCGTTGTCCTGAATGATATTGCAGGGACAGATGCAGGACATGATATATCCTGCCATGACCCACCGAATGGACTGGGGGAGAGTGTAAACTACAACGTAAACTATAATCCATGCGGTGCAGCAGTGCTCCAAAATGTATTCAGCAAATGCAATGAATGTGCCACACTGATGAAAGAGGTGGATGATGTGGGAGGAGTGCAGGGGTGGGGGGTGGGAAGCGGGGTATATGGGAACCTCTAATATTTTTTAATGTAACATTTTGTGTGATCTATGTATCTTTAAAAAAAAAAGACAATAAAAAATAAATTAAAAAACAAAACCAAAAAAACCTCCAGAGGCTGATGACAACTTCCAAGGAGCTTCATGTTTCCAAGAGGCTGGTGCTGTGCAGGCAAGTACCAGGAGTGGCCAGGCCGGTGTGGCCACTCCAATTCCAATGTGGCATCGCCCCAATTTCAAACACAGCGGTGCCCCCGAGGACTGGTCTGCCCCTGGATTTGGCCCTTGATAGCCCAGTTCTGTGTTCTCAGGCAAAATGCTGAGCCCTCCCTGAGGCCCAGAGAGGGGCAGTAACTTGCCCAAGGCCACCAGTGAGTTGAGCCCAGAGCTGAGTTCTCCTCTGTTGGTTCTGCTTGTGCAGCTGCACCCCACTGCTTTTAATGAGGTGTGCGCGTGTGTGTCAGGACTGAGAAGGAGATTGGCTAAAATATGGAGTGTAGCTCCTGATTACTGCAATTGGTCTTATTACTCCTCAGCTATAGATCATCATCCCACCACCAGCTCGACACTGATGGAGCCTTTTCTACGTGCCAGGCACTGCGCTATGGATTAGCCCATTGAATACCCAGGCAGGTAGTACCATCACCCCCAATTCAGGAAATCCAGGGCCCTGGTGGCAGAACCTTCATCACCTTCCTTTGCTTCGAGCAGGAAGGTGATCGGAGGAGGGTCCGCGCTGACCCTACCCTGGCTGGCTGGCCAGGGCCACCCTGGGGAGGATGTGGGAGAGGGGGGGTCTCCTTCAACAGAGGGAGCCAGGACCCAGACCTGCCGGGGTTCTGAGGGCGCCCTCTCCCCACCCCGAGGCCTGCAGGTCCCACTCGTAAGGGCCTTCCCAGCTCTGCATCTGCAGGTGCCTTCAGGAGGAAGGGACAGGATGACCCAGGAAACAGAAAGAAGCCCAGAGGAGGAAACCTGCGGCAGGCACGGGGGTCAGAGAGTGCCCTCCCCAAATGACGCCTCGGGACTCCAGGGCTGCAGCACCTGCTGGAAGACGGGCAATGCCTGCTGGTCCTGCCCGCCCCCCAGGGACTTGCACATGGGCTTGGAACAGGAGGGAGAGGGCACCCGGAGTCCCTGCCCTGCCCGCTCCTCTCCCTTCATGCTTCCTAGCATGTCCTCTTCCCACACCAACTCCTGCCTCTCGCTCAGACACGCACTCACTATTCAGAGCTTTTCTGGTGTTTTCCAGCTTGCCAGAGCCCTCACAACTGTATCTGCATGCTCTCTTCTCAGCATTTTCTAGTTTAAACCTCAAGCAAGTCACTCAACCTCTCCAAGCCTCAGTTTTCCTATCTGTAAAATGGGGGTAGTGATACTCTTTTCCTGTGAGCTTTAGAGCTAACACAGCAGGGTGCCTGGTGAGGGGCTGCTGCTCAGTAAATTGCATTAGTTCCTGCTCTGCTTCCTCAGAACAGAGCCTCACGCCCTGACCTTCGTGGTCCCCTGCAGGGAAAAGCGAAATCCTCTGGTTCTGCACTCTGGGTGGGCTCTTTCAGTGAGTGAAAACCCATCAAGAAAATGAATTCACACACACATAAGTTTTAAATGGAAAATAGTGGTTTAATGTGTTTCCCCTACAGGGCAAGATTTGCATTCTAACCCAATTTTTCATGCCTTAAGTGAAAGACTAATGAATGGAGGGGCATTCTGAGCCAAAACCAGGCTGCTGGTGCAAATGAACAGCTAAGAGGGATTGGGGCCGGGATGCTGGGGAAACTAGGAAGTGGAACACAAGGCCCTGGAATCTTGAATCACTCCCTTCCTTTTCCCACTCTCTCCATACCGCCATTTAGAATTAGAGAACCTTGAGCCAAAACTATGCTTTCTCTCTCTAAGCCTGCACTTCCTCATATGTAAAATGGCATAAAAATAATAATGTCTTAGGGTTATTATTGTGAAGATGGAATGAGTACAAAGATATGAAAATCCTACAACAGTGCCTGACACCTCAGAAGCACTGCTGAGATGTATTCACTACCAGGTTGACCTTAATTCTTAGTTCCCACAACTGGGACATATTAGTGAATGTTATTCCTTCTGTTCAAACTTACATTTGAAGCTACACACGCCACATTTCCTAAAATCCTGAAGGCCTCTCAAATGCCATTAAAGTTGGGAGGGGTCCCGAGGGACTACATTCACCTGTACTGCATGGTTTAGCATAAAGCAGCTTGATGGATTGGGATGGACACAGGGTCAGAAGATCTCTCAGAGTTACATGACCTCGGGCAGGGCCAGGCCTCTACGACAGAGGAGACAGGCACAGGGGCCTTTCAGGATCAAATGACATGATGGATGGGAAAGGTTTTTAAGTAGAAAGCTAAAATGGACCTCTTGGAAATGGGATCTTGGGCTCTATGATAACTGAACCAGTTCCCTCCCTCTTCCTGGTTCCTGGCCCCAAACACAGCACCTCACACTTCAGGAAATGCATTTGGGGTGAATGGGCTGCTGGCACCCATGGATGTCAGAAGCTGGTCCAAAGGAATGGTGTGGCTTACGGAGTGGTGGTGGGGAAGGTGGTGTGGGCAGGCTGCTATTCGTGCTGAGAAAGGAAGATGACAAGCCTTATTTTTGTTCTTTCATATCCAGCTATGGTATGGAGCCACAGGGCCCCGTGGCTCTTAATGGGAGCAGGTTCTCTCAGCAAACCATGTCTTTGCTTCATTTCGTGGTGCTATCTAAAATCTCTGCACTTCCGTTTCCTCATCACCGAAATGTGGATAACATGGCTTATCTCAAGGGGTGTTGGGAACATAAAATGCAATGATCCTTGTTATTATTTAGCATATCCCTAACACAGCACATGGTAAGTGGCAGCCACAGATCTAGAACAGTTTTGAAAGAAAAAGGAATGTTAGGCATTTTGTTATGGACTAAGGATCCAAAGAGTTTAATTTATGTTTGGCTTTTAGTTTGTGGGCAAGACACTTGCATTCTCAGTTTCTCCATCTATAAAAACCAAAAATTGTGGGTTCTGCTAAATTATGTTCTGCAAAATATTTATCCCTTTAAGGGAGCTGTGACAATGAAATTTTGGGAAAACTCCCTTCTCTGTCTCCGAGAGTCCCAATTAATGATGTACTGGACCTGGCCTGTACCAGTTCATGAGAGCTGATGGTTAAATTTTCAGGAATTTTGGGAGCATAGCCATTATTAAAAATTATATAAACTGACAAATTATATTAAAAAGAAAGATAATGAAGACTCAAAATTTATCACTTCCTACTTACATTACTACATTTTGCTATTATCTCTGGTCTTGAGGTTAATTCCATCTATTCGTGTGTTGGAAACATTATATAAAGGAGTGTTTCCGCATGTCTCTTCCCCACTCTGCATTCAGTGATGTCATCATGTTGGTAGCTTGCCATCAGCTACAAATCAGGGCTACTCTTTCACAGAAAGCTGGTTGCTAAACATTTAACGGCATATCATTGGTCCCAATGCATATCAGCTGATTAGAGATCCAAGTTTTACAATAAACTTGTTAAACGGGGCGCTCCCAAACATTTTGGACCAGACAACTACTTCACTAGCAATGTTAGAAACATAGCACTAGATGATTATGATGTCCCCTTTATTCTACTGTTGCCCCAAGAAGACACAACTACCGTGTTGCTGAGTTGGTAGGCTCACCTGGTTGCCTGAAGGCTCACTTCAGAGCTCACTTCTTCACTTACCGACAAAGGAGTAACCTTTCACAAATCCACAAGGGTTTCAGAATTTCACCTGAAAAAAGGCTTCATTGCATCCTTCATGTTTATGACATGTTATCATCTGCTGTAGATCTTTGTATGTGATGCTCCCACTCCCAAAAAACTACCCCTTCCCAGTTAACGCTGCGTCATTCCTAAAAAGCTCATGTCAAACATCAGTGGTTTGGGGGAAAACTTTCCTGGAGACTTTAGACTAGTCAGGCTGAAGACACTTCCATAGAATCCTTTCTTCTTATTTTGTAATTATACATTTGTGTGGAGGGTGTGGTAGACAAAACTCGATCATCGATTCTTTGAAGCTCTTCCCCTCAAGTTTGTTTCTCCACCCCTTGTATTTTTTTCTCTTGTAAATTGACCCAAGCCAATTTGGTCATGACCAAGTATTAGAAGTTTTGATAATGGTCTGCCAAAACTTAGAGAAAGGAGAGCCTAGCTACCGCCTTATAAACTTGCAGCCAGGTTAAAATAAAAATAAGTCTCCCAACCAAGTTGTGCCATGCATATTCAACATATTGTTAAAAAATACGTATTAACAAGCAGGTGTAAAATGGTTTATACAAAATGTCTTTTGCAGGTTAAGGAAAGTTATAGGTTTCTACTCTTTTAAGTGACCTAACCTCACCTTTCATGGAATGGTCACATGAGGCAGGTGTGATACTAATCCAGGAGTAGTGCCAGGAGCTCCAGATAGTCTCTGGCATCATCCTTAAGAGCTCATGTTACAGGGTTCACTAGACTTTATGCCTATTCATGTAAGGGCAGAGGAATGCCTGTACAGTGTTTTGATCAAGCCACATATCTTGAATATCACTAATTTAACCCAAAAAAACCTATTTGTAGCAACCGAAATGCTAATTTTAAAAATTCTACCAATGAAAACACATTTTGAAAGTTCATTTTGTTCATTGTCACAGACTCTGAATTGCATTTAAGAGGATCCCATGTCTTTGAATAGGGCTTGATAAAAAGCAAGTTGAGAACTCTAGTGCATAAATTCCTGATTTGGGCAATTGACTGCACTGAGCATGTAGATTAAATTAACATATATAAAATATCACACTGTCTGTGCTAAAGAATTTATACTTCCCATGCCTTCTCTCCATAACAAAGAGCTAGCATGAGAAAAATCTAAAATCTGTGTCCTCTAGGATCACATGCTAATGTACTAAAGGGGAAAAAAGAATCCAGGAAATCCTCTCTCACAATGATAACCTGTTTTCCAAGGTTATTTTTCCCTTCATAATTTGGTTTTTCATGTTAGCACCAACATTCCTTCCCCATCTTTCTCTTTCCACTGTTCCTGAGCAGACTAGGATAGAGGTCTCAAGGCAGTATTCTAAGAGGGTAAGGCCTCTACTTTCAATGGGTCGTAGCACGTTACAAGGCCAGTCCAGTCTTGGTAAAGAGACGGCTTTGTAGCTTGAGGCCACCAACCTGACGACTTGGCAGCAGAATCTGTCAAGATGGCCTAGATTATGCGACAGTAACAGATAATCCAAAATCTCAGTGGATTAAATGAATAAAGGTTTATTTCCTGCACATCTGCTCGCATTTCATTGGTCAAACCAGACATGGTCACACTTAACTTCAAGTGGGTAGGTAAGTAAGATTTTTCCTGTTCTCTCAGGTTGCAAAGTGGCTGGGCATGGCACTGTTACTGATCCTGTCTTTATTTTAAATGTTGATATTTTCTTAATCATGAATTCTGCATTAATTTTGATTTTATAAAACATTGCATTAAAATATTATTTATTAGATTACTGATTTTTATGCCCATTAAATTTTGTACCCAAGATGATCATCTTATTTGTCTCATTCTAGTCCTAGCTCTGTAATCTCCAAGACACCAGGGGGTGCAATTAAGCTCACCACCATCGTACCAGAGCTTTGTTCAGGACTTAGCAGGGCAGCAGGATTGAAAAAAAGAAGTGGTTGGTGAATTTATGCCTCTCAATGTGATAAAATAACTGGTACTGGACTAGCTGTTCTGCTCTAAATGGCTACAAAACTATTATTTTCAGATTGTTTCAGATTAAAGCAATTGTATTCAGATGTTGGATAAAAGGCATTGTAGAACTGTGATCCCTACTCCCACTCCCCCAACCCCCCAACAAAAATGCATGTGGTAAACCTTGGATTACCCTGGTATTTTGCTTTGAGGCTCTTTCCAGATCATGGAGCAGAGAGGGAAAACTGAAGCAAGAATGGCAGTCTCACTGAGCAGATGAGATGAGAGTTCAGGTCTGCTCACATGGCTGGAATTCACAGGTCAGAGTTCTAGAGAGGAAGAAGTCATACTGAGAAGGAGCTCTACATAGGGATCGCCATGAGTCTTGGGTTAAATATTAAGTTATATTTATGCAGGATGAGAATTTATGAGGCTGGGAAAACAACAACTACTGGAGTCTGTGGACTGAATTGGAATTTTGGAGCTTGTACAGAGACAAGCTGGGAGATAGACCCTGGAATTCCAGCAAGCCAGAGTGGAGAGACCACTTTGAAAATTCTGGACACTCAAATGACACACAAGAGGGAAGCAGACTTGACCCAATGGATAAAGCGTCCGCCTACCACATAGGAGGTCCGTGGTTCAAACCCAGGGTCTCCTTGACCTGTGTGGAGCTGGCCCATGTACAGTGCAGATGTGCGCAAGGAGTGCCCTGCCACACAGGGGTGTCCCCCGCGTAGGGGAGCCCCACGCGCAAGGAGTGTGCCCCCTAAGGAGAGCTGCCCAGTGCGAAAGAAAGTCCAGCCTGCCCAGGAGTGGCTCCACACACACGGAGAGCTGATGCAGCAAGATGACACAACAAAAAGAGACACAGATTTCCGGGCTGCTGACAAGAATAGAAGCGAACACAGAAGAACACACAGTGAATGAACACAGAGAACAGACAACTGTGTGTGGGGGGGGCGGGGGGTGAAGGGGAGAGAAAAAAAAGTCCAAATGACATACAAGAAAAGTCATGTCTTTGGAAAATCATCCTAGAGCTAAGGTTATTCTGGACCTTTCCTAAAAAATACATTAAAAACAAGCCTCAAAAGAATCCTTAAGGAAATTAATTGTCTTTCAGCACAAAATTCAACATTATTTAAAAGAAGAAAATAAAATCCAGACATTCAACAGTACACCAGCCATAATGCCCAACATGATAAAATCTTACTAAACATACAAAGCAGGAAAAAAATGAAAGAGGAAAAGTAGTTAAAAGTAGTCAATAATAAATCAGATCAGAAATCAGAGAGATGGAATGAGGAGACAAAGCTTTAAAAATAGCTATTATAAATACAGCCAAGTATTTTAAAGGGGGAAAGTATATATATATATGTAAATCAATAGAGAAATGGAAACTATAAAGTGAATCAAATGGAAATCTGAAAAATGAAAAATACAGAATTTGAAATGAAAATTCACTGAATGGGATGAACAGAAAACAAGACAACACAGAAGAAAATTTCAGTGAGCTCAAAGACAGGACAATAGAAATGAATCAAATTGAAGCATACTGGGAAAAAAGGCTGGGAAAAAAACTGAAATAGCTTTAGTGCCTGTGGGATAATATCAACGTAAGTTAGAGTCCTTGAAGGAGAGGAGAAAGAGAATGGGAAGAAAAATATTTTAAGAAGTGTTAGCCAAAATATTTCCAAATTAGATGAAAAATATAAACCCACATATTCAAGAAGCTCAAAAACCTCAGGTGAGATAAACACAAAGAAACCTGCAATAAGGCATATAATGAGCAAAATGCTGAAACTCATGATAAAAGTACAATTTTAGAAGCAAAGAAAAAAATCACATTACATATAGAACAATGATACAAATTATGGCTGACTTCGCATAAAAAATAATGTGAGCCAGGAGACAATGGAATGGTATCTTTAAAGTCCTAAAAGAAAAAACTGTCTACCTAGAATTTTATGTCCTTCAAAAAATGAAGGTGAAAGAAACTGATTTTCAGACTCATAAAAGCTAACACAATTCATCATCAGCATGCCTGTACTATAAGAAATATTAATGGAAGTTCTTCAAGAGAAGGACAATAATGACAATTGGAAATCTAAATTTACACAAAGGAATGAAGAACACTTTAAATGATAGGTATTAAACAGACCAGTAAATATAGAAGTCCTCTCCCCCCTTCTGATGTCTTCAAAAGATAGGTGACTGTTTAAAGAAAAAAAAAGCAATCATGTATTACAAATATTAATACTATAACATATGTGTAAGTAAAATGTATGACAACAATAGCACAAAGAATGAGGACGGTTGGGGAAACACAAGTTATTGTTGCAAGGTTCTTATGAAGTAGTATATATAAAGTGGCATGTTATTTGAAAGTAAATTGTGATAAGTTAACAGTACAGAGTGTAAACCCTAGAGTTACCACTAAACAAAACTATTTGTTGAATGAATGAATGAAAGATTTATTCTAGGTATTTAAAATCCACCTTTTTTTTTTTTTGATCTGCTGATTGAATCTGATGTGGTGTCTATCTTCTCCTGAACACTTTTATTCAGTGAGATAAGACAATGGGAATTTCCACAAGGGCAAAGGAAGGATGAATGAGAGCAGGATAGAGTGAATTTTCTGCTTCAGTGTGCCTAATACAATGCCCCAATTGTGAAAATGTCAATTTAGATTCAACTAGACAGTACTGTAAATTCCAAAGGAAGCAAAATATTCCAGCCAAAACCTTAACTGGCCTCTTGTGGTGACATTCCATTAAGAAATATTCCAACTTACATTTTATGAAGGGATTAGAACTGACAAAGTGCCTTGCCTGTTAATATGAATACTTGAAAGAAAAAAATTTTAGAATATGACTTTCCTTCACTTTGAATATCTAACTCTTGTTTTCTCTTCTTATTTGTGTCTTGATATTTATTCTGTATGTTTTCTAAGTGGTGTGCAATAGATTCAGGAGATCTACTGGGTAAATAGAAAACAAGCTTTTTTAACTGTGACTACGATAAATTCTGTTACTAGGATGAGTTTGCACTCATGGTGAAGCCCCTACAGGCTATATAACCAAAGAATCAATGTATTTTCACAAAGCATCATCTACTTCTTTCCACTGGGGGTAGATTAGCTGGGTCACAGAGAGGATTAGCAATGGGGGTGCATCCCCAGTAGAATGGCTCTGAGAGGTATGGACTTCCTGAAGCTTCTCCGCCTTTTCTCCCATCTTCGGAATAGAACTCCATGGTGGGCTGTTTGGAATCAGTGTAACAGTGTGTTTAATTACAATAATCATTTTGCATGCATGTAGCTCTTTTCTTCCAAAAAGCTCAAGGGCAATATTAAAAGAGAAACACAACTCTCAGAACCTTGGTAAACTTGTAAAGCAGGATTCCTTACCATGGGGTCTGAGGCCAAATTTGGCTTTTAGGGCATTGGTACATCCCCCAAGATTGTTCGGAGAACAAACATGCACACATTTTTTCCCAAAGAAGAGGGTGGAGAGGTGGGGGAGTATAAGGTCCAAAAAGAGATTAAAATTCACTGTTGTAAAAGGTGCATTCCTCTTTAAAAAATTAAGAAGCAAAATATTTATTCATTTAATCATTTAATCACTTGAATTAAGAGAGAGTAGAACTAACATACCGAGTGTATATTATATCAATCTTGCAATCTATGGGGCAAACACTATCTCTCTATTTTACAGAAACCATTTTCACTTAGAGAATTTATATGATTTTCTGAACGCAAATAGCTTTTAAGATTCAAAAGAGGATTCATACCAAAATATTTCACTCACCAAAGTCCTAATTCATCCATTCCCCTTTCCTGCTGTCATTGATGAATAGCCTATGATCCGATATAAAGCCAGTCCCTCCACAAGTACACTGGATTCCATCTACTCTTGCATCTCCAAGGACATCTGAGCTAACATATATTATGATTATTGTTTATTAAATGTCCCTTCCTATGAGATTATCTCCTTGAGGGCAGGGATCTGTCTTTGCATACTGCTGCATCTCAAGAGTCTAGAATAGACTAGCACCTGGCTCATAACAGGCACTCAATAAATATATGTGGGACGAACGACTTGAACTACATTGTCTTTTAGGGGAAGAACAATGGTCCCTCTTATCTTTGGTAGTAGTAATGAAGTAGTCCCCACATCTAAGGAGCGATGGCTACGGAGAGAAGTCAAAGATCAAGGCTGTTTCTAACAAGCTAAAAGGTGGGAAATTTTGTTTGGGGGCATTCTACTATGTCCAAAATAGAACATGCACTTAAAAACTTGTAGTTATGGTGCATTCACTGAAATGGCTCTGAGAATCTAGATGAAGACTTACAATGAAAGAAAGTAAAGAAAAAGAAACATGGAAGCAAAAAGCAAGAGAAAAGAGCTGAGTTCCAGCCTATAAACTTGAAACAGTTCAAGGGAAAGCTCAGAAGTCAACGGTCTTCCCAGACCTCAAATATTTGTGACAAAGCTAAAATCAAAGAAAACAAGTTTACTGCAATGGCCATGGCACAATCAGATGGTTCTAAGGATGGAATAAAATGTGAAAAATGGTACTCATTTTTCACCCTTTAGATTGGCCAAGAAGTAAAAAGCCTGATAATATTAAGTGATGATGTGGGGGAAATTGAAACACTTTGGGGCTTTGTAACTTAGAAGGCCATTTGGCTGTATCTGTGAGATGTAAAATACGCATCCTGCTCCTTGATGGTGCCATGTGTTGCCCAGGTGTATGGAAGTATGTAACAGGGATATTCCTCAGTAACATTGTTTGCAATTGCAGTAAATCTGCTTTCTGTCTCTACGAATTTACATATTCTTGACATTTCAAATAAAGGGAATCATAAATTAGTGACCTTTTGCATTTGGCTTCTTTCTGGCACAATGCTTCTTTGGTTCATCCACTTTGTAGCATGCCTCAGTACTTCATGCCTCTATGGCTGAATAGTATTCCATTGCATGGATATGCCACAACTTGTTTATCCATTCCTTCACTGATGGGCATTGACATTGTTTCCATATTTTGGCTATTGTGAATAGTGCTATTATGACCCTTTGTATACAAGTATTTATTTAAGTGCCTATTTTCCATTCTTTTTTTGTATATATCTAGGAGTGGAATTGTTGGGTCATATGGTAGTTCTGTTTAACTTTTAGAGGAACCAAAAACTGTTTTCCATAGTGGCTGTACCATCTTATAGTCCCACCAGCAAAACGTGAAGGTTCCAATTTCTCTGCATTGTTGCCAACACTTACTTCTTTCTTTTTTCTTCCTTTCTCTCTTTCCCTCTCTTCCTCCCTTCCTCCCTCCCTCTTTCTTTGTTTCTGGATTATAGCCAGTGTGTGAACTGATATCTCATTATGGGTTTGATTTCTATGTCCCTAATGTACTATTGCTGAGTGTGGAACCTTTGCATCAATATTAAAAAAAAAAAAAAAAAAAAAAGCCAGGGTTGAGAAACACTAATCTATGCCTTGGAAACCATGCTCTATTTAAAGAGAATTCAGAAATACGTGCTACCGTAGATAAATCTCCATGACATAATGTTGATTTCAAAAAGCCAGTTGTAGCAAGGTGTACATTAGGACACCTTTTATGTAAACAAATGGTGGCAGGCAGCCTCTAAGGTGATCCCTGCCTTCTGCTAATCCTACCCCTTGAGTGTGTGCTAGACTTAGTGACCCCTTACAATGAATAGAATAAAGGAGAAGTGATGGGATGTCACTTCTGAGATTAGATTATGAAAGACCGTGGCTTCCATTTTGGTTGCTCTCTCTCCGCCACTGTCTCCTGGATTGCTCACGCTGGGGGAATCCAGCTCCCACATCATGAGGCGGCCCTGCGGTGAGGCTGTGGTAACAGGGGTGGGGCTATGCCCAAACCCGTGTGAGTAAGCCGGGATGCAGCCCCATTCCCAGTCAGCCACAAAGGGTCATTACTTTTACTTATATATTTTCAGGGTGTTTTGTCTGTTTTATAACTGGGAAAATGTACCATTAGGTTGATGGTGTAATTAAAAATTAATAAAAAAAGATGTACTAAGTTGTGACTCTTCCTGGAAAGGCTGTTGGCTCTTGGTTGCTGTGCATTGCAGCTGAAGATGAGCATTTGGGGCGCCTACAGAATGATTTGAAGAACCTTCTGCTCACTCCTCTCCCCCCAGTGAAACATTTATGATCAAGTTATACTACTGGTTCATGGCCAGCTTCAACATCACACTCTACGCCAAAATTGAGAACCATTTGGGAAAAGTGGGTTGCAGAAAGAAATAAAGGTCACGCGAATGGAGAGAAATGTTCTCTTGGGGAATAGAAAGATGGTTGCAGAACTGGCCCTGAAATTGCTAGGGTTTGTGTGATTTCTTCTACCATTTCAGTATCAACAACATAAAAGAAATTATCAGCAGCCAAACTTCCTAGACTCCTGGAATGCCAGCCAGGGAAGGGGCAACTATTGCAACGGAGAGCCAAGGAGGGGAGTTCTTTACTCAGTTGATTGAGGCAGAGAGCCAGAAATATACTCAAAAACCACAGTCCCTGGTTAACAACGAGAAAGACATAACACCAGCTACAGTCACTGAACTCTGACCACGTGTCAGGCACGTGTGCTTTGCCCAGCCCACACATCTCAACATCAGGAGGCTGGCTCTCTATTCCTCCCATTTCTTAGAATGGGAAATTGAAGAGCACAGTTAGATTCCTTGCCCAAAGTGACCGAGCCAGAAACAGGGGAGGCCAGGAGCCACGCCCAGACAGCTGAACTCCAGAATCCAGGCTTTTCGGGACTGTTGTTGCTCTGTGCACGCTGCCGCTCTATCTCCTCTGTGCCTAGCGGCCTACCCTCCATGACTTCTAGGGTAGATGTGGCAGGTTCACAATAGTGCCCGTAAATTCTTTGACACTCCACCAGAGAGGTGAGGTCTATGTTTCCCCTGCTTGAATCTGGAAGGGATTACTATAATGCTATGTGACATTTGGGGTAAGTCATAAAAGGCATTCTAGAGTGTGCCTTCTTGGCACTCTGTTCTATTTGTAGCCTTGATTTGGGAAGCTAGCCACCAAGCTGTGAAGAAATCCAGAGGCCGTGGGTAGGTATTCTAGCTGAGAGCTCCAGCTGAGGTCTCAGGAGGCAGCCAGCACCAGCTCCCCGGGTATTTGTGTGAGGAAGCCTTAGAGATGACCCAGGGGGCAGCTACCGTCTGACTACAACCACATGAGTGATTTCAAGCAAGAGCCCAGACAACTTCCAGAAGCAGGAGATAATAGTAGGTTGGTGCAAAAGTAACTGCGGTTTTGCATTGTAGAAATTTGCCTTTTGATATTGGCATATAATCTTAAATGTGGTTATGTTATACATGATTTTAATGTGCATTTCTCGCTTTATGTTTTTTTTGCTAAAGACTTATTACTTGCTATTTATTTATTTTTTAAAAGATTTGTTTATTTTGTATTTATTTCTCTCCCATCCCCTCCCCCCCCAGTTGTCTGCTCTCTGTGTCCATTTGCTATGTGTTCCTTTTTTTTTTTAAAGATTTATTTATTTATTTAATTTCCCCCCCTCCCCTGGTTGTCTGTTCTTGGTGTCTATTTGCTGCGTCTTGTTTCTTTGTCCACTTCTGTTGTCGTCAGTGGCACGGGAAGTGTGGGCGGCGCCATTCCTGGGCAGGCTGCTCTTTCTTTTTACGCTGGGCGGCTTTCCTCACGGGCGCACTCCTTGCGCGTGGGGCTCCCCCACGCGGGGGACACCCTTGCGTGGCACGGCACTCCTTGCGCGCATCAGCACTGCGCATGGCCAGCTCCACACGGGTCAAGGAGGCCCGGGGTTTGAACCGCGGACCTCCCATATGGTAGACGGACGCCCTAACCACTGGGCCAAAGTCCGTTTCCCTGCTATGTGTTCTTTTGTGTCCACTTCTATTCTTGTTAGAGGCACAGGCATCTGTTCTTTTTGTTGTGTCATCTTGTGTCAGCTCTCCGTGTGTGCAGCACCATTCCTGGGCAGGCTGGACTTTCTTTCAGCTGGGTGGCTCTCTTTACAGGGCGCACTCCTTGCACATGGGGCTCCCCTACATGGGGGACACCCCTGCATGGCACGGCATTCCTTGCGCGCATCAGCACTGATTGTGGGCCAGCTCTACACGGGTCAAGGAAGTGCTGGGTTTGAACAGTGGACCTCCCATGTGGTAGGCGGACGCCCTATCCATTGGGCCTAGTCCGCTTCCCTATTTATTTTATATTTATTTTATATTATGGAAATGATGCTAGACAAAAAACAAATTCGAGCAATTTTCTTATTTGAGTTCAAAATGGGTCATAAAGCAGTGGAGACAACTTGCAGCATCAACAACACATTTGACCCAGAAACTGCTAATAAATGGACAGTGCAGTGGTGGCTCAAGAAGTTTTGCAAAGGAGACAAGAGCCTCGAAGATGAGGAGCATAGTGGCTGGCCACCAGAAGTTGGCGAAGACCAATTAATAGCAACATTAAAGCTGATCTTCTTAAACTATGTGAGAAGTTGCCAAAGTACTCAATGTTGACCACTCTATGGTCTTTTGGCATCTGAAGCAAATTGGAAAGGTGAAAAACCTTGATAAGCAGGTGCCTCATCAACTGACTGAAAACCAAAAAACTTGTTTTAAAGTGTCATCTTCTCTTGGTCTATGCTACAATAATGAATCATTTCTCAATTGAATTGTGATATGCGATGAAAAGTGCATTTTATACAACAACCAGCTCAGTGGAGAAGAAGCTCCAAAGCACTTCCCAAAGCCAAACTTGCACCAAAAAAAGGTCATGGTCACTGTTTGGTATTCTGCTGCTAGTCTGATCCACTACAGCTTTCTGAATCCCAGAAAAACCATACTTTCTGAGAAGTATGCTCAGCAAATTGATGAGATGCTTGAAAACTGCAATACCTGGGCTAAGAAGTTTTACCTCACTTACCATATTCACCTGAGCTCTTGCAAACCGACTATCACTTCTTCAAGCATCTCGACAGCTTTTTGCAGGGAAAATGCTCCCACAACTTGCGGAATGCAGAATCCGCTTTCCAAGAGTTCATCAAATCCCGAAGCATGGATTTTTATGCTACAGGAATAAGCAGACCTATTTCTCATTGGCAAAAATGTGTTGATTGTAATGGTTCCTGTTAATAAAGACATGTTTGACTCTAGTTATAATGATTTAAAATTGATGGTCTGAAACCGCAATTCCTTTTGCACCAACCTAATCATTGTTTAATTACACAGCACCTGATAACCATATCAGTAGATTTACAAGAGCTAGAATTAGGACTAGTCCATGCACAGCAAAGGATATCTAATAGGATATGGAAATGAGTGAAAGAAAATCTCACCTATGAACCTTTTCAATCATCTGGCTGATGGTCCAGAGGGAAAAGTGAAAATCTGGCTTAGCCAGGTGTCCACAGTCATTTGATGAATAAAGCCGGTGTGTCGATGCCATGAGAGCTGCCCTTCATTTAGAAAGTCCAGGTGCAAGGCAGTACTAAGTACTTCATATGTGTACTCTTATTTAATTTTCTCCACTACACTGTGAAGTAGATATAATTAGCACATTTCCATGAGGAATCTGAAGCAGAGAAGGGCCAAGCAAGTTGCCTCCCAATTATATAGCTAATAAAAGAGAGTGTAAGTGGGGTAGTTCCGAGACGGTCACCCAGCTCTCACCATCTCCTCAGCCAGCATGGAAGTGGAAAGGGCAAGGAGAGTGCCTGCACATTTCCTTTAGGAGCACAGTCTGGAACTGACACGTTTTCTGTTCACATCTCAATGGCCAAATCTAGTTTACCAAGAAATCACTCTTGGGTGAAGGGCCAAAGAAATAAGCAGTTGTGAATCATGACTTTGCTGCGTCATAAACTACCCCCAAATGTAGTGCCTGAAAATGACAAACGTTCTTTTTCACAGTTCTGTGGGTCAGCGGGGTAGCTTTTCTGGTGTGGCTGAATTCAGAGGTTGGCAGGGAGCTCCGTGGGGTTGGATGGTCTGTGGCAACCCTTCCTATGTCTGGTGACTGGCAGGCCAAGTGGCCTAGGGCTCTTGGCTGAAGGAGGAAAAGCCACCACGTGGCTTCTCATCTCCTCCATGCAACTATGCAGGGCTCCTTCACATGGTGGCTTCAGGGTTCCAAAGAGGAGAGGACAAGTCCCAATGCACAAGGACTGTTTGCGTCCCCTTAGTTATGGTCAGTCACATGACCAAACCTGGAGTCAGTGAGGGAGGAGTCCACCCAAGGGCAGTTACAGGATGGCATGAACAAAGTGGGTGCCGTTACTACGGCAATCTACCACACCCAGCATGGTCCCTTGGCATCCATCTCATTCCAGGGATGGTTGCAGACATGGTAGGTAGATCAGTGTTTTTGAGATTCAGGTCTTGGGTATCTCCCAACCTCTTTCCACTTTGGCCCCTTGATGAACAAACAGCATGAAGTGAGAAGCAGGCTCTGAAGGGAGACCGTTCTCTTGACAACCTGCACTCACTTCTTTTGAGTATGACTTGATAGGTCTTTGATTATAAACTTGTACTCTACTGTGTCATATAGGAAAAGAAGCAATAAAAGGTGGTTTGGGGGCACCTTTGGCTGCAAATTTGAGTGTGTCCCCGCCCCAACCCATACTCAGGACTCTCCATCCAGAGAGTGGTAGTGGGGAAGGTGGTAGGTTGCAGAGTCAGTGAACGGGAACAGTTGTGTGGATTCTGAACTTGGGAGTTGGTAGCCACCCTGAATCCAGGAGCTTAGGTCCAACTGGGAGGCTCCTGCCCAAAATGGCAGCTGAGGGGGTTTCATAAGTTAGGATAGAGATTGTCAACTCTGGCTGCATATTAGAATCACCCGGGGAGCTTGTTAATGGTTACCTAGACCCCACACCAGAACGAGGGAATAGGAATCCTAGGGAAGGGGTTCAGATCATATGTTAACTAGAAGCTCCCCAAGTGATTCTTATGTGCTGCTATTGTAACATTGAAAAAAGGTATTGCCTGCTCAGAGAGTTGGGAGACTGCCCATACTCACTCATCCTGTAGACCAGCCAGAGAGCTCCCACAGGCAGCCAGCATCAGAACTGTAGCAGAAAGGGTCCTGGAACCCCAGAACCCCTGAGGGCGAAGGTGGAGACCCTCTAAAGAACTTAACAGAGGCAGCACCGCAATGCTGAATAAGAGACAGGTCTTTCTAGCCACACAACAAGAAATGCTCCATCCCTGGGTCTCTGCCAATATTGTGGAAGCCAAAGTCCCAGCTAGCAGGGTGTCTCAGGCTAAGTGTTTAATGGACAGGACCTCCCTTTGATTCAGAGGAAAGGAAAAGGGAGTCTAGCTTGAGTGCCAAAGGAGGACGGTCAACTTCACAGTCCTCCTGTTGCCGAGGGCAATGGCCAGTCACTGGGGCATCCACTGGTACCGCGGCTGATCTGGCTCTGACTACAAGAGCTGGCTTGAAGCCTTGGCTGGTGCCCAGCGGTGCCTGTGGCCCTGGGCCAGGGTGACAAGGAAGGGAAGCCTGTCTCCCAGGGCTCCCCAACTGCCCTTGGCTGCAGGCATACACCCTGGTCTCCAGGCCACCTCCCTCTGACCCCCGCACAGGCCTGCTCATTCCAGGCACGGCTCTTTACCAAGAACCTCCCTCTTACGCCCTATAGCAAAATGTCCCTATCCTGTGCTGCTTTTTCACAGGTACAGCTGTCAGTCTGGGAAGAAAAGGGCTTTGGAATCAGGTGTTCCTGCCCTCAAATCCCAGCAAGGCCATTTCCTCAGCCCCGAGACGTTAGACAAGTCACTGTGCCTCCCCGGACCCTGGCTTCCTCCTCTGGCAACCAGGGACACTGTCACCATAAAGACCGTGTAAAGCACACACCGAGTGACAAGAGGTGTGAAAAGCATCACGAGTAGCTCTCTACATGTGGCTGCTGGCAGCTGTTTGGATTTAATCTAAAGACTTCATGAATGATCTAAATAGGCTTTTCCTCCCTGCAAACGTTTGTCTTTTAAAAAGAAACTGGATTAATTTCCCATGGCTGCTTTCATAAAGGACTGCAAACCAGGGGTCTTAAAATAACAGAAATATATTCTTTCCCAGTTCTGGAGGCCGGAAGTCTGAAATTAAGGTGCTGGCAGGGTCACGCTCTCTCCAATGGCTTTCTTTGCCTCTCCCCGTCTCCTGGTGGTGCCAGCAGTCCTCAGCAGGCTGTGGCTTTTACGTATCCAACTGTAGTCCCTGCCTGCATCTCCACACGGCTGTCTTCCCAGGATCTGTGTCTTTAGGTTGACATTCCTTTCCTTACCGGGACACCGGTTGTGCAGGATTAAGGGCTTACCCTACTCCAGCCCGATAGTATCTTAACTAATTACATCTGCAATGACCCTATTTCCAAATGAAGTCACATTCTGGAGTACTGGGGTTTAGGGCTTCAACGTAGCTTTCTGGGGGATACAATTAAATCCATAACGAAACTAAGAGTTCATGTGACATCCTGACAGACTGGAGGTAGCATGAGTTTTAACTTTGAACTTTCTGCTGCTGGCAGGTAAAAGGGATCTTACAGGAAAAAGGAAGCCCTCCGGAGACCCCCAAATCACACTATCGGGCTGGTGCTTCTCTAGGTGCACACTGAGAACAACTGCTTTAGGATCACCCCGAGACTCCCATCGCCTAGGCGGGGGAAGGGGCGGAGGGGGGAGGGCCGCCTGCTTCTCCCCGACTCCTGCCGTGACTCCGAAGCATGATGCTTCTGGGAAGGTCCCCGCTCTTCCGAGGCATGAGCCAGTCTAAAGGGATTTCTGTTGAAGAGAGTCAGCCTTGGCCTCGTGAATCCATTTGGTATGACAAAACCAAAACTGACTTCCCACAAGCTTTTCACACACGTGAAACATTTCTGGATGACAGTTCAGGCCTTGCGAAGCTGGTTTCTCACATCCTGAGTAACCTTTCAGAGTCACACTGCTCTTTTCTGAATGGAGAGGAACAGGAAACAGTTTCTGAGGCTATTCTTATACATCATGCCTCCCAAAATAGCCCTTTATTTCCTTCTTATCCAATGATGGAAAAGGTTAAAAAAAGAGGAAAGAAACTTACTTTAAAAATGGGGATATGCTTTTTGACCTGAATCAAGGGGGAAATGGAAAGGACACATGAGTTTATACGGCTATGAGTCTCCAAAAAGAGCTGGGAGGTTATCAGAGGGGTTGCCCTTATGCACACCTCAGCAGAGTCCCAGAGACAGATAAAGTAGATACAACCCCAGGTATTGGTTTTTCTGAGGGCTACAGAGACCCACAGGTTCTATGGACATGGCAGATGGAGTTCAGTGCCATGTCAGTTGGCCCTACTTTGGACTGTGTTTCTGTGTGATGGAGCTGGACTCAGATGTGATCTTTGTTCACAAGCCTCTCCTGTTACTTTTACCAGAACTGTACTTGGTGCTGGGGTTTAATATGTACCCAAGGAACCTGAATCTCTGGACTGACCATGTGATAGCCAGGCCCTGAGCCTCAACAGACTTCAGCTCCTACACTCTGGTTTATTGGACTTACCCCACTCAGCTAACATGGAATTGAAGAAGGTCAACCACCACACCAGGGAGCCAAGAGTGCCTACAACTGAAAGCAGGAGGATTGCATCCAGCATCCATTTGGAATCTAAGCCCCTTCTTGATACAGATGTGGAGTGGACACAACCATTCCAGGGTCCACAGGATGGAGGAATAGAGTATGGATTAGAGTGGACTTACTGATATTCTATACATGAACTACTGTGATTAGTAATTGAAGAAAATGTGGCATTGGTGTGAAGAAAGTGGCCATGGTGGCTGCTGGGTGTAGGGAGTGGGAGGAAGAGATGAGATGTGGAGGCGTTTTCGGGACTTGGAGTTGTCCTGGGTGGTGCTGCAGGGACAATTACTGGACATTGTAGGTCCTCCCATGGCCCACTGGATGGAACGTGGGAGAGTGTGGGCAATGATGTGGACCATTGACCACGAGGTGCAGCGGTGCTCAGAGATGTATTCACCAAATGCAATGAATGTCTCATGATGATGGAGGAAAATGTTGTTATGGGGGGAGGAATGAGGTGAGGGGTGTGGGGGGTATATGGGGACCTCATATTTTTTTAATGTAATATTAAAAAAAAATAAAGCCAAAAAAAAGCAAGTTCAAAAATCACCTATGAGAAATAATGCACAAAATAATAAAGAGGTTATGAGCTCAAAATAAATAAATAAATAAAAACGGGGATAACAGAGAAGCCTTTTCCATCTCTAATTCTCTTTTCTCCCTCTGGGTATTTCAGTGTAGTTCTTAGAAGTCACTCTCAGGATTTCTAAGCCATCTCTTTTGCTTCAGGCATTTACCTTCAGTATGACTGAAATGTCATGGGTCTGAAGCAGTGTAAGCAGGAGAGTTCAGTTTCCAGGTTTAGTGCCGGGGAATTCTGGGGTTCCTGAGTTCTTTCTGAGGGTCGTTTGCATAGATACCTCTGTTCCTTACGGGGAAGCCTGGGAAGAGGAATTGGCAACTGTTGCAAGTCCCACAGACTTGAACTCTGCCTGGAAGCTATCGTGGTCTCCATCAGGCCACCTCTAGGAAGGCTGCTTTGAGGAGCGTTCTCAGTTAGACTTTCAGAGGAAGGACTTGAACTCTAACTCAAATGGCCTAGACAAAAGGGAAGGCATTGGCTCCAGTAGGTGGGAAGGATGCTGGGCTAGTCCACATTATCTGAGGAAATGTGCAGGAGCAGGATCGGCGGGAGCGCCAGTGCTCCTTGTCTCCTGCTCCCTGTCTCATCACCGGCTGCCCCTGTTTGGCTTCATTCCCGCAGGCTGCCACTTCAAAAGGCTTCCTCCACGCGGCGGGGAGTTGGCACTGCTGTTCCCGGTTGACAGTCTCTGCTCCTCATCCTTCATCCTCATAGCCTCCGTATTTCATCCAGGCAAGGACTCTGGTCCTACGCAGTCTTTGTCGCTACTCTGTGGACCAGTTGCCATCGCTGGTTGGATCGAGTATGGCATGGGCCAGGCCTGAGTTGTGTGCCCGCTTCTGATCCAGGGGGCTCGGTCTAATTCCTGAAGAAGGGCATTGCCAACGCTTGCTGGGCTAGAAAGCCCTGGAGACTGTGACGTCACATGCTAGGGGTGTGAGAGTGGACCCAGAGCCAAGCTGACCGGCAGGAGGGCACAGCAAGAGAGGACAGCTGGGAGGCAGCTGGGAGTAGATGCAGAGGACTTGCATGTATGACTATGACAGGTTTTGAAGATGACTTAAGACAACTGCACGCGGCTGCCACAAGAGGGCTCAGAGAGGACTGAGAAAAAGAAAGCGAGCTGGAGATTGAGGATAGCCCTGTGCTTTTATTTTGAACGGGAAAACTACGGAAATAACCTAAATGTCCAAAAGCAGAGGAATCGTTAAGTAAATTATACTCACAATGGACTATCAGGAAGAAGTTTAAATGTTTCCATGATAACACAAAAGGGGGAAGGTAGGACACAAAATTTAAATGCTTTGTAGCCTTAACCAAGTCCCCCCTCCTCCAACTGGAAAAAGGAAAAAGAACAAGACGCCTGTTAACCCCGGTTGCCTTTGGGTTATGGGGTTATGCTTGCCATCGCCACTCCCCGCCCTCATTTCTTTATGCCTTTGTTTTAGTTGAACTTTTCTTCAGGACCATGTCTTACTTTGGTAATTAGGAACAACAACAACAACAACAAAAAAAACCAACGTAAAAATACTGTCAACAAAATCAAACTGTAGGAATTTAAGAATTACTAGCAGAGATTAAAAAATTCTCACAATCCTAGAACTCACTCCCAGAGGGAGGCAGTGTGGAGAGGTAGAGGGAAGAGGAAAAGAAGAGGAAAGAAGAGACCCCAACACAAAAGCCTTTCTCTTCCGTTTGAAACTAATATTTTCTGGGCACCTTTATGTGGATTATCACCTTGAAATGTTCACAACACTAAGACATCAACACGATGAGCCCAGTTCTTAGATCAGGCTAATAAGGTCTGCGGAGGTAATCGGCCTGTCCTAACTCACAGCGCTAGCGAAAGGGTAGAGCTGGGAGTTGAACCCTATGCTCTACACTACATTGCAGCAAAAAGAAGTGTGGAAGAGGTTTCATTTCTTGGAGCTCACATTTGAGGCCTTAAGTGGGAGGGGAAGACATTACTGGTCTTGCTATATTCTTTTCCCAGAAGAGATAGGAGTGGCTATTTTCCTTCCAGCACACACAGAAGGATCTGAGCGGCTCCAAAATCCTGGTGAGAGTGCAATCCAGCTACAGTGTCTCTGAAATACAACTCCGAGTTCAGATGCCAAGAGAAGGATGGGACACAAAGCAGAAAAGCAAAACCCAAAGAACAACAGACCTGCAGAATTTGAGTTTTAGAGAAGACGCTTGGATGAGCACTGTATCTAATTGACCTGTTTTTCTCTTTTACAGATGAGGCAAATGAGCCCCAGAGAGGGTAAGTGGCATGCCCAAGGTCACACAGCAAATGAATGTTGGCTCTGAGGGCAGTCAGGGCTCATTAACTCACAATACAATGCTCCCTGGGGGCCATCATGTGGCAGTGTGTCTATATAGATATATATACATATATACCAAGTGACACATTGCACATGATATATAATATATAAAGGCAGGGACCTTATGTGGAAGGAAGCATCACTGCCAGTCACCTAGAAACATGCACCCTTGAACCAGACCTAGAGCTAAAAGGGTTTTTGATAAGGATTTTTTGATAGTGCTGCTCAAAAAACGGATTTAACTTTTTTCCCAGAAAAAATTAAGACAAGCCTTTATGTATTTTTCTCACACCCAACACATATTTAAATGTATTTCATTTCTGTTATACTGGGTTGCCAAGGAGACAAGTTATTGGCAGAACTAAGCTGTTGGTGAATAATTAATTGTCTGTCCTCAGCTAGGCTCGGAGAGAGAACTTCTTAGAGTGCCTGTAGAGGGTTTAAGCAATGTCTACTTCTGCCACAGCAAAAAGAGGTGTGAGGTGTGGGGGGGAGGAGAGATGGGGGTGCAGGAGGGAGCTCCCTTCCTCCCACGCAGGCAAGTGCCCGCATCCGCCATAGCCAGCACGCACCTGTGCTCCTCTACCTGACCACTGCAGGGCACCCTGCAGACCTTTCCCTGGCACCATGCTCATTTTCTTGCCTGAGAGTTTTCTCCAGCAACCAGGGGTCTCCTGTCTGCCCAAGAGAGGCCAGAAAGGCCAAAGAAATATTGGGAGCAGCCCTCAACCAGTGGGTGATGGGAGGCTAACTCCCAGCTATGTTCCCCACTGGCACCTTGGGTCCAGGGCAAGTCAGCGCCATCTTCCCACACAGAGGTTACTTGCTAACGTATCCTTCATTGGCTTCCTTCCCTTCCTGGCTTTCTTCTCTGCTCCCTTACCAGTGACGTCCCTAATAAATTCTATCAAATTGTGTTTCAGTCTCAAAGGAGCTGCAATACCTACTCTCCAGTTCATTGGACTCGCCCAGGACAACTAACAAGGAGATGATGGTGGACAACAACCATCCCAAGGAAATTAGAGAGTCTGCAACTGCAAGAAAGAGAGTGCCATCCATGTGCCCCATGGATCTAAGCCTGCCCTCCCCCTCAGTTTGAGGTGGAGAGGGCATCACCATCCCAGAATCTTCAGGATTGGGATATGAACTATGGACTAAAGTAGACTTACTGGTATTCTACTATAGACTTATTCTGATTCTAGCAATGAAAGAAATTATATTATTGATGTGTAGGCAGTGGCCACTAGAGGTTCTGAGGGGATGGAGAGGGAAAAACAGGTGTAATACAAGGGCATTTTTTGGACTTGGGAATTGTCCTGAATGACATTGCAATGGCAGATACAGGCCATTATAAATCTTGCCATAACCTACAAAAGTGGGTGGGAGAGAGTGTAAATTATAATGTAAACTCTAATGAACACTTAGTGGCAATGCTCCAAAATATTTTCATCAATTATAATAAATGTACTACACTAAGGAAGGATATTGTTAATGTGGGAAAATAAGGGAGGTGTAGCAAGCAGGGCTTATGGGAATCCCCTATATTTTTATGTAACATTTATGTAATTGAAGTATCTTTTAAAAAATAAAAATATATTTTTGAAAGATTGTGTCTCAGGATCTGCTCCTGGGGCAATCCAAACTAAGACAGCTGTATTGGGGAAGCCTGGGTAGGTAAGCAGGAGCTGGGGGCCATGTTTCCTGTCCACTGTTTTACAAGATTCATGTGTAAAAAGTATTCTGTAAACTGGAATTTTCCAAGCTTTCCCTCCCTTTTTGGCCAAATTTATTAGTGATCAGATTGGCTGAAGTTCAAATAACTGCATGCTCTGAGCCTGGAATAATTATGTCGAAACTATTAAGATAAACAATACTCCAAAGCAAAAGAAGGGTCTGAAGTTTCCTTGGTGATTGGCATGTAATCAGAATTCAAGGGTGATCACCTTATACTTTCCAAATTAAGTTTCCAGGTCAAGCACTCAACAAAAAACAGTCAATGCAAGAGTGTTCAATGTTCTACAGTATCTAATTTCTTAAAATCATTACATTGTACATTTAACTCCTGTGCGAAATAAGCATCTTCATTACTGTTTGTTCTTTTTTATAGTAAAAAGCATGGAAATAAAAAATGAAAGACAGCTCTTTTACTCTCAGAATTGTATTAGAGAAACAATTTTAAATACCAAAATGCTGAATCATTGGTTAGAGCTGAAAGGGCTTAGGGGGATAATGCTCCATGGACTAAGGCTAGCCTCTCCCACAAGACTGTTTCTGAATATGGAATCCTAGAAGAACTGTAGAGTTCAACTATCTTCATCTGCAAAGGCTGCTATGACAAAGAGCACCCAATGGGTTGGCTTAAACAACAGGAATTTACTGCCTCACAGTTTCATAGGCTAGAAGCGTTGCGTCCTCCTGGTAGCATTCTGGCTGCCGGGCAATTCTCAGGTTTCTTCGTATTGTGTCCTGCCTCCAGTCATAGGCAGTTTCCTAGCTGCTCAAATAAATACCGTACAATGGGTTAATTTAACAATGGGAATCTATTGGCTCATGGTTTCAGGGGCTGCAAGGCTTCTTTCCTCCCAGATGAGTATCTTCCAGCTCGCTGGCAATCTCTGGGGCTCCTGGCCTGTCACATGGCAATGCACGTGGCAGCATCTTCTCCTTTCTCTTCCAGGTTCTCCCACCTTCTGGCTGCTCCCCATGGCTTCTCTTCCATATCCAATTTCCTTTGCTCATAAGAACTTCAGTCATATTGTCTTAAGGCCCACCCTCATTCAATTCAGGCACACCTTAACTAAAATATTTTCAAAGGTCCTATTTACAGGACATTATACCTGCCATGACCGACAGAATGGAGAGGGAGAGAGTGTAAACTACAGTGTAAACTATAATTCATGCTTAGTGGTAATGCTCCAAATTGTGTTCATCAATTGCAATGAATGTATCATACTAATGAAAGACGTTGCTAATGTGGGAAAATGTGGGAGGTGTGGGGAGCAAGGCATATAGGGATCCCTTATATTTTTTATGTAATATTTTAAGTAATCTACGTATCTTTTAAAAATAAATTTAAAAATTTAATAAAAAAGAAAGGTCCTATTTACAAATTGTTTCACACTCACAGGACCAGGGGTTGGACCTGAACATGCCTTTGCAGGGGGCATGATTCAATCCCCACCCCAAGGTGATATCCTCACCTTCCTCTAGGTCCCATTAATTCCAGCTTCCAGCTCCTCCCTGTGGGTTTCTCTCACTCTGGCTTCTGGTTTCTTTCTTCAATTCTCTGCATTAAGACATAGCCTTAATCCAAGATTAAAACTAAGAACATGTCTACACTGGGGTGCAAAATGCCACCCACCACATCAACTCTCTGAAAACCACTTATGCAGGCAAAGAAGCATGTTAGCTGAAAATATAAGTGTGTGTTGGGAGTCGGATGAGAAAATATGACAGACCATTTCTTCTGGGCCATGAGTAAGACCCATGTGTCAGGACAGGAGCCCTGGGTAAAGAGCAGCAGGATGGGGTAAGATCCCCACCCCACCAGGGCTGGGACTGATGGGTTTCTGATCATCATTTTCACATCCTAGCTACACCAAAGGGACTGAATTCAAAACTTTGATTATGCTATTCTAACATGGAGCAACTTCCTGGGTTCTGTTTTCACTTTAAAGTTTCATGAAAAACACCCCATCTGAACCCACAGAGCTACTCAGACCTGTTTATAGCCCCAGAAAGTCTACGGTCTTGAAAGAGGTAGATGTCCATCTTATTTGCACCATCTTTACCTTTCTCTTTTTTGCCTCCTTGTGCTTGGGGGTTGGACGCAGGGGGAAGCTGGACAGGAAGAAGAGAAAGAAAAAACAAACCACCTCTTTCTGTGTTTTGTAATCTGGTACGTCTTTAAAGAACTTTGGGGTAAAATTATCTGACACTGAAGAAAGCTAAGGACTAGTAATTAGAGCTTTGAAATTCAAACCCACAGCCCAAGGTTGTTATCAAGAAAGTTATTATTTTTTTAAATAGCTACAACTTTTTTTTTTACTTGAAATTTCCATCTTTTTTTTTTGTCTTTATTTTTTTAATATTACTTTCAAAAAATATGAGGTCCCCATATACCCCCACCCCCCTCTCCCCACTCCTCCCCCAATAACAACAATCTCCTCCATCATCATGAGGCTCTTTTTGGAGACTCATAGTCATATAAACTCATTTGTCATTTCCATTTCCCCCTTGATTCAGGTCAAAAAGTATTTTTAACTCCTGGTATTATATGTAAACTGAGATATTCTGCTGGTCCGAGTTGACCCTTTTATTCAAGGTCATTTTCTAGTTACATCATCAGCTGGTACTTGGTAGTAATCCCTCAGTGCCAGGGAGGTTCATCCCCAGGAGTCATGTCCCACACTGGGGGGAAGGCAACACATTTACATGCTGAGTTTGGCTTTGAGACTGGCCACATTTGAGCAACATGGAGGCTCTCAGGAGGTAACTCTTAGGCACCCTGCAGCTCTAGGCCTTGTTCTTATTTCAGGTGCACAGGCTCACAAGCATAGTCATTAGTATCAAGGGCTCATTCCTGGACCTTCCTTCTTTTTTGGTCTTTGCCATTGGACTTGGGGGATTGTTGCTGTTCCTTTAGGGACCGTGATAGAGCGCCCCTGGCTAGGAACTCAGCACTCCCTCAGTTGTTGTTTTTAATTGTAACCACTATGAAAATATCCAAACATTTTTATGTACCTTGGATATATGCCCTGTAGGACTCCCTGCCAACCATGTGTCCCCTGTCAATAACATCCCATACCAGTATTCCTCCCCTGCCATTGTTGAACCTCTCTGTGATCCAAAACTTCTTCAAAAGTGAAGCCCAATATATTGCTAGGTTCCATTAATAGTAAAATAGAATATAGTGATGAGTTTAAAGGTTAGATATAGAACACATATTAATTTAGAAAAATTAAGGTAAAAATAAGTTGGGGTATCAAAAAATTAAAAAATGCAAAAGCTTTGTTTTGGATGTTTTGCCTTCCATCACTGCAATAAGTGTTGCCCTGTATGCAAATTGGCAATGCAACTACTTCTGTCTTTTCCTCAGTGTCTATGTCCTATCTTTTTCTTTTCTTTTCCTAATTATTAAGCTTATCTTCACAAAAGTTTTAGATCACAGTAATTCATATATGCAATATACAATACTCCCACATATCCAGCATAAAACCCCTTTCCCTTCCACAGCAATAATCTTTTTACATATTCATATTATATTTACTGAAACTGATGTACAGATATTGAGACAACAGCTTTCAAATAAAGTAACATTTGGGTTTACATTGTGGTTTATATTTTAGACTATACAATTTTCTAAATTTTTAGTTATCTTATGCTTTACATTATGATTTACATTTTAGCCTATCAGCCCCTATATATTTTTGGTGTAATTTAACATATCTTATAACCATCCTTGCGTACTCTTGTGGAACACTTCTATTGCCCACACAGTTACATTGGTTCCATCTATTCAATATCTCTTTCCCCCTGCCCTTAGGGCCCACAGTGACAGTCAATCTTCATTGCTTGAAGGGCCATATTCAGAGATACTTGCAACAGTGATGAGGGCTTGACATGCTCAACTGCCCTAATGCACTAGGAGCCACCGTTTTTCTCAAGAGATACAATTCCCTCTATTTGAGAACATCAGTCCTCCCCAGGATGTGGGTATACCTTCACTCTCATTATATGGGTCTCTATCCAATAATATAACTCACTATGGCAAAATGAGCACTCACACACTCCCCAGGAGCCCGTCCTGCGTCGGACCATCCCCCTCAAGCATCTCAAATAGGTAACCTTCCTTATTACATTTCCGAAAAAGTTTTCTCAGCATTACACTCCCAACCAAACACCTGACAATCCCCTATGCTCGCATGTTGCCCCACCCTCCCCCCAACTTCCTGGGCAACACTACCCATCCTCCCATCCCCAGCCACCCCCAAGCTTGCAAAGCCCCACCCATATGTAAACCTACTGATAAGAAGGGAGTCTAGAACTAGGCAGCTCAGCTTCAGTATGGACTTGCTTAGATTCTCCTGCCAAATATTTAGAGGAGAACTGATTAGAGAAGGAAAAGTCCTCTAACCTTCTAGCTTCTTCTTGCTGAACCTTGCCAGTTCTACTCCTTCTGGTTTGAAGTGTTGCAAATCCCAGCTGAGACACATCTAAATCACAGCTGACCATTGAATTGATGCATTAAATAATCCACAACACCTTTCATGTGCTTAACCAATCCTGGTTGTGCAGAAAAGAATTTTGGATTATAAGCACCTCTCGGCCCCTCAATTATACAAAGGGACAGAACCCTTGGGTTCTTAGAAGGGACTGGATCCTCTGGAATATTCAGCAGTGAGAAGATGCAGCAAGTTAGCAAAGTCAACTACCCTCTACTCCCCCTCACTTTCCCCCTAAACCCACAATTCCTTCTTCTCTATGAAATCAATATACACACTGTTAAAACGTAGACCTTTGTTTTTTGCCAGTTCATTTCCAAATCTGTTGATGAGCAAATGGTAGGAAAGTTTTCTGCATTGTCATAAACAGTTGCATGTTGTAAACAATAATACAGTGATGTTGCAACAGCACTCAGACAGCAGCCAGTTTCTTTGCCAGCACACTAAAAATGTCCCAAATATTCTGGGTTGTTAAAACAAAACCTTTTGCTCCCCCCACCAGCTCCTCCCAGGTCACTCAACATATAAATTGTCTTACCAATTACTAACCAGAAGAATTACTCTGCGACTGAGCATTTATTTTCCACTGGCAGGATCAATGACATCTGCAGGGAAGGGAAAGAAACTGTTTTCTCAGCTTGCTGAACAATCTGTACAAAATTACCAAGGTTAGGCAAATATAACAGGGCGGGATGTCGAAGCTTTGGTTAAAGGGAGTTGTCTGAGACTGTGTTTAGTATTCAGCTTAGTAAAGCTTCTGGGCAAGTGATTAGAACAAAGTAAAAGTCAAACACACACAGAAAGACCTGAATTCAAATTCTATTTCCTCTATTTACTAGCTGAGGGGTCTTGGGTAAATTTTTTAATCTCTTTGAGCTTCAATTTACGTACAGAGTAATTGCAGAGATTAAAAGGAGATAATACAAGCTTTGAGCAAAGTACCTGGGCATAGCAATCATTTCTTAAAGACTGATTACATCCCACCTAATTCTTTTCAAGTAAATACAGAATCAGCCCAAATGAGAAAGCGGGGAGATGTTGTAAACATCTGCTTTTGCCTGCCTATCACTCTTTCCCTCCCCTGGGGATGGAATTTATTTTTTCCCAGGGGACCACCTTTCATATTTGTGCCTTCCCTCTCCAGACACAAAGGTGGGAGTGAATCGCAGGCTTTGCTGGCCACATTACTGAACACGCCTCCCACCCTGCCCCTACCACGATGACAGGTGCAAGGATGGGGACAGGACGGAAGCCGTGTCCAGTCTGAATCTTCCCTTGTGACATTTTTGGTTAGAGATATCAGGAAAGACCCAGTCAGGGCTAAGCTCGCTGGGTGTGAATTTTATGCATATGGTGGCCACCTTTCCTGCTGTATCACTCAGGGTTTACTCAGAAGAGCAGAGCCTTCAGGAGATACACACTATCACGATTCATTGCAGGGATTGCCCTGCAATTGTAAGGGTGGGTTAAGCAGTCTAGGTGAGCCTGCTGTTTCTGTGTTGGGGGCTGGAACCTGAGGTCTGCAGGGTAGGTCACTGAGAAGGAAAGATGGACCTGAAGTGGAGGAAGCAAGGGTAGACCGACATCTGTGAGGATGGGCTGGAATTCACAAGGACAGGCTGGAGCCTACATAGGTTGCTCCTCAGCCCAGAGGCACTCACTTTGATGAGAGAGGAAAGCACCTTTTATCCTGGAACTGAGCAACCTGGCCCAGGAGTGAGAAAAGGAGGAGGGGGAGCCAGGAGGAGGTGAAGGAGCTATGGTTCTGACCGCTGCCGCACCAGGAAGGTGAATGAACAGGTAAGAGACAGCATGAGTGAGCTGTGACAGCCGCTCGGGCCCTGCACTGGCCCTCCAAGAAGAAAACAGGGCTGCTGTTTCACTTCCACTTTCCAAACCTTGCACAAAATGTGTCGTGTGGCTCATACTAACCTGGAACTACCCAGAGAAGGGCAGCCTGGGAAATGGAGCTCCAGCTTAGGTTTGTGGGCAGTAGAAACCCACTACTTGGGCTGTCTGAAGAGAATGCATTCAAGAGATCAGAAGAAGGCAAGGGCCGCAGTGACATTATTTTGGGCCTCTTGATCCAGCCATCTCTATCCCTAGAATTTCCAGTTGTGTGAACTGTTGAGCGTACTCTGGTTCAAAATGGGTCTCTAACTCTTGAAAAATGAAAGTGGCCTGACCAATATGAGGAGCTAATTCAGCATTCAATAGCAACTTAGTTAAGGAGTTTTAATAGAATTCCAATAAAGACCCTAACATTGGCAAGGTAATTAAGAAGAACAAACTAAAAAGCTTTTGGGTAATAGGAAGTGACTACTATAGAGCTTTTTCAACTTTAATGGATAAAGGATTCACTAAGAACTGGCAAAAAGCCTTATGTACAAAATACTATTAACATCTTCTCTGGACTCATTACGGAGTATGAGGTATCGTCTTTTGAGAAGTTAAGATGACACAGTGGAAAACCAGAGGAAAAACCCGAGAGGGTCTCACAGGATGGATGGCCCCAGCATCAGGCCCCATACCTCAAAACTTTGTTCATGGGTTTACAGGTCAAGAAACACCATCTGCTCAGTGTGCCATTCATTGTTCAGCATCAGATAATCCGATCCATGCTCAGCAAACCCTCAAGGGATGGATAAATAAACCAGTGTGAAAGAGTTTACATAGGCAGATATATTTTCCCAGTGACTATAATCCTTGCTCCCTTCACCTAGGACACCCAGTGACAGTTCACCAAAGACATACAATGAAGGCTCAGGATGCTCTTTGGAGAATATGGTATGGTTTGAGGAAGATTGCACTCAAGCTCTGGCCAGCCTGATAAATGACACACCTTACAAGTGCCCAGAATGCTCATCAGTGTCTGCAAGAATTGAAGTCTTCCTTTCTTGGATGGTTATTTGCATCAAGTACTAGTCTTGAGGACAGTCTGATTTTTATGATTGACCCTGGGATTTTCCTCAGTTATGTAATTGTCATGGTTAGAAAGTACCTCTTCAGGTATCACATCTCATCCTTAAGAATAGGCTTTTCATATATTAGATTGGGAAAACACTTCAATTTCTTCCTTCTCTCTCTCATCCTAAGTATTTTGGGATAAATAAAAGTAAAAAGACTCAGTCCTTCCCTCATTTCCTTCAAAGAATCACTCTCCTCATTCTAGATACTATATTTCTAACTATGCAACAAAAATTCCATTATGTTTTTGGAAAGCCATTGCCTATTACATACTGAGCCTACTGTCAATAAAAGCCCCCCATGCTTCCCCTTCCCTTTCCCATATATGTTAAGCCAATGGTCCCCCATCTTTTCTCTGGCCAATGTTTTCTTTAAAAAATTATTTCCTCCTTCCAATTTCAAAAGTAATAAATGCAGCATGCAGAAAATTTAGGAAACTATGCAAAAATATATTTTGTTAAAAACTAGTTTTGTTTTAGAGGGCAAACTTCTCAAAGCCTGGAAGACCCCTGTCTATTAACTGCAGGAAGATGAGCATTCCAGGTAGAAGGACATACCTCGAATCCATCCCCAGCTCCCTGATCTCACACCTCCTTTCCTGGTGGAAGCCATCTTCCTCTCTCACCCTATGACTACAGGGCTTTGTAAATGGTCTTGCTACTTTCTGTCTCTTCACAGCATCCAGAGCACTCAATCAAAATGTAAAATAAATCACACCACTCCCTTGCTTAAAGATCTCCAATTACTCTCAACATCAAGTAGAATACAGTTCAAACATCCCACCTGGTCTTTGAGGCCCCCTCCTTAGACAACATTAAAACAAACTACACATCCATCAATCGATGAATGGCTAAAGACAATGTGATATATTTAGCAGTATTTTACGGCGTATGCTTTATAGTGATCTATTTAAGAATCATTGCCCACTTCTGTGATTTGCTTTTTAAAAACCCCATGGGTCATGTCAAAAGATAAAGATTTATCTCATTCTTTCTTCTGAATTCTATTCTCCCCTTCCTATCATTGAATATGTGAGTGGTTTTTAGTAGATTGCTAATAAAAACAATGCTGCAATAATGATAGCCATATAGACCAATGAAATAGAATTGAGAGTCCAGAAATCAAATTCACACACTTACAGCCACTTGATTTTCAACAAGGGTGCTATGTCCACTCAGTGGGAAAAGAACAATCTCTTCAAAAAATATTGCTGGGAAAACAGGATATCTATGCATAACAGGATGAGATCCCCAATCTCACACCATATATAAAGATTAACTCAAATAGATTAATGATCTAAATATAAGAGCTAAAACCATAAAACTCTTAGAAGAAAAGAGAGGGGAAATCTTCTTGACTTTGGATTTGACAATGGATTCTTGTTAAGACACCAAAAACACACAAAAGAGAAAAAAAGATAAATTGGACTTCATCAAAATTTAAAACTTTCATCCATCAAAGGACAATATCAAGAAAGTAAAAAGAGGGAAACGGACTTTGGCCCAGTGGTTAGGGCGTCCGTCTACCACATGGGAGGCCCGCGGTTCAAGCCCCGGGCCTCCTTGACCCGTGTGGAACTGGCCCATGCGCAGTGCTGATGCGCGCAAGGAGTGCCCTGCCACACAGGGGTGTCCCCCGCGTAGGGGAGCCCCACGCGCAAGGAGTGCACCTGTAAGGAGAGCCGCCCAGCGCGAAGGAGGGAGCAGCCTGCCAAGGAATGGCACCGCCCACACTTCCCGTGCCACTGACGACAACAGAAGCGGACAAAGAAACAAGACGCAGCAAAAAGACACAGAAAACAGACAACCGGGGGAGGGGAGGGGAATTAAATAAATAAAAATAAATCTTTAAAAAAAAAAAAAAAAGAAAGTAAAAAGACAACCTACAGAATGGGAGAAAATAGTTGCAATCATATACGTATAAGGGTTTAATATCTAGAATACATAAAAACTCCTACAACTCAACAACAACAAAAGATAGTACTATCATGGCTATTGTTTTTTACAATGGAAAATAAGTATTGGTGAGGAAATGAAGAAATTGGAACCCCTATGCATTGCAGGTAGGAATGAATGTAAAATAGTTGAGTCACTGTGGGGAACAGTCTGGCAGTTGCTCAAAAAGTTAAACATAGAATATCATATGGCCCAGAAATTCCACTCCTTAGTGTATATGCAAAAGAACTTAAAACAGGGACATAGATGCTTGTATACCAATATTCATAGTAGCACTATGAACAATTGCCAAAAGGTTGAAACAGCCCAAGTGTCCAACAACTGATGAATGGATTAACAAAATGTGGTGTATATATTCAGTGGAATATTATTCAGCCATAAAAAGGAACGACATTCTCATACATAGTACAACAAGGTTGAACTTTGAGAATACTATGCTAAGTGAAAAAGCCAAACAAAGAAAGACATATAATGTGATACAACTTATACGGGATACCTAGAATAGCAGCTTCTTAGAGAAAGAAAGTAGACTAGAGGTTACTAGGGGGTAGGGGAATTTATTGCTTAATAACTACAGAGTTTCTGTTTTGGGTGATAAGAGTCTTGGTAATGAGTGGTGGCGAAGGTAATACAACATTGTAAATGTTATTAATGTTACTGAATTATACTTTAAATATGGTTAAAGAGGTAAATTTTGTATATATATACACACGTTACCACAATAAAAACTTTTTGAGAACAATACTGCAACAAAAATTCTTATGTGTCAACTTAGTGCATGTATGCAAAGATATCTTTTAAGTAACTCCCTAGAAGCAGAATTGCTGGATCAAAAGCATTTCCACATGTTAAGCTTTAACAGAGGTGGCCAAACTGCTTTCCAAAAATGCTTCACCAAATTTATGTGCCACCAACAATTTGAGAGTGCCCATTTTGCTACCTCCATATCTTCACTTGATATTACCAGACTTTAAAAATATTTGTCATTCTTATGAACATGGATTGATATCTTCTCTAGGACTTATAGTTTTCTCTAGGACCATCACAATTCCTGATGGGTAGGGACTCCTTTTATACTCATCTATAATCCCTTAAGTTTTGAGTTTAGCACTGCAGTAGCAAAATTAGTATTTATTCCTTGACTGTCAATTTAACAGCTAAGGATAACTCAGGGTTAGACTTGACTTACATCTTGAAATGCCCGAGTGTATTCTTTTGGAATAAATGTGCATATTGCTGGGGGTGCTTAGTTTTTATCTGCTCAGTGGAATAGGGTGAGAAGTTCCATGGTGTTTGTTTGATTGCTGCGGAGCCTTGATCAGAGCCGAAATGTCCAGCTGTTCCAGCAGAGTCTCTGTAGGGACAGTCTGAGAAATTTCACTGAAGAGAAGATTGTCTCCATCAGAGTTGAGCTCCCACCTCTCCAGCTGTTAGGCTGTGGGCACTTCTTGGCTCACAAAGCAACATAAGCCGGGTTTTCTTTCAGAGAGCTTAAAATGGACAAAAGGATGTACCTGGCCATGGGTGCCCCTTTCCATACATGGCTTAGAGAAAAATTTATAATTACAGTGGACTGATTCATCTGGAAACCCTAAGCCCCTTCTAATTTCTGAATGTTGTTCCTGTTTTCCTCATTCTGCAAAAGTCCAGTTATACTGAATTAGGTTGTGGTTTTTATCTGCTATACTGCCATTTGTCTTGGAAAAGGAGGGTATTCGTCTGACGCTCTGTACTGACTACTTATTTATTTATTTATCTGATGTTTTGTACGGAACATGGAGCCAAGAAGACCAATTAGTGACTTCATGAGTCAAGGTCTAGTTGACACTTTGCTTGCACAGGAAGCCATTTGTAGTTTAAGACCTTATGAGTTAATTACTGGCTTCAGTTCTTCAAATCATAGGCTGAATCTGGGTGTTTTACTCTCAAGAATTAGAGCATAAAATCAAGACACTTAACTTACATGTGGCTTTAATTCACCAAGCACCTTAGTTGAAATAAATGATTAGCCTTGGCAATAGAAATGTAAACAGGATGCTCATTAGTTCGCTTGCTAATTACTCTCCCCTTTCACCTCTCTTCCTCTTGTACCAAAAGTCACAGTAACCAACACCACAGACACAGGGCAGTGAGGTGTCCACTCTCACGCCAGGGCCTGCGCTCAAGCAGAGGGGGGTGCCGTCGGCTGCAATATTTCAATGATTTCTCTCTTTCTTTTTCTGTCTGGCCAAGGCAAAGTGGAATTTGAGTGTCCACACTGCCCTCTCAGATCACTCCAGAGGTTGAGGTGGGATTCTCTGGGTAGTTAGGACCAGAGAGCCACTTGTACTAATTCTCACTAGTTTTAGTAAAGGCTGTTTACGCTAAGGTCTTGCGGTAGAAAAAAGGGAAATTCAAAGATGGAAGCCAAATACAGGCCCTAAGGGAGCAGGACTGAACCTTGGAAAGCATTCAGAAGGGAAAACGCGCTCTCTCTGCCCCCCCTTCTCTCTCTCTCTCTCTGTCTCTCTCTCTCTTTCTCTCTCTCTCTCTCACACACACACACACACACACACACACACACATTCGCTCGCTCTGAGCCACTTCTCTACTCTCTTCTTCAACCTTCATGGCACTTTGGAGGGCTGCAAGACTCCCGTTCCCACGCTTCCACTAAAATCCCCGATGCAGTCTGGGCGCCCACCTTCCTCTCCAGGACATGCCGTGAGTTCAGTCCACCAAGGCGAGAGAGCTGGGGTCTGCGCCCACGCCCGGCCAGCCCCCAGAACGGAGGTGGCAGGCAAGGCGGGCCTCTCCTCAGCAGCGGCTTCCCTCGCACCCCCTCCGGGCCCGCTAAAGCCGCGGTTTCACCTGCAACCCTGGATGGTAATGTTCACAGACGCCCTCCTGCCAGTCTGCGGACTCCTTAGGTGCAGAAACCGATATTTGGTACTTCCTGTTTTACCACAGTCCCTGGTACCGCAAGGGAGCTTAGGAAATGTCTGAACAGATAAATGAATCTGTGCAACCCCTCAGCTCGGATTCCCTTCGAATTTCTCTGGGCCAGACCACGTTGTCCATTGAAAAAAAAGTGCAGCTGAAATCGATGCCATGAAATATGATTTCTTGGGCTTTGGCTGCACTCCTCCCAAGGGTGAATGGATAGAAAAGCACAGTTCTGGGCTCCAGGTCCTAGTTCTTCCTCAGCCTCGTTTCCCACTCGTGCCCCCCACGGGAGTGGGGAGGCGCCGGCCCTGGAGCCTGAGGGCGGCCGAGTCACTCTGAGAGGCGCCTTGGCGGGCGCTGGGCGCAGGGCGCTGAGGCCTCCGCTCCCTGGAAGCCTTGCCCCCCGGGCTGTCTGCCTGCGCCCGCCGGGCAGGGAGGCACATCACTGCTGGCCTCTGGCCCCGCCATCGGTTTGCTGTCAGCATCCCCATTGATTTTAAATTTTATTATTGGCTTTTAGAGCACTCGAGGGCCTGAGGCGTTCCTTCACCATCGATTTGCTTGTTCCCCTCTGAGGGGATGAGCTTGGCCGTCTTCATCCACGGGCGTGGGAGCAGCCCCTCTGCCTTGTACGTGGGGCTCCCTGGCTTGTCCTGGGTCAAGGCTAGGGGACCAGGCTCAAACCCGCAGACATCTGCGGCGCTGAGACCCTTTCCTCCAGGCCGAGCTGAAAGCGCTGCCTGTTCACTGTGACAAGAACTAACCCTCCCTGTGCAGACACTGTGCCAGCTACTATGCTACACATCTGAAACACACTACCTTATCTACCCTGAAAATCCCCCTGAGGCAGGTAATTTATCACCATTTTACCAACAGGGAAACTGAGGCACTGAGAGGAGCAGCCATTCCGCGACTGTAGAGAGACACTGGTAAACCTATGACAGAGCTTCTAAACTCTCGCAGCCGCCCTGTGGTGTGGCTGTACGTGAATCACACACAGCTCAGGCCACACACAACCAGCCTGCAGGGTCACCAGCTTGGAAGCGGGTCTGTTCCACCAGCAGTGAGGTGAGTCTGCCCAGCACATGCTAAGACACCCACACAGTGTTAACAAGCTGTATTTTTACCTTTCCAAGGAAGGGGAACCAACAGTTCTCAGACCAGCACAGGCCAATGGACCTGGCTTTGCGTGGCACTGCTCCAGGGGACGCTGGAGGGCCTGCCTCTGTGGAAAAGCAGGAGCTGTTTCTGCAGGCAAAAGGGGAAGGGGCAGCCTTGCTTTGGGGAATTCTGGCTTTTTGATTCCACACTGTCTCCATTTCCTTTTGCCCCCATCAGAACCCCCACAGGAGTGAAACTGGGTCTGCAAGCTCCCTGCCCCCCTCTGACCAAAGAGGAAATGTCCACTCTGAAACGGAGAGTTCTACTACTTTAGGTGAGGACAGCTTGAAAAGGCCCAGGGATGGGGCAGACTCAGGTACAGGCTTGTCCTTCCACTTCTGCCTCCTTCTCCTCTCTTCTCCCCTCCCCTCTCTTCTTCTTCCCTTTCCTTCCCTCTCCTCTCCTCCCCTCTTCTCCCACCCCCTTTTTCCTTCCCTCCCTCACTCCCCTCCTCTTCTCTCTCTCCTTCCTCATCAGGAAGCAACCTATATATATCCTTCCATGAAACTCACAGCAGTCAGCTTTAGCACCATGGGGGGATTGGGAGTGGACCCACCCAGGCACGATAAATCCTGTCACTTGGGGCAGGAGGTGGGTGCCAGCACCTTAGAGCTCCGTGGCTGGTGCTACCGAGGGAGTGGGTTCTATTCACGGCCTTGCCAGCATCCTGGGCCGGCTCAGGAAGAGGCTAATAGACCTCCGAGTGAGTGTTAACAGACTAGGAAGGGAGGAGACCCTGCTGAAGGCTAACATTTTTCACAGTGCGGTAATCACAGGGACGCTGCCACTCCCCGAGGCGGGAGACAGGTGTTCAATTTACGTACACTGGCCCTCCAGTTCGAGGGTTGCCTCGGAGGGAGGGCCCTGGGTACACCTCCTGGAGCCCAGACCCAGGGATGGGGGGGATGCCAGCCCTGGGGACACGGGTGGGCAGGCACAGGGAGGCTCACGCAGAGCACCAGCCCCTCGCCACCACCCCTTGTGTGAGTAACTTATAAACCTAAGTTTCTTATATATATAACGGGAATAAGGAAACTAACTATGTCTCAGGAACTTGGTAAGAATTAACGGAGGTAATCCAAGTGAAATAGCCCAGTGCTGGCACCTGGTAAGCATGCAAAAATTGTGAAGTCCTAGAGAAAATGTGTCCTTGGACAGATGAATGCGTAATCAAATGCAGTATATTTATACAGTAGCATATTACTCAGCCTTCAAAAGGAATGACGCTCTAAGACATGCTACGCCATGGATGAACCTTGAACACATTATGCTAAATGAAAGAATTCAAACACAAAAGGATAAATATTGTATGATTGAATTATAAGAATATCTAGAATAAGCAAATTCACAGAAATTGAAAGGAGATTAGAGGTTACCAGGGGCTTGAGGAGAAGGGAATGGAGAGTTACTGCTTAGTGGGTACAGAGTTTTTGTTTTGGATGGTGAAACAAGTTTTAGTCATGGATGGTGGCGATAGTAGCACAACGTCGTAAATGTAATTAATGCCATGGAATTGCACACATAAAAATGGCAAAATATATATATTCACACAAAATTTTAATGTGAGGAATTTCTACTGTGATCATTTTTTGTCCATAATTTACAGATGAGCTCTAGAAAAAATTAATCAAAAGACCCAAAGTCACACGGCCAGTGAGAGGCAAAGCCAGCACTTGAACCCAGGTAGTGTGACTCCTGAGCCCAGAGTCTTAACCACTGTGTTTTATTGCTATGTAAAATGTAGACTGTATTACCATAGAAGAATTGATGATGAATCTGTGAACCCTTTGAAGACCAGAATCATGTCAACTTCATCTTTGTATCCCCAGTGCCTATCACACTATATGATACATAGTAGGAACTCAATAAATGCTGGTTGAATGAATGAATCAAGAAGAATGCAGGTGTTGGAGGAATAAATTGTAGCTCTAATACATGATTAACTCAGAAACAAGCAGCACTACTAACCAAATGCTAAACCAATCAATTATGAATCTAAGGACTCCTCTGTTTCCTTTGCTGGGGAGTATCTGGCCCTAAACCTGCCTTCCCTTATGTGAAGCTAAGGTTGAGTGGTGGACATGGGTGAAGGAAGCAGAGATTAAGTCTTGTGGGAATAAGAGGTCAGACATGCAACTTCAAAATATAGACTGAGAATTTCCTCAAATTCCACAACCACTGACTTTATACTTTCTTTGAATGTCATCCATGACCAGTCAGTTAGCCAGCAAATTCATATTGAGAAGGATATCTGACTCACATGTGCATCAAGGTGTTTTCTTTTTTTCTTTTAAAGAATAATTTTGTTTTATGCTTCACTTTAAAACGAGTTCTTTATAATTTTAGGAAGTTTGGAAAACCTGGCAGAGTAGGAAATATTTTCTTGATTACTCTGATTCCCCAAACCCCCAAAATAAGTACTAAACCCATTTATTTGGCCATATTTCCTCCTGGAAAATGATCATTTTTTAACTAGAGCTCACTGAGTAGTTGATACTCTCTAGTTACAGATCTGGTGAAGGCTTCAAAGTTTCTCTTGGAAGGAAAAATATTCTAGACTTCTACAAAAGGCACCATGGCGCAATGGAAAAGACCCTTGATAGGACTGTAAATCTTTCCTGCCATTGCCTCAATAATCTGCCAACATCAAGATACTGCCCTCTCGGAGCCTGTTTCTGCATCTCTAAGAAACAAGCAGAGGGAAAGAGATTAGAGGTAGCTGATTGGCCAAATATTGGACTATAACATGTTTTATAGTCATAATCAATATCAACCAAATAAAACAGACATGTTACACAGAAATTGGTATTCCTAGATTCTTTTGAAAATTTGAAGATCTGGTAACACTGGGCTAACAATCTACCATGACAACAGTTGACTAAGGATGGGTGGCACCTGCCCGCTTTGGAGAGGTGCATTTGCCATAATCCTCAGCACTCCCTGGAGCTCCCATTACACTGTGCAAGCATCAGCATCTGTTTATCATTTTACTCTGTGTCCACTTCATTCGTTTACCCACCTATCTCCAGAGGACAGCTGGATACATAGCCTGTTTAAGGTTATCTTTTCCATTCTGTAATTCTCTTCTGCTCTTCTAGCAACTCCTTCCTTCAGAAGAAAAAGAGATTTCTTTGGAGCCCATGTTGGATATGACTCTCTTTTTGCCCCTTCTGACCTATTCTCTAGCTTTCTCCTTCTGCATACCCTAGCAGGCACTGCATCAATGGGGGCACCCTGGCCTCCCGGCCTCTAGGGTAGGAGAGAGGTTGGGGTGTTTATTCCCTCTGGCTCCCCACCTGCCTGACTGTGGTTGGCAGGAGCTGCCCTTTCCTATAGCTCTAGTTCTCTCTCCCCTACTCTTCCACGCTTGGGGAGGGTAATGGCCCCAGATGCATCACCGTGCTTGTTGGTTTCCTTTAATCCTGTCCTCATTTTAGTAACTAGTCCTGCTCATTAAGTTCTCCTGAATTACCCCTTTGGATGGGCCTTCTCTCCTCTCCCAGCTGCCTGACTCAGGTTTTAATTTGACTTTTGTGACAAGGAAAGAGGTGACTATAGAGGGGGCTGTTGCTGAATCATCCAAGGCCAGCCCTTTGCCCGCTGGTCCAAGCATCTGGGTGGTTACCACCACCCTGACTGCTGAAGGCCTTTTCATTTTCCCTCCAGTGTTTGGCATCCAGGAGGCGCAGGCATTATGAGCTAATGCATCTCGAAAAATTAAGCACTGAAACAGGTCCTTTATTTATAGCTCATTTTACAAATGTGAATTAAAGTGGGCCCGTCTTATGACACTCTCAAATTTATGATCCCCACTTGATGGCTTGGATAGTTAAATACTTCAGTGAATAAACTTAAAATTCATTAGGTCTCATTTTCTCATATTTCATATATTTGCAATCTACTCTCTTCCCTGGCAGTTTTCAAACAAGAAAATTAAGCCTGGCTCTGAAATTTATGGATGTATTCTCCTAATATTCCTTTAATTAGAAACTCATATGTGGCTTCCTAAGCCAGCCACCCATGGAGATAACTTATGTGATTTGAGCTAACTTATTGTATAACTGCTTCCTAATTCCAATGCTTTTTTTCCCTTTAAGCTTTCATTAGCTCTGAAACACCACGTAGGTCAAGTTCTGTAGAAACACACCCAGGAGGGCTAGCTTTTCACCTTGCAGTTGATATTAAGAAGGTTAGCTAATAGTTTTGGGTTTAGTTTTCACTGCTAAATATTAATGGAGTGGAATTAGAGCTATTCAGCTCCTTGCCAATGGAGTGTTTTTTTGAGATAGTTCATCAGAGACCAGGGTTATATGCTCTGGAGAAAGGAGTTTACTTTGCCCCCTTCAGTTTCTAGGCACACTGGTCAGTTTAAGCCCATTCTCTGTCACTGCTTCTGCTGTGCAAGGATGCCACTTCAGAAAGCCTGTTAACTACTGCTGGAGAGATAAGGAGGAAGGGAGAATATGGCACATATCCTGGTGCAGCATTTGAGGAGAGTTTAGGTTATACAACTTACCCAGTTAAGTGAACCTAAAATTAAGTATCATATCAGGATCAGTTGCTTATGTCTGGATCTGCTTGTGTGGTATGATTGAGGAGTTAGAGATGTCTAAGACTTTTAGAGTTGACCATTTTTTGGCCTGAAAACTTAAATGAAGAGCATTGGAGGGAGTAGAGTCAGTCAACAGATATTTATTGGTCTCCTATTATGTACAATCCCAATTTTAGATGCATTTACAGCTCTGACCAGGCACTAATGCTTCCTTAGCGCTTATTCTGGGCCAGGCATGGCTCTCAGTGTCTTTGTGTGTGTGTGTGTCTGTGTGTGTGTGTGCAAACTCATTAAGTCCCATAGCACCCTGTGAAATAAGTACTGGTATCATTCCCAATCTACAAATGGGGAAACCGAAGCTCGGAGAGATTAACATACCCAAGGTCACACAGTCAGTGGGAGGAAAGAGATTGGACCGGTTTCAGTTTCCCTGCTTCTAAAACAAATTCTATACAATGAGTTGACTTAACAACAGGAATTTATTGGCACATGGTTTTGAGGCTTGGAGAACTGCAAAATCCAGATGATGCTTTCTTCCCAAAGAATGTGGCATTCTGGGCTGGCTGATGGTAATCCTTGGTCCTTGGCTTTTCTGTCACTTGGCAATGCGCATGGCTGCATCTTTTCCTTTCTCTTCTGGTTTCCGTTGACTTCCACCTTTTGGCTGCTCCTTGTCACTTCTCTCCCCATCTGACTTTCCCTCTGCTTATAAAGGACTCCAGTAAACCAGATTAAAGTCCACCTGGTTCACGGGGGCCACACCTTAACTGAAGCAACATCTTGAAGAGATCTTACGTACAATGGGTCTGTTCCCACCAGAAAACAGACCAAGAACACTTCCAACCTGGGGTGCACAGTTCAATCCCCCACATCCTCAACAGTCTGACTCCAGAGTTCAAGTTTCTATCTACTGTACTATAGGGTCTCCTAACAGAACCCTACCCTCAGGGAGTTTATATCGGTGGGGGAGGGACAGATAATAATCCAGAAACAAACAAGATCTTTTCAGATACTAAGAAGTGCTATGAAAAAAAAAACTGATATAAAAAGGGGGCTAAAGATTGGGACAGAGATGAGGAGAGACTGTTTAAGCGAGGATGGACAGAGAAGGCTTCTTTGTGGAGGTGACATTTAATCTGAGACCTGAATGAGGAGAAGGAGACAGCCAGGGGAGGCGGTAGAACCTGAGGTGCAAAGAACCTGAGATGAGAACAGCTAGTCAAGCCTGAGGGCCTCAGAGAAGACCAAGGAGCTGAAATGTGATGAATGAGGAAGCAGATATACAATGGAATATTATTCAGTCATAAAAATAAATGAAGTAGTGATACATGCTATGAAATGAATGAATCTTGAAATTATTGTGCTAAGTAAAAGAAGCCAGTCATAAAAGACCACATAGTGTATGACTCCATTAATAAATGCCCAAAATAAGCAAATCTATAAGCTAGAAAGTAGATTAGGGGTTGCCAGAGACAGGGGTAAAAGAGGAAAAGGAGTGACTGCTAATGAGTATGCTAATGAGTATTCTTTTTTGGGGTGATGAAAATATTCTGGAATTAGTTAGTGGTGGTAGTTGGCAACTTTGTGAATATGATGAAACCCACTGAACTGTACACTTTAAAAAGATGGAATTTATGGTATATGAATTATATCTCAATTTTAAAAACTTCATGGGAGTAAAAAGACAACATTAAAAGAGAGGGATGGCAGACCACAGTCTGGGAGAAAACATCTGCTATATATATATATATATATATATATATATATATATATATATATATATATATGACCAGGACTCATACCAAGAATATATAAAGAGCTCCTAAAAACTAACAAGAAAACGATAGACAACTCAATATAAAACAATTGGGAAATGAGGTTAACAAGTGAGTCCCCAAAGTGATTACACAAATGGTCAATAAACATATGAAAAGGTGCTCACCATCTTTAGTCATTGGGGACATGTGAATTATAACTATAATAAGATACAACCATTTATCCACCAGAATACCAATGAGCACAAGGACTGCTGACATTGTAAGTGATCTACCCTCTTATACACTATTGGTGGGAATGTAAACTGTCCAGTAACTTTGAAAAACTAATTACTGATATCTTCCAAAGGCAAACATAAACCTACCCAATGACCCAAAAATTCCTTTTCTAGGCATATATCTAACAGAAATGAGTGCATATGTCTACCTAGTTATATGCTCAAGAACGTTCACAGTAGCTTTATTAATAATAGCCCCCAAGTGGAAAGAACCAGAATATCTTCAAATTGGAGAATGGATAAACAGTGAACTGTCCATACGATGGAATACTACTCAGCAATAAAAAATGAACAAACTACTGAGACAACAACGTGGATAAACCTCCCAGACAATACCGAGTGAAAGATGTCAGTCACTAAAGAGTACATACTAAATAGTTAGAGTTACAGGAAGTTTAAGAAGACGCCAAATTTTTAAATGATGGTAGATGCCAAAATAGTAGCTACTTTTGTAGGAAAGTATGAACTGGAAAGGGGCACTAGGGAGCCTCCAAGGCTGCAAATGCATCCATATCTTGACCTGAGTGCTGATCGCAGGGTGTACAGAAATGAAAAAAAATCATCGAGCTGTGCAAAAAGCAAGTCATAAAATTTATGTAGATCCTAATCAAAATCCTAGGTGCCTCTTTTGCAGAAAATGACAACCTGATCCTAATGTTCATATGGAAATGTAAGGGACCCAGAATAGCCAGAACAATTTTGACAACGAACAAAGTTGGCAAGCCTATAATTCCCAATTTCAAAATTTAGTATAAAGCTACAGTAATCAAGGCAGTTTGATACTGACATAAGGGCAAACATATAGATTAATGGAATAGAATCAAGAGTTCAACAATAAATCCTTACATTTAAGGTAAACTGATTTTCCACAAGGGTGCCAACACAATTAAATAGGGTCAGAAAAGTCTTTTCAACAAATAGTACTGGAACAAAAGAATATATGCATGTGAAAGAATTAAGCCGGATCTTTTCATTTTACCACATACAAATAGTAACTCAAAATAGATCACAGACCTAAATGCAAGAGTCAAAACAATTAATCTCTTAAAGGAAACATTGGAGTAAAATCTTCAAGTTCTTGGGTTACACAAATCCTTCTTAGATATGATGCCAAAAGCACAAGTGACAAAATAAAAATAGATAAATGAGACTTCATCAAAATTAAAAATGCCATCAAGAAAGTGAAAAGATGGTCCAAAGAATAGAAGAAAATGTTTTCAAATCTCTATCTAATAAGGGTCTTAGATCCAGAATATGTAAAGAACTTTTACAACTCAATAATAAAAGACAACCCAATTTAAAAATGGGTAAAGGATCCAAAGAAAATGAACAAATAAACACATGAAAAGATGCTCAACATCAGGAAAATGCAAATCGAAACCACAATAAGACACCTTTTCACAATCCCTAGGAAGGCATTGGAGCCTGGAACATGGACAATAACAAATGTGGAGAAATTCAAACCCTGTACATTGGGGGAATGGAAAACAGTCTGGCTGTCCCTCAAAATGTTAAACAAAGAGTTACCATATGACCCATCAATTCTACATCTAGGCATATTCCCAAGAGAAATGAAAACTTATGTCCACACAAAAACTTGTACACAAATGTTCATAGCAGCATTATTCCTTAATAGTCTAAAAGTGGGAACAACCCAAAGACCATTAACTGATATATGGACAACAAAATGTGGTATATCCATATAATGTAGTACTATTTATCCATAAGACAGGATAAAGTTCTGATACACCACATGGTTGAACCTTGAAAACATTATGCCAAATAAAAGAAGTTAGGCACCAGAGGATATGTATTATATGATTCCATTTATATGAAATGTCCAGAATAGGCAAATTCATAGAGACGAAATGCAAATTAATGATTGCCAGGGGCTGGAGGAAGATGGGGAAGAATAGGGAGTGCCTGCTAATAAGTATGGTGTTTCTTTTTGAGGTAATGAAAGTGTTCTAGACTTGAATGTGATGATGGTTGCACAACTCTGCGTATATATGAAAAGCCATTGAATTGTATACTTTAAATGGGTCAACTGTATGATATGTCAGTTATATCTTAAGAAAGCTGTTAAATGTGTAATATGATTTTACATCTGTATATATTAAACAAAAAAAAGCCATACATATGTAGAGGCACATGAACATGTGTGTAAATAATTTGAAGGCAGCTTGGGAAGATGTCCCCAGAGTTGTGAAGCTGTTTCTTCTAGAAGGAAAGGGAGATTGGAGAACATGTGAAAGGGCCTTTCACTATTTTGGTTTGTAAATTTCACTGCTATTCAGCAAACATATTATCCTTATTACTTGTGCAGCAAGACAGAAAGTCGGGGTGAGGGGCTGACAGCATCGTACAACAGGCAGGGAGCATGGGCATTCGGGGGAGAAGGTCATCAGAAAGTTCATGAAAAGTTTATTTGGAGTTTGAAGGTCGGCTGTGACTTGCCTGGGCAAACAGAAGATGTGGAAATTCAGAGGGGCCTGGGGTAGTGCTGTGACAAGCCCAGTGTTGCCTGGGTCTCAGTCTTTAAAAATACATTCATGGGAAGCGGATTTGGCTCAACTGATAGAGCGTCTGCCTACCACATGGGAGGCCCAGGGTTCAAACGCAGGACCTCCCTGACCCGTGTGGAGCTGGCCCACGTAGTGCTGATGCGCACAAGGAGTGCCGTGCCACGCGGGGGTGTTCCCCGTGTAGGGGAGCCCCAAGTGCAAGGAGTGCGCCCCGCAAGGAGAGCCACCCTGCATGGAAAAAGCGCAGCCCACCCAGGAGTGGTGCTGCACACATGGAGAGCTGATGCAGCAAGATGATGCAACAAAAAGAGACACAGATTCCCGGTGCCACTGACAAGAATGCAAGGGAACACAGGAAAATACACAGCGAATGGACACAGAAAGCAGACAAGCTGGAGGGGGGGCGGGGCGGGTGGAGAAATTAAAAAACAAATTCATTAATTAACATGTATTCAATTTGGATCTCCTCCTGTGAGGAAACTACAGACAGATCTGTCAGTATGGGATAAGTTTTATTTTACAAAAGGAAGGATGTAACGGAGGAAGGGATGGAGGGTACTTCTTTTTGAGGTGATGAAAATATTTTAAACTCTAATATGCTGGGAAAGACGTGGGGAGGAGGGCAGGGAGGCAAGGAAAAAGCAAAGGACCAAAAGCCAAAAGGTAAAATGCCAGTGTCATTTTAAACAACCAGATCTGGTAAGTAGTAATAAAAAGGGCTGAATGTTCTAGAATTCTCTAGATTTTATGCAATTTATTTCTTTCCACCGAGGGATTGAAACTCTTAGAGAAACAATAATAATATTTTCTTTTCCTTGCTCATCCTGTTCCTCTCCATCATTGTCCAATCAGACTTCACAACTGGGTAAAAGTCTCTTTCAGAAAAGTCTGCTGTTTGAAATTGTAACTTCCTTTACAAAGAGTTGCTGGATAAAGACAGAAACAAGTGTCCATTTTCATCACCTGGATTACCTGAATCATCCTTAGCTTGATCTTTTGGGGGGACTGAATCTCAAGTGTCCAACTAGCTTTGGCCTTCCACACACCGCATGAAAAGTCCAGTTTTGCTTCTGAACTATCCAAACACAGCAAAAGAAGTGGCCAGGTCTGTACATATGAGGTCCAATGCAGGGTATCAAACCCAAGGCATGAAATTCCTTTCTGTGCTATCTGGCCATCTCTGGTCATTTTCCTTGCACTCCTGGGGTGGGAATGAGATGCAATTACAAGCACAGAGTTCTTGGGTAGAGGAAAACAATTGAGATTATCTCTTCAAGTTCTCTGGTTTAAAGCAGGGAAAGCATTAATGAAAGAGAGGAAGGTCAGTGGTACCAAAACATTTTTTTAAAGCTTGGTCTGCCTCCCACTCTGAACTGTCTAAACTAATTGCTTGGGCCCCCAAAGCAAGCCAACCTAGGAATTCAGCCAGCATGACTGTCCATCCCTTTCAATTTTAAATTAAGCCTTTTGTTGTTTGCCTGAATTAATCCTTCAATAAGCAAAATAATAATAATAATAATAATAATAATAATCAAACCTATATGGTAAGCAGTTCCAGTTGTGGAATGAGTTTTTCCCAGCAGCAGAGAAAAATTACTTTTAAATTCAGGCATTTCACAAACAGAACTGAGAGATGCTTTAGTTTTCTTTCTGAGATGAAGGCATTTCTAAGTGCCTGTCCTTGAACCTGAGTTACATTTCTTCTTCCTCAGAACTCAGGAGTTGACATTGATGAAGACAATATAAACAGGTTGCCTTCTACTGCACGGATGTTGCTACCAACCTTGAATATATTTTAAAGGCTGTTGATCAAAGGGAAAGAAAACAAGCAAAGTACTCAATGTCACCCTCACTGCTTGGATTTACCCTGGGGGTGGGGAGCAGCACTCTGATGTCACTCTATAACATACCAACACTACCTGGGCATCTGACAAGTTCAAATCAAGTCAGCATCTCAGTGAAAATTCATTTCTCCACTTCTTGGCTATTGTCAATTTCCGCTACAGTGCAAATTAATACAAAAGAAATTCCTGCTCACATTTCTTTCAAGTTGTTAATATGAGATAACATCTCAACTTTTATGATGGAAGGTTTTACCATCATATCTGATGGATTATGCTCAACTTAAAATAAATATTGGGAAGTATGTGAGTGAGAATAGCTACCCTTCATGAGTAGGGCCTGAACAGGATTGTTAAACCATCAGTTAAATCTTTATAATCAAGGAAAAGGGAAGGAAAAGAGAAAATTTTCTGATAAATTATTCTCTCCAAAGCCAGAAGCAAAGTGTGTACAAAAAAGCACACACTGCTCAAATAATAAGACTAAATCTATTTCATTTTTCCTAGTATATTGTGCTTATTAAACTAGGGCCTGTTTGACAAGCACTCTGCTCTAATAACAGTACAAAGATGAACAACACAATTCTTTCTCATGATTAATGTATTTGCAGAATCAACTCTGAATCATTTAGGCAAATCATTCCAGTGTATTCATGGTAAGGACACATTTTCACCCTCTTATCTATATTATAAACCGTCTTTCACTTCCATTACCCTAAATGACTACAGGGACTTCTACCCCAAAGATATTCCTAACAAGAGAAAATTACACAATGACATGTGTTTATGTTTTTAATCCCTAAAGGCAGAAGATGCACAATGCACATTTGGGATGCTAATGGGACTTAGAAAACCTACCAACCATGGAAAATGGTACAGGCCTGTGGGCCCAAGAAGGTGGAGTAATCGGGGCTGTATATGCACACGTGGGTGTTAGAAGCAGATCAACTGATGAATGAGGACTCTCCTTGAAATACAGCTGCATTTAAATTTATAACATGTGAGGTCTAGGCCTCTTTGTCTCCAGGGCTTTATTAGCGGTGAAAGAAGGATTTGCTGAGCAAACTATTAGTATAAACAAGAAACCAGAATTTTTACCTGCATGAAAGTATAAGCCAGAGCCTGGACATGTTGACCCAGCAGCATACGCACTACAAAAGACCCTGAACTTGTAGGTAAAAAGCCCTGGGCTCCAGGCTTAGGGACAAGGAATATTTTATGGTGCTTTACTGTTGCAAAGGATTTCCTCATAAAGAATCTTGCTTGACTCAGCGCCTTGTGGCAACTTTGGGAGAAAAGATCATTAAAAAATAGTAATTACGTTCATTTTACAGAGGAGGCAACACAGCTAGGATGTAACAGAGCTAAGGCAGGGACCCAGATCTCTGAACTCCAAATCCACTGCACTAAGCTGCTGTCCCCCAGCAGCTGACAGCAGGTCCATCATCCTCTGTGAATGTTTCTCCACTGGTAAAATGGGAATAATGGCATCTTATAACAGGGTTGTCTTGGAGACCTGATGAGATAAGGTATGAGTATCAATTCAGATGCTTTGGACTATAAGTAAAAGAAAAATCCAGTTTATCACTGATTGGCTGGTGGACTTGAAAAGCCCACAGTGAGGGAATTTCGGGATTGGGTTGAACTAGATGTGTATGGTGAGGCAGGACCTTGGCTTCATCTCTCAGGGGCCTGGCTGCCCAGCCCCCAAGGGTGTGCCCAGGCTGGCTGCCTCCTGGGAACTGAGATGGCTGTCTGCAGTTCCTGGCACTGCATGCTCTGTGCTTCAAGTCCTGGAGGAAAAGAAGGGTTCCTTCCTGCCTTCCATCCAACCGAGTCCTGAACTTTGCTCTGATGAATGAACAGCCCTAACCCCAACGTGGAACTGGCAAGGACGGTGGTGGCCATGCAATGTGGGAGGAGGGGAACAGATATTTTGGAGGGAACCACGAGGGCAGTGCACTATGTGAAAAACACAGCAGAGTCGTGACACATACCACCGTGCCCTTGGAAAGCTTCAGGATATCCCAGCATTTGGTGCTATTTTTGTGCCATCATTTTCCATGCATAAAAGGGTGCTCTGGCTGACACCATTCCTTTCAGTTATTAAATATTAATTACCACAGCATGCACCTTTTACTGAGCATTTTTTTGAGTATTATCTCAATCTCACATGCACTATGTGGTAGGAGGTATTATTGTCTTATAGATGCAGAAGCTGAAGGATAGAAAGTCCAATTATTTGTCCAAGGTTCCAGAGCTGGTCATCAGCAGGGTTGCCACTAGCCCTGTGGTCTTTCTGACTTCGGAGACCTCATTCTTAAATAATCACTGTCTTGGCCTAAAATTAAAAAAAGGCAGTAATAGCATTTCTCTAGAAGGATTTTATAAGTCTCATTTTTCATTTGTCCCCACCGCTGAGTTTAGAACATTCTACCACATCATCCCAGGTCATATACCATTAGCATTAGATGTAGAAATGATCTATTCCAGCTACTGATCTTTAGAATTGTATCTTCCTCATCATAAAAGAGGGACCCGCCTGATGACCTGAGTTTGGCGCAACACCCTAAACCTCTGTAACAGATACCCCTTGTCATCTGAAGGCTCTTTGTCCCAGCTCTGGGGCTCAGTAGGTGCAAGAGGGAAGGCCACTTATTTCGAGGCCAGGACACAGTCTTGCCCTCACTCCTCTCTCATGGGAGCCCCCTGCCCATCTCCCCATGGCAATCCTATTTGTCTCTCCACTGCCTAGTGACTTGGACAAACGTGCTCCACACCAAGGCTCTCGCATTTGTGTTTTCCTCCAAAGAGCTCACTCCATATGTCCTCCAGGTCTCTGCTCAAAGGGGAAAGTCTTATCTCTCCTGTGAATAAAATAGCACCACCTTCCTGCCAGATTCTTCTCTACTCCCTAACACTAGTTCCGTCTGTTTTGACATTAGTTTAGCTCTATTGTATTATCTATATTAATGGAATTAACTGATTGACTATATTTCCTCACTACAGTGCAAACTCCTTGACAGAGGGACTTCTGTCTTTTCTCACTGCTCTGCTCCCAACACCTAGAATTGTACCTTGCCTATTGGTGCTCAATAAATGTATACTGAATGAATACATAACTATATACTATATCCCACTTCTGAGAGATTCACAATATCCAACATATCAAAGCCTCTGAGAAGTCTGGTTTACCTTGTTTAAAACCAGTGTTTCAGGAAACAGATGTGGCTCAAGCAATTGGGCTCCCGTCTACCATATAGGAAGTCCAGGGTTCAATGCCCAGGGCTTCCTGGTGAAGGCAAGCTGGTCCATGTGGAGTGCTGGCTTGTGCAGGAATGCTTCCCCCCTCACAGGAATGCCGACCCGCGCAGGAGTGCGCCTTGCGCATGAGTGCCAGCCGACATGGAGAGCTGGCGCAGCATGATGACACAACAAAAAGAGACACAGAGGAGAGACAATAAGAGATGTAGCAGAACAGGGAGCTGAGGTAGTGCAAGAGAATGATCTCCTCTCTCTCACTCCAGAAGGTCCCAGGATCAGTTCCCCGAGTCGTCTGATGAGAATACAAACAGGCACAGAAGAACACACAGTGAATGCACACAGAGAGTAGACAACCGGGGTGGGGGTGGGGGGGGGGGGAAGGGGGAGGAGAAATAAATAAAATAAACCTTTAAAAAAATCCCAGTGTTTCACCAGTCTGATCACCTAACACTTTTTGTTGGAAAATAAGATTCCCATGAACATTTCACAGAAATAAGGTTTGTTGGAACTCATTTTGGGAGACAGCAAGCCACCATCCTGCCATTTCACAGGAGAGGAAGTGGAGCTTCTGAGGGGTGCAGGCGAGCCTCTGGCCACAGGGAGCCCAGCCCTCCGTTCCGCCCTCAGGATATATTGGCGCCATCACCTCCCATTCTGCATTGATTGATGATCTGGGGCTAATTATACCAGGCACACCAATCAATAAACCCATCAATGAATATTAATGGGCCATGGATCCTGTGTCCAGGCATCGGCACCTGCACTGTGACACTGTGGAAGCTCTGATGACACTTTTACAGGGCAATTTTTCAAGAGCTGCTGATTGATTCTTTGAAGATGGTGGTTCACTGGTAGACACGTTTTCCCAGATGGTTCTGGCATCATTGATCTTTGCTGCTTGTGGATCCCATTCTTGTCACTTATTTTTTTTATATTTTACTTCCTGCTTTCACCTTCTTGGTACTTTTTAAATTTTATTTTAGTATTATTGACTGAATAAGACATGGCCCTTTTTGTGGACCAAAGATAATGCTCTATTTAAAAAAAAAGTAGCTTGTAGAGAGGGTTGGAGGGAAAGCCAGGCGACATGGGCTCCCCGTGCTGCTCAGGCACTAGGTTTGTACTGAGAGTCCGCTTCTGACCTTCATCCTCACCTTTACTCCCTCTTAAATCCTCCCCATTTGGATCTCTGTCACTTATCCTCCAAAGAAGCTGCTCTTGATAAGGATACCAAAGTCCTTCTTGCCGCCAAACCATTTGTCAGGCCTTTTACTTGGCGGTCAGAAGTTCAGACACAACCGGCCACTCCCTCCTCTTTGAAACACATCCTCTTCTTGACTTCCCCAGCACCACCCTCCTGCCCCACGGGCTGCCCTTCTCAAGGTCCCATTGCTGACCTCTCTGTCCCATTCTCTCCTCATCTCTACACTTTGGGGTCCCAGCCCCTCTCTTTTTCTTAATCGATTCCTTTCCAGGTGAAGGGCAGGTGTCACAGGTATTGCTGAGGTCCAGGTAATGTTATTTGCACCATTGGCATTAAATGCCTGCTGTTCACTTCTAAGTCTGTATTTTCAGCTTTGATCTCCACCCCTGCCCCCGCCAAGAAGCTTCAGGCTTGCTTTAACAGAATGACTACTTGCCTTTTATTAATAATGCCACCTTGAACAAGTTACTGAACTTCTCTGTGCCTGTTTCCTTAAGCACAGTAAGGAGAGATGGTACTAACTCATAGGGCTATTAGGAGGATGAAGTGATTCACTAGATGTAAAGAGCTTAACCAGTGGCTCCCACAGAGTAAGCAAGAAGTCAAGGCAGTCTTCATTACTATTCTTATGGTTACTCAGTGTCTCCACTGGAAGGGCTGATATGCTCAGGCCAGATTTTTGGATTCTCCCTCTCCCACCCTACCCCACTCTTCCCTCCAGGGTCTTTCCACCATTATCTTAACAACCACCAACTGAAAATCTAAAATGATTACAAAGGTTCAGAAAGCCACCACTTGGGAAGAAGGTGCTTGGGGTGGAGTAGGGGAGAGCATCTGTTTCTGTCACCCTCCCTTGCACTGCCCCAAGCCGGGGTCCTTCCCCTCCTAGGATTCTGCAAGGGAGGTGGGGACACCATCCCCACAGCTACACCAAACTTAAATCCCCAGGTCCTCCAGAATCAGGAAACCCAAGCCCCTCGCCTCTTGTGTCCTTCCCAATTTGGATAGTGTAACATTTTGCAAACCAGAGCCAGGGCTTTTCATTTCTAAAGGGTTTTTCTTGTTTTGTTTTTTTAACCAATCCTCTGGGAAACTCAGGTTTCCTTGTGACAAAGACCTGCTTGTCCCCTGCAGGGAAAGAGAGGAGAAAAAATAACTTATTGGAAGGTGGTGGGGCTGGGGGAAAGGGGGAACAGGACTACAAGAAAATATGATAGCTAATTTCTCAATTTTCTAATCTTCTTGCCAAGAAGGAAATTTGACTATTAAGGGCTCAGAAGGAAATCAGGTTTTAGGAGGATTGATCAGAAGGGACATTTTGGAAATTTAGAAGGTCTTGGAATTTACTGTAGCGGCTATGTATTAGTCAGCCAAAGGGGTGCTGATGCAAAATACCAGAAACCTGTTGGCTTCTATAAAGTGTGTTTATTTGGGGTAGAAGCTTACAGATACCAGGCCGTAAAGTGTAAGTTACTTCCCTCACCAAAGTCTATTTCCATGTGTTGGAGCAAGATGGTTGCTGACATCAGCCAGGGTTCAGGGTTCCTGGGTTCCTCTCTTGCCAGGGCTTGCTTCTCTTTCCTCTGTGTGTTGACTTCCCGGGGCTCCAGCTGAAGACTTCAGCATCAAACTCCAGCATCAAAACTCCAACATTAAAAACCCTCCAACTCTCCTTTGCCATGCGTTTTAACGTGAGTGCCCACCACCAAGGGCGGGAACTCAACACTCTACTGATGTGGCCCAATCAAAGCCCTCATCATAATTTAATCATGCCTACGTACAGACCAGTTTACAAACATAATCCAGTATCTATTTGTGGAACTCATAACTATACTCAACTGCTACAGGCTATAACTCTCCCGCCCTCTCCTACTGTCCACAAAGGAAGGCAACAGCATGAGGCCAGGAAACTTCAGGGTGGCCAGGATGGCGAGCTGTGAGCACGTTCTCCATGTGCAGGACTTGAAGATCCCAGAATCTCTCTCCAAAAGAGCAGAGGAAAGGTCCCAAAGCCTGCTGAGCCCACCAATTTATATGACACAATCCCTTCCTCCATCCTCTTGGCTGGTGGCTGGGCTCAAGTGTGTCTGAACAGCCCAGGTGTGGGTACATCAAGCTGACTATGGCACTTGCTCCCCTGGCCCTGCCACTCCCCAGAACAGCTCCAGGGGATCTCCAGATGTGACAGTTTTTTATTTCAGCTCCCATACCCCAGCCTCCCCCATTGATTTCCAGAGCCTTCTTGAGGTCTGGAAGTCCAGGGCTTACTTGCCCAACACCTTTGCACATCCTTTTCTCCCAAATGATGGTGTGGACCCTGGAAGTTCCTGAATACAAATAACCCACCTTCCTACATGTATCAGAAGTTTGTGGAGACCATGAACTGGCAGTCACTGTTGCTAAGTGCTAAGTATATAGGCATTTATGCAGATACATCCGGTGCCCTCAGGGTGCTCAAAACCTTAACTGCACATTGGAATCACCTGGAGAGTTTTACAAAATCCTGATGCTTGAGTCACACCCCCAGAGAATAAATTAACTAATCTGATGTAAGGCCTAGGTACTGGGACTTTAAAGAGCTTCCAGGAGATTCAAATGGGCAGAAAATCTGAGAACTACTGATGTAGCAGTCAGACCAATAAGCAGTTGCAATGTAATGCAAAAGTGCTAAGAGAGAGGCACCCATGGACACAACTGAGGGCCCCTTCCCAACCAGGGTGGAGGAGGGCAGTCCAGGGAGGCATCCTAGAGGATGTGAACTCTGAGCTGTCTTAAAGGATGAGTGGGAGTGGACTAAGGAACCCAGGAGGCAGGGAGAAGAAAGGGGGGTGAGGACATTGCACACAAAGGGAGGAGGGAAGGGTGGGAAAGAGTGAGGTTCGTTGGGAACCTTTCAGTGGAATATTAGAGTTCAGGAGTGCTGAGTGGTATGATAAGTTGCTGGAGAGGGTAAGTAGGGGGCAAGAGCATGTGGGGCCTTGTGGGATTTTAACATGTAGGTGATAGGGAGCCACTGGAGAATTTTAAGGTGTGAAGGTGCAGGATGAGATATGAATTCTGGAGCCACTCTGTGGAGGAAGGATTGACTGAGTGGGTGGGAAAGGAGGGTTGATGGAGGACATCAGTGCCTCATTCATTAACAGATCCTCTAGTGCCTCGATCCCCTCTGACAATACTCAACGGTAACCTCTCTACACATGCCTCTTCTGTCACTTTTACTGAACCTGTGGTTGGCGCTGGGGTTGGTGTATGCTCAAGAGACTTGACTCTCTGGACTGTCCATGTGTCAGCTGGGCCAAACCTCAGCAGAGTTCTAACACCTGTTCTCTGGTTTGTTGGACTTACCTAGGTCAGCTGACAGAGAGGTGAGAATGGTCAACCACCACACCAGGGAATGGAGAGTGTCTATAACTGCAAGCAGGAGAATCACATCCATCAGCCAAGTGGGATCTAAGTCCCTCTCAATGTAGAGGTGGAGTGGACATCACCATTCCAGGGTCCAAAGGATGGAGGAATATAATACGGATTGGAGTGGACCTGCTGGTATTCTACTATAGAACTGCTGTGACTCTAACAATGGAAATGATTGCATCATTGATATGGAGATGGTGGCCATGTGAGTTGCTGAGGGCAGGGAGAGGGAGGAAGAGGTGTGATATGGGGCATTTGTGGGACCTAGAGTTGTCCTGAATGATATTGCAGGGACAGATGCAGGACATTGTTTATCCTGCCATAACCCACTGGATGGACTGGGCGAGAGTGTGAACTACAATTCAAACTATGGTCCATGCAGTGTGGCAGTGCTCCAGGGTGTTCACCAGATGCAACCAATGCAAGGAATGTGCCTTACTGATGAAAGGGGATGTTGATGTAGGAGGAGCGGGGGGTGGGGGTGCGGGTGGGAGCAGGGTGGGAGTGAGGTATATGAGAACCTGTTTGTTTTTTAAAGATTTATTTATTTATTTATTATCCCCACTTCTTCTCCTCCCACCCTGCTGTTTTTGCTGTCAGTGTTGTCTTCTCTACTCATTTTTTCTCCCTTAGGATTCACGGGGATTCAATCCCGGAGACCTCTGATGTGGAGAGAGGTTCCCTGTTAATTGCGCCACCTCAGTTCCTGGTTTCTGCTATGCTTCACCTTGACTCTCCCTTATCTCTCTCTCTCTCTCTCTCTTTTTTAAATATAATAATTATTTTTTATTAGTTTTTTCTTTTTAAGATTTCTTTCTTTCTTTCTTTCCCCTACCCCCCAACCCCCTGCCCCGGTTGTCTGTTTCTGTGTCTGTCTGCTGCGTCGTCTTCTCTTTTGATGCATCATCATCTTGCTGCATGACTCACTTGTGCGGGGCACTGGCTTATCACGCAGGCACTCATGCGGGCACTGGCTGACCAGGCAAGCACTCGCGCGGGCACTGGCTCACCATACAGGCACACTTTCTCTTCTTTTTCTCTAGGAGGCCCCAGGGATTGAACCCAGGTCCTCCCATATGGTAGGTGGAAGCTCTATCACTTGAGCCACATCCACTCCCCCTCTTTTGTTTTTTAATGTAATGTTTTATATTATCTATTGATCTTTTAAAAAAAAATTTTTTAAATAAATTAATTTAAAAAAATAAAAAATAAAATTTTTCTCAAAACAAAAAAATACTCAGTGGTAACAACAATAGATACCTGTATTGGGTTGAACAGTGCCTGCGCACCCCTGCCCTTCCAAATTCATGTCGATCCAGAATCTCTGAGCATGACCTCATTTGGACCTAGGGTCTTTGCAAATGTAACTAGTTAAGATGATTCGGCTCCATCTTATTAAGAAGAGGGAAATTTGGACGAGGACACACAGTGGGAGACACACCTAGGTGAAGGGGTGGCAGAGACGGGAGTGCTGCCACACCCCCGGGCGGCGGTGCCACCAGAAGCTGGAAGAAGAAAGGCAGGCTCTTCCCCAGAGCATTTGGAGGAAGCGCCGCCCTGGCGACACCTTGGCTTTGGACTTCTGGCCTCCAGAACGGACAGAGAATACATCCCTACTGTTTTAAGGCACGCACAGCCTGGTACTTAGCTGTGGCAGCTCTAGAAAATGAACAATATCCTATTTCACCCAGGGCAAAGCCTGGAGCACACATAGAGCCAAGTACTTTACATACACAATCTTTTTCTAATCCTCACAGCATCCCTATGAGCTCATATTGTTAACCCATCCTACACAGGAGCAAAACCAAGTAAAATAACCCGAGGATCACACAGCCGCACCTCAAACGGAGCGAGGCCGGCACTCCTAGCCTTTCCATGTTCGCTTCCTCCCCTGCTGACTGCACAGGGTTTCCTATGCTTAGATAATGTTTGCATTTTAACGGGAGCCTTCTGTTACCCTAAAGTAAAGCTATCACTTTCCCTAATTGATCCAGATGTCTGATGTCCGAGTGGCACAATCTAAGGGTATAAGATCGATTTGCCCCCTGTAAATCACTTTGACTTGCCCTGCAATTTCAAAGGCTTTTAGTCACACACATTCATAACTTCTAAACTCAAAGCAGAAACACTTGCAAAAGATGGAAGGCCATGAGCTGGTTTCCCGCAAGTCACTGGAAAAGGGGGCTTATTAAAAAGGCAAACTCCCCAGGCTGCCACAGGTCTAAGGAATGGTCACCTCTAGGTGTGGGGTTTGAGAGCCCACAATGTGTAAAGCGCCCCCTAATGTCAGCCTAGAGCAAGCAGCTGCCTCAGCCCTTCCTCCACCGAATGAGGTCTCCTGAAATAAGTGTCCTTTCCACCTCCTGTTGCAGCTGGTCTTAAGCCGCCCAGCATGAAAAGAAAGAGCAGCCTGCCCAGGAATGGCGCCACCCACACTTCCCGTGCCGCTGACGACAACAGAAGCGGACAAAGAAACAAGACGCAGCAAATAGACACCAAGAACAGACAACCAGGGGAGGGGGGGAATTAAATAAATAAATAAATCTTTAAAAAAAAAAAAAGAGTTAAAAAAAAAAAAAGTAAAGGACTGTGTACCAGGTTTGAAGTAAGGTTCTTTCTTAATTGTCTGCAAAGCTGCAGGTCTTGGTTCAGAGCCTTCCTGTTACCAGGGTCTCCTACTGTTCAGCAGATCAAGCAACTTTTGGTGGCCCAGGAGAAGTGATGGGGGACTGTAAATTAGTTGATCAAGAAGGGGTGGTGGTGGAGTAACTGGGGTACCAACTTTAGGCTGGTGGGTGACCCTTTCTCCCTTCCCCACCTTCCATCAAAAACGGATTTCAGTTTGAATCTTGCCTCAATTCCTTACTTAAGGGCTTCCATGCAGAATTCTGAAACTGCATCTCTGTACAAGGTCGCTCTCTGGTGGTAACTGCTTGGCGGCATGACTGGGTGACTAGCAAAGCCTCTAGGGATTGCTTCAATTTCAGCCGCCTGGTCGCTGAAGGGTTTGCTTTGAAAACCAGAGTAATATAAATCACCTGCCTAAGTGGAGAATGCTTTCATGTGGAAGCGAGGGAGGAAAACATTCCCTGGAACAAGCCCATCAAATACCCAATCATATGCCCCTGGTGAGTCTTCCTTAAGAAACGAGAAGCTTTGATCCCCAGCCAACTTCTGCTACTCAAAACCTGAATGGAGTTTTCCTGGCCAAGCTCTTCATTCAGGATTGTAATTTAGTACGGTGAGGATAAAACTCATTGTGAGCCCCTGAAGTCCCAAGAACAAGGGCAGAAATGCAGTGTTAGTCCCAGTGGGGGGCAATGATCAGCTCCGAGTCCCAGCCTCCCTGGTGCACGCCAGGGCCTGGACAGCTCATCTTGCCAGCTGGGTGTCTTTCCAGCTGGAGACATCCCACAACGTGCTTCTTTGTGGGAGGGTCTCAGGGATGGCTAATGGGTCTTTTTGCTCTTCAACCTAAAAAAGCTAATCAAAGTTTCAAAGTCGAAAGCATGTGCAATTGTTTATTTTTTTAACTTTATTTTGTACATTTAATTGAGAATGTAAACAATAATTAAAAAGAAAATAGTTGAATAAAAACATACATTTCTCAATTAAATGTACTGGATACATATAATTTTTAAAAAATCATACAATGTTATACAATATATTTGGTTCACAGTAACGCGATCATACAGTTATTTGTCTTTTTGTGTCTGGCTTCTTCACTCGACATAGTGTCCTCCAGGATCATCCATGTTGTCCTGTGCTTTACGACTTCATTTCTTCTTACAGTTGCATAATATTCCATTGTGCGACTATACCACAGAACATGTGCAATTGTTAAGTTTGATCTCAGGTAACACCCAGGAAGGAGGGAGGACCCCCTTGAATAGGTATTGTGAGGGGCTTCCTTGGAGACAATAGGGGAGGGCAAGCTCGGATGCTTGGGGTGGAATAATGACTTGTCTTCTCCATCCAATGGGCCACCACCATCCTCAGAGGAAAGAGGTTCCATGCTTGGGTAGAATGTTTGGGTCAGCATCCCTCGGATCATTTGACCTATTGCTATAGCCACATCTAGGTATCCAAAACCCACTTCCTAAATGCTCTGGGTCAGTTTCCATGGCAACACCACCTCACTTACAGGGCAGAGTTCTAATTTACCACCCACAGTCCAGTTGAGCTTTCCTGCCACCAGGTGGAGACTGACTCCATAAACTGTGATATATTTTGCATATTAAAGAAGCAGATTATTTGAGTTGGAAAGACCCTCAAAGGGGGGCTACTCCAGTGATTTCCAAGCCTGAGCGATCAGAGACAACAAAGGACCATATAAAATATACCTATGCCTACAAGTAGATGTTTGTCTCCCATACTAGAGTATAATAGCCCAGAGAGCAGGAGAAAGGCAGAGTTTTGTTTACCACTGCATGGCCAGTGTAGAGTAGGTACTCACCAACTACCTGAACAAATGCCCTCTCCTGTTCCATCAGCACTGGAAGCTTACCACCTGGTCCTTCCTTTAAAGCTCTCAGGTTTAGCAGTGTGTCCTGCACGTAGAAATGATGGCTCTCTGATATTTACTTGAACCAAGGGGGAAAATCCTACAAATAAATATTCTTAGATGCCTCCCTCTTCTTTCCCTAGTTTCTGTTATTCAGGAAAGTTCCAGCTTGTGCAATCCCTTTCCTCTCTCATCAAGCTCTTCTTTATGCTCTGGCCGGGCTGGACTCCTTATAATCCCATAAATGTATCACGCCCTTCCCTTTGTCCAGGTCTCTGCATGTGACGCTTCTTTACCTGGAACTCCTTTTTGCCTAACGAATGCCTTCATCCATGGGATCTCAACTTTGATGTCACCTCCTCTAGGAAGCCTTCACGGTCCCTTTAAGCCCAGGGAGGCCCTTCGCAGCCATGTTCCCAAGGCCTTCCCCACTCTCCCATCACAGCATTGACCATCTGTATCCTATTTCCTGTATCCCTGTGGGCTAGAAACACTGGGATGGAAGCAATGCGATTTCTGTCCCTGGGAACCCTCTCACCCCTCTTATCGCCTGTGATTCTGCACATCCTGTCTTGGCAATGATTTTCAGCATCACTGACAATATGACCTGGGCTATCTAGGCCCCCAAAATATTACTGACATTGCTAGTTATTATGCCCCCATGAGAGACACTGAAGGACTGACCATTTTCAGTTTTCCACTGTGACCCCCAAGTGTCCTTGTTCTTTGAGCCGTTCCTCCCTCCCCTTCCTGCCCAGGACCTCTGCCCCATAACTGCTTGCCCACACTCCTCCTGATAAAATCCAGATAGTTCAAGCAAAGGCTGCTAATCCCCAAGAAAAATTCCTCCTCCTCTTGAAAACCATCCTTGACCAACTATTTCAGAAATTTGCACTTTGGCCTACTTCTCTTGCCCAAGCCCCTGAAAGCTTTCTGCACCCATTCCCACCTCCCGCCTTGTTTAGAAGGTGCTCCTTCCACTTTTTAGAAGCCTTCTAACAAAGGCTTAGGCTAACAGGGCTCTGGCTCCTTCCTTTCTATACCTGTATCTGACATTTTAGGTAGTTTTAGAAAGGTGAGCTTATTCTGAATATCTTTTCTGACTAGCTAAAATATCTTGTTCCCGATAATATCCCCAGGCTGTAGCTTAATGCCTGGCAACTAGTAAGTGCTCAGTTAATAATCTGTTTAATGGAATTGGCAATTCCCTCTTATCTACGTGGTTAGATATCAGCTGTCTGGAGCATTGTGCTTCACAGGGGAATGCTGTTGTACAGAACAGGCATGCCCTCATGGTTATTTAATACCCTAATAAAGGAGCTTTCCCACTAGATAATGTGACGTGGAACGGACATTTTAATCACAGCTGGTCAATATTTATGAGCCCAGAGTCCCAGCTGTGCTGTATGACTTATTTACAAGCCAGTTCTGGAGCCCATAAGCCTCCCTGTGAGGTCCACCTGTTCCTAGGTACTGGCACCAGGGGGGCTGCCAAAGCAAGCAGGAAAGAACCTCTCCTCCTGCCAGCAATTCAAAGCATAATGCAGATGCCTTCCCGCTGTCTTCCTGGAACAGTATGCATTTGCTTTTGAATAAAAAGGTCGGCTTAGCTTTTCTTCACTGCAAGCTTCAGTGCTCCCTCCACCAATCCACTCCAGGCAATCACAGTCAAAACAGAAAATTAGACGCGCACCAGATACCCCAAGGCACTGGTTCCCAGCCTGGCTAGGCATCAGCGTCACCTGGGGGTGCCTGTTAAAGTTAGAGCTGCTGAAGCCTCACGCAGCCCTGCTGAGTCAAAGCCTCACTGGTGCGGACAGGCCCTTGGACTTACGCTCCCGAGGTGCCTGAAACCCATCTGCACACCAGCTTTTGAGAACCTCTACAACCGAGGGGCTTGAAACCAAAAGTAAAATGAAACACAAGGGGGTACCATTCCCTAATCACCCATGCAGATTTGGATACTGAAACGAGGAGTTAGGAAAGTGTAGGTGCAAAATGGAGTAGGAAGTTTTTCAAATCACTCCCTCCATTAGAAAAATGAAAGAGCTGGAAAAAGAGACTGGAATTAATTAGGTGGTAACCCTAGAACCAGAACGGACATTTACAGCTACAGGCATCAGAAATATTGGGGGTTTTGTTCCAGACCCCTGCAGTAGAGTGAATATTGCAATAAAGCCAGTCACATGAACTTTTTGTTTCCTAGTGGATATAAAAGTTACGTTTACACTGTTTAGTAAGTGTGGAATAGCATTATGTCTAAAAAAATGTTCATATCTTTATTTAAAAATACTTTATTGGGAAGCAGTTGTCGCTCAACTGATAGAGCATCCGCCTACCATATGAAAGGTCCAGGGTTCAAACCCAGGGCCTCCTGACCCATGTGGTAAGCTGGCCCATGCACAGTGCTGCTGCATGCAAGGAGCGCCATGCCATGCAGGGGCGCGCCAGGGTAGGGGAGCCCCACGTAGAAGGAGTGGCCCCACAAGGAGAGCTGCCCCATGCAAAAAAAAAAAATCTTTATTGCTAAAATTGCTAACCATCACCTGAACCTTAAGTGAGTAGAAGTCATTTTGATGGTGGAGGGTCTTGCTTTGATATTGATGGCTGCTGACTGATCAGGGCAGTGGTTGCTGAAGGCTCTGGCAATTTCTTAAAATAATAAATCTATGGAGTTTGTGGCATTGATTCTTCCTTTCATGAAAGATTTCTCTGTAGCATGTGATGCTGTTTGATAGCATTTACCTATGCTGTTTGATAGCCTAGAATGGCTTTCAAAATTGAACCCAATTCTCTCAAACCCAAACAAACACTTTGCTGTCATTTCAACAATGTTCACAGCATCTTTACCAGGAGTAGATTCCATCTCAAGAAATCACCTTCTTTGCTCATCATAAGAAGCAACTTCTCATCCATGAAAGCTTGCTATGCACCTGTAGCAATTCAGTCACATCTTCAGGCTCCACTTCTAATTCCAGTTCTCTTGCTATTTCTACCACATCTGCCACTGAAGTCTTGAACCGCTCAATGCCATCCATGAGGTTTGAAATTAACTTCTTCTAAACTCCTGTGAATGTTGATATTTTGACCTCCTCAAATGAATCACAAATGTTCTTAATGGCATCTAGAAGAGTGAATTCTTTCCAGGAGGTTTTCAACAGACTGCCCAGATCCATGAGAGGAATCACTATCTATGGCAGCTATAGCCTTACAAAATGTATTTCTTAAATATTAGGACTTGAAATTCAAAATGACTCCTTGATCCATGGGCTGCAGAATGGATGTTGTGTTAGCAGGCATGAAAACAACATTCATATCATAGTACATCTGCATCACAGCTCTAGGGTGATCAGGTGCATTGCCAGTGAGCAGTAATATTTTGAAAGGGATCTTTTTTCCTGAGCAGCAGGTCTCAACAGTGGGCTTAAAATATTCGACAAACCATGCTTTAAACAGATGTACTATCATCCAGGCTTTGTTGTTCCATCAACAGAGCATAGGCAGAGTAGATTTAGCATCATTCTTAAGGGCCCTAGGATTTTCAGAATGGCAAATGCGCATTGGATTTAACTTAAAGTTACCAGCTGCATTGGCCCTTAACAAGAGAATCAGCTTGTCCTTAGAAGCTTTGAGGTCAGGTATTGACTTCTCCTGTCTGGCTCTGGAAGTCCTACATGGCATCTTACTGCAATATAAGGCTGATTCATCTACATTAAAAATCTGTTGTTTAGTATAGCCACCTTCATCATTTCACTTAGCTAGATCTTCTGGATAACTTGCTTTGGCTTTTACATGAGGATTTGCTGCTTCACCTTGTACTTTTATGATAAAGAAATGGTTTTTACCTTAAACCTCATGAACTAACTTTTGCTAGCTTCAAACTTTTCTTCTTCAGCTTCATCACATTGTTCAGGCTTCTAAGAATTAAAAAAAGTTAGGTTGCCCTGCATTAGGCTTTGTCTTAAAGAAATGTGGCTAGTTTGATCTTTTATCAAAACCACTCAAACTCTCACCAATCAGCTCTAAGGCTGTTTCACTTTCTTATCATTGATGTAGCACTTCTCATTTCCTTCAAGTACTTTTCCTTTGCATCCATAATTTGGCTAGCTGGTGCAAGAGGCTTAACTTTCAGCCTATCTTGGCTTTTGATATGCCTTCCTCACTAAGCTTAATCATTTTCAGTTTTTGATTTAAAGTGAGAGGCATATGACTCTTCCTATCACTTGAACACTCTGAGGCCATTGTAGGGTTATTAATTGGCTTAATTTCAATATTGTTGTGTTTCAGGAAATAGGAAGGTCCTAGAATGGGGACAGACAGAAAGAAAATGACTGGTTGATAGAACAGTCACAACACAGACTACATTTATCAATTAAGTTCACCACTTTATATGTCCATGGTTCATAGCCCCCAAAACAATTGAGGAAACAAACAAAACAAAAAGTTGGTTCTTTGAAAAAAAAATCAATAAAACTGACAAAGGAAAACAACAGAAAATATGCAAATAACCAAAATCAGAAAGGAAAATGTTGATATCACTACTAACCTTATAGAAATTGAAAGGATTATAAGAGAGTATTATGATCAATTGTACACCAACAAAGTAGATAATCAAGAAGAAATGGAAAAAATCATAGAATTAGATCAATTAACCAAACTGACTCAAGCAGAAATAGAGAACTTCGACAAACCTATAATAAATACAAATATTGAATCAAAAACAAACAAACAAAAAACCAACTCCTACCAACCAAAAGCCCAGGACAAGATGGATTCTACAGGTAATTTCTACCAAACATCTAAAGAAGACTTAACTCCAATCCTTCTCAAACTCTTCCAAAGAATTCAAGAGGAGGGAACACATCCTAATTCATTCCGTGAGGCTGGCCTCTCTTTGGTACCATAGCCTGGTAAAGACATCACAAGAAAAAAAATTAGAGACTAATTTCTCTTATGAATATAGATTCAAAAAATCCTTAACAAAATACTAGAAGACCAAATCCAATGGCATATTAAAAAGATTATGCACCATGATGAAGTAGGATTCATCCTAGAAATGCAAGGGATGGTTCAAGATATGAAAATCAATCAATGTAATATGCTACATAAATACAGGCAAGGGAAAAAACCACGATTATCTCAATAGATGCAAAAAAGACATTCCATATAATCTAGCATCCTTTCCTGATAAAAACACTCAGAAAAGTAGGAATGGAAGGGGAACTTTCTCAACATGATAAAGCCATTTATGAGAATCCCACAACTAACCTCATACTCAATGGCAAAACACTGAAAGCTTTCCCCCTAAGATTAGGAACAAGACAAGGATACAAGCTTTCACCACTGTTACTAAAAAAAAGTTCTTGCCAGCACAATTAGATAAGAAAAAGAAATAAAAGATACCCAAACTGGAAAAGAAGAAGTAAAAGCGACCCTATTTGCAGACAACATGATCTCATATAGAGAAAGCCCAAGGGAATCCACAAGAAAACTATTTGAGCTAATAAACAAATTCTGCAAAATGGCAGAGTACAAGAGCAACACACACAATCTGTGTTCCCATACACTGACAATAAACAATCTGAAGAGGAAATTAAAACAGTTGCATCTGCAATAGCATCTAAAAGAACAAAATATCTAGAAATAAACTTAACTCAGGATACAAAATATTCTTATATTGAAAATTACAAAACACCGCTCAAGGAAATTAAAGACAACCTAAATAAATAGCAAGACATCCATGTTCATGGATTGGAAGAGTTAACATTGTTAATATGTCAATATTACTCAAAGCAATACATAAATTCAAAGCAATCCCTATTAAAATTTCAGCAGCCTTTCTTTTGCAGAAATGGAAAAACTGATCCTCAAATTTATATAGAAATGCAAGGGGAACTGAATAGGCAAAACAGCCTTGGAAAAGAAGAACAGGATTAGAAGACTCACATTTTGACATATCATATTGTATTTCAAAACAACAGTAATCAAAATACTGTGGTACTGGCACAAAGACAGACATATAGACAAACAGAACTGAAATTCCAGCAACAGACCCACACATCTATGGTCAATTGCACAATGGTACTAAGAACTTGCAGGGAGCAAAGAATGGTGTCTCCAACAAATGGTGTTGTGAAAACTGAATATCCACATGCAGAGAAATGAAGTTCAACCTGTACCTCACACCATCTAAAAAAATCACCTCAAAATGGATGAAGGATCTAAATATAAAAGCTAGAACTATAAAATTCTTAGAAGATAACAGAGGGGCAAATCTTCATGACCTGGGATTGTGAATGGATTCTTAGCCATTGCACCAAAAGCACAAGCAACAAAAGAGAAAACAGATAAAAGTTGATTTCATCAAAGGTAAATTTTTGTGTATTGAAGGAAATTAACAAGGAAATGAAAAGGCAACCCACAGAATGGAGGAATATAGTTTCAAATCATATATTGGGTAAGCAGTTATTTTCCAGAGTGTATAAAGAACCCCTACAACTCAATAACAAAAAGACAACACAATTTAAAAATAAAGAATAGAAAGAAAAAGAACAAAGTAAAAGAGAGAAAAAAGACAAAAGAAAAAAAATTTGCAAAGGACTTGAATAGACATTTCTCTAAGAAGATACACAAATAGTAAACATAGGAAAGGATGCACAACATCATTAGCCATAGGGAAATGAAAATGGATATCACACTGAGATATCTCTTTGCACTCACAAGTATGGCTATTGCTGAAAAATAAAATAAAATAAAAATAAATGTTGGAGAGGATGTGGAGAAATTGGTACTCTAGTGCATTGTTGGTGGGAATGTAAAATGGTACAGCCACTGAGGAAAGCAATATGGAATTTCCTCCAAAAGTTAAATATTGAATTATCGTTTGCCCTGGCAACCAATTTCAAGGTATAAACCCAAGGGTCACAAACACATACTTGTACACCAATGTTTATAGCATCATTACTTATAGTAACAACCCAAGTGTCCATTAACAATTAAGTGAATAAATAAAATGTGGTACATACACACAATGGAATATTATTCAACCATAAAAGAAAAATAAAGTTACGAAACATGCTGCAACATGGAAGAATCTTGAAAACATGTTCAGTGAAATAAGCAGGTCACATAGGAACAAAATTCTATGATTTCACTTGTGAGAGATGACTAGAAATAGCAAATTCACAGAGATAGAAAGCAGATTAAAGTTTACTGGGGCCTGGGGAGGATGGGGGGAGGGGAAAGTGTTTTTTTTTTTTTTAAAAAAAGACTTTATATGTAATTGGGACTAAATCAATGAAGTCTTTAAAATGCAAACAAGACCAAAAAACAAATCCTTAAAAAAAAAAAAAGAACCCAAAACAAATTTCTCTCCTAGAGAATGGTGGGTACAGGGCTACCGCAGGGGTTTATTAAAGAATATATAAATGAATGAGGAAATAACAGAGAGCAATACTATGGCCAACACTTTTTTTGTAAATAATGAAAACTATTCATAAATACCATATGGCAGTACTAACAAGGCATCTACTTTTTTTTTTAATCAAAAAGAGATGCACACCATTACTAGTGGGTAAATAAAGACTCAAGATGCTAGAGGAAGGCCACTCTGATTTTCACATTATAATGATCATTTTCATAGGTTGAAAATTAGAGATACAAATATATTCTTTAAAAAACAAACACACACACTAAAGAAACAAAACAAAAAAGGACAGTCTAGACAAGAGGCAGCTTGTGATAGTGAAATAGTGTGCACAGGTTTTGGTGTCTGGGAGATGACCTACCTATGCCTTCAGCTTCCCAACTGTGCGGCTTCAGGCAAGTCACTTGTTCTCTCTGAGCCCATATACTTATTGAAAAAATGAAGATGATAAGCATAATAAAGCTTATTCTGAGGATTCATGAATTCAACAGAAAAACAAAAAACATCTAATACGTACCTATTCCAGGCAATCCGACAGACAATGGGTATAAAGTGGTGACTAAAGAAGATAGTCCTTGCCTTCTATTTGGCTCCCTAGGCCTTAGTCTGAGCAGACATTAGATACTTCACAAATGAATAGCTTATTACATTTGTGATAAACTCAGTGACAGAAAAAACCTACAATATTCCGGGAGCATGAAACCGGCGTGAGCTGGTCCCGGGGCCTGGGAAGACGTCACCGAGGATATGGCATCTGATTTGACAGCTGAAGATGATGCAGGAAAGCCGGCAATGAAAAGGGGTGGAGGGCTAGAGGACTCTCCACGCAGAGGGGACCGAAGGTTCAAAAGCCCCGAGGCAGGGTTGCACTGGGCACACTAGGAAAACTAAAAGGTGTTCTAGAAAACTCCTCACAAAAGGCGCCGGGCGGAAGTGGGAAAAGCTGAAGAACTTATACAGAAGTTCGTAGACCAGTCTTGGGACTCTGGCCTTCGTCTGCACCTGCCCTGGACACTGGCCTCCTTCAGCCTCAGGAGACGGTCCTGCTGTCATAGTGGACCACACAACCCCGCCCCCTGGCTCGAAAGAGGAGACCGGAAGTGGCTTCTTGGTACTCGACTATTTCCCCTTCTCTTGCCCCGTCTCTCTCCTTTGAACCGAAACAGAGATCAGAGAGTTGGAAGATGTCATTCCCTCGACGTCAGCGCGTTGTCGCCATTACCGCTCACCCACTCCTCGGTCCCTCCCCTCCGCCGCCCGGGCGCCGCGGGCTGGGGGATGCTCGGCCTGCTTCGTGTTAAATCCTCCCCAGTGCTCCGCTCCTTCTGCTCCTCATCCTTTCTGGTTCTGACGCGCTCCCAGAATGAGTTCCTGTGAAGGATCTCGCCCGTGGCGCTCGGGGTAATTCGCATCAGATGGCGGCTGTCGGGCTTGACAAGGCGCTGCTGAGCCCCACGAGGGGGTTTCTAAAGCTCTGCGCGCAGCGCCCTGGCCTAACAGAACGCGCCCCAGCGAACGACAGGGCCCGACACAGTTTCCTGCCGCACCTTGGCTGGTGTGTAACGTGGCATTCGTGTAAAAAGGCCGCGCTGGGTTGTAAGTCAGCAGCGAGCCGCTGCCTTGCCCTGCAGCGGGCGCCCTACCCTGGTGTGACATCCTGCCCGCCTGGGGCGTGGGTGGGACTCCGAAGTGGGTGGCACGGGAATTCGTGTTTACCGATAGCTCTTCTGTGCCAGGCACTGTAGTGGGCGTTTTATTTTTTTATTTTATCAGTTGACTCTTACTGTTATCTTGTGAAGTAAATTTTTTTTTTTCCATTTTACACTGAGGAAACAAAGTGAGTGATTGAGAAACATGCCTGTTTGCAAGTGTTATAGCTCAAATTATGTCTCACTGAGTCCAGCCAGTGCTCTTCCCTCGATTTTTCCATCTCCTCTCAGTAGGCCAATGACTAGCCCTTTTAATCAAAGCTGCAGGGAAGTAAAGTAAGGGCTTTGGAACTATTGCAAGGACAGGCAAAGGGTCTACTGTGATAATGGACTTATAGAGCCAAAATCTCTACCCCATATCTCTAGAGGAACTTAAGGTCGATGTCTGTTTTTTTGGTTTGTTTTTTTCTCCAGAAGATAAACATTTTAATTTATTATTTTATTATTTTTTATAAGGGTTAAGCCAGATGCTTGTTTTAAAAATCCTCCCCCCGCCCCTAGTGGTCTGCTGTCTGTGTTCATTCACTGTATATTCTTCTGTGACCGCTTCAGCAGCACGGGAATCTGTGTCTCTTTTTGTTGCATCATCTTGCTGTGTCAGCTCTCCGTGTGTGCGGCGCCATTCCTGGGCAGGCTGCACTTTCCTTCGCGCTGGGCGGCTCTCCTTACGGGGCGCACTCCTTGCACGTGTGGCTCCCCTATGCGGGGGTCACCCCTGCGTGGCACGGCACTCCTTGTGCGCACAGCACTGCGCATGGGCCAGCTCCACACGGGTCAAGGAGGCCCGGGGTTTGAACCGCGGACCTCCCATGTGGTAGACAGACGCCCTAACCACTGGGCCAAGTCTGCTTCCCAGAAGATAAACATCTTAAAGATCTATCTTTCTGGCCACAGAAACTTCAATTCTGTTCTGTTCAAGTATGTGCGTCTTTCCATTATACTGGAAGCGTAGCTGGAAGGGTACCAAAAGCCCTGATCTTGTTCTTTCCTAGCTGTGCTAGCTTTGTGACCTTGAGCAAGTCCCTCAACTTCTCTGATCCTTAATTTCCACCCTTGTAAAATTGTGGTAATAATGGTGCCTATTTCAGAAGGTTTTTAGGAGTACTATTATCCCTGTTTTACAAGTGAGGAAACTGAGGCTCAGAGATTTTCATTCATTCTTTCCAAAAGCATTTATTGAAGAAAACATGGTAGAAGGAACAAGGTGGAGAGGCACATAAAGCAGGCTGCAGAGGAAGTTGTAGGTAGAGCCCCACACCATTCAGATCTGGGAATTTGTAGCCAAAAGGCAAATCTACAGCTGTCCGTATCCTGAGCAATAAAGGGAGGTTAGTTCAGCCGAAAATGCTGGGGTCAAAGGGGCTTGGGGCCCACAGACTATAAAAGGATTCGTCATGGGGAATTGGCTGTATGCAATTACGGTAGCTGGTTAAGTGGTCTCTGGCTGTTTCCTCTGCTTCTGATGCTAAACCTTGAAGTCCACGAGGCAGGCCGTTGGGAAAGTAAAATAAATGCAGAGAGGGGAGGAGCAAGGGCAGGCGGGCGCTCCCAGACGTGACAGAACCCTGTGAGGATGAAGTGAAACCTGCACTGCTTCTTGCTGCCTCCGACCCTGGCATCAGGCCCCGCAGGAGCTGGGCTCTGCACAAAGCCAAACGCACACCCCTGGTCCAGGAGCTGGGGAAACTGATGGAGGGTCCAGGGGAAGGCAGGGCGGTGGCGGGCCAGTGAGGCGAGTCCGCAGATCAGCAATAACGTCTGGGAGCTCAAAGGTGGCCGCAGCTTTCTTCTCTTCTACCTTCCAAATCGTCCAAGAATCTCTTTTGTGGCCCAGCTAGCCTTAAATATGCACGAAAGGGAGTTCTAGTTCAGTCTCACGAAGTGGGCACATTACAAGACAAGCGCACATTCTGTGATCTGGACCCTAGCTTCCTGGCTTCCTTTCCCTCCCCTTCGCCTTACACGTTCCTGCAGCGATACCACCTTGCTTTCAATTGTGAGCACATTTGCTGTTTTTTTACCCCCATGTCTTTGAGCCTGATGTGCTTTCTTCCTAGAATGCTTTTCCCTGCTCTTACTCATTTGGAAAACTCGTCCTCTGGGACAGAATTCAGATTTCAAACCCAAAAACCTTCTGAGATCTTCTCCAGTCTAAATTCCATGCCTTTTAGTTCCCATAACCCCCTGGACTTAGGTCTGCCACTGCATGGGCCACACTGCTTAGTCAGGGATCTGTTTTCCACCAAAAGACTATAGGTTTCTTGAAATAAGAGATTCTGTTGTATTCATCACAGTATCCACCTGGATCTTACTGCAGCCGGGGTCCCTGGAACTGGCACATGGCAGGCATTCAGTAGATGTCTCGGGACAGAACTGAGGGTTCTGGGCTTAATCTTAATCTCTTGTGATGGAGAGGTTAGTTGCAATCCATTTTTTTTTTAATTCACTAAGTATTTATTCTAAACAGCTTTATGAGATATAATTCACATACCATAAAATCTACCCTTTTAAAGTATACAATTCAGTGATTTTTAGTATAGTCACAGTTGTGAAACCATCACCAAATATGATTTTAGAATATTTTTATCAACCTGAAAAGAAATCCCATATTCATTAGCAGTCACCCGCCCCCCCCCACTCTTCATCTTCCCCCAGCCACCTGGCAATCATTAATCAACTTTCTGTCTCCAAGGATCTGCCTACTGTAGATGTTTCGTATAAATGGAATTGCACAATATGTGGGCTTTTGTGACTGGTTTCTTTCATTTAGCCAGGCTCATTCATGTTGTAGCATGTATTGGCACTTGTATTAGTCAGCCAAAGAGATGCCGATGCAAAATACCAGAAATTAGTTGGTTTTCATAAAGGGTATTTATTTAGGGTAGGAGCTTACAGATAGTAGGCCATAAAACATAAATTACTTCCCTCACCAAAGTCTATTTTTATGTGTTGGAGCAAGATGCCTGCTGACATCTGCGAGGGTTCAGGCTTCCTGGGTTCCTCCCTTCCAGGGTTTAACTTCTTTCTGGGCTCAGCGCCTCTGCTTTCTCCACAAGGTCAGCTGTAGACTATGAAGCTCTCTAGCTTCTCTCTCTACAAGGTCAGCTGTAGGCTATCAGGAAAATGGCTCTGTCTGTCTCCCTGGGGTTTCTGCCATCTCTAAGGAGCCGTCTCTATTCCTCTGTGTTCTTCTCTTGGCTCCAGCATCAAACTCTAACATTAAAACTCCAGTATCAAAAACCCTTGCATCGAAAGCTCCAACTCCATCCTTTGCCATGTCTTTTATCTGTGAGTCCTCACCCACCAAGGGGTGGGGACTCAACGCCCTAATGATGTGGCCCAATCAGAGCCCTAATCATAGCACAATCCTGCCCAGTAACAGACCAGATTACGAACATAATCCAGTATCTATTTTTGGAATTCATAACAATATCAAACTGCGACAGCACTTCATCCTTTTTCTGACTGAAGAATATTCCATTGTACGGATAGACCACAAATCATTTATATATTCACGAGTCAGTCGACATTTGGGTGGCTTACTTTTTGGCTAATATGAAAGATTCTGTTATAAGCATTTGTGTTCAAGTTTTGTGTGGTTATAAGCTTTAATTTCTCTTAGGTATATACTAAGGAGTAGGATGGCTAGGTAATGTAGGAACTTTTTAATATGTGAAAAACTGTCAAACTGTCTTTCAAACTGGTTGTATCATTTTACAGTACTACTGGCAATGTATTAGGGTACTTTTCTTCTTTATATGCCAGGGAACTCAACTTATATCTAATTGAGCTTCAGTGGTATCTGGTGAGGTCTGGAGATCTGGTAGAGTGAGGCCACACAAGTCCACTGCAATGAAGACTAAAGGAACCTCATAGTCAAAAGATGACTGCTGCAACTCCATGTATCAAGACTGTATTCAGAGGCGAAAAGCAAGGAGGAAGAGGCGGGCAGAAGGGACTCTTGCCCAAAGTGGGCTTCTCTTTATTAGCAAAGGAAAATCTTTCCCTAAAACTCCTCTACAGATTTTCCTTTAACTCTCATTGGTCACAACTGGGTCACATGGTCCACCTCTACCTGCATACGAATCTGAAAAAGTGAGTATCTGGGAAAATAAATTGATCAGACATGATAGGCTTCGGCCAGGCCCATGATTCAACTCCTGGGGTTGGACATATTCTTATTCCAAAGAAATTCAGAGTTCTGTGACCAGGGATGAAGGGAGATTGGGAAATGCCCCCTGGGCTACCGTGTAACAGTACCTATTTTAGCACAGGAGGGGTGAGGCTTTTATTATTATTCTTGGCATCACGGTTTTAAAGTGGTTGGGAAACACTGTGCTAAAGGGTAAAGATAAAGCAGAGAGGTAGCAGAGGAAAATTTGGAGTGTTAAGTTTCAGGGATCCCAAAGTAGAGCTCCACAAACCAGGACACACAGATTCTCTCTGGTTCCTGGGCTTCTGAGGATCTTTGTGAGGCCTTGGGCATCCACTTCACCTTTGGGCAAAAAGGAGAGCAATGTGTAAGAAAAACTAAAGGGATCATTGTAGATAGCTGTAGGCTGAAAGTGAAAGGATGGCAGAAAACTTAAGAGAAATGATTCTGAGAGACCTTCGTAAAGGTTCAATTCATACATGTAGGCAGGTTTAAGGGAAACCAACCAGGAACAAAGAAGCGCACTGCCCCTAGTACCAACAGGGTAAACTCAGATAGAACCATGCCCAGATACACAGTAATCAAATTGTCCAATTCCAAGTCAAGGAGAGAGGTCTGAAAGCTGTAAGACAAAGCAATGAATTTTGTAGAAAAGAATCCCAATAAGATTAAGTGGTGATTGCTCATCAGAAACCATGGAGGCAAGAAGGCAGTGGGTTGAAATACATAAATTGCTGAAAGAAAACAATTGCCAACTAAGAATAATATATCTGGCACGATTTTCTTTCAAAAATGAGTGAGAGATTAAGACATTCCCAGATAAACAAAGGCTGAATGAGTTCATTATCACTAGACCTTCCCTACAAGCAACCCTAAAGAGAGTTTTTCAGAATAAAAGGGAAGGACACTAGACAGTGGATAGAGTGGCATGAAGAACTAAAGACCTTCAGTAAAAGTAACTATGGGTAATTATAAATGCCAGTACTAATATATTGTATCAAAATGGACCAAGTGCCTAAAGATAATAGCCAGAACTATGAAGTTACTAGAAAAAAGTACAGGGAAACATCTTCAGGACTGTGTGTTAGGCAATGGTTTCTTAAACTTTATACCCAAAGCACAAGCAACAAAAGACAAACAGAAAAATTAGACCTCATCAAAATTAAATATTTTTGTGCATCAAAGAACTTTATTATGAAATTAAAAAGACAACTTAATGGGAAAAATATTTGGAAACCACCTATCTGATAATGGTTTCATATCCAGAATATATAAATAAATCCTACAATTCCACAATAAAAAGATAATCCAATTTAAAAAAATGGGCAAAATACTTGTGTAGGCATTTCTCCAAAGAAGACATACAAATGGTCAAGACATATGAAAAGATGTTCAACATCATTAATTATTAGGGAAATGCAAATTAAAACCACAATGAGATGCCACTTCATACCCACTAGAATGGCTATTATATAAAAAAAATAATAACAGCAAGTGTTGGAGAGGATGTGGAGAAATAGGAACACTCATTCATTTGGTGGTGGGGATGTAAAATGGTACAGCCACTGTGGAAGACAGTCTGGCAGTTCCTCAGAACTTAAGTGTAGAATTACCATAAGATCTGGCAATCTCACTTCTAGGAATATACCCAAAAGAATTGAAAGCAGAAACTCAAACAGATATTTGCACACCTATGTTATTATGTTCATAGTGACATTATTCATAATTGCCAAAAGATGGAAAACTCAAGTGTCCGTTCACTAATGAATAAACAGAATGTGGTGTAATACAGAAAATAAAATATTACTTAGCCATGAAAAGGAATGTTTTGATACATACAGCAAAATGTATAATCCTTGAAGACATCATGTTGAGTGAAATAAGCCAGACACAAAAGGACAGATATTGTATGATATCACTGATATGAAATAATTAGAAGTAAGAAAATTTCATAGAGTCAGAAACCAAAACATAGGTTACCAGGGGCTGGGGATGGGCAAGAAAATGGAGAGTTAATGCTTAAATTTTACAGAGTTCCTATTTGGGTTGATCAAAATGTTTTGGACATGGTTCTTATGCCCCTTTTATTTGAATCTATAATTAACACTATACCTGTTAAAAATGTGTCCCAGAGACTTAAGTCTTCTGGCTGTTCCTGTGCTGATTGAGCCCTGAATCTAAGCAGAGTTGCAGCCAACACCTACTCTCCAGTTTATCGGACTTACCCAGGACAACTAACAAAAGGACAATGATGAACAATACCAATCCCAAAAAACAGTACCTACAACTGCAAGCAAGACAGTTCCATCCATCTGCCCCATGGGATCTAAGCCCCCTCTCAACTGGAAGCAGATCCCCAGATCCTCAAGACTGAGGAATGAACGCACATAAGGGAGGAATGTAACTATGGAGTAAAGTAGACTTATTATTCTCCTAATGGAAGAACTTGTAACATTGTTATAAAGGCTGTGGCCACCAGAGGTTCTGAGAGAGGGAGAGGGAAGAATAGGTGTAACATGGGGTATTTTGGGATATTAGAATTGTCCTGTGTGACATTGCAATGATGAATACAGGTCATTTTACATTTTGTCAAAGTCTGTAAATTGTGCGATACAAAGTGTAAACCATAATGTAAACTATAGACCATGCTTAGCAGTGCTTCAATATGTGTTCATCAATTGTAACAAATGTATAACACTAATGAAAGATGTTGTTAATGAGGGAAAGTGTGGGAGGGGGAAAGGGTGGAGTATATGAGAATCCCCTATATTTTTGATGTAGCATTTATGTAATATAAAGCTTCTTTAAAAAACAAAAAAATAAAAGGTTTTGGTAATGGATGGTGGTGATAGCGCAACATTGTGAATGTAATTGACACCACTAAATTACATATTTCAATGTAGTTAAAAGGGGGAAATTTTAGTATATGTGTTACTAGAATAAAAATTAAACGAAAAACCCATAGGACTTCACAAAACAAACAGTGAACACTATTGTAAATGATGGACTATAGTTAATAGTACAATTATAAAAATATTCTTTCTGAACTGTACATCACACCAATCCAAGGTGTCACTAATAGGGTGGTGTAGGGGAACTCTGCATTCATGCATGATTTTTCTGTAAACCTACAACTGCTCTTATTAAAAATAAATAAATAAATAAAGATGTGCCTGTTTGGTGGTGAAAGGTCTTTTCCAAAAGGCAACCCATTAAATGAGCTACCCAAATCAATAAAGTGTCCGTGATTGCATTGCCAATCGATAGTCTAAAATGGGTCAAGTCATGGAACACTAATCTTGAACCTTATGGAAGGAGTGGATACTATGACGGGTCACCTAGATCTCCCTCCAGAAATGGTGTCAACTCCCCCAGCTGCTGGCAGAAGGTGCGAGAGATGTCAGCCCACCGTGGAGATCGCCACTGAGGAACAGCACCATCTTATCCAAGCCAGGTCTCAGTTCCAGGTGGGTGTATCCAATGACTCATCAAGGTGGGCTGTAAAGGCCTGGCCCCCTCACCCCACCTAAGGACTTCTCTGAATGGTCACCCCGGCTCCAGAGCCCCAGAGCCTAAACCGTCACTGGGATGCACTGACTTCTCCCCTACTCTGCCTCCTTCTCCCCAAGGCACCCCTTCCTACATTTCCAGCACATTCTGCACCTCAGACTCCTTTCTGCTTCCTGGCTCGCAGCCTGCCACGATTGTTAGGAGTTTGCTTAACTAGCAACTCCTTATAAATGAAACAGTTGAGAGTTCACAAGCAAGTAATAATAGCAGACATCTGCACGGCTTTATGATTTACCCAACCCACGTGTGCTCATTTAATCTCAGCAATCTGGGAGGGCTGGTGGGCATGCAAAGAGAGCAGACTTGTTATTTTTTAGTTTCTCACAAACATAGGATGCCCAGTGTGAATGGGTATCAGAAAAATCCTGTGCCAAGTAATGGTTATAATATTTAGTATAATGTTGCCAAACTGTTTTATGGAACATGAATGCTCTAAGAGATGTTAATAGGTGTTCTGTTTAAAAAAAAAAAAAAAAAAAAGGGAGTGATGTGTAGAATCATATATTTTTTGAAAAATACTGGGCTAAAATTAGTTTCTTTATTACAGGTCCCGAGCCTTTGATAGACTGATGTGTATTGTAGTCTTTAAGAGGTGGGCTTGTGCACAGTGTTTCTCAAATTTATTTGGTGATTGGGCACCTATCACCGTCTCTCTAGGTCCTAGATGTCTGTGGAAGATGGCAGTGGAAATGGTAACTTAGACGAAGGCTCCATTTGGTAGATACCTCTTCCATTCTTTCTTTCTTTCTTTTTTATTTATTTATTTCTCTCCCCTTCCCCCCCCCCACCCCGCCCCGGTTGTCTGCTCTCTGTGTCCATTCATTGTGTGTTCTGTGACTGCTTCTATCCTTATCAGCAGCACCAGGAATCTGTGTTTCTTTTTGTTGTGTCATCTTGTTGTGTCAGCTCTCCGTGTGGGTGGCTCCATTCCTGGGCAGGCTGCACTTTCTTTTGTGCTGGGCGGCTCTCCTTATGGGGCACACTTCTTGCGCGTGGGGCTCCCCTATGTGGGGGACACCCCTGCATGGCAGGGCACTCCTTGCGCACATCAGCACTGTGCATGGGCCAGCTCCACACAGATCAAGGAGGCCCGGGGTTTGAACCGTGGACCTCCCATGTGGTAGGCAGATGCCCTAACCACTGGGCCAAGTCTGCTTCCCCCTTCTTACTTTCTTTTCCACTCACTTCTTCCCAATTTTAAGAATATCTTCCAGGTAGGTTCTGGAAGTGGCATTAGGAGCAAGCAGAAGGCTTCGTTCCTCTGAGTCTGGCTGGCAAGAGGAGGTGCAGGTGGCCAGGTGGTGGTGTCTGTGAGAAGCGGGACTGTTCCCAGATTAGGAGGGTGAGGTCTGAGATCATCGAGGGAGAGCAGGTGGGCAGGAGGCCTGGGGGTGCAAGGGCTGAGGGGCTTTCTCCAGAGTCAGGTGGGTTTTTCCAGAACCTCTGGCTTCCCAGTCAGCCCTGCCGAGGCTGCCAAAGGCACCGATGCTTTCAAAAGAGCAAACAAGATGGAGAAAAATGAGCCTGGGTCGTTCTGTTCCAGTTGACTGATGTGGCAACTGCTCCTTGCTGCTCTCCAGGGCTATGGCCAGCTCCAGCTCACAACCTTCCAAGACAGGAGGAATCCCTGGCTGACACTCAGAGGAACCAGCTCTAGTCTCTGAGCTAACTCCATCTCTTTGGCCCTGAAAATATAAAGCCAGAGTTCAAGTACACGGCTGGCCTTCTGATGTTAGTGAAGAAGACACAAACCAACCTTGAATAATATTCCTCTGCCTCATATTTACTTTGTGAATTCTCCCTGACTCACGTGAATGGAGAGGTCAGAAATGTGGCTAATCCCAAGGGGCTCATAATTCCAAACTCTTCTTAGGTTTTGGGCCCATCTACATTTGAAATGCGAATCTCTGAAGTTGAGGAGTTGGACTTGTGCGAGACCCGAAGGTGTCACGGTTCAGAGTGCTGCTGAGGGAGTTAGCGCCTTACTCAGGTCCCAGCTGTCCTGGGATCCCCCCAAGGGCTGACCCGGGGGCAAGGATTTGAGCCTAAGTAATTCATCTGGAAAACAACCCCCAGAATCATCATTTGTGAGTGGGGAAGTGAAACTGGGAAGGGAAGGAAGCCAGCAGTGTCACCACAGTGGGCCACTGAGGCTCTGTTCCACTGGGGAACCCCGGAAGACAATGTAAAACGTGGCTCAGCGATTCTGCCTGAAAAGCAAGAGAGCTGCGGTGCTTGTCCTTTAACTCACACCTGCTGTTGGCTGAGGGCTGCTCCAGGGAGCATGACTCCCAGGCCAGGGGATTCTGGCCCACGTGGGGCTGCAGTGAGAACTTTCAGATAGAGAGTTTGTAGGTATTTTCAGTAAGACATGGCAAGGTCTGGGAGGGGCGTACTGAGGGGACATAGATGGGGCATCATATTAGTTATGCGACTTGCTTATATGGTAACAGAATTTTCTGTGCCACAGTTTCCTCATCTGCGATCAAATAGCATCTGTTTTACAGGTTGTTGTAAGGATTAAATGACATAATACAGTAAAGCACAAGGCAGAGCTTGTCTATTACTATGTAAAAAAATCACTGCAAAACTTAGTGGTTTAAAGTAACAATAACCATTTGTTATAGCTCACAGTTCCTGTGGATAAGGAATTCAGATGAGGAACAGTTCCTCTGCTTCATGATGTCTGGGACTGCCTTTGGTACACTTGAAGGTTGGAAGCTGGAATCATTCACAGGTTTCACTAGGGCTGGAGAACCCAATTCCACTTGTGTGGCTGGCAAGTTGGGGCTGGCTGTTGGATGAAGACCTAGATCGTCTCCATATGGACCTTTCCAGATGGCGGCTTAAGTGTCCTCACAACATGGCGACTGCCGCCCCGCCCAGAGCAAGCAATCTGAGAGGCCGAGGCAGAAGCTGCAATGCCTTTTTGGCCTGACCACAGAAGACACACATCATCCCTTCTGGACTATTCTGTTGATTACACAGGTGGGCTCTGGTTCAGCCTGGGAAGGGATACACTAGGGCATGAGTATCAGGGGGCGAGGATCTCTAGGGGCCATTTTGGAGGCTGGCCCCCACTCAAAGTGACAGGTGCATTGTAAGAGCTCAATAATGTGAGCCATTGTTTTTTTTCCCTAAGAATAAAAGAAAGCCCCTCAGTGAAAACCTGACTCCGGAGAGGCAGGGAACCGGAGAGCCAATTTTCCCACCTGGTGCTCGCCCAGTTCCTCCCAGCCACTCCTCCCCGGGGGTAGACAGCTTATTCTCTGCTTGATGAAAATTCTGCGTCTCTATCCTTCCCTAGAGCCAGGCAGGTGGCTTTGGCTTTCAGCAAGCATCTCAGCAGGCAAAGTAAACAGAGGGTGCTGAGATATCAATAAAGCTGTAATTAAGCAGAGAAAGGTGCTAACTGCAAATCTAGAGCCCCAAATGTCCTCCAAGGGGTAGTTAGGGCTGCGTAGAATCTGTTAACTGGCAATAACTTTGAAAGGAGGGTTTGCCAGGGAGAAGTCGCTATCTGCATAGATCACCTGCAGACAACCAGGGGCCGACCGTGCATCCAAGCTCATTTATTTTAAACTGAAAGCTCTGAGCCAAAGAGTCCAGCCTGGGTCTGAATTAATGATGAGCATGAATGAGGTTTGGCACTGCTTCCCTCACAGAGAGGCGGGCATTTAATGAATTTTTCATGGCTTGCTCATGGTGCCATTTTCTGTGCCAGGTTCTCAGACCAAGGTGGTTTCAATAGCGATGGCTTCTTACCCCTGGGCATGTGTGCCACGGGTGGGGGTGGGATGGCTTTATTCTCTGCTTGCTCCAGTGCCACCCGCAGTGGACACCTACAGAGTGTCTTCCCCATTCATACAATCTATCCTCAGCAGCCACACCCCCTTACCTCCGCAGCCATTTGTAGCAGGTGACCGCCCCTTCCCCCATGGCCACAGGGCACTGGTTTACAGTGGGCTCTTGGCTCATTTTGGGCCCATCAGAGTCCTTCTCTGGGAATTGTTAACTGTGACCCAGTGAGAGAGAGCCATTCCCTTGGGGTGCCTGGATCTTTAGCATATATCCCCGGTGGTTATGATGCAGGGGGATCCTTCACTGAGAAGTGGAAGAGGATCTTCCAGAGAATCAGAGAAAGAATGAAGCAGACACACTGGAATAGAGATCAGAGATGGAAAGATAGTCTAGCCTTTCTGAATGTCGTTCTGGTCCCTTCCTGAGACGTATCTCTGAGAACTCACCCCTGATAGCCCCCCATCTTTGAAAATTCACATTATCTGCTTAAACTAGTACACACTGGGCTTTCTGTTAACTTCATAATAGGCTAAGAAGGCTGAGAAGTTATTATATATTATTTTTAAATGTAGTAATAAAATAATCATGCACACAAAATGTGAGGTGTGTTTCCTTCCATTCCCCAGGAGCATCCAAACTTTGGATCCTGGAGGGCCACCAGGAAATAACAGCACAGACCTTTTTCCTGAAGCGCTGAGCTGGAGCCAGGGTGCCTGGTGCCTGGTGCTTCACTGAGATGCTCAATGAATGAGACAAGCCAGGAGAGAGGGCCCTTCTCAAGGGACGCTCCTGCTCAGCTCTGTCAGATTCTTGGCATCAAGATACATGGGATCACTGTGGTTGAGTTTTTAAGAGAAGAGGGCAATTCAGATTTTTATGTACAATTTTTGATTTAAACATGTTGCAGATTTTTAGAAATATACTTTTTAAGTTTTTAAAAGATACTTAGATTACATAAATGTTGCCTAAAAATATAAGGGATTCCCATATGCCCTGCTCACTACCCCTCCCACACTTTTCCATATTAACAACATCCTTCATTAGTGTGATACATTTATTACAATTAATGAACACATTTTGGAGCATTGCCACTAAGTATGGATTATAGCTTACATTGTAGTTTACACTCTCTGCCGCACAATTTTGTAAGTTATGATAATATATATAATGGCCTGTATCTGTCATTGCAATGTCATTCAGGACAATTCCCAAGTCCCCAAAACACCCCCATATGACAGCTGTTTTTCCCTCTCCCTCCTCTCAGAACCTCCAGTGGCCACTGCCTCCACATCAATGATAAAAGTTCTTCCATTGCTAGAATCATAGTAACTCTATAGTAGAATACCATACTTTACTCTAGTCCATCTTTCATTTCCCAATCCCAAGGATTCTGGGATGGTGATGTCTACTCCACCTCTATTGAGAGGGAGCTTAGATCCAATGGGGCAAGTGGATGGGACTATCTTGCTTGGTTGCAAATAATTTTAAATGTTGTGACAAATTAGAAGTTTGTTTTTTTTTTTTTTATTAAGATTTATTTTTTTTTATTTATTTAATTCCCCTCCCCTCCCCCAGTTGTCTGTTTTCTGTGTCTTTTTGCTGCATCATTTCTTTGTCCGGTTCTGTTGTCGTCAGCGGCACGGGAAGTATGGGCGGCGCCATTCCTCGGCAGGCTGCTCCCTCTTTCGCGCTGGGTGGCTCTCCTTACGGGGTGCACTCCCTGCGCGTGGGGCTCCCCTACGCGGGGGACACCCCTGTGTGGCACGGCACTCCTTGCGCGCATCAGCACTGCGCATGGGCCAGTTCCACACGGGTCAAGGAGGCCCGGGGCTTGAACCGCGGGCCTCCCATGTGGTAGACGGACGCCCTAACCACTGGGCCAAAGTCCGTTTCCCAGAAGTTTTTTTTTTTACATGCTAAAATCCCTCTGACCGTCCAACAAAACATCTGTGGCTAATGTCCAGCCCTCCGCTCTCAAGATTGAGGCCCTTATTCTAGGCCCATAGAGGTGATGGAACTGGGCAGGGTGTGAGGTGGGGGGATTCAGGATAGAGCAAGAGAGGGGGTGGCCCGGCCCAGGGAGACTGATGGGATGGAGGTGGGTGGCTTCCACTAATGCTGGGGTGGTCCTATGCAGCACCCAGAAGGGGCTGTTACTCTGCAAGGGGGGAGGCTAGACAGCTGGTCTTGAGAGCTTTGCCAAGGGTCCCCTGTGGCCGAGGCACCCACAGGTGGAGAGGACTGTTGGGAGGGGCATTTCTGTGGCCCACCGGCAAGCAGTCCCTGACAAGTGATGGAGGACCTGAACTTGACAGCAGGGTCATAAAGCAGAAGCAGCCGTGGTAACAATGGGGAACCCGTGGCTCGAGACCAGATCCCTGCCCGGTCCCTAAACAGGATGAGCTGGAGCATCTTAGATGTAGAATGGGGAAGGCCTGATAGGGACCTCCAGCCTGCCAGGTCGGTGGGGCCTTAATCCAGTTTTAAAGTGATTTGAGAAAGACAAACGATCCATTTCTTAGCCTGAGGAGCGAATTCCTATTGGTTACACTTGCCACCAGAAAGGTCCTAATAAAGCTACTCAAACCTGCACCTGGGGACTGTATCACCCCTTGAGATGTTTAAAACCGAGGAACGTTGATACAAGGACTTGCGTCACAGCGGATGAAGAGGCCGCAGGGGCCACTGGTTCGGGAGGCCGCCCCCACCCCAGGCTGGAGGGACAGCAGGAGGAGAGGAGCCAGTGGCCTGGGAGTTGGGGTCACCTAGTGGGCTGCTGGTGGGAGCCGTGGGGTGGGGGGGGTGGGGGTGGGGCGGCTACAGCTGCTGCTAAAGATGCCCCGAGCAAAAAGAGGCGACAGGCCCTGGCTTCTTCCTTCCTCCTGCTCCCAGGTTTCCCGTTAGTGCCTCCAACTGGCCAAGCTTAGGTGGAAACCAGCTAACAGGCGACCTGGGAAACACCATCTGCAAGTGCCAGCCTCCTCACAATACAGAACCAAGTGCGGAAAAGCCAAGCAGTGGGACTGAGGCCGAGAGTGTGAGGACGGGCACAAGTACCACAAACACAAAGAACATGGAACTTTCCAGAAGTGTGAAGATACTATGTTTACCCCCTATTTCTGCTAACCCTCAGCTGCTCCCCAGCCTTCCCTAGCATCTACGGTTTCTTAGCCAGGAGATAGCCAGATTGCCAATTTGCTGATTGTATTAGTTAGGGTTCTCCAGAGAAACAGAACTCACGGGAGACAAATGGAAAGGAATTTATTATAGGAATTGGCTCATGCAATATCAGGGATTGGCAAATCTGAGTTTTGTCAGGCAGGCTGCAAGTTGGAAACTCCAGTGAGGGTGAAGTTGAATTCTTCAGGAAAAGCTGGCTGGCTGAAGTAGAGATAAGAAGTTGTTTTCTGAAATCCTCAGTTCTGGCTCTAAGACCTCCAACTGATTGGATGAGGAGACTTCCCTCATTGCTGAGGGTAATCTCTCTTGTCAAATGTAGATACAGTCATCTGTAGATGCAATCAAGTGACTATACATGCAAATCCACCTACAAAATACCCTTGCAATAACAATTAGGGCAGAGCTGGCTTGTTCAAACAAGTAAGCACCATAACCTAGCCAAGTTAACACATGAACTTAGCCATCACATTGATGAAGAGAAGGCGAGGAAAGAATACCCACTTATTGTCCTTCCAGAGTAGTCCCTTGTATGACAGCAACTATTTTAGGAGCCTTACACTACTCATCTCATTTAGAGCAAGAGTCGATCTCTCCTCATTTCATAGTCAGGCAAGTTGTGGACAATAATGGCAGGCACTTTCAGGTATCAAAATGCTAATGATACTTGCCAGGAGGACAGGCTCCCTGGTTTTATTGGCAATTTGTTTTCTTCAGAACCTAATCTGGTCCCCAAATGTTCTTTATTTTGGCAGTTAGGGTCCTTAACTGAATTCATCTAATATTATCACCCACATTTATATCATAACAAATTTGTATGACAAAGGACAATGCTGTTACAGTATCAGGGGTATAACGTACAGCCAAAAGGAGAAAGGTTAGAGTTTGTAAAATGTGTCATTCTCTGCCCCGTCCTTACCTCCCTATCCCAGCCCCTACGCTCTTCCACAGAACCTGAAATATTTTATGGATAGTGGTTGACAGTTTTAATTATAGGATGTGTTTTATGGATATCAGTCTCTCCAAGTTCTTAGAGTTGAAGAGCACTGATGGTCGTTCATGCATTTGGTTGTGGTTGGAGGCTCTGGGGAACTATGATATATTGGTTTTGTGGCCTTTGCTTCAAATGAATGTCTATGTAAACAGAGGTCTGGGTTAATTGTACATGGTGGACTTGGATGTGGGATTGGGATTAATTTCAGCCCATCTTATTTCCAACCACTCCCCCAAAACAGCTTCTCTCCTACTTGGGTCAATCTTCTTACTGTTAATTCTAAACCCTTATGCCCATCTTTCTTGCTTACTTTTGTCCAGCCCATGCCTTCAACCTGGGCTACTGTTCCCATTTCTTTTGGGAATTGTATTCTTTAAGGCTCAGTCAGGATACACATCTTCCATGGGATGTTCTCAAATTAACGTCATGATATAGTATCACAAATTCTGCTAGCACTTACAGTGCACAGTCACTATCATCACTAACAAATCTTTACTGAGTAACTTAGAAAATGCATTCTAGTAGGCATAGTGGCATCAAAGTGATACAAACCATTTTGTAGCACGTGACCCCTCCCACGGCCACAGGTGACTTTTTTGCTGTTGTTACATAAATTAACCCATTTATTATAGGCTAGAAATGTTTCAAGTTGTGGCACTTGTACTGGGCTTTCTCTTCTGATGGGAGCCTCTACTGTGACTGCAGAGGAGGTGGTATAGGCGCCACCAGCTACTATTTCCACACAGCAGCTGTAATTCCAGACCCCCACAGCTCTACTCTTCATTTCTATTTTGCCACAGAAGGAGCAGGTGTACTTGGCATACTGGTTGATTTAAAGTTTCTTCACCATTTTCCTAAGGAGCACCGTAACAGGTCCCCTATTTACCAGCAATTCCAACCCTCTTGGTGCATTTCACCACATTGTTGTGAACTCTGTCTGAGCCCAGAGAGCTTTTTTTCCCCTTCAATCATGTGCTGAACTGGGGAAACAGAACCTGCATTCTTTCCTTGACTCTAAAAGCTCACAGTGAGTAGCTACAAAGTACAGAGAAGAGATAATCCACAGAGACATTAAACAGGAAGCAACAGCATGAAAAAATGCAAATGCTAAGAGATAAGTAAGCTGGGTCACTGTCAAGCAGTAATGTTAAAAAAATGAGAAAATGGGTCTAGACTGCAGCCCCACACTTCGAACCACAGGGTCTTGGGCAAGACACTTACCCAGGCCCGTGTGGGCACTTGGATGGCTTGTGTCCTTCCTTGTGCTTGGCTGAAAGGGCACCAGGGAGCTAAATTGCAGCTCTGAGGCTCCATCAACCCAGAAGAAGGGAGACCATTTTTTAATTCATCTGCTCAGATTGGGTGCCATTTTGCAATTCATCCCCCCAAAATGGGTGCCTTTTCCTAATTCGCGCAAGGTACCATAAGAGCCAGCAGAGCCCTCCACTTAACCTCTCTGTGCCTCAGTTTCCTTAGCTATAAAATGGGCTAGTAATGCCTATTTACTCTAAATGCACGTTGAAAGGGTTAAATGAGGTAAGGCACATGATTTATCATGGGTCTTCAGTTACAAGGAAAATAAACTCAACTTAAACTGTAAAAAAAATAAGAGAATATTGGTTTATGTTGAGTGAAGGGCACAGAGGAAGTTCCAGAAAAAGAAGGACGAGTTTCAGGGCCAGGGTCCTGGAGACTAGAAGCAGGGAATATCAGGTGGGGTTCCGTGCAGGAAGCCACAACCACTCCAGTTATTTCAAGCAGGAAAGAACCGAATGCAGGAATTAGGAGTTTAAATTGTGAGTGGAAGGGGCCCAACGAGACCATGGACTTCAAGGCTCTGAACCAGAGTCAGGGAGCCTCCGTCACTGCCACCCTCTGCCACCACAACTGCCACAAGTGCCCCATGACGCTGGAGGCTAGACTCACGAAATCAGGAAATACTATACGGAAAGTGCCCTCACTGGGGAGGGCTCTAAAGGGGGAAGCAATTGTCACCATCAGACCTTCCTTTTCTGTGTGGATCCATATGAAAGTTCTACCTTTGGGGAAGCTAGGGGAATTCTCGAGCCCACAAAGTGTAGGACGCCAAGAGCAGCCTTGCCCCACAGCTCAAGAGGGGAGGCCCTGAGGCTCCTCCTGCCATCTGCCTGGAGGAGGGGGGTTTCTCTAGGGGCAGATGAATGCCAGTCTCCCCCACCCCCAGCACTTGGCCAAAGTCCTCCCCCGCTGGAAATCACCCGAGAGCCTGCAGGGGCAGAGCCGGTTCCTGGTGACGAGGCTTGGAGGGGTGACACCCTGGCTGGCGGTAAGGCAGGGGCCGGCCGCACAGGCAGGTGGGCAGACCTCCACTGCGTCGGCAGATGGATCTGGAGTCAAGTCCTTGCTCCCTGGGTGTGAGCTTTTTTGACTTTAAGTGACAGTTGAGGTTTGAATTGTGGTCTCCCAGAAGGGAGGTTCAGGTCCTAACCCCGGGCATTTGGGAATGTCACCGGATTTAGAAGAGGGCCTTTGCAGATGTAGTCAAGATGAGGTCATTCTGGACTGGGGGGACCCGAAATCCAACATGACCAGGGCCCTTATAAGAAGAAGGAAATGTGGGCACAGAGACGGAGACACGGGGAGAGGGGGCCACGCTGCGATGCAGGCAGGGATTGGAGCTAAGCTGCCAGAAGCCGAGGGGTGCCTGGGGCCACCAGGCGCTGGAGGAGGCAGGGGGCACTTCTCGCCTGGAGCCTGCAAGGGAGCGCACCTGCAGGCACCCTGGCTTTGGGTTTCTGCCCTCCAGACCTGGGAATAAAGCAAGCCACCGAGTTTGCAGTCATTCGTTATGGCAGCCACAGGAGAAGAAGACAGCAGCTTCCTTAGAGCCTCTCAGAGCCTCTGGGAGGTCAGCTGTGCAGTGGGCAGGCAGCATGTCGTGTGCAGAGTGCCTGGCACAGCTAGCACTCTCTCGATGCTACTGGTGATGGCTAGACTTCCCGTACGCCAGTCCAGCCAAAAGCCCAGTCTATGCGAAGCCCCCTCGTGAACCCCCGGCAAGCCCTGGACCACCCCCAGGGTGGCCTGTTGGGTGGACAGCAGAGGCGCATGCACCTGTTACCCTGCGAGAGGCAGCGAGAGACATTAGACAGTAACCCAGGCCATCTCTCCCCTTGGCAGTTGCTACCTAACCTCGTAGGAGCATTTCTCTGGCAGGCTGGCTGCTAAATCACCACCACCGCAGTAATTGAAACAGAAAATCATGCTCGACAGAGCAACCTAGCAATACCACCATTAGCAGCTGCGTGTTTTCATTGCAAACCAGGGAGATAAGATGCCTCTTTATGTGTGTGCAGGCACAGTCAGATCTATATCTCTGCCAATATTTCAATAGGGACTGGCCCTTCCCACTCTTGCCTTTCACTAGGTGATATGTGGGGCTGCGTATTCGGGGAGCCCAAAAGGAGTAGTAAACTCCGTGGTATCTGAAGTTGCCTCGTTCTGTAGCTAATGCAAAAGTTCCATCTCCTGTCCTCCCTCTGCCATCACTGAGCTCATGTTTGTTCAGGGGAGAAAGAAACTGGACACAGAATCGCACAAATCTCTAAGTAAAAACTTCAGTAAGTGTTTGAATTGGCTAGCAAACCATGTTCCCCGATGAATCTGGTATCTTCTGAGAGAACCAGGAAGATTTATTTGGAAAAAAGAAATGCTGAAAGAGGGATGGGTGTGGGAGAAGAGTAGAAGAACGTTCTAGATGGAGGAGAAAGAGGAGGTGGAAAGACCCTGAGCCACCAGGGAGCCTGACATTATGATGGCCCTAAACAGGGCTGGCATAACTGGAAGGCAGAGAGAAAGAGAAGAGAAGGGCAGCGGAGTGTTAGCAGGAATAAGAATATAAATAAGTATAATATAAATAAGTATAAGAATAGAAAAATACCTCATGAAGGCTTTGGTTTATATTTTTTAAAACAATTTGGAAGTTTTCCTGCACACTTCTGCTAGGATAACAAAAAGCCTGGGTCTGATTGCGTTGCTTCCTTGCCCCAAATTTTCAGTAGCTTTCATCGCCCATTACAGTGGTTCTGAAGGAGAGGGAACTGGGGAAGTGTGAGGGATTTTTTGGTTGTCACAATGTTGGGGAAGTGCAACCGGTATTTGGCAGAGTTGAGGTGCAGTTACTGGGTGCCAAGCACCCCATAATACATGACACTGTCCCCCATAATGCATTTTATCCTGTGTGCCACCCAATTTTTGAGTGGACTTCATGTAGGTGAAAAACTGTTTTGAGTTCCCTGGGCTGTCGTGATATTAAAATATGCCTGCAAGTCTGTTAATGCTCCCGAGCCTGGAGCCCAGTTCCCATCCTCTCCAGTGTGGTTCAGACTTGGTGACTCACTTCCAAGGAACAGAATGTGGCAGTGATGCTATGTAACCTCTGAGGCTGGATTATGAGGAGTGTAGCTTCTGACTGTCCCTCTGTGCCCTGGATTACTCAGCCAGCCAGCTGTCAAGCTGAGAGGACAACTTCAAGTAGCACTGTGGGGAGATTTGCACAGGAAGGAGCTAAGGTCTCCTGCCAACAGCCTCACCAACTTTCCAGCCACATGGGTGAACCATCTAGAAAGTGATTCTTGCAGCCCCGGTCAAGTCTTCTGATGATTCTAGCTCTCAACCTTTGACTATTATAGCTCAGGTCCCAGATATCATAGAGACAAGCTATACCTGCTCTGCCCTGCCTGAATTCCTGGCCCTTGAAAACTATGAAAGATAATACATGGTAATGGTCATTTTAAACCACTAAGTAAGTTTTGGGGTTAATGTCATGCAGCCATAGTAGCATGAATTAATAACTCCACCTACATACCAATATAAAATTGTTGCATGGTCTTAATCTGTATTGAAGTTTCTAAAAATTCAACCACTATGTAAATCAAGGGATAGTTGTACTTCGTTTTGTTCAAACCTTTATCAAAAATTGTTTTCCATTTGAAAAATCACATCACCAGTGGCAAGGCTGTTGATGGTACTTGAGTTGACAGAGCAATGCACCTAAAACAGTCTTCAGGTGTATCTGTTGCATCTACAAGGATTCCTTATATATTTGAATATTCAGCTTCATAATGTCTTATATTTCTGAGATCCAAACTTTTTCACTGTAAGTTGCAAGCATCTAACCACTTCATTATGTATCTTAATGGATCCATGCCTGGACATTTACATATTGAATTGCGTATGATATTATCAATTGCATTTCTTCTATTTCTCCTTTATTTTAGAGGCATTAAATGCATTTTACATATTTATTTATTTCTCTTCCCTTCCCTGCCCCTCCAGTTGTCTGCTCTCTGTGTCCATTCGCTGTGTGTTCTTCTGTGTCTGCTTATATTCTCATTGCAACACCGGGAATCTGTGTCATTTTTTGTTGTCATTTTGCTTTATCAGCTCTCTGTCTGTGTGGCGCCACTCCTGGGCAGGCTGAACTTTTTTGATTCTGGGCAACTTTTCTTAAAGGAGTGCATTCCTTGCATGTGGGGTTCCCCTATGCTGCAGACACACACCCTGGCATGGCACAGCACTCCTCGCGCTCATCAATACTGCATGTGGGTCAGCTCATCACACGGGTCAGGAGGCCCTGGGTTTGAATCGCAGTCCTCCCACGTGGTAGGCGGACGCTCTATCTGTTGAGCCAAATCCACTTCCCTATATGCATTTTTAAAAATTATTTAAATTAAAAAAAATAAATTTCAGGATGACAAAGGGGTTATTACAAAATATTTTTTAAGGTTAACATTTTTTATTATGACATAATTTCAGAAGTACAAAATTTTCAATAATAGCACAAAAAGTTCCCCTAAGTGTTAACATTTTAATACATTGGCTTTCTCCTTCCTGTAGGTGAAAATCCTGTTTTGCCTTGTGTGAGCTGGGTAGTGATCTGAAAACAGGTCTGCAGAGAGTGGAGTGGGCTGACCTCGTACTGGAGAGAGTGACTGGTAAGCCGGGATACACCTCCCTAGCCCCCAAAGCTTTTCTTCTTCAGCCCCCATGCCAAGAGGGACCCCTTCCTCCCTCCAGCCTGCGTAGTTTCTTTGCTCAGTTCTGCGGGCACTTGCCAGCTCTCCATAAACCAGACTGAACACATCCCTCATGTCCTCATCTTCTGAAGCATCCCTCCTGGAGAGGCACTCTCATGTCTGAAGCAGGCATGGAAACGTTAGAACTGGATCTGGTTTCCCTCCGGCCGCTGCCAGGTGCTAAAACTGGTGACTCGAGAGAGAACAGAGTCCATGCCATCTGGTGGCCTCTATTGGAGCCACCTGAATACAGCCTGTGGGCCAGCAGAGCAGTGGCTGTCCCTTTCCCAGCCCTCTCCCTGCACCTCCTCCTCCCGACAGCTTGACAGGGGCCTGGCTGCCCTGTGCCAGCCTGGTTTATGCTGGCTCTGGTCAGCGTGGTGGGCTTGCAGCCTCCCTCTGAGCTCACCCCATTTGCATTCCTCCATCCCTGACCAGACTCTGAAAATCCTCATACCCATAAGCGCACACACACACACACACACACACACACACACACACACACCTCACAGACTCAGCATTCCAGGGCTGCACCCAAAAGCATGCTCTGTGGAGAAGCAGCCTGGAGAAGACGCGACTGAGTTTTCAAAACAAAATTGTGAGAAAGTGGATTTTCTAGGAGGAGAAATGAGCTGGGAAGAGGCCCCTGCCCCCCACAGTTCTTTGCAGAGTGGCCTGGAATTTGAAGGGGAACCAGAGGGAATGGCGGCTCCTTGCCACTTGAGGGCACTCTGGAATCCTGAGCCAGGAGGGAGGTGATTTGTTGGGCCTCTTTACCGGAAACGTGATCCCAGGCAGCCGTCAGCGGACAATCTGGAAATCCATCCTCGAAAAGGGAGCGGTGACAAATGGGTTTTATAATGAGGGCTCGGAGCCAGGCAAGGCAGAGGGCAGAAGCAGCAGAGGTAAACCAAAGGGCTTTAAGTTTTACTGCGGGTGGAAAATGGTGAGGCTGGATTTAGCTTGCTGTGGCTCAGAAGAAAAAGGGCTCTGTTAACCCAGGGGTTCTCAGCTGGGGGTGACTTTGCCCCTTCGGGGACATATTTGGTTAGCACAGTTGGGTGGGTGCTCGCCGGTGTGGAGTCTGCAGAGGGCGGGGATGTTTGCTGCCCAGCATCTGTGTGCACAGGATCTCCCCCCACAACAGGGAATTCATGGCCCCCAAATGTCAGCAGTGCCCTGATGGAGAAGCCCTGAGCTAAAACGGGAGCGTTAAGCCCCGCTGCTCGGTGGGCAGCAGGTCTGCATTCCCGTTCCTTCCAGGGCTTCCAGCCTGTGCTGAGCTGGATTGCTCCCCAGGAAAGGGTCCTGTTTGGCAGATACTGTCATGGTTAAGACAGAAAAATCAGCCCGCGATCTTCACTACAACTTCCCTCCCCACTGTCCTCCACTGGGTTTCCCAGTAGCAGCTCCTGAGACAAGGATTGTAGGACAATTTGTTTATAGGGAAGGGAAGCCCCCCCACCCCCATAAAAAGTGTACCACCAAGTCATTTGCCCTGTGGCAATAGCAGGAAAATCCCCCGGGGAGACAGTGTGGGACCCGCTTCTCAGGAACCCCACGGAGGAGCCGAGGGGGCTGGGGACCGTCCTCAACCCCCGTCAGTCATTGCTGAGGGCTGCTGGGAGCGGGGGCGCAGGGGGCGTCAGTCCTCTGGTATTGGAGCCCACCTTGCAAGAAGAGAGCCTCCAGCTGCCACACAAAGTCCTACAGGGGGCGCTAGAAATCAGAGCAGGGCGCTGCCGCCAGTGAGGCGGGTTAGTGTAGGGGAAAGGGGAAGATGAGTCAGAGCTGGGACCCGGCGGAGAACGTGGCGTGAGACCCCACCCAGAAAACCGAGGGAAGGCCGCTTCTAAGAACAAAGCCGGAAAGACCCCACCGAGACCCTGGCCGTGAGGTCCCATTTGGAACGCTTTCTGGGGTCAAGGGGAAGCCCCAAATAACTCCAGACAGGCCTCCCCACTGGTCCTGGATAACTCCAAACCAAAGGCTTCCTCCTTGGTCCCCCGAGTGCTAACAGGTGGGGCAACCAATCAGAACAGCGAACAGTGGGTCCCCTCCCCAACATTAGGAAAGGGCTGGGGGGAAGGCCTTAAAAAACCCCTCCCTGTAGCACGCGGCACCGTGTCTGGGTTGTGTACCTTTTTTCTTTTCTTGTTTCTTAATAAACTCTTTACTCTCTTCCCTACCCTGTGGCATGTCCTTAGATTCCTTTATGGGACAAAGCCAAGGACCTAGAAGCCCAGAGCGTTCTGCCAACATGAAAGCCGGAGGGAGAGTGCAGGGGTTCCGAGAGCATCTACTACACACACACACCACGAGGTTAGGAGTGTCCAAACCCCTCGACTTGCCCGGCCTTCCATCTCTCCTTGTGCTAGACTCACCCGGTCCCTTAGTGGATGCCAAGCAGAGATTGTCAGTGTCCGGGTCAGAACTCCAGCTCCTGGCCCCTCAGCCTGAACCCTGCAGCACTGGCCGACAGCAAGCCTGGCTGCAGAGTCTAGAGACCAGAGCGGGATTTACCGTGATGCTTCAGGCCCCTTGCTTGCAGGGCTGCTGTGAGGTCCGGGGAGTCGATGGGACGACACGGAGGTGTAAGTCTACTTTAATGTGTGTGAATCCATACCCTAGGATCTTCTGAAAAGGCAGGTGCCAATTCAGCTGGCCTGGGGTGAGGCTTGACATTCTGCCTCTTAACAGGCTCCAGGCTGTGCCCTTGCTGCTGGCCGGCCTGGGCAGGAAAGGAAGCCCTTCATACCTAATTTCCTATTTTTCTTTTCCTAAAGAGTCCTCCCTACTCCCGAAATAAACCTTAGGTCTCACAAAATTTGGATCTGTCCTGTCAGAGAGTATTTGAGACTTAGCTCTGAGAACCTGGGCTGACTGCATTTGATTTGTCAGGAGTTCTGGAACTTTTAAGATTCCATTTCCTGCTCCCCAAGCTCAGGCAGTTTTCCAAGTTAGACGCTAAGTGAGGCAGAGGAGAAAGAGGAAATTGAAGAAAGATGCTTCATGGGTTAGGTAATAGGGAGGGTGAAGCCTAGAACTTGGGCCAGTGCATCAGGTGTGGAAGGAAATTAAAGTTCAGTCTATTTGCTTTCATTCAACAATATTTACTGAGCACATACTACATGCCAGACATTGTTTTAGGTACCGGGGATACAGTAGTGAATGAAAGAGACAAAATCCCTTCAGACACACACACCTCCCCTGGAGTCCACATTCTAGAAAAGGGAGATAGACAATAAGTTAGAAGGGTGGAAGGCAAAGAAGTTCCTTCTCCTGCTTGGAAAGTTTGAGGCTGAAGTTCACCTAGCTGTTGAGGAAAGAGGAACTAGCTTTTCAGTTGCCAATAATTTAGACTTTATGGTTTATCATCAAAAGATAAGAAGAGAGCGGGCTTGAGGAGAGAAGGGAAAGGGAGGGAGGCCTAAATGAAGGGGAAGGAGGGACTGAAGGAGGAAGATCGTTCAAGGAACTCAATTTGCAGGAATTGATTGGGCGAAGCTGCCCAGGAGGGGAAGGACATGGGAGGAGCTGCCGGAGGAGTGGGCAGTGAAGTTTCTCTCCGCTGGCTGCTTGCTTCACAGCCGGGTACTGCCAAAGTTGGACAGCCACATGGGTGGCAGGTCTAGAAAGTCACACATGACTGCAATCATAATTGCCAAGAATAATTGGGAGTCTTTGATAAGAGCAAAACAAGATGATGGGCCCTCCTTTCAGTGGATACTAGGCCACTCTTCTACAGGAGCCTGTGCCTTCCTTTGTCTTTAATGAACAATTTCAAATCTCTGTGATTTGTAGGAAATTGATGATAATGCAAATAAATCTTGTCCAGTAGAGATGCAATTGACACCCCCCTTGCAAGAGGTAAGTATTGCATCTGTTAGCAAATCCATGTCAGCAATTCTTTTTTTTTTTTAAAGATTTATTTATTTTATTTAATCCCCCCTCCCCCCCCGGTTGTCTGTTCTCTGTGTCTTTTTGCTGCGTCTTGTTTCTTTGTCCGCTTCTGTTGTCGTCAGCAGCACGGGAAGTGTGGGCGGTGCCATTCCTGGGCAGGCTGCACTTTCTTTCGCACTGGGTGGCTCTTCTTACGAGGCGCACCCCTTGCGCGTGGGGCTCCCCTATGCAGGGGACACCCCTGTGTGGCGCGGCACTCCTTGCGCACATCAGCACTGCGTGTGGGCCAGCTGCACATGGGTCAAGGAGGCCCGGGGTTTGAACCTTGGACCTCCCATGTGGTAGACGGATGCTCTAACCACTGGGCCAAGTCTGTTTCCCAGCAATTCTGATTACCTATATATGTCTGCTTCTTAAAAACTCATCTTTGTAGTGGCTGTATATTTAACTGGTTGTTTCCTTAGCTAGTGAGATATATTCTTTATTCACTTTACATATAAGAGAGCTATGATTTTACCTTTTAAAGTAGTATCCTTTAACATGATCTACTGCAAACTTTCCCACGCCCCACTTATCCTGGTCCTTTCAATGACTGAGAATGATGGGAGAGGCACCTGCTCCTGAGTTCTCCTCTTTCTAGGAGATGCTAGATCTCCAAGGGCACTGGAGTTTTTTGCTAACCCATGGCCTAGGCCTCCCCACTTCCCTGTGTACAAGAGGCAGACCCACCCAAGCTCACAGGCACAGGCCCAAGTACCTGATTTGAATCCTGCTTTACCACTTCCCAGCTGTGTCATGCTGGGCAGCTAATCTCTCTGAGGTTCGTTTTCATCACCTGTAATCTTAGGGACATTAATAGAAATTATATGGATAAAATTGTGAGAATGAAATTGGCAGATGCTCAGCATGAGGTCTAGAATTCCGTGAGTGCCTGTTTGGTAGCTGTTTCTGCTGCTCTTTTTTATTGTCACCACGCCGGATATTTCCACTTGCTCCTCCCCATGCCCTCTCCACCCGTCTCCATCCTGCTGTGTCCCCAGGAGGCTGAGCGGCACAGGTGACCTCAGACCTCATTGTCCTCTGGTTTCTGGCTGGGTCCCACCAGTTTGTCCCCCCTGACGTCCTATGGAGTAGCTTTGACCTGGAAGCATCCCTCAAACTTGCAGCTCCTGTCAGGCAGCCCGGGCCACTTTCAGGTCCCCAAAGCGGCCCCTGTGCCTCCTCATGCCTTCAGGCCTCGGGGTGGTGATAGCTCACTGTCACTAGCCTGGGTTTCTGGATGTCTGCTGTGGCGTCCCTACATCCTGCCCACTTAGGTAATAGTCTCTTATTAATATTCCTCAAATTGTCCACATTGAGGGTGCGCTGTGTCCTGTCAGGAGGCCGACTGGGACAGGTATGATCATTTTTAATATACCTGAGCCTCATGGAAACTGGGAGGTGGGAACTTTCCTCCTGCTTTCAGGAGTTTATATTGGTTATAGCTCCTCATAATGGCCACCTCTAAGGAAGGTCTGCGGCCAGAGTCCAACACCAGAAGGCAACTGGCAACATCTGGCAACATACTCTATGTCCAGAAGGTGATGCAAGGTGCCTTTTCCTTTCTCCCCAGGGGCTCTGCCACAGGTGCCTGGGAGTTCCTCTCTTCAGTCTCTGGTCTCCCACCTCTTCTCCCTCCCCACCCACTGCTCTTATTTTTTTTTTGTTTTTGTTTTTTAATATTATTTATTTTTCTCCCCACCCCCTCTCCCCCCCCCGCCCCAGTTGTCTGCTCTGTGTCCATTTGCTGTGTGTTCTCCTGTGTCCACTTCTATTCTTGTCAGTGGCACTGGGAATCTGTCTCTCTTTTTGTTGTGTCATCTTGCTGCGTCAGCTCTCCATGTATGCCGCGCCACTCCTGGGCAGGCTGCACTTTTTTTGTGCTGGGCGGCTCTCCTTACGGGGTACACTCCTTGTGCGTGGGGCTCCCCTCTGCGGGGGACACCCCTGCGTGGCATGGCACTCCTTGCGCACATCAGCACTGCGTGTGGCCCAGCTCACCACACGGGTCAGGAGGCCCTGGATTTGAACCCTGGACTTCCCATGTGGTAGGCAGACACTGTATCCATTGAGTCAAACCCCCTTCCCTCTCTTACTGGTTTTTGACTCCTACCCCACCCCCACTCCCAAGGGTGTCCCTGCTCCATCCCAAGCCGAGATGTTAAGTCCCCACTGAGGGTCATCTGGGAGGGCTTTAAGTTCTGAAGTTTCTTAAGAAAGGAACCTTTTTAAGCCTTACAAATCTGCCTCTTGCTAACTACATTATATCCATGCATTAGTTAGTTATGCAAAGGTTACCACCTTATTGAACAGTCTGGATTCAGTAAGGATACAAACAGCAGTGTTATTTTTCTCCAATTACTGCCTTCACGGTGCTCTTTAATCTCCCCTGGAGAGTTCAGCAAACCTCATTGCTTACCAGTCACTTGTGGGTCTGAAATGTCCAGTCCAGGCTAGCTTCAAGTTTCAATCTCACATCCAGTTTAACTTTCATCTTCTAGCCCCTGTGCATGCCCAGCTTCGACCTGGGGATCTTGAGAGGGCCACTTGTTGGCCCCTTTCTCCTCCATCTCTCTCTTCCTCCTCTGGTGCTTTAGGGTTTAAGAGGTAGGTTGGGGAAGAAGAGGTATTACTTTTCCTTTTGTAGCCATCACGGCTTCTCTGGCATTGCCTCCTGCTGGGCTGGCAGCCAATGCCTGCTTTCTCCTGGGGCAGATAACTAAGTTATACAAAAGGTCCTAGGAGAGGGGCCTTGCCATCTGCCTTTCCCTGACCTGAGAGGTGCCTTCTGGCTAGACATCTGCCAAATGCCCCTGAGGTGGATAAAAGATATCTGCAGAGTGTTTGCTTCTCTTTCCCTTGAACCTGGACTGGCCTTAGTGACTTGCTCAATGCAGTGGATGCAGTGGAAGGGACATTCTGGGACATTTGAGCCTAGGTCATAAAAAACCTCACAAATGCCACCCAGGGCTCCTGGAACACTCCCTGGGTGGCCTGAGCCACCATGGAAGAAGTCTGACTACCCTTGAGACTGCTGTGCAGGAAAGGTGAGGACATCTAGATGCCCCCGTCAGTAGACTCGGCTGAGCCCAGCCTTCTGGCCATCCCCAGCGAGGCAACAGGCATGAGTGTGAGCTGACTTGCACTCTCCAGACCAGCACGTCACGAGCTGAGTACACCAATGGAACTCAGTTCATGCCCCATGGAACAGGAGTCTCGGCAGAGCCCTGCCTGATTTCCTGACCCTTGAGATCACACACAACAAACTGGCTGTCGCTGTCAGCCTCTAAGTTTGGGGGTGGACTGTTACACAGCAGTAGATGACCAGAACAGCTGCTCAGTTCCTCTCCTTGGTACTGGGCTCTCCTTTGGGTGGGTTATTGGGAAGACAGCTCAAATTGAGTCTCATTTCTTGGCATCTGCTGACCCCCTTTGTGCTGTGGGCTCTTCTCTCTCTGATTCTTCTCCCCCTGCCCAGTTCTGGGGGGGAATCCATCTGGAGCTCCCCTTCACTCAGCTTCAGGGATGAAGCATCACCCCTGACCTCCTCCTTGCTGGTTCTCTGGTTGGCTGTCTCCCTCTCCCAAAGGTGGGTAGCTAACAACCACTGTCTCCCATTTCCCTTCCTCTCTACAGGAGGTAACCGCTCCCTGCTTTTGCCTTTCTTGGAATTTCCCCCATTCTTAGTGGGTTTCTTAAACTCTGCCCTCAGCTTTGTAGAGAACATTTATTAGACTGCCCTTATATCTTCCAGTTTAGAGAGCCATCCATTTCCTGTTAGAACCCTGACTCATATTTCTCTTTTCTAAAGATGCCCCTGCCAGGGAAGGAAAGCACTGTCCTACCACACAAGCTCACCTCTAAGCTGGTAGTCCACCCTGTGTGCTTTACCTGAGCCCTTGCCCGTGCTCTCAAGATGGCAGTGGAAAGACCCCTTTGGTCACAATGAGAATCAAGAATTTTTTCATAGGTGCATTTTCTCCCACAACAAGTACAGAAATTAGTTCCCCCAAATTTTTGAAAACTGAGCATTATAGGTTAAAACTTTGAGCTATGGAGTGAAACAACCAAGGTTTGATTTCCAATTCCTCTGTGGTCTTGGACAAACCAGTTTCCCTCTCTCAATGTCAGTTTCTTCATCTGCAAAATGGGGGGTAACAAGAGTTGTAAATATGGGTGCATAATTAAACATTAGCCAGGGCCACCACATCTAGGGGTGTAGACACTAGGACACCCAGCCAAGGGGATGAACGGGGCCCGCTTACCAATCCAGGGGGGACCACGCTGGACCTAGCATCTATAAACACTCGGCGAATGGTGGGTACATTGTATCGAAATGCCCTTTTGAAATGCAGCCTCTGCAAGTTGGCACCAAAAGAGTCAGTGAAGAGTTATTCCTTCTATCATCCATGATCTTCATAATTCTCAGCTGAGCCCAGCCCTGGCCAAAGAGGAGATAGGCAGTGACAGGCAGAGACAATGACTGCTCTTCAGTACACATGTGTGAGTGGGAAGAGCCTTTTGATGGTTAGAATTCCAATTTAGCGGTTTGTGAGAATGGGGGCACCCCCAGAAGCCCTGCTGCAAGTGCGGGATGAGTTCTGAGGCCAAGACTGATGGGCGAGCAACTTTAATTACCCAAGAACCTTGTTAATGGCCCTTGGGGTATCTTATTGCTATTCTGACACTTGGGAACATGGCATTTTCCCATTAAAATGCCAATTATCCTTGAGCACCTCTGCAAATCCATCAACTGGAGGCTGCTAGATTGTCGAGCGAGGCAGTCTAATGGTTTGAAGCAGGCCTATCAGATCAAGGGCATTTTATCTGGCAGTCTATGACTGTTCAGAACGCCTCCCCACCCCCACCCCCACACATACACACACACACACCGTTACACACCTACCTACCTGCACACTTACACACATTCACACCCGCATTCCACTAAGCAGAAAGATTAGAATCTCTGGTACCAACTAACTACTAGGGAAGAGGAAGTGTGCAGGAGCTGGAAATGAGGGAAAAAACCAAGATCAGGAAAACAGCCCTAAAATGGAATAGTTCTTCCTCTGAATAATTGAAAGCACAAGCCCACTGGAAAACACATCTCACTAGGGAAATCAGTTGATTTACCTCACCTGGCTAGCAGAAGAGAGGGTCTGCAGGCAGAATGTCCACCTCGCCACATCTCCGTCGCCGATTAGTTACAACCTCTGTGCTCCCATTCATGCTCCAGAGCTCCTCAGCGAGCTGAACTTTTCCTGAAACCACATTTGCTTGTTTGTTCCCCTACCTTCTCCTGCTTTCCTCACTCCCGCACAGGCGTCTTCTGAGAGCTCGCTCTCTCACTATGGCACTTCACAAACTCCCCATCTTAAGCTGCTTCTAGGCTACTGGCCAAAGATTGTCGGAGCCACACGACCAGGGTGGCGTGGGTCAACACGGAAGGTCAGTGACGTCACAGTAGTCTCCTAGCATTAAGCGTGATGTGATGGTTCTTAGTCACTTAAATACTTTGGTGTGTACTAACCCTGTTAGGTGTTGAATAGCAATTGCAAAAATAGATACAGTGAAGCAAAAAAGGTCTTCTTGTGACCTTTTTGCTCCCTTGGAGTAAAAATATCTAAACTCTGGGAAGCGGTGCTAACCCAGAGCAGGTCAGGCAAAAACTCCTTGACTGTATTTGCAGAGCATTTTGCACTTTATAAAGTGTCTCCGTGTGCATTCTCTGTGTGTCCTGTAATCAAGCTGTGAGGTGTGCAGGGAAGACTTGCTTCATTTTATGGAAGTAGAAAACAAGGTTCAGAAAGGTTAAGTGAGTTGATCAAGTAAACGGCAAAGCCAGGATGAGAATAGGCTCGTGTTTCCATGCCTCCTGTTGGCTCTCTACTTCCACTCCCGTCCCCTCCAACGATACTTCAAAAACGTAAAACTTGAAGTTACTCTTCTTGCAACCTCCCAGTGGCTTCTTGTTGCACTTGGAATAAAACACAGATTCCTCATCCTGACTGAGGAGACCCAGCCTCACCTTAGGCTGCTCCTTCCCAGCACTGCTCATGAAGCTCTAGCCACACTGAGCTGGGAGATCCTGCACACAGGCAGCTCTGCAGGGCCTCTTGATTGTTCTTCCTTCTGCCTGAAACACTCCCCTCTGACTCTAAGAATTGCTCTTTCTCCATAGCTTAAATGCTGCCCCTGTGGTGGTTTTAAATCGATCCACAAATTCTTTGACATCTTCCTTTCAAAAGGAAGGGCCTCACTCCCTTCCCCTTGTGTCCATTCTGAACTTTGTGACTCAGTTGTAATGAATACATTATGGGAGAAGTGATGGGGCATGACTTCTGAGATAAGGCCATATAAGACATTGTGGTTTCTTCCTTCTCTCTCTGGATCACTTGCTTTGGGAGCAGCCAGCCGCCATGTCATGAGGATGCTCAAGCCGCCCTAATGAGAGGCCCATGTGGCAAGGAACTGAGGCCTCCTGCCTCCAGCCAGTGAGGAACTGAAGCCTTCAGCACAAAGCCATGCTGAAATGGGAATGCTTTGGAATGTGTTAACTTGGTGAGGTCAAACTACATTTCTTAGAATCCCCTTTCTTGTATGTTTCCAGTTAGGGGGCCAAAAAGGAGATTCTTGGAGATTTGGAGGGTGGAAGAGGGGCAGCAACAATTTTGTAACACGTGCTTTGCTGCTAATCTGCTGACTTAACCTTGTTGATAGGAAGCAGGTGCTGGGCCAGGGGTGAGTTTTAGCTCCATAATGAAGGGTCCTGGCTTCTATAGGATGTTCTTGTCACCAAGGTCAGAGACAAGAACAGACATGGGTTTCAGTCCTTCCTTGTGGGGTTCTAGCTCATGCTTATGGGGATCCACTCTGCTCATGATCTTCCCTTCTTGCCTCTCCTGCCCGTGGTCTTCAATCTCTAGCATCAAACATGGAGACAGTCTTGTAGGTACAGCTTAACCAGCCCCTACAATTGCATGACCTAATTCCCTGGACCAGGCACACACACACACACACACACACCCCACATCACCTACTGGTTCTGCTTGTCTGGTTGAACCCCGTCCGATAGACAGCACCGTCTTAGAAGCAGATCCCCAGCCCAATGCAACCTTTGGTTGACCGCAGCCCTAGCGACGTCTTGGCTACAACCTCTCGAGACCCTCTCAGCCAGAACCACTGTTTCCAGTTCCTAAGCTGCTCCCTATTTCCTGACCTATAGAAACGGTGAGATAAGAAGTGTTTAGTACTTTAAGAACTAAGTTCTAGGATACTTTCTTAATGCAGTAGTAGATGACTACACCTCCTCACAGAGGCCCCTGCAGACCATCCTCCTCTTTTTCTTTATTTTCTATTAGAGCTCTCTGTTGAGTCCTTTCAGAACACTTATCACAACCTGTAATTGTTTTGTGGATAGGTATGTTTGTTTTTTATCTGCTTCCTGCTTCGAATGCCAACCTCCTGAGGACTTTCTCTGTCTTGGCCCCCTTGAGAGCGCCAGAACCCAGCTGGTCTACCTCCACTTCTTGCTCATTATGAAGCTGTGGGAAAATTGCTCTTTGTGCTTCTTTCTCCTTATCTATAAAATGGGATGATGGTAATAGTACCTAATGGGGCTGTTGTGAGAGTGAAATAAATTAATACCTATAAAGCACTTTCCAGGAGGTTTAAGCTGCTGGCATTAATATTATGGTAGAAACTCAATAAATAGCTACTGAGGGAGTAAATGAAGGAATTTATTGATCTCTTTGTCCCATAATCTTAAGTATCCAAGGCACAACTGAGAGAATCCCAAAGGCCTCTGGACAGCTAAAACAGATGTCCCAAAGGCTAGTAACAAAGCCCATCTAATTAACTTATAGGTGAGTCCTTAGGCCATTACTCAGAACCTAATTACTTAATAGTCTTAGCAGATATTTATTAGTCACCTAACATATGCAAAGCATTGTGCTAGGTGCAAAGGGACGGGAACAGCTAGACACAAAGGTGAATTAAACTCATTACCTTCCCCCAGAAGAGCGTGCTGTCTAGAGAAAGAGCCACATACGAGAGCCACCAATCACACAACTGCGAGAGAGTGAGCAAGGCGGGTGGGTGCGGAACAGAATGAGGCTGGCTATCAAGGTGGCCAGACTCAATTAGTCACCATTATAACACGTGTAACAAGCTTAATTAGCTGGTTTCGCATCCATAATGGATTAGGAACAGCATATTAGAACAGAAAATTAGGAGGGGTTATTGCTAGAGGCAGGTACATTGGCAACAGTGAAAAGTGACAGCTGACAGGAATAAAGAATCATAATTCAAAAGACATTAAAAGCAGAAATAAGATAACTAAAACACATGAGTTTAAGGTCATTTAGTGTAGGGGCAACTGCAAAATAAGATGTGAGGGGCAGTATAGCACTGGGCTAAGATATAGATTCTGGAGCCAGACTGCCTGGATTTGAATCCCAGAACTGTCATGTAGGACCTGTTTCACCTTGGGTAAATTACCCAACCTCTCTGTGCCTCACTTTTCTCTTCTATCAAATGAGGATAATAGTAGCACCTACCTCATGGGCTATTGTGAGGATTAAATGAATTGATATTTGCAAAGTGGTTTTGAAGAGTTCCTGGCACTTAGCAATTCTGAGGGCCTACCTGGGTCAGGAGAGGCAAGGTTCTGCAGCAGTAACAACAGTCCTCAAAATCTCAGGGGCTGTATTCGGTATGTGACTTTTCTGTAACCTAAAACTTCTTTGAAGACAAAATGAAAAAAGGAAGACACTGGGGGAATAAATGGAAGAAAATGACACTGTACATACAGGACAAGAGAACTCACAGTGATGAAAGGCAAAATGTCAAAAAATTTTTTTAAATATTTTTTCATTAGTTTCTAATTATCCCAAATTTTATTTTTATTTAAAAATTTTTAAAAATTTTATTATTTTTAAAATTGTCATTATTATTTTATTTTATTTTTAATTGTATTTGGCTATTTTATTGGCTTCATTTTCAAAATTTTGGATCACAGAAGGCTTACAACTATGGCAGGGGAAGATCATTGGTGCAGGGTGTCAGTGACAGGGGATACACGGGAGGAAGCTCACTTGGGCATACATATAAGGCATATAAACGTGTTCAAGTGTTCATGGGGCATTGTCACGGTGGTTGGAGATTCACACAATAACCGAAGGAATATCAAATTCCCATCCCGGGAAGCACTGCCTCATTCTCTAATGGAACACCAAGAATCCCCTGAGGACAGGGGCAAGACTAGTGAAAGAGGATGGTCCATTGATGGTCCCTTGATATTGATGACTGTGCTTATGAACCTTTACTCTTGAAATGGAAACTCAGCCTAGTATTATAGGGTGCCTAAGAGTTGCCTTCTGAGAGCATCCTTGTTGCTCAAATGTGACCACTCTCTAAGCCAAACTCAACATATAAACACATTATGATCCTCCCAGTGTGGGACATGACCCCTGGCACCGAGGGATTACTACCAAGTACCAATTATCATTGCAAGTGGAAAAAGACCTTGACCAAAGGAGTAAAAGAGTAAAGACAAACGAGTGTATATGGCAAAGAGACTTCAAAGTGAGTTGGGAGGCCATTCCAGAGGTTATGCTTATGCACATCTCAGCAGGATCTCATTGACTGCCAAATTAGATAATATCCCAGATAGTGGGGCTCCTGAGGACTCTGGAGATATCCAGACACTATAGTCAGGGCAGACAGTTCAGGAGTTTGGTGCCTTGCCAGTGGACCCTACTTTGAAATTTATACTCCCCAGGGCGACAGAGGCAGTCTCCGTTGGTGGTTTCCCTACACATGGCTCTTCTGTTCTTCTTTTTGAACCTATAATTAGTACTAGGGTTGGTAGGTGTACATCCAAGAGACTTAAATCTTTGGGCAGTCCATGTACCAGCTTGGCCTTGAATCTCAATGGAGTTGCAACACCTACTCTCCAGTTCATTGTTCTCACCCAGGACAACTAACAAGGAGATGATGATGGACAACTATCATACCGAGGAGCAAGGGAGTCTACAACTGCAAGCAAGAGAGTCCAATCCATCGGCCCTAATGGATTGCAGCCCCCTCTCAATTAGAGGTGACATGGACATCACCATCCCAGAGTCCTCAGAGTGGGGAAAGAACTATGGACTAAAGTAGACTTACTGTTTTCTACTATAGACTTATTGTGATTCTAGCAATGGAAGAAATGATATCATTGATGTGGAGGCAGTGGTCACTGGAGGTCCTGAGGGCAGGAAGAGGGAAAAACAGGTAAAATATGGGGGCATTTTGGGGGTTTTGGAATCGTCCTGAATGACATTGCAACGACAGATACAGACTATTACATATCTTGTCATAACCTACAGAATTGGGTGGGAGAGAGTGTAAACTACAAGGTAAACTTTAACCCATGCTTAGTGGCAATGCTCCAAAATGTGTTAATCAATCGCAATGAATGTACCACATTAATGAAGGATGTTGTTAATGTGGGAAAATGTGGGACGTGTGGGGATTGGGGCATGTGACAATCCCCTATATTCTATGTGTAACATTTATGTAACCTAATTATCTTAAAAAAAAAAAAAAGGAGTAATATGTTGGCATTTTTAGGACATTGGAATTGTCCTGAATGATGTTGCAGTGCCAGATACAGGCCATTATATATCTTGTCAGAACTTACAAAAATGTGTGGGAAAGAGTGTTAAACTATAATGTAAACTATAATCCACACATAGTGGCAATGCTCCAATATGTGATCATCAATTGTAACAAATGTACCACACTAATGAAGGATGTTGTTAATGTGGGAAAGTGTGGGAGGGGGAGGGAGCAGGGCATATGGAAATCCCCTATATTTTTAATGTATATTTATGTAATCTAAGTATCTTTTTAAAAAAAATCTCAGGGGCTTAAAAGAATGAAGATCAGTTTTTACTTTTTTTTTAAGATTTATTTTTTATTTTTTTCCCTACCCGCCCCCGCTCCATTGTCTGCTTTCTGTGTCCATATGCTGTGTGTTCTTCTGTGTCCACTTGCATTCTTGTCAGCGGCCCTGGGAATGTGTGCTTCTTTTTGTTGCATTATCTTGCTGGGTCAGCTCTCCATGTGTGCGGCACGACTCCTGGGCAGGCTACGCTTTTTTTGCGTGGGGCAGCTCTTCTTGTGGGGCTCCCTCCTTGCGCGTGGGGCTCCCCTACATGGGGGACACCCCTGCATGGCACAGCACCCCTTGCACCCATCAGTACTGTGCGTGAGCCAGTTCACCACATGGGTCAGGAGGCCCTGAGTTTGAACCCTGGACCTCCCATATGGTAGGCGGATGCTCTATCAGTTGAGCCAAATCTGCTTCCCAGTTTTTCAATCCTGCTGCATGTCCATCCTGGGCAGGCAGGAGGCTCTACTCTGAACCACCACCATCCTTACTAGGCTCATGGAGATGCCAGGGCCTGCTACCATGACAGAGGGGAAAGGGTGCCTGGGTGGATCTCTCTTTGGCAATGAATGGTTCACCCCAGAAGTGGCCAGGAATGGTCAGTGCTCCCACCCTTCTGCCTGCCCAGAATGGGGATAACCACAATATTTGTTTAATGTCAGTAATCACCACCAGCGGGCCTCTCTGGACTAAAACATTACACACTTGTGGTTAGGCCACAGAATGTAAAACCTGTAATAGACCCTCAAGCTAAGGCCACTGGTTTGAGAAAGTGAAATGAAGACCCACAGAGATTCTCTGTTTCTTGGTAAGAGCACGACAGGCATTTGGTGGGTTGAGGGAGGGAGGGAGGTTGAGCGGGGGAGGCAAGTCTTCATTGGGTGAGATGCTTGCATGCGCGGGAGGACGTTAAACACCTCTGGCTCCTGCTCACTAACTGTGAGTAGTGTGTCTTGTCCGAGTCACCGTGACAAATAGTTATGCCCCAAACAATTTCTTAATACTCCCATGGGGGCTGGGAGAGTGGCTGCCCGTCCCCCTCTACTTGTCTGAAAACCACTGACAAATGTTTAATTTTACAATGCTGGTCAGAGTCAGATCAGGTTCTCAAAACTGAGTTGTGTCCATTCCAGTTGTTAATCAATAATCAGAGATCAGGGACTGAATGGTTCTTGAGAGGACAAGTCGGACCAGTGACTGTGAGATGATTTGCCTGTCCCTTCGGAACCCTTTGTCATTTTTTTGCCCTGGGTTCCATGAGACATCCTTGTATCCTCTCCATAATTCCCCCATTTAACTTAAGCAAGTCTCAGTAGATTTTTTGCCACTCACGGGCAAATTATTTCTGACTAGGAAACATATCCTCTAGAAACATTTCTTTCAAATATGATTAAAAATTTTAAGTATGTTGCTTATAAGGATAAGCTCCATTTAGCTGAACAATTTACTTTTGTGGAACCCTTCCTTTCTCTGCTCAGCCAATCAATGAACTACTGATGTGTGGCTCTACAAAATCTGCTTACTCAGAGAAGAGTGATATGTATTCTGATAAAAAAATTTTTTCTGGAAATATCCTCAGGAGAGCTTCAAGAGGGGGCAGGGCTGCGGGTCAACAATGAACACATAAACCCAAACCTGGGGTGAGAGCACCTCGGTGTGTTGTGGCCGGATGAGTCATTTAATGCCTTTACTTGCTGTTGATGGACGGCATTTCTCTCAAGCTCCAGAGGAAAACTGACATGATTCATAAAACAGAAAAATAAGATGATATTAAACCTAACTCAAGCGTTCAAACCAAATTTATAAGACATTTTTAAAGTCAGAGATTTTGCTTAAGCATTATAATAACCCAGTACAAGGAGGGTGTCTACTACAAAGGGCTATTTTATCCCTTTGAATGATCAGCAATTATCCAGACAGCTCTTTTCTGTCCCTGTGGCATCTCGGCTCATTCAATTTGGATTCCACAGCAAGTATATGGGGTCACTGTGAGCTCAATCATTAATCCTTCAAACACATTGTACGTAAGTGTGCCGCATGCTGCGGGGAGGTAAAGGTGACCAAAATTAAAACTTGAAAGAAGCCAATTGTGACTCTTCATGCAAACACAGACACACACACACACACACACACACACACACACAGACATATGCTTTAAATTCAATGAGCACCATGTCAGGAGAAAAGAAAACCCTTAAAAGTTACTTGAGAATAATGATAATGATAACAACACATGAAATTTATTGTGCGCTTGTTCTGAGCCAGGCACTGAGGGGAGCACTTCCGATGACTTATTTAGAAATGTTTATTCCCACCAAATTCCAGTGAATGCTCACTTGCATTTCACAGAGGAGCAAAGAAAGACCACAGAAGATGGCCTTCCTCACCCTGGACCCCCCAGCTGATAAGGGATGCAGCCAGCGTATATTTCCTTTCACTTCCCTGTTGTTTGGTGCATATAGCATAAGGTGGAAGCCAGCGGCCTGCAGAGCTGGTCTGCCTGGGCCTAGAGTCTGGCTCTGTTAGTTGCTAATTGGGTGATCCTGAGTCTGTTAATTTAAACTCTCAGTGTCTTGAGTTTCTTTTTCTGAAAAATGGCTTAAGAAATAGTACCAAATAAAGAAATGGTACAAAGACCCAAGGACAATGTCTGGTGCAGACTAAAATCTCTCTCTTTCTCTATCTCTCTTTCTCTCTGCCTTTAATTATTGCCCAGTCATTAGTTCCTACATAAGCTCTTGGACCAGGCACCTCCTAGGCACTTTGAACTGAGGCAACCATCTCTCGTTCATACTGCACTCCTCTCCCTTCCACCCCGGGGCATCAGTGTTGCAACTGAGGTGCGAGACGCACCTGGACCCCAGCATGCATGTTGGGGATTGACTTGTGTCCCCCTCAGAAGGCATGTACAGGTCCCCACGCCTGGTCCTGTGGGTGGGGACCCATTGTAAATAAGCTCTCTTCAAGCTGTTACTTCAGTTGAGGTGTGGCCACACTGAACCAGGTGGGCTCTACCCTGGACTACTGGAGGCTTGATAGGCAGAGTGAAAGTCAGGTGGAGAGAGAAGACACGGGGAGCAGCCAGAAGCTGGAAGTCAAAAGAACCCAGAAGAAAAAGGAGACCCTGCTATGTCCATTGCCATGTGACAGAACAGTCAAGGACCAAGGATGGCCAGTGGCCAGCCCCGGAATGCCACGGTCTTGGAGAAGAAAGCATTACCTTGCTCATGTCTTGATTTTGACCTTCTGGCATCAAAACAGTGAGCCCATAAATTCTCATTGTTTAAGGCAACCCATTGCCTGGTATTTGTTTTAGCAGCCGGGAAACTAAAACCTCGAAATGGGGGCTTAGCACCATGTGGAGCAATGCTTTGACCAATGGCAGTTGGGAGCCAAAGAATAAATTATTTTTCTGCGCCCCCTGACAAGCAGACTTTGCTGAGAGGGGTAGTTCATATAGCCTGTCTGAGGATGGTGAATGGAGACGGAGCCATGGATTGGGCTTCTTGTCAACCTGGTACTCACCTTCTCATATTTGCTGCTGCTCCCTCCTGGCCTCACCCCCCTTTCCCTCGTGCCAGCTTTCCTGGGACTGTACTCCTCAATAAAATATTAGTGTATGAGTTTTGCCTCAGGCTCCGTTTTCTAGAAGATCTGAGCTAAAGCAGCATCATGATTCACAGAGGAGACTGGGATACAGAGAATAATATGTTTGAAGACTTTTATGCTCGGTCGACTCCTAATATGATTTAGTGTTAAGTTAGGATTGCTACCCAGAATCACGCTTGAGGCTAGCTTTGTTTAGAAGCCTTCCAAATCTAGAGTCTGTTGTGCTCTTAACGTTAAGAAGGGTGGGAGCATCTGAAAAGTCTGACGTTTAGCCAAACGCACCTGAGCAGCCTGGGATGAACAGGCTCTTCCCCCTTAATCCCCACCAGCCCACGTGCTGCCTGATAGCCACAAGGGATGCTCTCCTCCATGGTCTCCTTCTCCCTTCTCTCGGCTCTTAGCCCCTCTGAATAGCTTCCCTGCCGATATTTTCCTAGTTTGCTGTGGACCAGAACCCAGGAGGGGAAGGGATTATGCCCCGCACCCCTAATCTGACACCCAAGTATGCAGTTACATTCCAGGACTCACTTAAATCATGGTATGTCAACATGTGCACACAACTTAACGTGCTCTGCCAGGGTTCTCTGGGATTTCAAAGTCAATTCACAAGATAACCGTTCAGTGGTAGAGCTGTACTAATCTTAGCTGGCCGAAAATAGCTGCTGATCGGTGTGTCCCACGTGCCATGTTTGTCTCATTTTGAATAAAAACCATGTAAGGTAGATATTGTTATCCCTAATTTACAAAAGAGGAAAATGAGGTTCAGAGAGATAAGGAACTTGCCGGAAGCTAGCTGAACCAGAATTCGGATCCAGGATTTCCTAACTGCAAAGGCCATCATCACGACCATTGTGTTGCGCCCATATCCTCTTGGGTCTCACATTCCATACATGCCTACCGCATCTTCTGTCTGCAAGCACCTGTGCTTTTCTGCCTCAGAACTTTCTCATGGGCACACACACTGGGCAAGAAGGGCTGGGGAGCTGACACTCAAGAGGACCCCTTGGTCAATGGCAGATGAGAGTTGGAGGATCATACTCCAGCTTCCTTGCGCCATGGTGCGCTGAGACATGCTCTACACCATCTCAAAGTTCCCCAGTAGGATTGAAACCCAGTTGTCGTTAGTGATAACCCACTCAGTAACACACACTTCCTTGGCTTCCTGTCCTTCTCTGTCTCATCTTTCCACTTCTCTAGTGGGATCACCTCCCAAATAAACAACTTGTAATTAAATCCTTGGCTCAGGATCTCAGGATCTCAGCCCAATGGTAGATGTGGTTTCTTAACTTGGTAGAGCTAACACTATTCTTAAAAAGAAAACACACATACACATACACACATAGAAACACAGAAAAACACGACTGTCTCCTGAAGGTAATGTTGAGTTGTTTAATAAGGTAGGATAGTACCTTGATGGTACCAAGTTAAGGGAGCCCCACTTTCTATCACTTATTTCTTTTACTGAAAAATCTCAGATTCTCTTGTCTGCCACCACCCAGAAGAGCACAATCATGACAAACACAGGCCTTTGAATTTTCCTTTCCCCTCTCCCAGGTCTTCTGGTAGAATCACATTCTGCTAGCACACAGAACTGGCTTTGCACACAAGTCGAGTTTATTGCCATGTGGGGGGATTGGTGGTCACTGACATTTTACCATTGAGGTTATCTTGGAAGTTACAGCCTTAAATCTTTCAGTCAGCTTAGCTCAGGTTGAAAAGCCTTCAATCATCCAGCTGCTTATACAGGTGACACCTTGGGTCTTAAGGCAGGAAACATTATGTTTTGGGAGTCATCTGTCATTTCTCCATGTTTTGTTCTCTGGGGTATTTCTGACTTGAGCTCCGAGAACATCCCCTGGCTTCTGACCAAAACTGTATTGCTGGCACAGGCCTGGCTTCACTAACTCAGCTCATGTGTCTAACCCAGGTCATGCAACCCACCTTCCCCCAACTCCTGAACCCCACCGGGATTATCAGTAGAACCCATAAATAAAGGGTTTGTTGGCTTTGTTATCCAACATTCAAATCCTCAGAATAGTAAAAAAAAAATTGTATAGTAAATTGCATAGTGCTCCCCCTTCCCCCAAAAGCTGTGTCTACTCAGAACCTGGGAATGTGGCCTTCTTGAAGAAAGGGCCTCTGCAGATGTAATTATATTAAAGATCTTGAGATGAGATCATCCTGGATTATCTGGGTGGGCCCTAGATGCAATGCCAAGTATCCTTTTTTTTATGTGTTTTTTTTTTAAGATACATACATCACACAAAACCAAGTATCCTTTTAAGAGACAGAGAGGAGAAAACAGAGAAGTCCAAAGAGGACAGAGGCCTAGATTGGAGTTACATGTTCCTCAACCAAGGAATGTCAGGGGCCACCAGAAGCTAGGAGAGAAGGATCAGAATTCCCCCGGAGCCTCCAGTGGGAGCACAGCCCTGACGGTGACACCTTAACTCCAGATTTCTGGGCTCCAGAACTGTGAGAATGAATGTTGTTGCCTGAGGCCACCCAGGTAGTGGTAATTTGTTAGGGCAGCCACAGGAAACTAATGCAAGTCACTAACATTTTGGGGCACTAACAAGTTTCTGAGGGCTTTACTCATTTAATCTTCGTGATATAATTCTTTAATGTAAGGGTTGATTTTACCCTAGGTCATAGGCAAGGAACCTGAGAATTAGGGATTTTAAGTAACGTTTCCAAGCCCACTTAGCAAGGGAATGGTAGTGCTTGGCTTCACACCCAGGCCATCAGATCTCAGAGCTCAGCCTTTCAGTATTCTCCTGCCTCTTAATAGGAGCACCCGCACCTTGTGTGAGGCACAGTCCCATGCCTCTCACGAGAGTTCCCTGCCCTTTCTCCACAAGCAGGGTGTATACATGACTGGGCTGGGCCAACAGGACTTGAAATCTGCAGGGGGTGGTTCACTCTGGGGCAGGGCAGCAGCGGCATCTGGACAGATGCTTCCTGAATACATAGTGGGCCTTCCTGCTCGTTGACCTCCTAGAACTTCTTTGGCTCCTGCCCATTTTCTAAGTCTCATTTTCCAGTCTGCAGTATCCTTCCAGATTCATTTTCCATTGAAGTAAGGCAGAGCCCATTTCTGCTGTTTGAAACCCAGACTCCAACTGACTCCGGGAGAAAGCTGGCACCTGGTGAGAGCCAGGTAAAGGAAACACCTCGGTGACATCCTCAGATTCTGCCCTGTGCCTGCTCTGAGGCTGAACTCAGCACTTTGACCAATGCCTTGCTCCAAACAAGTTCATTTTGTAACATATCAGGATGCAATGTCGAATTTACTCAAGATCTCAAGGAAAATGTGAAAGAACAAGTGTAGTTCAGCATAGAAAGATCTATAACCATTTCTATCTCCCCCCTGCACCCCTTTAAAGAGATGGTCGCCTCACCTTTCCCAGGCTCCCATCGCTCTGTGCAATTCCACCCTGGCTCCCCCCATACTCCCCACTGAGCAGACAAGTGCATGAATTTAGCCCTTTAAAAAGCAGTTCGAAAACTCATATTTCTTCTCAAACATCCTTGGATATTCAAACTGTATGGTATCCAGGATACTGGCCTTCCTACATTTGTTCAGCAGCACCATTCTTGGCTTTCTAAAATTTATTCTTTAGGCGAGCAGGGCAAAAGCATCTCCCAATAAAAGTAAATCTTTCTTGGGTGGCTGAGAATGTTCCGTACTGGAGAAAATAAAAATTTCTTCTCATTATTAAATCAGCGAGGGGGGCCACATGCACATGCCAGGCCCCCATTCCTAATCCCCACAGCAGCTCCAGTCTCTCCTAGGGTACAGGCTGAGCTTTGGCAGGGTCTCCTGTATGTGGGCTCAAGGGCCCAGGACTGACTTGATCTCCCATCGAGATCCTGGCTCCTCCCACCACTGCCAGGCCCAGAGAAAGCATCATGCTTTGGGGGACTGTATGTGACTTCCCCAGTAGCTGCTTGCATGAGAATAACACAACTCAGAAACGCAATGAATCAATGCCCCATGAGGCTAATATTGACCAATTGGAGTCAGGGGAGTGAAGTAGTCAGCAATTAAATTCCTCACTGTCTGTCCCCCTGATGGGCTATTCTCAGGTTCAGTGATTCCATAATACCTCTCTGTAGATGTCTCCTATGACCAAGGAGATGCCTATGTTTCATCGTGAAGCTGTGGTTTGCTTCGTCACATAATATCTGTATTTGTTCTTCATTTTGTGTCTCATTTCTTCTTTTTCCCCTCACTCTTGTGGCCTGGGATTGTATCCTCCAATAAAGCATCATTAGTAAGCATTGACTCAGGCTCTATTTTCCATGAAATGTGGGCTAAAATATTTCCCAATAAAAATAGGACTTTCTTGAGGAGCAGGACAGATGTTTTCTCTGATGCAAATAACTTTATCACATTATTATGCCAGGTAAAGAGCCCATATCTACATGCCAGAAACCTTGAGAAAGTTCTGCAAAATGCAATGATGCAAGACAGAATTGAAAGATGGGCTTGCCCTGAGTGCAGAGAAGCAAATTTGGACAGTAAATAGGAGAGTCTGAATAAAACACCACATTTGCCTGTTGGCATTGGAGTTGGAGGGGAGGACAGATTATTGAGGAGATATAAATGGGCTCCAGGATTGTCTTCAGAAAACACACTGGGCCCCAGAGAGCATGCAGAATAGCAAGTCCATAGAGGGATGTGCTTACATCTGTGAATGGAAGGTTAGGAAAAGAGTCAGGCACCTCCCTGGCTGACTCCTAATAAACATAATCGCACCTGACAGAGAATGGTACAAAGTCTTATATCCTTCTAGATTGTCACAGCAAACATGGGAAAAAAACTCTCTTTGGCTCAGAGGTGAAAATTTACTTCATCTAGTTCTGGTTCCTTTCCTTGAGAAGGGCCTGCATCTTTGATGAAGTATGATCATTATATATATGTATTTTTGTCATCACCATTATCATCATTATGTTCATCATGGTTAAATCTTTTTCAGCATTGTCATGTTTCAGACATTCTTCTAAGCACCATATATGTCTGGGCTCATTTAATTTTCATGACAGACCCATGTGGTCAGAACTATTAATGCCTGCATTTTACAGATGAAGAAATTGAGATTGAAAGCAATTAAGTAACTTACCCATAGTCACACAAGTAGAGAAGTCAGGGTTGGAACTTGAACGCAGGCAGTCTAGCATCAGATCCTGGGGCTGCTGACAATACTACTTCACAGCCTCTCCTCTCTCTCTTTCTCTCCCCTTCCATTTCTTTTCTTTCCTTTTTCTTGTTTTTCTCATTTTCTTTCTGTTCTTTTTTTTTTTTTAATTTCTCTCCCCTCCCTCCCCCCGCCCCAGTTGTCTGTTCTCTGTGTCTATTTGCCGTGTATTCTTCTTTGTCCGTTTCTGTTGTTATCAGTGGCATGGGAATCTGTGTTTCTTTTTGTTGCATCATCTTGTTGTGTTAGCTCTCTGTGTGTGCGGTGCCATTCCAGGCTGAACTTTCTTTCACGCTGGGCGGCTCTCCTTACGGGGCCCACTCCTTGCACGTGGGGCTCCCCTACATGGGGACACCCCTGTGTGGCACGGCACTCCTTGTGTGCCTCAGCACTGCACGTGGGCCAGCTCCACACGGGTCAAGGAGGCCCGGGGTTTGAACCATGGACCTCCCATGTGGTAGACAGACGCCCTAACCACTGGGCCAACTCTGCTTCCCTGTTCTTAATTTTTTCTCTTTTTCTTTCTTTCTCTCTCTCTCTCTCTA